>NC_040915.2:76379126-77039987 GCF_004126475.2 Phyllostomus discolor
TCTGGTCTAAGCTCTTGCACTATGTTGGGAGTTGTTTCTCATGACTATGCCCCAGAGGAGGCTGGGGGCAGTGATGGGGTCCCTAGGTAAAGATGACCATTCTGAAGCTTCTCAGTAACATTGGCTAGTGCTGTGGTTCAAGGAGCTGTGGGTATGAACATCACCTCAGTATGGGCCAAGGAGGCTCCCTCAGCCATTGTGGCTATGCTGCTCCAGCCTGGTCGCCAGATGGAGTTTATGCCCCTGGCCACACAGAAGGGGTGAGAGGTGGGAGCAGCTCAGTGCGAGCCAATGATCTCTGCTGAGGGGGCTATTCATGCCATGCTGTGCTCTCTGGAGTGGCCAGTGGAAATTTGGTCCTGTCTGAAAGGGGCATTATCCATTGTAAAGCTGGCATTCTTGTCAGCAACATGGCATTTTCTGTCACTTGCTCAGGGGGAGGAAGCTAAGAGAAGCTTGATGGACCTATCTTCGGACCTCCCACTCCCCCAGGGAGCTGACCAAACTGAGGCCCTGATTTAAAAGCCAACTCCAAGAGGCTGAGGGGGATAACTATACAGAGCTGGAGCTGGGAGCCAGAGTGGCTGGGGCTAGCTATCAAAAACACTGCAGAGCAGTGCAGGGCACAGGCACTGCTAACAGGTGGGTGGCACAGGCAATGGGGCCCTGTGTGCAGCACATGGGAACAAGCACCCTCTGCAGAGAAAAGCCCAGAGACAGAGATCAAAATCTGCAGCTGACTTCTGCTTGTCTCCATGGCTCCTGCCCAGATTTCTTGAAATTTTAGGACATACTGTGACTCTCTCTGCTAAGATCATTCCTTCTTCCCACAATGTGAAACCCAGGTCTCTATGTTGATCCATGTGATTTCTAGCTACAAGTGATGATGAGCAAGCACCTTGTTCAAATGTTTTAAACTCTAGTGTATTTACCATCGATCAAGGAAAACAAAAAGCCCAACTGGGAAGGGGACACTGTCCAGCTGCATTTTCACCTCCTCATCAGCCCTTCTGATAACTATCCAGGTGACCTGCGGTCCCTAGCACAGTTGTCCAATAGTGGACATACCACTTTTCCTTTTCCTTAGTCTTACACAGACTGGAAAGGGTGAGAGAACCAAGGTTGTAAGTCCTATAATCTGGTATAGCCAAACCCAAGTGCGGATGAGAAAACTGTACTCTGCAAACTTGCCTATCTATACATATACATCTATATATCTATATCCATATCTATCTATATCTATGTTTCATTTCCTCCTATAATGGTCTAATAGCAATTATTTAGTCCACACACTTATGCAGTACTTTCAAGTTTTCAAAGAGCTTTGCCACACACAGAGTCGTTTGGCCATGTTCTTTTTGCCCTGTGTAAGCTAGGAGAAAGGAGTTTCATTCAGGTAGAGATTGGCTGATGGTCCATGTAGACTGGAGGTTGGACTGCATACTGTCAACTCTCTCCCCAAGATCCTGTCTAACTCTGAGTGACTAAGAATTTGCATTTTCCCACCCTGGTGAGGTGGAGGGGTCTGGTGAGCCACCACCTCTCACCCCCGCCCCCCAGCCAGATACAGAGGGAAAGAAAGCTGGTGTAGGGGTGTGATGTGGCAGCTGGGCTTGAATTCCTCCTGCAGGCACTTCCTGCCACAGGCTCATATTTTCCTATGCCTTTGCCTGCCCAGCCACTCAACCTCAGGTCATTTCCAGGTCTGAACATTATAATTGCTTTGCTATGGGCCTTTAAGTTTATTTCCTCATTCCACCTCCTTTTCTGCCTTGGCTCTCTGTATCCAGACCTCAAAAACAAAGAAAGGGGAATGGGATAAGATGGCACAAAGCACACATACCCATTGCCCCCAAACCTTCTGAGCTGACAGAATGCAGCTCAGCTCCCAGCTAGTCTGTTTTGAAAGGCAGAGGTTACAGTCTCCCCGACAGGGGAGCTGAGATTTCTGCCTGCCAGAAGCTGCAGTGTACAACCAGAGTAGGGGTTATCTGAGGACACCTTGTGTGTCCCTGCCCTTTTGGCCCTGTCCCTTCTCTGCCCCGGATCTTACCAGACGCCACTGACACAACGAGTAGACAAGGCTCGAGGGGCGATGGTGGAGCCCTGTTGCATGAAGCCCCCAACCGGAAACCAGAGGCTGTTGCCAAGGGAGTACTGATTCACCAGGAGGTTGCACTGGCTCTGGGCACATGAATGGGGGCTGTACCACTCGTAAGGGGTCAACCTGTGGGAAAAAAAAGAACATCTACCAGTGCCATGGAGGTCAGGTGCAAAGGCAAGTGTGCTGGGAAGAGTTGGGGGGGGGGTTCTTTCTGGCTCATGTCTATACTCTGTCACAGGCCTTGTGGCTTGGGCAGCCACTTCCCTTTAGCTGGACTTGGATTTTCCCAACCAAAAAACAAGGAGGTTGGATGCTATTGGCAATTTTCAAACTGTTTTCCTTTAATCGCAGGGACATTTTTACTTTCTCAAAAATAAATTCTGATGTATGAAATAGATGAAATGGAGCCCCTTGATGGGAGGCTGGGAGTGTGACTGTCCTGACATCCCAGGCCCTTGTGATCATCACAGAGGGGCCTTGGGGCCCCACAGAGCCGGAGTTTGGAAACCCTCAGCCCACAGCATGCTTCACAAACTTCAGCTTGTGTCAGAATCTCCAAGAAGACTTGTGAAGACACAGGTTGTTGCCACCCACCAAGCTCCTGATTCAGTAAGTCTGGGGGAGGCCTGTGAATCTGTGAGTTCCTAGGTGATGTTGATACCACTGACTCAAGAGCCACATTTGGAGAAACCCTGGCCTAGTAAGTCCTTCAGGCCATGGTTCTCAATCCTGTCTTGTGTTTCAGACTCACTTGGGAACTTACAAAAATGCCAGTGACTAGATCCTGATCCCAGGTACAGTGGCCCAGGTGACTATAATGAGCACACAGGGTAGAGGGTGCTTATGCCCTTCTTGGGGCCCCTGCCTCCTGTGAAGCAGGGCACACTCCATCCCACCTTCCCTCCTAACCTCCCACTGGACTCTCTCAGTGATACCCTAATGTCTGCAATGCCCTTTCTTTCCACCTACAGACAGACACATTCCTTCTGTTCAGCAGCCCAGGCCTGTCTCCTATGCACAGCGCTCCAGCTTTGGGGGTGGAGTGGTGAAAAAAAGCCCTCAGGTTTTGATGAGAGGCATATAGGTGTGTGCCCAGCAGTGAGGCTGCTGCCAGTTCACAGGGTGTTACCATCACTGCCCTTCTTAGTCCATCATTCAGTGTAACCTTGGTGTTTTACAGTTGCTGGCCCACCTTCTCATTACTGCCAAGGGTCCTGAGTTCAATGGCAGCAGGCTGCTATTGACCTGCATGTGCTCCCTCCCTCTGTGGCCTATGAAGCTGACTCATGCTCGCCTGGTGGATCCCAAACCTATGGGCCATTGGAAGTGAGATTCAAACATACAAATTCCCAGGCCACATCCCTAGAGATTCTGAGATTAGACCTGAATATTCAAGTTTTTTTAAAGCCCCCTATGTGGCTCAGGTATTGGCTGACTTGGGAATGGCTGCCTTAGATCAGTAGTTTTTAAACATTTTTCCTTCTAAAATCTTACCCAGAAGAACAATATATAAGAAACAGAAGTGGGGCAGGTCTGAATGCAGGTAGGAGGGGACCCTAGAATTCTGGCTGCCCAGGCTCTTCTCTTCCTCCCTGCAAGTCTCTGCTACCTGCACTGTGCTTGATGCTTCAGGGAGCCCTGTTTGCAGACCACTGTCTTAGGTCAGGTTAGCCTCAGCTCAGATGTTATGTATGTGTGCGTGTGTGTGTACATACACACACAAATGGTGTTATATATCTACATATATGGTAGATACATATAATATACATTATAATATGTGCAAAAAGTTGTGCATGTGTATATTTATATATATACACACACATGTTATATGATCGACCTTTAATACTTCCTTTGGTAAATCTTTTTGTTAGTGCTGGATCCTGGCAGGTGGTGTGTGTGCGTATAGAGGTCAAGGAAGAGGGGCTGTTTAACCCCAAGGGCTTGTTGAGAAGTTTTTGGCTCTGGCAGTCATGGGGAAGCGGGTGTGTGTGAGTGTGTGTGCTGGTAACCAAGCCAGAAGACTATTTTCAGGAACCCAAGGTCACCTGAAAGCTGTGGGTTGCTAGATCCAGGGAGGGGCTCCTTTGGAGGGGGTAAGAATGAACTGAGGAGCAGCAAAGCCAGGCCTCTGGACAGCACACACAGCAGCTTTTGAGACCACCAGGTTGTAAGTAAGGTATTTTTCTGTTAGGCTTGAAGGACTTCCTGGACTTGGCTTTGATCTCTACTGAAAGGAGCAGAGACTGGGAGACACAGTATCCCCTGGGTGGGCACCCTATGGTTCCTTGGGGCCCTGTCTTGTAACTGGAGAAAGCATACACTCCTATGGGGTCACTGAAGAGATATGCTCTCAGGGAAACCTTGCTCCAACCCCCACCAGAGGTGGCATATGCACTTCAGAATCATCTAGCCCTGCCCATGTGGCCCTGAGGCCAGAGACCAAGGAGGCCGCTGAGGACATAGCTGGAGCAGGGCCACCGTCCTGTAGAAGTCCATTCTGGGAGGTCCTCTGCTCTGTGGAATAGCCCTCACTGGTCCTGCAGGAGAATGGGAGGAGCTCTGAGTAGGGAGCAGGGATTCTGAGGGAGTGACTGATGAGCCATTAGCACTTGTTCTGCTTCTGGATAGTAAGTCAGTCTCTGAAGCCAGGCCACTGTGATGCCCTTGGCCCAGAGAGAAACAGTCCTCTCTGCACACAGCCTAGGGAGGCCTCAGCCATGGGAGGCTCCTCAGGCTCCTCCACAGGCCCCAGGGTGGTCTTGGGTCCCTACGGACAGGGAAGGGCTTATTCTTCCCAATCCCTGATCTGGACCATTTGTCTTAATTCAACACTACTTGCAAATGCCTCTCTCCATCCTGCCTTCCTGCCTCCTGCCACCCTCATGGTTTTCATTCGACAAGGTAGCTGTGTTTGCACAGACAGATCCAGGCTGGGGAAAGGCCAGGCCCCCTGCACAAAAGGCCTTGCCCCCTAGGCCTCTGGTGGCTCCTTCCATTCCTGTTTCGTATCATTCAGCGCTTTGTGGCAGATCCTAGCAAAGGCTGATGCTAGGGCAATGAAATGCATCCTGTTTAACCTGAGTAATGTTGCCCTCCCTCTCCTCTCCTCCTTTCTCCCAAGGCTCCTACACAAGCAGGGGGCTAGAAAATGGACAGTGGGAGGGAAAAAGGCAGGGGTATAAAGGAAATCAGGACAAGCTCACCTGTTGGCATGGTAAACATTAGGGAATGCGTGCAGACATGGGTGGGTAGATAGTACCTGGTTGACAGCTGGGCGGAGAGTGGCTCAGGTTCTGACTCCCCTCTCATCCCTCCAGCTTGGCACCAAGGTCTTCTCCTACTCCCCACCCCTCCTAGGTAGTTCCCAGAGGTGGACACAAGGTGGCAGCCTGAGGAAGGGGACGGGGAGGACAGTGTACCGAGCCACTAGGAAGAGGATGCAACTGACGGCCAGATAGGCTAGCAGCATGAAGAGCCAGACGCCTGGAGAAAATGGGTCCAGGAAGGAGAAATAGCCAGGTTTGCGTCCCTGGAAATGGAGATAAAAACAAGATTCACTGTACACATTCAGTCAGAATGGCTCCTGAGCCATGCAGTATGGGACAGAGGGTGTACTGGAGATGAAGGTGTAGAGGGGGCTGCTTTGGAATACCTACCCTGTCCCAACCTCATCAGATGAGACAAAAGAACAGCCCAGGTCATGTCCCTTCCCAGGTAAGCTTTGCTTTGGCCACACAGGACAGCCCTTGAGTACTACCTCCTGTTCCCCGGCAACAGCAGAGATGGGCCCAAAGTCGCTTTGAGCTATGATGTCTGTGGTGCTGGACCAGGACAACCAGCCCTCCTGGACACTCACACCTTTCTCAGGAGGATGCTAATACCATATGCACCCTTGGTTTTCCTTGGCAGGGTGACCTCACACACAGTGTGACCTTCTCAAGTGAACCTTGCACTGGTGCTATAAGGCACAGGTTATTATTTTTATTATTATTATTTTTGTCTTCTAATGAAGAAAGCAAAGCCCAGGGCAGTTAAGAGATGCATCCAGATTACCCAGCTAAGTGAAAGGCTGGCCCCAAGCCCAGGGCTGGGACCATGATGCTGGGGGAAAACATGGTCTATCCCCAGCCCAGAGTCAGGGGAGTCAGAGGATGGAGCCAGACACAGTACAGGAGAGTGGAATGGGGTGAGAAGGGTGGGGTCCAGGAAGCTGCCCTCAGTCTTGGGCTGTGGCGCCCTCCGCGGGGCCTCAGACCTCTCCAGCTTGCCCAGGGCTGCAGGCCCCACAGAGCCCACAGATCACTTGTTTACTCTGCACCATTCACTCATTTTGATTCATTGCCTATATGAAGCAATCAGCAGATTTTATTTTAAAATCCACAGTTCTGCTTTTTGTTTTGTTTTGTTTTTAATGGATGATCTGGCCCTTGGTTTATATTCTCACTGGCTGGAGCAAGTGGTGCTGCTTACTACAGACAGGGCCTGCTCTCCTCTGCTCCCATCCCCACCTCCACCGTGCACACGGCCTGCGGCTCTCACTGCAATGAAATCACTGTCGTAAGTGCTCTCTTATGATTCCAGAAATCTAAGAACTCCTTAGGTGGGACAGAAAGTCAGTATTAAGCTCAGGGGTTGTATGAACAAGTACATTTTCAAGTTCAATACCGTATCAGTCATGGCATAACCTACGGTCAGTATTAAAATATGGCTTTTTTAAAGTCAGACTGAATAAGATAAATACCATATGATTTCACTGTGCAGAATCTAAATAACAAAACAAATAAACAAACAAATAAAAACAGACTCATAGGTACACAGAACAGACTGATGGTTGCCATTGGGGAGGGGTTGTATGAAAAAGGTAAAGGGATTGAGAACTACAGATTGGCAGTTACAAATCAGTCACAGGGATGTAAAGTACAGCATAGGGAATATAGGGAACAATATTTTAACAACTGTGCATGGTGCCAGGTGGGTACCTGAAATATCAGGTAGAACACTTTGTGAAGTAAATGGTTGTCTAATCACTGTGCTGTGCACCTGAAACTAATAGAAAATAATATTGAATGTAAACTGTTAATTGAAAAAAAACACACAAAACACTGGTGAACAAATGTCCAGATATAAAAATAAAGATATATCATGTTTGTACTGGGTTCATCTCTGCACAAGTCTGACCCTGTCTCCAGCACCACCCCGAGAGCCAGCGGCAGGCACTGGGAGACAGACTGCATGGAACCTGTGCACAGAGCCCAGTGGGGACAAGAGAGGTGATCATGCCCGCACACCTGCTGTAGCAGAAACTGCTGGTTTAGGCCACTTCTTGGGCAAACACAAGTGAATTCTATGTGCCCTGTCAGTCATTATTATTTTACTCTGTGTCTCTCAATTGAGAAATATCTTCAAAAAATCTTTCATTGTTACTTTCTGAATCTGAAACCCCATTATGTGCATGATGTCAGAAATCTATACCTGATTATATCACAATGAGTGAAACTGAGGAAAATGACAGCACTATTTAAAGCTGCCATATTTGGTTATGGGTGATAAGGAATGATGCATAGCCATGGGAAAGATTTCTAGAGATTCAAGTTATAAAACAGAACATCACACAAATAAGAAAGATCGAGATATAAACACGGCTCCACTAAAAACATCAGTCACACTGTAAAGACAACATCTGATTCCACTTGCAAATGACTGACGCCAGCCCAAGAGCAAAGCATGGGCAGTCATTTGAGATCTGGGTCTGGGCTCATGTAGCCTTGGCTTGGGCAGAGCCCAGGCAGTTTATACAATGCCAAAGAGAAGTGTGTTACTTGCAAGGCTTGGAACACTTGCCTTTTTTTTATGGTGATACTTTAGTTTGTTTCCTTCCCAAGACATCTGAGTTACTAGTGCTTGGAGCAAATTAGATGCCATATGCCATAGGCATTTCTTCCAAATAATAAATTTCCCTTAACTCAAAAGATATTTGATGATGACACCTTTCTTCTAAAGAATTCAAAGTGCTTCACCATGTTCTTTGGATGTCAATACCCAGTTCTTCATATAGACAGATGGAAGCACTGGGGAGGGTCTTGACCCAGGGAGGTCAAGTGCCTTGCTGAAATCATGGGTGGCAGCTTCATTTCTCTGGTGCTCTTTTGTTGCAGTGCACCCCCAGATGCCATACTTTCCTTCCTTCACATGGCAGCTGTGCTGCATCTTCTCCTATTAATCTTTGCAACTTGCTCCTAAAAATGTCCCTTATTAATGCCATACCTTCTCTCCAAAGCCAACAGAATCCCAACCTACTCCATCTCACCCCTTAAAGTATACTTAAACATTATTTACTTATAACCACCATCAGTTATTATAGATCTTTTGTATCTATAGGCATTTATACTGATTGTACACCTCTCTGTTGACTGTGGGTTGGGCCCATTCCTTCTAGTGAATACAACCATTTCAAAGGTAGAAATTGGTTCTATATAATCTATGCCCCAACTGTCTAGGACAGGTCAAGCCCTGCAGATGAGATGAAAACTAGATGGCACCAGAATTAGGAGTGGTTCCCTTGAGTTTCATACTGTGCTTCAGACTGACCACACCAGAGACATCATCCTTGATGTTGTCTAATGGTGGGAGGAACCCAAAGGGCTGCTCACTAACTGACCAATCCTGGCATGGTGAGATAGTATGAATGCTAGCAGTGGAGCTGCCCATGTACTGTGAAGTGGCATCAAGCTACCTTTGCATGTAGAAAATTCCTCTTATCCTTAAAAAAAAATCTATTAATTCACTGATACTTCATTTTGTGTGTACTGGAAGAAATGATGTTATAATAAGAATGTAATTGTTTCCTCAGAGTCTGGAGGCATATACCTGAGAGCCAGGTAATGCAGGACAGGTAGTGAATTTAAACACACTCTGGAGCCAGACTGCCCAGGACTGAATCCTGGCTTTACCACTTATAAATTGTGTGACATTGGACAAGTTACCTAAGTTCCCTGGGCCTCTGTTTCCTTTGGTAACCTGGCAGCACTAACGGAACCTGTCTCCTGGGTCATTCTGAGAACTCAGTGACATGCAGTGAGGGCCGTATCTGTGTTTGCTCCTCACTGCCTGATGGTGATCAGGGGTTAATGGGAGGGAGGGAGCTGGTGTGTGACAAATAAGGGAACTTTCTTTTGTGCTGATGTTCTCTTGATGGACAAGAAATACTATTTTTTATCCTATAGGGATACATGCTATAGATGCTTGGGGAATATTGTCTTCTGGTTACAGTCACTTTCCATAAGTCCTGGAGTTTCTGTGGGTTATGAGATATTCAATATGAAGCATAAGGGTTTCCCAGGGCAATACCAGGTTCTCTTCTGGAAGGATGGCTCTTGGAAGCCAGTGATTCCAACCTTTGAACTCAGCACAATTTTAGCCTTTTCAGACAGACGAGTGAGTCAGATGTGTGGTGAGTGCTCTTGCGTTTGTGTAAGGGCTGTGTACCCTAGTCACTATTTCCCTGTGCACAAACTAGTGATACCAGTTGTCTGCCTTCTCTACACTGCATTCCCTCCCAGTGGAGCCAATGGCAAAGGCTCTGCATGTCCTCTATGTGGTTTTGCCAGTCTTTGGAACTAAAGGGCAGTTTATAGAGAAGTTTCCTTCAACTCTTGGGATGAGCAGATAGGATGATAGTCTCCATTATTCCTTTTGGGAGAGGTGGAAGAACATGATTTCTTTTTGTCCGAACCCACTAACTTGTGGATAGCTTCCCCTAGTGTGTCTGCAATGGATGTTGATGATATTTTTGTTTAGCATGCACTTCAAACCTCTGACTCCAAGAGGGAAAAAAAAGTAAGCAATTAATTCCTTTTACATAAAACACCCAAATGTATGTGTTGCCTGTATGTGACACAGGTACCACATACATAGTCTCACTTTGCTTGTTGGAAATCTGGTACGAGTAGGCCTAAGTTCTAACCCTGGAATTGGCCTTGCTTTGCTGAGTGGCCCTAAGCAAACCACTCCACCACCCTCTCTGGGTGCCATTTTCTTTTTCCATAAAATGAAACACCACAATCAATATGAAGGGGAAATGTGAGAACTACTAAAGTAATGTTGATAAAACACCTTCAGCTTCTTGAGAGAGGGGTACTCAATAAACAATCAATATTACAATGATTTCAGAAGCCATATTTCCATTATATGGGCTATTGTGTTACTTAGTTTTAAGAAATATAACTCTATTCATTTTCTGTTTTCTTATAATAGAATATTACACAGTATTAGAAATGATTCACTGGTTTACTTGACATTGTTCTCCATTCCCCTAGACAGTCTTTCTGAAATGAAACAGACCTTCTTGAAAAAGGGATAATATGTATAGCAATAATGCTGAGCATTAATTTAATGTTGGCCTTTCTTTCCCACTTTTTAATTAGTTCTTTTTACTTTTCTTGAGCTTGATAACTCTAGCCAACAGCTAAAAAGAGAATATGAATCTTTTCCATTTGTTAATCAAACATGGAACCGGACACTATAGGGAAAAATAGTAAATTCACACTTTAAAGGGAGATGTTCTCACTGACTTGAGACCCTATATGGAATATAGTATCCTTAGATTGGAAGAAATCTTGAAAGACTACCTAAAACATGGCCTTGACACAGAGAAATGCACCTACTATACCATAAAGATAGGTAGTTCAGAGCGTTTGGACTTGGAGACAAAGTCTGGGTTCAACGTGACCTCCACCATTGCACTACTTTCTATCTCCACTGCAGTAGCCACTACCAGCCTCAGAATCCTTCCATATAAAATGGGGGTCATACTACCTACCTTGGGGGATTGTGTGCTTTAAACTTGAGACTGTATGCAAAAGCGCTTTATAAATAAAGAGATACCTAACAAATGTTAGTCAACATACAACTATTCTGGACACAAACCCAACCTCTTTGAATATGTCAATACTAAACTTTTTAAACATGATTACCCATTTGGGGATTATGTATGCCCAATGTTGGCTCCCAGGCTGGTTTGCAGCACACTCTGATGGTGCCTTGCTACAATAGTTAATGTGTGTTTGAGGAATACAAACTTATTTTACTATTAGTTTGAGCAAGATATCATTAGGCAAATTTCTGTTATAGAAAAAAGAGAGCAAACTAAATTATATACTCCAATGTCAAATACAAGTGTGTTTTGTGTTTCTCTATGCTCTTTTCCTCCCAATTCACACACCTACTTGAGAGCTTATATGATTCACCAATATAATAAAACTCTGGAAAGCAGAATGTCCTTGGGGTCATACTACTATATTAAATATGCTGAACTTCTCAATAAGAATAAAGGAGCTTATATGCCAAAGAAATAAAAAATGTCTTGAAAATCAGGTGTCCTGTCATTTGTCACCTTCCATACTTGGAGTACCAGGGGATGCCCCAGATTATAAAGATGGGGCTCTTTGTGTCTGGCCTAGAAGCTCACCTGCCCCAGCCAGGGATTCTGAAGCCTTCTCATGCAGGTGTTATGTTGTGTGGCATATGCAGGCATCAGACAGGGAGAGACAGTGAGTTCAGGTGGCAGCCATGGCCTGGTCTGAGCGGATGTATATGAGTTGCTTGAAACATTTGCCTCCCATCCCTTTTTGTTCTCAAGACTAATGTGGTAAAGTCTAGAAAAACATTATTTAGGTCATTCATTCTGACAAAAGCTAGGCTTATGGGGCTCAGTACTGCCCAACCACAAGCCACAAATGAAAGTGGTGCTCATTGCCCACAGCATCACAGGGTACCTCCTTCCCTCTCTTCCTTTCTTTCTTCTATATTTATTAAGGAAACACTGCATGTTAAAATGACCACATTTGCTATACCAAAAATCATAGCATAAAAGTTTATGGTCTGAAAAAATGGTACATTTTTCACAATGTATCTCCTACTAGGATTTACTGAGGGAGAGAGAGAGAGAACCAAAGAGTAATATAATGCAACAGATAAATACTGTGATAGAGGTAAGCTGAGGGCAGAAGCTCAGAATGAAGCAATCACTCCATCTAGTGAAGTCACATTGAAGAGCCAGTGACATTTGAGCTGGGTATTAAAAACTAAGAAAGAGTTTGTTAGATGGTTGAGAGGCAAGAAGATGAGCATGAATCTGCATAAGGAGGCAGGAGAGATTGCCATGATGGGCAAGCAGTCAGCACAATGGGGTGAAGGTGACTGCAAGGGAAGAACTGGAAAGGGGACAGGAGTGATTGTCTTCATTGTCCATTTCAGGAAGGTTGTACTTGATGGGCAGCCAGTGAATGATTTTAAGTAAGAGATTAGCATGATTACATTTGAAAAAAATTAATTAAAATAAATTAAAAACAACTCTCAAGCTGCAGTATGAATTGAGAATGGATTACAGGTGGGAACAATTGACATTTATTAAATACAATAGCTTTATTGTGTATGACAGTCACTATATATGAATTACACATATATCCACATTAAATTTGTATGACAAACTATTTTTATAGATTCAGAAACTGAGAAACATGTGACATGTAGTTAGTGTCAGATCTGAGCACAAACCCGTGCAATCTAGCTCCAGAACCCATGATTTTCACTCTATTGCTTCTATGTGCATGCTTATGACTATGGCCCACTGATGGGGACATGGCAATGGAAAAAAATGCCCTGACCTCAGGGAGGATACAGGCCACTGGCATGGCAGCAGTATAGGTTAGAGGTGAAGAGAGCCTGAACAAAGATAGATTGGGTGGGGACAGTACAGAGGTGGGCAAAAGTAGCTTTTCAGTTGTGAGTATATGAAACACAGGGTTTATTCTCTTTTGTAATAATCATAACCTGCATGTCTTTTCCACATGAACAAGTGTAAACCTACTTTTGCCTACCCCTGTATATTTGAAAATAATTTAGGAAGGAAGTGACCAGTCAAACATGCATAGTAAAGAAAGTGAAGGACAGCTCAGATAACTGGATGGAGATGACGTTATCTGAGATGGAGAGAAATATACTGAATGCAGTTGAGGCACTGTATTTGAGGCACCTGTAAGACATTCAGATGGACATGTTTAGTAATATGTTAGAAATATGCTACCGGAATTCAGGGGAACAGCCAAGGTTAGATTCACAGATTTGGGAGTGGGTGAGATTAACCAGATGGAGAGTCAGCAGAAGAAAAGGATGATTTAAATGCTAGAAGTGGGGAGAGTTTTAACAAGTGGGAGGATCCGCCATAACAAATGCCAACCCCAGAATCCCTAGCCAGCCTCAGAGTGGCAGGGAGTAAGTGATAAAAAGAGGAGAACATTCTTCTGATTTTGGTCCTGATTTCACATAAGCAGAAACAGAGTCTATACCAAGAGCTGGGAAGAATGAAAATATCCCATAATAAACTCTTGATGATCCACATTCATGAAAAAGCCTAGAAAATCATAGATTTCTGGTAATTCACAAATGATTTCTGGCTATCTTCAGACTTCAGAGACATGCCTTCCACCACTTGTTATTTTGGAGGGCTTTGTAGTAAATCTTCACTGCTCATTTACACTTGATGTTGATTGTTTTTCCGTTTGCACATAGATTTGATTACTTTTTGGTAACAATCACTCATGACAGAGCTGACCTCATAGACACGGAATTAAGATAGACATTCTGGGTCCTTTAATGATTATAAATAAAATTAAGTATATATTTTTTACAGATAACTATTAGCTAGAGAGAATTCATGAACACACAGTATTCAACTTTTAATATCATTAATGTAACACTAGTGTATTGGAGAGAACTTCTCTCTGTAGGCTCTTATGGTGGACTCTGCCAGGCTATCGTTCACCATTAGCTCTTTCTCTTTGCCTCTTTGGTTTCATCTCAAATTTGTTCTCACCAGGTTCCTTACCTGGTACAGAATTATTCTCTCACTAGCTGACTTTTGGGTACTTTCTGAGCACACTGGCTCACACACAGAAAGATGCACTCAGTAAATATTTGTTGAATAAATGTATAAACTGTCAGTTCTGCTCAGTGTAAGCTGCTCATGGCAGTACTCAGTCTTTCCTCAGCGTGGCCCCATTGTATATCAGATCTAAGTGGCTGTGTGACACACTGATGCCCAGTATGGGGGCTAGAAGAGGGGAAGGAATCCTGACCAGATAGAGAAAATGTATCAGAGTTCTTCAGAAAGAAAGAACCAGTAGGGTGTCTGCATATGTGTGTGGATTTGTAAAGAGATTTATTTTAAGGAATTGGCTCACGTGATTGTGTTTGATGGTAGATCCAAAATTTGTAATGGCAGGCTAGCAGGCTAGAAACTCAGACAGGTTTTCTATGTGATAGTTTTGAAGTTGAATTAGCTTCTCCTTTGGGTAACCTACTCTTGCTCTGAAGGCCTTCAAATGATTGGATGAGGCCCATTGATGTTATCAAGGTAATCTCCTTTACTTAAAGTCTACTGATCATTAATGTTAATCACATCTACAAAATACACAGCAACATCTACCTTAGTTATTGACCAAATATCTGGGCACCATTGCCTCTCCATGCTGACACAAAACTTCACACCACAGGAACTAATGTAAAGGAACTAATATAGTGATAGATGTGCAGGTAGTAGAAAACATTTGGTCAATACAATGTAGGCTGTCTAGAGGGCTGGTCAACTGAAGTTCAGCTCTGGTCGGAATTGATACAGTGGTACCTTAGGTGGTGTGTATAGCCTAGCAGCAGATGACTGAAGGAAATGGAAACATGCGGTAGCAAGCACCTTCACCCACATGGTTCCTCGTGGTCCACTGGGTCACAAGTGGGGCTCTAGGTTCCTTGATATTAATAAAAAAATTAAGGCCATAGTCTAGTTGTATGGCCTGGCCACAAAGGCCATGTGTCTCCACTTCTTTTTGGGTGCTCCTTCTTTTTGGAGGCTGGTGGGGTGGGCTCAGGAAACAGTGCTAGCTGGAATACCACCTAGGAGCACTGCCAGGTGTAACTATGGCAAGAGCACTGTCCTGAGAGTTGTACTACCTGGATTCTAGACCCCATCCTGTGTTAGTTCCATGTATGACTCTGGCTCCTTATCTCTACAATGGGAATTATAATCCTTGTCATTTTCTCCTCAGAGAACAGTCCTGAGGACCAAATGAAAAAGGGTATACAGAACAATTCTTCAAAAATCACATGAATGGAGGTGGAGGCCTGGTGTCATTTGGAGAACACAGGCTCAGATCACACTATTCCTGGGTTTTAACACTTCTCTTTCACTTATTGGTAAGTGGTCCTGTTCAGTTTTTTCAAACTGATTGCAACAGTTATCTCATTTCTAAAATAAGAACAACAACTTTATTATTGTAGTTTCCTAGGACTGCTGGGTGGCTTAAAGTAACAGAAATTTATTGTCTCATATATCTGGAGACTAGAAGGCCAAAACCAAGATGTGAGTAGGGTCATGCTCTCTCTGAAGTCTTTAGGGGAGAATCCTTCCTTGTCTCTTCTAGCTTATAGTGGTTGCTGGCAATCCTTGGCATTTCTGGGCTTATAGATGCACCACTCCAATCTCTGTCTCCAAATTCACATAGTCTTTCCCCATGTGTGTCAGTGTCCAAATTTCCCTTTTTATAGAGCCACCAGTCATTGGATTAGGACCCACCCTAATTCAATATAACCTCATTTTAGCTTGATTACATATGCAAAGATTCTATTTCCCAATAACATCATGCTCACGGGTCCTGAGGGTTAGAACTTGAACATATCTTTTGAGGGGACACAATTCAACCCATAACAACAGCTGACATCACAGGTGCCTGAAAAAGTGTCTGGCACAGAAGAGGTGCTCAGTGGATGGGTGTTATCATCATCATGGAAAGAGGAGAAATAAGGAAATCCCCCTTGATCCATAGAGACACACCCACAACAAAGTCAACAAGGACTATGACCACATCCTCACATTTCTTTCTGTCTCTGCCTGGGAAGCTTGGGATTTGGTTGTTCTCTTCTTCCAGATGATTTGGCCTTCTCTCCCAAGCTGGGCAGTAATCAGACAAAAGCCTCATGTAGACCAGTGCTCTTCTGAGCTGCCTAGTGGCTGTGACAGGGAGACCTTCCTCTTGGAGAAATGTGCCAGTTTCTAATGCCTTAGCAGCTGTCTGCTATGTGGGTTCAGGCTGGGGCTGAGAATATAGGTCTCTCCTTTTCTAGAGTTGGAATTTGGGAGTCCTCTCTGCTGGGCAGTCTTGTCCTTCCAGCTTATATATTGGAATATGCCACATGACCTCGGACATCTATAATGGCTTCAGTATTGGGAAATCCATATAATAGCTATGCACTTAGAGCCAGTTTGGAAAAAAAGATGAGACAAAGGTTCTTCTAGCTCACTACAAAAACCAGACAAAGTAAACTAGGTGCTGGCAATGTAATATGGTTCACTTTGTGTCTGAGGCACAGCCAAAGTACCATCCCATGCCCAAACCCCCACCAGTTGATCTACTGTGGTCTCATGTCCATCCTCTGCTGCCCATTGGTGTGGTTTCACAAACAACCTAACCAGAGACATCCTTTTTTTTTCAAATATGCAGAAGAGGGAACATACCAGAGACAAGTGACATTAAATTGTTTGCTCTTTATTCACTTGTACACATAATCAGAAGTGAAAAGAGTCTCTATTCTCTCACCAGAAGCAAAAATCAGAGCAAGCAGAAGTGGAATTGAGGATCAGGGAAATCTGGAACAGGGCTGGGGCACTTATCCATGCTGTGGGCCCTGTCTCCTAAGAAGAGACAGAGTGACCAACAGGGTCAATCACCCACTGACACACTATGTGCCAAGGGTTGAACAATCACTTTTAGACATACCTGTTCAGTGGGGCAGAAGCAATTTTTAGCGGACAGTTCATGAGTGAGACTTTTCCATTCACCTGTTTGCAAAGGTGCAGCTGAGAGGACAAATGCTAGCCCAGCACATTTGCATTTAAGTGCCTAAATCTAAGTATTTCCACAAGCCATTTTTTATTACCACATAACTTGGTGTCTGCATGCAAATAAGATTAATGACATAAATGCTTACCATGTGAACTCGGTAAAGAATGCTAATTCCCAGAGTCATGAATGGCTTTGAGAAATCAATCACCTTCTCCCGCTCAGCAGTGATGGTGAGTCCTGCCACGGCCAAGTCTGCTTTCTGAAAGTGGTAGAGAGAGCCCATTAGTGGGGTGGCCATGTGAGATGGGGCACCTCACTACTGGGGAGATGTAACTCAGGTCTGGCTTCTCTGTAACAGGAGTGGCTCTAAGTAGTTATAGCATATCCAAGATCTCAATGTTCATTTGAGGTTAGACCCTTCTAAATACTAAATAAGTATAAAAGGCAGAAAGGATCACTACAGACTGTTCAGGGGTAACTCAAATGTCCTAGAGTAAAGGGTTCAAAGGGGTAAACTGGTGAGTAGGTTTCCTGGATTTTCAACATTGAGTAGCTTTTCATTCAACTTATCAACTTTAGTCAGTAAAACTTCACTGAGATCCTATGTTGTATAAGACACTTTGATGGGGGTGTGTGGTTAACATAAAAGATAAAAATGATGGAACCATGAAAACTGAAACAATCTAAAGCAACCCATTTGTTTCTTATTGAGGAAATGGAGACCAAGAACTTGGGCAAGTGGCCCAATGTCACAAAGCTTGTCCTTGTTAGAGTTGAGACTGAACCTTGGGGCTCCTGGACCACTAGCCACTTATGTTGCTGTTGACATTAAAATTAGCTGCCAGAACAGAACTAAAAGAAGGGTCTTTAGTCCTTTTTATGCAAAATCACCAGAATTTGTTCTGAAGATGTTTCTTTCCTTTCTCTTCCTCCACATTGCACCTTAAGTGTCCACATCTGAGGAGTCTATCTTGAATTAAGTCTATCATCTCCTCTGGGAAAGGAGATGATATAGGCTTCCTCAATACTTCCCTCTGTCAGGAAGTTCTTTCTTATATCTACTTTAACTCCATCCTATTGTAAAGCAAGCTTACTTCTTATTGGTCTGCTCCACTATAAATGGAGTGGTGGGAAAAGCCCAGAGCTGACTTTCAGTTCTAATCCATGCTCTGCACTAACTAATGTAGGCTGGTCACTTCACTTACCTAGGCTTCCTTAGCCTTGGCCCTAGCCCAAGGGTGTAGGATTCAGAAAGTGCAGGGTTCTTCTCAGCAACTCTCACTGTGATTCCAAAAATATAGTCTATGACCACCTGCATCAGAATCACCTGAAGGGCTAAATTAAGATGTGAATTCCTGAGTCTCATCCCAGACCCCTGAAGACTGGTGGTAAGACCCAGGAATCTGTATTTGCAACTACTTGCCCAGGTAGTTTGACTTACACTAGTGCTTAGGAACCATGTTTTATAAGCTAGGCATGTATCGTGGATTAGCTGTCATTGGTTCACATTTAAGCTTCTTTAATTCCTTCTAATTATAGTGGATGATCAGTTGATGCAAAATATGAAGAAAGAAATATGGAAAAGTGAAGTGTCCAACAATCTATAGATAGGCAATCAGTTCTGAAAGAGTATACACACACAACTCTGCCCAAACCACTGAAAAAAAGTAGGGAGATAGGCCTGCTGGCCCTCATTTTAAACACAAGGGAGTTTATGATATATAATAAGGCAAAGGTCATCTCCTTCCACATCTCCCCCCAGCCCTCCACTCCCAATTCATGTTCCATTGGCTAAAGCAGCCAGGTCATTAGCATAGATTAACAAACTTGGGGTCTTACAAAGTGAGATTGGCTGAAAAGAAACTAGAGTGCAGTTGTAAGAGATTTTTTTTTAAATGTTATTTTCCCAAACTCAGTTTAGCAGGATCTTTTTTTAATTTTTTTGAAAGATTTTATTTATTTATTTTTAGAGAGGGAAGGGAGAGAGAGAGAGAGAGAAAGAGAAAGAGAAAGAGACAGAAACATCAATGTGCGGTTGCTGGGGGTTATGGCCTGCAACCCAGGCATGTGCCCTGGCTGGGAATCGAACCTAGGACACTTTGGTTCCCAGCCCACGCTCAATCCACTGAGCTATGCCAGCCAGGTGTAAGAGATTTTTAATATAAAAAATTAAAAAATGTGCTCATTCAGTATTTCTGCAAGACAGTGTTGATCACTGCTATCAAGCAAATCAACCCTTGGGTCAGAAAGTGAGGTCTGACTAGAAGATTGTTCATGTCTGCATTTAGGGCCTCTCTGGAGGACTGTCTGGGCCTTTCAGAACCTCCTCCCTTTAATGACACTGGCTCTGACTTGAGTTCAGTCAACCACAAAGGTCCAGCAGGTACCATGTCAGTCCTGTGTGTGGCTGATGGCAAATTAGCAGCCCAACCCTGTCCAAACCTTGGGAGGAGAAAGAGACAAAAAGAATGAAGGTTGGAATGAAGGAATTGAAGATGATGTTAGGAAAACCAAAACTGACAATATGAGTAGAAAGTAAACATGGCATCCAGTCCTTTCTCCAAATCAATTAACCAAAGCGAACAACTTTAGCCTCAAGTTTTTTCCCTATACTCAGCTTTCCTCCACAAAGGCAAACTTTGAAAATTTTTCCACAAGTTTATAAAAGTTGGCCTATAATGACATTGTGGTAAAGCAATTCCAAGCGGAGAGAAAGCTGGAAATGGGCAGAATCCCAGAAGGACCCTTCCCTGGACACATACAAAATAACCATGCACCCAGGGAGAGTTTGCCCCAAGCTCCGACAGGGCACTTCTGTCTATTCACAAACAGATACTCCCCAAACCAGGCCAAGCAGCAAAGCTGCCCCATGTGTACACTGCAGGGTCACTGCCCCCAGCTTGTCTTGCTTTCTTTTGTCTCTAGCCAACAGTAAATTTGGGGCAAGGGAGGCAGGGATGAGATGGAAAAGGGCAGTGACAAGCTAAAAGAAATCAGGGAGGTTTTGTGGTTGTTTTTCATGTTTAATTGACTTGGTATAGAACAGTCATTAACTATCTTGGTTTTAATGCACCCCAGGGTATTAGCAGCAACCTCTTGGGATCAGGTTATCCCAAAAGACATTCATTCGTTTTATTTTACCTAAGTGAAAAAGACACAATGCTGTAAAGCTGTCTGAGATGAGGAAATAATGTGTCATGAAGCCAAACTGGCAACGAAAGGGACTAGAAGTGTGAAAATGCTAGCAATCGCTGGGGTGGGCAGCTGAGGGAAGTGTGGCCACAAGCGCACTCAGCCAAGCCCTTGCCCCTGTCTGGCCACTCATTGGGGAGGGCTGTGCTCTCTGGGGGAAAAGCAGCAGACAGGGAGTCAGCAAACCTGGCTCTCCTCACAGCGGGGTCACTAACTCTGAGGTAAGTCACTGTACTCTTGGGCCTTAGTCTCCTCCACCGTAAAATGAAAAGTGTCCAACCAGAGGCTCCCTCAGCTCTAAATCCCACATTGTCATTTCTCCTGGCTACCAGAGGTAGAATTAGTTGAATTGGCCTGTTTTGCTCAAGAAGATGGAGGCAGTCAGCAAACTGAGGGCTTGGAATGCTCAAGGGGAAGGAGCTCTGAGGAGAAAGCTGTGTCAGACTAGGAGCAGCAGCTAACAGGGAACAGGTAGGGATGTTTTGCCTCAGGGAAGGAAGTCCAGTAAGGTCTGAAGGAACAACACCATCTGGAGAGAGCAAGTTTGGGAGTGCAATCCTAGGGTCTGTGAAACCAGACCAGGGAGTCACCAAGAGCCAGAGAAGGAAAAGGAGGAGGACTGGAAACGGCCATTCAGCAGGGTTTTCCGGTCTCCAGTTTCCTGGTTGTGTTGTGTGTGTGTGTGTGTGTGTGTGTGTGTGTGTGTGTAGGTGTGTGTAGTCACAGGGCTGTGTGATACATTCCCTTTGTGAGAAAGACCTTGCGCCTCATTTTTTATTGGAAGTGTTCTTTGAAGAGCTCTGTGCTCTGCTTCTGAGATTCCTCTTTTTATCTCCTGGATGTTATGGAATTTACAAGAGGAGGGCAGGCTGCAGCCAGCCTGGAGGTGACTTCCAAACCTATTGTTCACTGCTTCATAAAATTTGATAGCAGGCATGCAGGTGCTGCGACTGCTCTGTGCCTGAAGGCTCGGTGTGGCCCTGCTCTTCTCCTAGGAGGCCAAGGTGGGGAACACAGCAGACCTACATCAGGGCCTGCCCTGCACTGCCCCAAGAGCAGCACCTGTGCAGTTGGGGGGGTGCTGAGGGCAGTGCCAGGTCCTGGATGAGCTGAAGTGAACAAACCTTTCTTTTGTTTCCCTGGCCTGCTCTTTTAGACACCTGTTGTTCCCTTTCCGGCAAAACTCTATTCCTCCCAACCAGCAGGGCCCAGCACCACTGGGAAGACCTCCTGCCGCCTCCTTCCACCTGGCAGTGACTCCCGTGCACAGAGCCAAGCAAACAAGAGACTGGGAGGCGTCAGGAGACCTGTTAGTCTCTTGCAGACCATGAATGTCCATGCCAACTCACTCCACCTCTCTGGGACTTACTTTACTAGGCTATATAATGAAGCGGTGCCTGCCTATCAACATTGTACAAGAGTCCAGAGAGATGACGGATGTGAAAGACTCTTAGAAGCTGTGCACACTGCTGAGTTCTGCCACTCCAATAAAGAGCCATTACTGAGGCTTAGCCTTCCATGTGGGACAGACCTGTCTGGACTACTATGCACTTATGTGCTGTATGTAACAAGGTAAGTCATTTAACCTCTCTAGGTGTCAGTTTGCTCACATAAAAAGTGGGGATAATAATAGTACCTACCTCCTAGAATTGCTGAGAAAGTGAATGAGACAATGGTTGTAAATGGAGCCTGTTTCACAGTCAGTACGCAGTAAATATTTGTTATTAAAATCATGATAATGGTGAAGATGATGATGATAAACATGACAATAATGATATTCTCAACAAGGACCTCTGGAGAGAAACTGTAACTGAGTGTGAATTGTAGGAACATCTTGGGGGATGCAACCAGGCTTACTCCACCTCCACGTGAGATAGAGGCCCTGCACACCTGGCCTCTGGTGGCCTTTCCCAGGTGACCTAGGACATACACACAGCTCCACCGACACAATGTACTTCTTTGCTATGACTGCCTGTCTCTGAAGCCCCACAAAAACCCCTTTTGGGCCTGTCCCATCACTTGGGAAAGCTCAAAGAAAGGAGAGACACACAGCTTGGAAACCAGAAGCAGTTGTTTTCCACAGTCTCTTCCTTTGGAGATAGGGTATCAAATGATGCCCCATCCCCACCAGCTTCCTTAGAATTTTTGGACCCACTTCCTCCAGATCTGTATTCTCTAGCATTTTTTCACACTGTCCACCACTGTCCCCTTGTCCTGCTTTCTGTCCTCCGTGGAGGCCAGCTGTTCCTCCATGGCAGCAGCTTTCCACTGCTTTGCAAGTCACATCAACACACACCTTGTTTCAACTGCTACTCAGTTCCCACAATGTCTCACATTCTTTGCTGTCATTTACTTAACTCTGTAATCATGTTACTTAACTCTGCAAAGCTTTGGGAGGTCACACTTGGAATAGAAAATGCTATACACAATAAGGCTGTACTGAACATTCCTGGAAACCTTCTTTCCAAGGTATTTGTCTCTGGAGATTCCCTGTATGTAGAAAAGGCTCATGGAATTACAAATGAGGCCAAGCCTGAGGCTGTGAGAATGGGGGCTGGCATTATCCATGAACACCAGGTAGGAAGGCACTCTGAGTCCAGCAAGCTTGGCTTTCTGCAGAGGTGTGACACCCATTAGGTTCTGGTTGAGTACAGTCATCCCTCGCTATATTGTGGTTCACTTATTGTAGCTTCACTGTATCGCGGGTTTTTAAAAAAATATATATCTAAATCTGTATCACGGAGTTTTCACTATATTGTGGGATTTTGTGGTGTAGAGGTATTTATGTAATATTTATGATTTTTGCCTAAAAATTTAAAATATAAAAAACATTAAGAATGTTAATTCAAACATATTAAAAGAATATTAAATTGAAATAAAATACAGTATGTATTTCATCAGCAGATGAATACTTTACTGTACACAATGGAAATGCAGTATGCCACTACTGCTTGCACAAGTTTGCCAACATGAGATTGTACATGGCACACTATTGGCTGATGGAATGGAAGGTGACCAACCACAGCACTGTGTTCTGTATCCTGGGTGCTGATTGGCTCAGTGACTGCAGCATCCATTTCTTTGCTCTCCTGCACTGTGCCCATACATTCGGCATCTCTCCTTGTCCACTTCACATCAACATCAGATCACTGCATGTAGTGTTGGTCTGCAGTGTTGTGTTTTTGTGAAATTTTTGTAAAAGTTTGAATTTATTTCAAGCCCTATGATGCCACCCAAATGTTCTGTGCCTTCTATGGCTTTTGGCAGTGAACCCAAGCACCAGAGGAATATGCTTACCATCAAAGAAAAAGGTGGACTTCTTGCCATGTTAAAGGAAGGCAAATGCTATGCGGCTGTAGGCCGCCATTATGGGATCAACGAATCTACTGTTCGCTACATAGAGAAAGATGAGAAGAATATTAGATCTACAGCAACAATGACTTAACAAGACTGCAAAGAAGGTGGTCACTTCCTGCTGTGAGCATGGAGTTTGCATTGGCCCTGTGGATAAATGATGGCAGGAAGAATATCTCACTGGATACCAACACCATCTGGACGAAGGCCAAGAAATTTTGTTTGTTTTTTGGAAGGCACAGATGTTCATGACGGTGACAAGGATGAAGAGGAGGACGACGATGCAGAAGCAGTACCATCGAGTGCTTCTCCCACAAGACCAACCCCATTCAGTACCAGCAAGGGCTGGTTTGACAAATTTCAGAGATGCTTTGGACTCAAGAGCATTTCTCTGTATGGAGAAGCTGCCTCTGCAGGTAAAAAGCATTATCAGCAACTCCCCATAATTATGTTCATCATTCGGATGAAGAGATCAGTTACGCCTATGCCTTTAGTGGAAATAGAAGTTACAGCCCAGGGCGAAGATACTGCACCACCTGATGAAGCACCTGATGAAGTGGTGTCTTCAGAAGAACTGTAATGCTCTTCTTGGTTGTGCAGTACATTCATCTCATCATCATCACCTTCATTGTCATCAGTACTGCACAGCTACATAATTCATGATCTTCATCACTCAAGTTGTAGTATACTTAACTGGTGAGTACCCATATAGAATTTTATATGTCATTAAAATTATGTAGGTTTAAGAGTGTAGAAAGTGTTTAAGAGCACATGAAGTGTTTATAAGAGTGTGGGAAAGGTTAATAAGAGAGTGGGAAGGGTTTATAAAAGTGTGGGAAGGGTTCATAAAGCCTTAAAATATATATAAATAATAAAATAAATATAATGCTACTACTTTGCGGATTTTCACTTCTCGCGTGCATCTCTAGAATGTAACTCCCGTGATAGGTGAGGGATCTCTTTATCTAGCTGAGGGTGACATGGGGTCACTGAGCTCACCAGGGGCCCCTGGAAGCACTGTGCCCTGGGTTCTGCCCCTCACTGAGGTAGGCGGGGACTGTGTGCAGAAACCCCTGCCCCTCCCCAATTCTCCCCTCCTCACCTCTCTTTACTGATTCTCTGGTCTGCTCTGGGTGGTGCATAAGTGTGCAGGACTGAGCTGTCATGGGCCCTGTGAGCAAAGAGCTCATAGTCCATTGGGGAGGCACACAGTCATCTGATGGTCAAGAAATCTTTGTAAAATGACAGCTATAATGAATGTTATAAGGGAGTCATCCATAGCACCCCAAGAAGGCAGACCAGGGTGCTGACAGAGTCTAAGAGGTCCACAGGGCTTCCCCAAGATGACACTACCTCACCAGAACACAATTTACCTGTGATGAGGCCTTGGATAAGCCCCAAGGCATGAACTAGCATAGTGCCTCTTGGGGGCTGGAAGAAGTCTCAAAGGGAGGATAAGACAGGGTCCGGAAGTGTGCGATAGGTAAGCCTGGGGGCAGGTGCAATGCACACCTTGAAGAGCAATTAGAAGACCATGAAGTATCTAAGCAATGGATGCCATGCAGGATCAGGGCTGTGATACTCATGCTGATCCTGCACGGCATCACACCTGTAGCCCTTCTGCATGTCTGGCACTGAAGTAAGTAAGCACTTTACCTCACTCAGTGTTCACAGTACCTCTATGAGCTAAGTTATTTTTACAATCCCCATTTTACAGATCAGGAAAATGAGGCACAAAGACACTAAGGAACTTGCCCAAGGTTGCACATAAAGTAAGTGGCACATTAGGATTCAAACCTGGGCAGTTTGGGTCAGAGGCTGCATCCTGAACCTGCAACGAATTCAGTCAGCTCTCTGAAGGAAAAGACTGAAGACAAGCAAGAAAGAAGCATCTTTATTTTACAGTCACAGCCTCGCTGTCGATGCCACTGCACTCAGGACAGTCTGGTACATATGCTACCACTCTACCATATCATCCAGCTGGTTGACAATGATCTCAGGGATACAGTGTCTCAGGGATGCTGTCTAGCCCTTATCTTGCTGAACATCTAGCCAACCACTCCCTCAGCCCCTTACTGGCCCTCCTGAATGAGGCCAATGTCAAGGACACAGCTCTCCCTACCTCCACCATCCTGTCTTGTGACTACATTGCCCTGCCTCACTGGTACCAGATCAAAGTGGGCTCAAGTCTAGCCCTGCCAGACTTGAGGGTAGGCTCCACATCCTCTCCAAGCTCACTTTTACCATCTGTAAAATGGACATGACAGTCATCAACTCAGGTTGTTAGGAGGATAAATGAGGTTAACACATAACACAAATAGCACAGTCCCTGCTAATACATAAGTGCCCAGTTAATGGTGGCTATTAATAATCTTTTTGTAATAAAATTCATTTCTATATGATGACACTTATACCTGATCTCTTAAAAAATTATCCAGGCTCCCCACTTCTCCAGAACTCAGCCTGGGGGTCAGGCCCTGATAATGTGTCCCATCCTGTGAGTTCAGCCTTGCTTCCCAGCATCCCTCCTGGAGGCCCCTCTGACATTCTAGCTCAGCTAACTTTCAAGCATGCTTTGTACTTTCCTGCAGTTATAACTCCAATGTGCCATTTCCTCCACCTGGGCTGTCCAGCCAGCTACTCCATCTGCTCTTGAAGGTCTATTCAGAGTTTAGCTCCTCTGTACAAACTTCCTTCTCACCTTCCCAGGTATAAGACTGCCCCTCTCCATTGCCAAAGAAGATATACATCATAACTAAAATGCCAAAGGTTAAAGATAAAGAGACTTTTAAAAGCAGCAAGAGAAAAGCAGTTAGTTACCTGAAGGTTGCCAGATGGGAGGGGAATGTGGGGGAATGGGTGAAGAGGCGAGGGGTTTAAGAAGTACAAATAGGTAGTTGCAGAATAGCCATGGGGATGTCAGGTACAGTGTAGGACATGGAGTAGCCAAAGAACTTACATGCATGACCCATGGACATGAACAACAGTGGGGGGATTGCTTGAGGGAGTGGTGGGGGGTGGTGCTGGGTGCAGGGGAGCGAGCCAATGGGGAAAGTCAACTATAATTGCATAATCAAGAAAATGCTTTTTAAAAGAGAAATTTCATATCAATAAAATCTAGAAACAAACATTAAGTTTCTATTTTGAAAAAGTTATACAAAAGAAATGTTTGTTTCATGTAGCCACTCTCTCATTAAACTGGGCTAGGGTGAAGTAAGCTCTTGTGGCAGGTGCTGCTCTCCTTTCTAGGCATATTTTCAAAGAGCCAGCCTCCAGCACTTGCCAGTCCCCCCACCTTAGATCGGTCCAGGGCAGAGGGAAATGAGTCTGTCCCAGGTTCAATAGAAATGTCCTCACAGTGTATTGTGTCAGACAGCTGTCACAGGGCCCTGTGTTTAAGTCTGTCTGTTGCTCACTGTGCGACCTTGTGCAGGTTACTTAGGCTCTCTGAAATCATTTTCTTATGAGTAAAGTATGAGTGGTAACAGCTTCATGGGCTGTTATAAGGATTAAGTGAGTTAGTGTGAAGGCCTGACACCGAGTCAATGCTTACTGCTCCGTTAGGGTTTACTGCCATCTCTAGGATTATGCTGTTACTGATTCTGGGATCCTGCTTCTGTCCTCTGTCTCTTCCCTTGAAATCCCCGAGACCTGGCCTCTGTCTTGGGCTGCACCATCTTGCTGGTGGGTTTTCTGAAGGCCGAGCCCTTCTACCTGACGTGTTCCTTCTGATCCCTGTTTGCTGTTGGCCAGACTGACACCAGATTCCTCATTGGCTGTGCTTCCTGACCACATCCACCCTTGCTTTGATTTCTTGCCTGTTTCCTATTGTTCACCACCCACTAGCAGCCAGCCAGGCCCCCAGTGGACCATTCTTCTGCCATCCAGGACATAGAAGTTCTGCTCAGGGTGTGTCTTGGGTTTGGATAAAACATCCATTTGGCCAGAGTTTGTAGTGTCTGAGCAGCCCAAATTAATTGAATGGACCAAACACTGACATTTAAAAGGATCCAAGCTTTGGTTTTATTGCCTAAATTGCACAATGTAGACACAGCCGGAGCAAGAGTTTGTCATCAAACAAGGGAGCATATCTGAGAACTGTAGAAGACAAGAGATAGTCCCACAGGTTCTGGAAAGGGTGCAGCAGAGCAGGGCTTCCAAATGGCCGCCTCTGTAGCTGCCAACGTGGCCTCTGGCAAGACTAAGTCAGCCTGGTTCTCATGCTAAGAAATGGTGGGATGTCAGTTGCTCCTGACAAGCTATAGGAAGGCAAGAAAAATAGTCTGTGAATAAGCCCCCAGAAGTATATAATGGTTCTGGCCAGGAACTGAGAAACAGAGAGGCCAAGGCATGACAATAAGGAAATTGAACACCATAAAGGCTTTTGGTGAAAATTCATTTTCGTGAGTGAAGGATAGCCAGAAGACAGAGAACTGTATTCTTTGAAGGAGGGCTAGTTCTTTACAGGAAGGCACAGGATGAGCAGGATCCACCTGCTGGGGCAGGGTAGGGTGTGCACAGCAACAGGGTTTGATGACTGAGGTGCTGCCAGGAAAGTAAAACATAGTGTGCATACATCTGTGCACAGTAGTTAGGAGGACACCCTGTGAACCCATCTGAGTTTGGAGCTTGAAACCGACACTTCTCAGCCACGTGATCTTGGAAAGTTAACCTCAGAGCCTCAGTTTGCCAATCTATAAAATGGGGGGTAATGATACTTTTCCTTGTAAGATTCTTTAAAGATTAAATGAGAAAATATTTGCAAATTATTAGTGTGGCATTTGGCATGGAGTAAATGTTCAACAAATAGTGCCCATTGCTATATTTAGAGCAATTTATAGCCAATAGTGGCAAAGGCCAGCAGGCAGAGCCAGAAAAGGTTGAGCACAGTGCATGGGAGTCTCAGGTGAGGTGATGCAGAAGTCCAGACAGGTGATATGGGTACTTGCTGTATATGTTCAGGCTATTTTCACCCTTCCCCACTAACAGACATACTCAAGAAAATAAAGCCAGCAAGCACAATGGGGAAGGTTTACTCCAATGGCAGTTGGAGAACGCATGTGAAGTGGGGGCTAAGCAGATACCTGTTAGGTCAACTAGCTTACAGAGTGAAGAGAGGTGCAGCTGTGGCTTGGGAACAAATTAGAAGAATGGGGGTTGATTTTAGAGTCAGCCAGCTAATCCTGGACATTTCCAACCCATGGGGAGAGGAAAAAGGGATGAAGTGGCTTATGTTCTTTTTCCCTCAAGACAATATTGGCATGGGGAGTGGGGTGGAGTTGAGCCAAGGCCCAGCTGTGGGTTGCTGGGAAGGCGGAGCCTAGAAAAGGGAGGCAGGGATTTCCAGGGAGCATGCTCAGTCCCAACAGCTGCAGCAGAAGGGCAGCCCCAGCAAAAACATCATTTCTTGAAGGCTCAACCTGCTAAATGTTCCTGGACCTCTGGGCCACTGGTGGGCTTTCCTTCTTACCAGTCAAAAGGATCATCTGAAAACTGACAACCAATTCTCTGCATTAAGTTTTTCTGTCCAGGCTCTACATTCCTTGGGGTCAAGGGCTGTAAAGGTTAGTAATTCTTTTACATGTGCTTTCATAGCATTCCATCCATCCACCCATCCATCCATCCATACCATAATTACTGGGTGCTTTGTATGCTGGTGACTGTTCCACCTGCTACCAGTATAGGGATAAACAGGACAGATGTAGTTCCTGATCTCAGTGAATTTACATTCCAGAGAAGGGAGATGGGCAATAAACAAATAGTCCCATAATAAGAAAACGATTATAGATGGTGATAATTTGTTTGAAGACAACACAACAAAGCAATGTGTTACAGAGTGACCAGGAGAGATGAAGGTCCTTTGGGGAAGAAGAGAAAGAATGCTTCTCAGAAGAGGTGACATCTGGATTAGATCTAGATAATGAGTTGGAAATAGTAGATTGGAGACTTGGGGTAATTAGTTTTTGACAGGAGGAAGAGCAAATGTAATGGTCATACACTGGAACTGAGCATGCTATGTTCAAGAAACCAAGAGAAGACCAGTAGGGATGCAGCAGAGAGAGTGAGGGTCAACTGATAAGAGAGGCAGGGCCTTGTAGGCTCTTGATTAGTTGTTGGATTGTAAGGATATTGGTGAACTTGTGGCTGATGGAAGGCAGAGCCTGTGGGAAATGCTTTTGCTCACTTAAGAAGTGAAAAAATGGTATCCCGTGGAGTTTCAGCTACTACCTTAAAATTCAGGAACAGACCCTGACTTTCAATTAAGGGTACTTTTCTGTAATCCCAAGAGGACAAATGGATTTTCTACCACTGTCACCACCCTAACAGAGGTGACCTTTTCCCGAAGAGATGGCCCAGAGACCCTCCCTCTGGAGTGAATTTCTGCTCCTTTGTCCCTTTCCTGCAGAGGGCAAGAAGGGAGGGTGAGAGCAGCATTTTAGGTCACCACCACCACACAGAACATTTAGAATGCTCTGGACCTCCCCACTGCACATGCATCCCTGGACACGTGGGTCAGGCACACTTTTGCAGTCTCCAGACATGGTGTGGCAAGGAGGAGCTTACCCAGGCAGCCTGGGAGCAGGGAGGACCCAGCCCTGGATGAACTCATCTCACAGGAGCCAGCAGGCATGCACACAGGTGCATGTGTTTGAACACAGAGGATGGGAAGGCTGAGGGTCTGAGCTTCAGGCCTGGAGAGGAGGTGCAAGTGGAGCCTGCTGTGGAGAGGCAGGTGTAGACATGGGAGATGGAGAGGAGAGGGTGACACCCCTGAGAGATACTGCATGCCAGACACACTTCACAGATTTACTAGAGGTCATTGATTGCTCACAAGGACCTGGGGAGGGTGCTCTAGTTTTCATTTTGAGGATGAAGACACAGGGGTCACAAACACTGGGTGACTTGTCCAAACCCACATGGTGGATATCCAACAGAACAGGGAGAGCCAGGTGTGAGGATAGGGTGGGTTGTGGGGGCACAGCCAGTTCTCCCAGGGCATCTCCTATTTCCTGATGAGTCCCATATGGGGCTTGGGCCCAGCTCTGCCCTGTTACTGGCTTTGCTTACCCATGACTTACTGAACTCTTCCCCACCTCTGAGTCCTACTGGAGCTTCATGTCCATGTCCGGTGCTCCTCATGTTGGCTATCTATAGCTCCTCTTTTTCATGAACTATTTCTCTGGGCATAAGCTGACCAGCAACCTATCGCCAAAACTAGGCCAGGAGCCTTCCCTCTCCCTCCTTGTCTTGTCATTCCCTGTTTATTAACCGAGCCTATCTATGAATTGCCTGTTAACCCATTATTGCCACTCAATGCTGCTACTGTCATTCAAATCTTCATTTGAACTACTCATCAGTCCTTTGTAAATCAGCATCAGAACCAACCTGTTAGAATGCAGATCGCTTCCCCCAACCCCAGAATTTCTGACAAGTACTGGGGACATACTGCTGCTGGTCTAAGGACCACACTTTGAGAACCACTGCTCAAGAGTTTACTTCCACAACAAAGATCTAATCATATCATTCCCCTGCTTAAGAACTCCAGTAACTCCCTCCTATCTTTAAAGTACAGTCCAAACTCCTTACAATGATCTTTACAAGCTGGGCTGTAATTGCCTTTGCAGCATTGCATCAAACTCCTGACTATCCTTCCACCTCTGATGCGGCCACATCGCACAATGCACATGCCTTAAACCTGTTACATACTGCGGGTTCCATGTCTGTCCACACAGCTCTCTCTGCCTGTACCCTTCACCCCTTAGTGCTTATCAAATAATTCCTGCTTGTCCATCAAGGGCCAACTTGACTGCTTCTTTTCTTAGAGGCACCATAATGTATTCGAGTGACCATGGACTTTGATGTCAGACAGGCTTGGCTTTGAATTCCAGATCAATCACTTGACAGCTGTATGACCCTGAGTTAGCTTCTCTGTTAAGTTGAAGTTAACATCAGCTTCATTATTATAAAATGTGAATAACAATGTTTATCTCAAGGATTGATGCTGGAGAAGAAATGATGCATATAAATACCTGACAAGTATTAGGCACTCAATAAACAGTAGTTATGAACATCATTAACTTTGCTCCAAAGCCATGCCTGCCTCTCTGGAGATGAATTATTTCTTTCTTTTTCTTTTTTCCCATAAACTTGTCAATGATTCCATTTTGCATATAGTACATGCTATAATCTTATTAGTTTTATACATTAGACCTCATTCAAAGTGTAGTTGGGGCCATTATATAAATTGTAAGAATGGATTCTCCAAGCAGACCTAGTAGGCACGTGGCTTGGCAAATTAAAGGTGTCCTTGCAGGAAGAAACCCTCCATGTGGATAAAGCCTCACACCAGAGCATATGCAGTGTGAAGGCTAGTTTCAGGCCCCATTCACCCCTGGTCCAATATATAATTTGCATAACAGTACTTAGAAGTTTTATGCATGTGAGCTTGGAGAAAGTAAAAACTTTTATCTTCTCAACAAGCACACCGATGTTGAATCAGTGAATTCCAGGCAGGTAACATGGGCCAGAGACAGAAAATAATTAGCAGGGTTAGTAGCACCCTGGCTTCAGGTTAAGGAGTAGGATCCTGACTCCTGGGGATGATGGGAGTGCAAGGGCAAAGGCTAGCTGCATTAGAAACCCAAGCTTGAGGGATAATTCAGGAGCTGAATTATCAAAACTGGGTAGTGAACAAGAAAATGCTTTGGGGAACAAGACAGAGGTTAAGTTCCTGCATGCTGACTTGGAGCTCTTGAAAGCATACCTGACCTCAGACTAGAGCCTGGTGCACGGCTGAGCCTGCAGGACTGTACCACTTCTGCCACGTGGGTGTGTAATCAGAACCAGACTGTTCTTAGAAGATATTAAGATAACACTTTTCATAGCTTCCTATCCCACCCCTCCCCAGATCAATTCCCTAGTGCCTGTCTGTTCTGTTTAAAGCAAGACAGTCTCTTAGAAAGTTGTCAGATGCCTTCATTGATACATTTTAATTTCCTCTGAAGACCTCTTACTGCCTCAGTAGGCTGGCACTCAGTGGGAAGTAATTCCCTAGAAGTGAGCCTTCTGATGCATTTCCCAGGCTGCTTGCAGATGCCCATGGGGTTAGGAGAAGCACCCAATCTGAAACTGCTGAGGTGGCTCTGAACATAACTGAACTTGACCCTTGCCCCTCTCCCCAGATTCCCATATCAACTCCTTCAGTGGAAAAAACATCACAGGGATGTAAGGATGGCAGACAAAGGTCTGAGGTTTTTTCCTGAATCTGAGGCTCACCGCTGGACCTCAGGTTCTATTAACCTGGGGAGGGAGAGGGCCTTATGAGAGGAAGGCTTCACAGGTTCTCTCACTGCTGTGGTGGCTGGGGCCATGTCTTCATGATGCTCCACCGTCTTGGCTGGCCCAGCTCACCGTGTCTGCTCTTCCTAACCCTTCACGATGCCTCACATCACTCACTGCTCCATGTTCCTCTAGCCACCAGCCTTGAGGTTTCCTTAGACTGCTGAAAGGTGAGGGCATGCAGGACCTCTTGGTAACTGGGTACGCACTGGCTCCTCCAGCTGCTGTGGGAGGGAAGTGAGTGCCAGGTCACTGTGCTTTCTGGGCCAGCACACCTTGAGTGGCTAGTACTGATGGTGCTGTTGCCACTGCCTGGGGATCTGGCTGCTTTGAAGGTGGCTAGAGGGTCCTATGGCGTGAACTCCATTTCAGCTGTCATCACAGATGACACTCAGCAGGTGAATTTTACTCCTTCCCACCCTGGGTTGTTTGGTGAGGCTGTCCTTTCACAGGCTTTTCTGCAGACTGCCCATCAGCTGGGCTTGGTGCAAAGCCATGGCCAGCACAGTGACATGGTGACACACTCCCATGTGCCCTCCCTCCTGCCTGCCCCTGTCCCTCCCTCACTGCTGTGGTCCTGGAGTCATACTCCTGAATTAGTGCAAAGCCTTTCTCCTGGGCTCCATCTTCAGGGAGCACAGCCTAAGATAACTCTCACACTCCTTGTATGTCAGGCTATATGTGAACGCATGTGTGTATAATATTTTAAATCCTTACAAACCATCTTTCCAGAGGAACACTGAATCCCTGGGGAAGGGATGGGAAGAATGAAATCTCTCCAGAACACACAGGTAGTAGGTGGGTGAGCTGATACTTTAGTGGAGATCCATCTGACCTCAAGATCTCTGCTCTCAGATCATGAGCACTATATTAGACAAACCAGGGCTGAGTGCTGGCCCTAAACTTACTCGCTGTGTGATCTCTGACAGGTCATTCAGTGGCCCTGAGCCCACGCCTCCTCATCTGAGTGAGAGGCAGATTCAGGTGCTGGGAGAGACTCTGAGGTCTCTTCCAGCTGGGACACCCAGGAATGCCAATGCTCTGCGAACAAGGCCCCTGGGACATTCACACGTGGCTTGGGAAGGAGTCTCATAAAGGGAACCAGGACTCAGGATGGCTATAATCCCAGGGGACATCCTGGCAGACACATCAAAGCCTCAAACCTGGGGAAGGATGGGTCCCAGCAGCACCCACTCCTGCCCTCCCTGCCCAGTTAATCCCAGGGTGTTCAGACTGCCTTCTGGCTGGAGTGCTCTTCCTGCCCTTCAGAAGTCCACTCAAACATCATTTCCAAAGAAAAGCATGCTTCCCCCCCCCCACTTTCCTCTCATGATTGGAGCCCACTCTCTCCATGTGCCCTCACTGTCCCTCCTGTACCTTTCTTGCACTGCTCAGAGACTAAAATTATACATGGATGTGATTGTTTACTCATGTCTGTCTCTCACTGGGAAGGTTCACAGAGCAGTGTCCTTGCTTATTTCATCCCCTATTGAGTCTCCAATGTTTGGAATCATGGAAGGTATTCAATAAATATTTATTAAATGAATGGGTTTAATTTACCATGTAGCCAAGTTTTGATGAGACCAAAGCTGCAGCATTTTTGGCTTGAAAGCTGATCTGGGGTGAATGGTAAGATTCTTCTCTGATTGCCTAAGTCATTCTGTGTGTAGCTGCATGTCCTCAAGTCTCAGGCTGCTCTCCTCTCTCTGCCAGTTCATGTCACAGGAATAAGGGGCTGTGTGCTGACTCTGACATCCCTGAGGTCACCCACCAGTTACCTGGCAGTAAAAAGGGCTGGAGAAAAGGGCTCAAAGTGACTGAGCACACTAGTGAGAGGGAAGGAAAAGGCCTGGTGTTCCCACTTTCTGTTTACCCTGCTGGGCTGCACGTGCACACTGCAAGAGGACTGTTTCAAGGAGGGTCTGAAACTGTACAGAAAAGCAGCACATCCTTTTCCACTGAAGCTTGGTGTCATCAGCCACTTAGGCCTGAGTCTCACAAATAAGTGACTCTCTGTTGGAGGCTTCACCCACACCCTGACCTGGGAGATGCAGAAGGCTGTGTCGGGGTCAGTTCACGGCTGGCAAGCCTTTCCCTGGAGCAAGGCCCCACTTCTGATCAAGCTCCCTCCACACTCTAGCATGTGGACAATTTCCAGTCCTTGAACAAGCCTTGCTGTTCAGCCTGCTGGGTCACTGCAGATGCTGTGCCACCAGGCACACTCCTGAGCACCCTCGTCCTCAGCTCTGAGGGCCTGTGCTCTGGCGTGCAGAGCTTGCACATGGCTCTGCCACAGGCAGCTGAGTCAATACCCCAACTAATACTAGGATTTTATCTTATAGTCCAATTTTGGTACAGGTAAAGGGTTAAAGGGAAGGGAATAAAGAGGAAATAAAAGAAAAAAGAAAGCAGAGGTGGAAGGGAAAGAGATGTGAGGGAGGGAGGAGAAAGAGAAAGGAAGGACAAACTGGCCTGGATTTATGTGCACCTCTCTTAGTGACATCAAAGTCCAGCTGAGGTGTGTACTGTGACAGAAAGAATGTGGGCTCTGGAGTGAGACAGATCTGGATTCAAATCCCATCCCAGTCTCATACAACTTTGTGGGTTCAGGTAAATTGTTCAAGCTCCAGATGGCTCATTTTTAAAGTGGGGATAAGAAGTAGTTAAGTTGAAACAGGATCAGTGATCATGTCTGTAAAGCACACTGCCTGTTGACAGTAGCCAGGAAGCTAGCTGCTGGAGCACAGCAGGGCTCCTCCTGCTCTCAGAACCCATAGAGAGAGCAAGGTGTCGGCTCAAGGTCGCCCTCAGAACCCAGGTCTGGACTCTCTGCAGTGGGGTGTCCATCACCTATCCTGATGAGAAACAGTTATGAAAATATGGGCTGTGAAGTAACAATAGCCTAATCAATTTTTATAGATATTAATAGTGTGTACCCAGAAAAAAAGAGACTTCCTGGTGGAAGAACTTTCTATATCCTTGCTCTAACCTAACAGATGACTGATATTCTGAGAAGCTCGCCTGTATTTGAATCCATATTCACTGTGAAAATCTATAGCCTGAGCAAGTACACGTTGCCCCAGGGTCTGTGGAAGCACATGAATGGTAGCAGAAAATAATATAAGTAACAATAACTGTAACTCTGACCAACTCCTCTGATAGTTGATCCGTTTCCCCTATTATTTAACCTTGCGTCCCCTGACAGTACCTCTCAAAGGTCAAAGTCAACTGAAAGTGTGTTTCACTTTCTCAGAGCCTGTCCAAGCCCTGCCAGTCATGCTAATAAACAATAAAATGATCAGAAGAAACAAAGAGCACCTGGATTACCCAAAAATGGAACCTAAACTCTCTAATTCATGTGAATTAGTCAAAGCCTCCCTTACCTGCTCCAGGTACTGGACTGGGAAAACACCATGATGTCAAATATTTACCAATGATTTTCACTGCTGCCTGGCTCAGTGCCAGCTCAGTAAAGACTTGAGCAATGAATAGACAAATAAATGAAAAAATGCATGAATAATGGACTGAGTAAATGAAGGGTTCATAAGCATACAGCACAACTTATGTCCTTCGTCTCCCTCCCCAACCCACCCCTTAGTCCACACCACCTTCTCTTTCCTTACCCTAGCGATCAGCTCCCCAACCATTCCTGTCCAGGTGCCATTGGCCTCAGGAACGCCGTACACACCATCTCCAACCAGACGGATCTTGTAGTTGAACTGGAGGATCTCTGCCAGCTCTTTGAGCATGTCCACACAAAAACCCTCGTAGCGGTCATTGCCTTCCATCTCCTGGTGGTTCCCCTTCAGCATTAAATATGGGTTTTCCTGCAGCAAAACTGGACAGCTGTCATTTTCCTCTTAGCCCTGGTGTCTCAGTCACACATGATGGGGGACCCAGGGCACAGGAGGTTAGGGAGACCATGGGGTAAAATAAGGAAAGTGGTTTGGATAATGAGCTACTTTGGAGGTGGTGATTAGCTCCCCTCCTCTAGCTTCTAGGCACTTCTCTTACCAGGAATGCATAAGAGTTCCATTGCACAGAGTATCAAGCCAAAGCCCCTCTACCTTGTTTAAGGTTATCATCTGATCTCACCGCCACCCCATCCTTTTCTTTTGTTTATTCCACACAGAACTGTCACTGAGCATTATGAGGTACAAGGATTCTGAGAATATAGCAGGCTAGGTAAGAACATGTAATGAACAACTGCAACGCAAGGTAGAGCTTGTCCAGCCAGGAGTGTTGGGAAGGGGGGAGGGCCTCTCTGGTGTAGTGTCCAGGGGAGTTTCCATGGAGGAGATGGGAATGGAGCTGGGCTCCCCAGTGTTCTGGAAGATGACAGAACACTGACAGATGGACATCATACAGACAGAGGGCATCACAGGCAAGGGAAAGGGATGGCTGAGGGCATAATCTGAATTAGATCAAGCTTGGGCTATTTGGGGGACAATGGGCCTTCCCATTTAGTGGAGCATGGGTGGTATAGAGGGGTGGGGACAGGAGAATAAATTTGGAAAGATGAATTAGGGTCAGTATGGGCCTTGGCTGCCAGGATGAGGTAAATGTATATTGTACATATATAGTAGACAAGCACCAACACTTTTAAAGACTTAGGGATGTGAGTAAAAAATATTAAGTAGCAAGGGACAGAACATCTGGGAGTGAGGACAGACTTCCCTGATTTGAGGTATTGAGTCCTGAGCCAGAGTTTGACTCAGGTTGGATTACAGAGTGCTGGAAGGACACAGAAAGGGTCCAGCTTGATAACAGCTTGGGTGTGGGGCACAGAGGGTAGGGGTCCTCAGAGTCCTGGAGCCAGAGAGAGAACTGAGGATGGTGTCTCACTGCCATGGGTGGTTTGTAAGGGAAAAAGATTTGGATCATGTTGAATTTGAGTGCTGGTAGGTTATCTAGGAAGAAATATCTGAGTGAGGGAAGGATTGGGGGCAGAGGCTGGAGGCTTCTGTTTGGAGGTAATGACTGAAGGTCCAGAATACTGAAGCCATTGAGGGAAAAAACTGAGGAAGGACTAGAAGGATAAAAAGAGACCTTTGGGAAGGCCCTGATCTTAGGAAAAATGAAGATCAGCTACAGAAGAAGACAAAGCAGAGCAACCAGAGAAGCTGGAAATCAGGAAAATGAGGTCCTGGAAGTCAAGAAGGAAGAACTTTCAAGAAGGCAGACAGAACATCTGGATCCTCTGTCACTGGCAACCCTTCATGGGAGAGTCAGTGGGGGTGGATGAACTCTGCAAGGATTGGGGAGTGAATGAGATGTGCATGGGTGAGATTGGAGCAGTGTTTTAAGAAGTTAGGAGGTAGAAGAAAGTGGGAAGACCATCTTTCCACCAACTGCTACAATTCACATCTCTCTCTGAGCTTCAGTTTGCAATTAGCAAAGGACAGAGTTGGAGGATGCCCAAGGGTCCACCAAACCCATGATTCATGATTCCCTAAATTGGTAGGTAGCTGAAAGAGCAATGGGATGTGGATAAGGTGGTGGTGATAGTATCTTGGGATGGGAGGGACCAGAGTATATTTGTAGGCAGAAAGGGAGGAATCCTTCAAAAAGGAGAGACTGAAGAAGAAAGATATGTACTGGTTGGTGCAACATGGTTATAGGATCTGGTGGAAGGAGACAGGGTCAAGGTGAGTGTGAGGCTGGGAAATGAGCCTGAAATAAGGTGGAGAGCATGGATGTGTATACAGAGAAGAGGTGAGGAGACCAAAGATGAGAGCATGCCAGCCCTCAGAGCTGTGTGAGAAGCAGGTGGGCTTGAAGTCTAGATGTATGAAACTGTTTGATAAAACTGCTTAGGGGATGATAAGGAGTGAGTAAGAGATGATCAGGAGTGAGTAAGAGCTGAGGCTCAAGGGAAGTCAGTAGGCAGAACACAGATCAGCTATTGAGAGCAGGGATTGTGAGGACAACTGGACTTGAGGACAGGCCTGAGATAAGGTTCTGAGCATTGGCTGTGAACAATTTGAGAAGCTAAGAGAGGGAAATGCTGAAATGCTGGTTTGCTGAGCTCTGGCTGAAAGGGTCTCCTGGGTCGGGAAATGTAGAGACCCAGACAGCCTAGAGGTTATGAGGGGGACAAAGGGAGAGCAATTTTATGAGTATGCTAAAGTGGGAGAGGGGAAGGTAGAAGGTTATATATCAGAGGGAGGAAGCTCCAAGTTAAAGGTTATGATTCATGATCAAGTCCACTGTCATGTCAGTGACATGAGGCAAGTCTCCCTGCCTTTCACTCATGCTGCCCTCAGCTCTAGAGCAGAAGGGACTCATGCCCCTTCTGCTTTCCCATCCCTCCTTCTGTCCTTGGGATCCCATCTCCTCCTCTAATGCTAATTCATTTCTAAGGACTCCTGTTCTTATAGCCAGGGCTCCAAACAACCATTGTCCTGTCTTACTTGGTGTGCCAGATCCTGGGTAGAATGTAAGTGGAGCCCAGGCTGACTCTTCCAGAAATTAAGCACTCAGTGAAAAGCACAGATGTGGACTCAAGGACAGGGCTTGGCTGCAGGTGTCCATCCCTGGGATGGCAACACCCCAACAAGTGCCACAAAATTATTCTGGCCATATAACCCACCTCTCTCTGCTGATGCTCTTTTCCTAGGAAAACCTGTACTTCTCAGCATCTTCTGACTGCTGACAATACTCTCCTTGACTCAGTTCTCCCTGCCTTTGAAGCCCATCTTCCACGTCCCTTCTCTGAAGGCTTTGCTGACATCTCCAATGGGATGGGAGCCCTCTCCCCTTCAATTCTAAGGGGCTAGGTGTACACCTCCTTCCTGGCTCCTATCCACTCTGCTTACAGAACATCATAATTCTAGTCCAGGGCCTGGGCCCCAAGAGTTCACAAAGTTAGTGATGCAGGTTCCTAAGCTCTTTATTTAAGCTCAAAAAGCCTAAAAGAAACTAACACATTTGCAAACCTTGCACATTTAGCAATGATAAGGCTGAGCAGGCTAACTCAAGTCTCTGCTTTGGACTGGAATTATATCAGTATGGGAATGGTGGTTATCTGCTGCTGATAAAATGCTGTGCCAGGCAGGGAAATACACTTCTGATTACTTAAAAAAGTAGGGTTGGGAAGAGGAACAAAATAATTATTGAATAATACATGCATTTGATTTAATTGTCAAATCTTTTAAGACATGAGGCCTTCAGGGATGAAGAAGTATACCTTGGCCATGAATGAACCTGACTGATGCCATCTACTAAATTATAATCTCTTTGAGGCTAGAGACTGAGTCTTACTCATCTTTGTGTCTTCAGGAATGAGCACAGTGCCTAGTACCTGGGGAGAAGGGCCTGGTAATTGTTGAAGAAAACTGAGTAGAAAATGAAGATGGTTCCTGGCCCTATAAAGTGAGAATGTTTTCTTCACCAGCTGAAAATAAAGAAACAGGCCATGAAAATCCACTGGAGCTCAGGTGCTCTGCAAGGGGGCATTTTGTACGCAATAGGCACCCAGCAAGGTAGGCTGTGATGAGAGAGAAGGGGTCCAACCTGGTGGATTTCTCCCACCGGTGTCATAGGCCCTCCTCCCTTGGTCAGGTACAGCTTCCCCAACTGCCTGGAAGAGGCATTCACAACTGCCATCTCCCCACCCCATCCTTCTCCCCCAGCTGCTTTGTAATTCATCAAATGTCATTTCCATATGAAATAGCAACTTGACTTTAATTACACTTCCATAAGTTGGTCTTGGTGCTGTAAATAGAGATCCCATCCTCTGTTCACTGGTAAGCCCATGAGTAACCTAGAGTTGGAAGAGGCAGCCTGGGGAACTGCAGCTGGGAGTCTTGAAGGGCACCCTGCTTACCAGAATGGTGGTGACAACCAGTGTGGTGTTGAAGAGGTTGTTGGACATGTTAGAGGTGTAGACATGGCGGTCCATGCTGAGGCCATCTGCCACATGCCACTGGCCAATCTGAGGAGACAAAGGAGAAAGGATTGGGAAGAAATTGGGGAAGGAGTAGGCTGTGGAACCTGAGTTGCTTGAAGTCCTGCAGGTCTTCAGGGTTGGAAGGAGCTGAGAGGCCAGTCCCCTGTGCTGCATGTACGCCATAGAAAGCAAGGTGAAATATGGCCTATGAAGCCAAGGGGCTAACCTGGGGCAGAGGTACTGTTACATGGGATTGAGGGGGTCAGAGAAGGGTGAGGAGACCTGTGAGAGCAAGGGAAGAAGGCAAGAAAGACTTAGGACAGCAGAAGAGAAAATGGAAAAATGAATCAGGAATGGTATGGAGTTCAGGGAAGTTCTCTGGCACAATAGGGAATGGAACATGTGGATTCACAGTATCTTGAGGCAGGAATGAGCCTCAAGCTCTTTTGCTTCTTCCTGCCTTTAATAATTCTGATCATCTAAATAAGAATTGGAATGGTGTACTGGAGAGAACTAGCATACTTTAGGCATTTAATAAATGTTTGCTGAATGGGTCAATGAATGAATGAACCAGAAGGACAACCTAGGTTCTAGTTCTATTGACTCACTTGCTAGCATTGAGAATGTAGGCCAGTTACTTAACTCTTTCTGAGTCTCAGTTTTTCTGCCTATAATAGAGATGGCAAATGCCTACCTACTCTGTCTTCTTCTTAGAGTACATGAAAGCATGACATGTCGCTTTGATATTATGTTATTCAGGCCAGACCCAGAATCATGGATCTCGACTGTATGACCTCAAGAAAAGTTATTGAACCTCTCTGACATGCTTCCTTTATCCATTGTCTTAACTCCTCTGGAAAAAAAATCCACACTTAGTTCTCTAATCTAGGAAGTCACCAAGACCTAAACTCAACTGCACTGGGATTTTCGACATTTTTCCCCCCCAGTGGAACCCTCCTTATAAATGTTGGGTGTGTGTGTGGTGTGTGTGTGTGTGTGTGGTGTGTGTGTGTTACCATGTATTTCTACTAGCTGGAGCCTCTGGCAATCATTTCTGATGCTGAGTGTTTGATCTGGCAGCCAGGAGCATAGCTGGCAGCTGGGTGGACACCCAATGAAATGCACACATCTACCTTGCCAGGTATTCCCAGGCACTAACAGCAGCTTTCTTGGAACTCTTACAAGTTCCATGGGTGCCATGTGGCTCTAGTCTCCAGAGCTGGGCTCTGAGGTTCCTCTTGTGGAGCTACATCAATAAAGACATGTCTCACCCTTGGCTCCCACCTCTACCCCAAGGGATCAGTGGTTAGTGTGTGGGAATCATCTCCCTGATGTCACAGCTTGGAGCTTGAAGAGGGGAGGACCAGGCTAGGACCACCCTGGATCATCACTGGGGACTTTGCTATAGGCCCCCAGTTTTAGGCAGGAGCCAGATGGTGTCCATAGGTGATACGTTCACCTGACAAAGGGGAGATGGCCAAAAATTCCTTTTCAAGCCTTTGTGAGCATGCTACCTAGAGAAAGGTGGGTAGCTTTCTCCACCTCTTCAAGGCCTGATTGGTCCTGTACACAGTCATGGGCACTTCTACTTTATAGTGTCTTATGCATACGTGCATAGGAAGCCTCATTTTATAGATAAAGAAGCTGACATCAAACTAAAAGAACCCACCTAAGTTTTCTGAGGTCACCTTGTCTATCAGGTGGGAGGCTTAGGCTTTAACTCCTGTGCTCTTGATCCCAGGTTACTCTTCCCAAGGAAGCCTTCATGGCCACCCTGTTTGGCTCTGTCAATGTTCTACAGCATGTTTTTGTTTATATGTCTATCTCCCACTAGCCAGCCTGGGCTGGCCTATTTATGCTAACACCCAGCCCTTGCTCAAGGATGGTACTTGGAAGCAGGAGGAACCATCATTTCATATAGGCAGCATTTTGCTGTCAGTGGGGCAGGGACAAATGCAGGCAAGCCTTCCTCTGGCTCTCTGAATTGCCTACTGTCCCTAAAAGGGACCAGTCAATTCATGTTATTGCCAAGCTTCCTCCTTCTCCTCTTTCTGCAGGGAAAGGAGTGGGGAGGATGAGGGGTTGTTAGTGTAGGCAGCTAGATATAAATAAAGGGAGAGAACAAAGGAAATCAGACATTATTAAGCATAATAAACTATGGAGCATAAGTCTGCTTTTCTAGGAAGTTGCAGCCTTCATAGTCACCCCAGGGGACTGTAGCATTGTCTTGCCAAGAGGATCAGTGCTCCTTCCCTTCCTGTGTAGGGAAAAAGAACCAGCTTTTTAATTTTCCAAAGGTGCAACTGGTCCATCCCCTGAGACCACGAGGGGAGTTAAGCACATGTGCAATAGAAGTCACAATGGCAACTATAGAGGCCTGCCAGTCTAGCCTGTGGAAAGGATCAGATTGGATAAGAGACACAACCCCAGAAGATCTAGGGAACAGATTGGTTAGGGGGAGGGTCCAGCCTGGCCCAGGAAAACTGGGGAAGCTAATTGATTAGTTTGAGGGAGTGCCTGGTCCATCCCAAGCCCAAGATAATATACCTGAGCCTAACAAATACAAAACCCCTTTTCCTCTCCTGTCTGGTAACACACACTCTCCGTTTGTTTGCACATTTTCACCATAGCAGCTACGTGGCCCTAGAAGGACTATGCGGGCTGAGAATAGACTAAGCTAGCTGGATCCAGACAGAGACATGAACTGAGCTTCAGCATGGCACAGAATACACAGAACTTTGGGACCTCAGACTTTGTATTGGGGCTTGATGAAGGCAAGATTGGACTTTTCCATGGTGGAACAGTTGGAAATGGGACATTGGCGCCCCAGAGGCACTCCTTTGATTTTGCATCTGGAGCCACAAATAATCTTATTTCCAGGCTTCATCATCCCTTTTAAGGCCCCAAAAAATGCTTTTTTCATGATGCTGCAATGACCCTACTTCCACCAGCAACAGGATGAGCTGCTAGATTTTCAAGTAAAAGGAGAAAGAATAACAGTAGTTACTGGGCACCTCTCATGCTAGATGTGTCTGAGTTCAATCATCTCTGAATTTTTCCACCCACCCTGTAGAATACTTTATTTTATTTATGAGGAAACTGAGTTCACAGAGGTTTAATGGCTTGTCTAAGTTCACCTAGTTAGTAAGTATGGCCCAGGTTTGCACCTAGAGCTGTCAGGCTCCTAAATCCAATGTCTTCCTGTCTCTGTTGCTTTCTCATGGGTAGGGGCATGGACATGCTCCCCCTTGTGAACAGGCCTGGATAAGCAGAGAAAGCAAAAAGGGGCCTCAGCCATCCAACAAGAAACCTGGACACAGAGGTTTTTTCTCCTGAGTCTTGACATTCCATGAAGGTGAAATGATTATTCTCACAGAGGCTCAGACTCCCTGTCTTTTAAATGGTCAGAATTGGCTCCTGATGGTTTCCTAGGGTGGGAAGGGCCAGATCTGGATAGAAGACATGAAGAACTATTGATCTGAATGTCAGCATTTGGTTATTTGGGATAGGACTGAATTTCTTAGGGCTCCATTTATCACCCTAAATATGCATTTCACACTGACAGGGCCAGCAAGACCTCAGCCCCATACTAGCCCACTTTCCACTTCACTGTGTCCAGGGAACCCAGTCCTCACTAATTGTCTGCCCCAGCCCTGGACTACCTGGTCTTACCTGAGCCACAAAATAGGTACCCACAGAAGCCAGGGATAAAATAATTTACTGAGAGCTAGATCTGACAGCCTGAGCATTCACCCACCCCCCACCTTTGAGAACTAGCAAGAGACTAAGTAGCCCCCAAGCTCCAACCAGTAAATGGACCTCCCACCCATCCTTCCATTAGCCCCCAAGAAATGAACAAACTCATCAGATTCAACAAAGCTACTTGGTGGCTATTATCAATGCAAATTAATTGCTGAAAGGCAGTGGGAGGGAAAGTGAGAAACAGAGCCAGGAGCCCTGGGGCACAAGCTAATTGCCCCACCCACTGGGCACCTATCATGCCAGGCACATACCAGGGGTAAGCAGGAGACAAAGCTATCATCACTGACATATGCAGTTCTGTCTCCAGCCAAATTCCTTTGCTTCTCCCCACTGATACCTGCCCCCAAAACCTCTTGCAGGAACAGCTGTATTACAAGTTTCTTCCACATGTCCCCATGTGTGGTCTTGATTATTCACCAAGTAATGTCTTCTCTTGGCCCTCTCTCTGTACTTCCTGTCTTTCTCAACTTCTCTGCCTTTCTCTCCATTATCCGGGTGGCTCCAGGAGTTGCAGAGAAGGGAGGAGAGAGTATGGATTTGGATTACTATCGCTGCTAGACTATACAGCACTTTAATGCACATAAGAAAAAGGCTGACATGGCTATAAGAGTGTACATCTGAGAATGCAGAATACAGCCTGGATTTCAACCTCTACTTACCTTTGAACACTGTACAACTTGCATCATGAATGCAATGGCCCCAGACTTGGAGGACTTGGGTAACCTGTCTTTTCTCTCATGAGTTATTTGACTTTGGGTAAATTACTTTATCCCTATGAACTTTACTTTCCCTCATCTATGAAATGGGGGCTTAAATAGTAATTGTTACCTCATAGGGTCCTTAAGAAGATTAAATGAGATGGGGTATGTGCAAACTAGTAACTAGGTATGCATTGTCTGAGACAGAAGGTGGGATTTCTTCTGTGCCCTACCGAGGGCTTTGCATTGCAGAATGTAATTTATTAGACAGATTAGGCCAGTTCCTGGACCCACAGATCAACATTAGAAATGCAAATTCTCGGGTCTTGTTTCAGACTGACTGGATCACAAACTCTAGGAGTAGGGCCCACCTAAGTGTGTTATAGAAAGTACTCTAGATGATCCTGATGCAGGATGGACTAGAGCAGAGCAAGAAGAGGAACTCAGACAATAAAACATGCTGAAAAGGAAAGTCAAGGGCTTAAAGATGAACAGTGGCTGGGTGCCTGCCTGTGGTGAGCTAGAAAATGTTTAAAAGGTGGCTCTCCCCCACCACCTTGCCCCTGTGCAGCTGATCCTCCACAGAGAGCAGAGGCCCATGATAAGTGGTCACAGCCAATCCTTGCAGCTGACAGGCCTAGGTAAATCCCTCCCATTGATCTGCCAACAACAACCAAGCATCAACTACAAGAGAGGGGTATACTCAGCCCACAAAGAGGTATACTTCAAGTACCCAGCTTAGGTGACAGGGGAGGCTGAGCCATTGGACCCTACAAGACACCTACTACCTTGACCATGCTACCAAGATACAGAGTCAAAGTAGTTTTATCTAATACACAGAAACAAACAGAGAGGTTGTCAAAACAAGGAGACAAAGAAACATGGCCCAAATGAAAAAACAGATCAAAACTCCAGAAAAAGAGTTAAACAAAATGGAGATAAGCAATCTATCAGATGCAGAGTTCAGAACAATGGTTATAAGGATGCTCAAGGAATTTAGTGTGGACATCAACAGCATAAAACAGATCCAATCAGAAACAAAGGAAACACTGATTGAAATACAGAACAATTAACAGGGAAACAACAGAATAGTGGATGCAGCCAAGAACCAAATCAATGATTGGGAACATAAGGAAGCAAAAAACAACCAATCAGAACAAGAAGAAGGAAAAAAAGTCCTCCCAAGTGAGGATGGTGTAAGCAGCTTCTGGGACAACTTTAAGAGGTCCAACATTTACATCATAGGGGTGCCAGAAGGAGAAGAGAAAGAGCAAGAAATTGGAAATCTATTTAAAAAAATAGTGAGAGAAAACCCCTAATTTGGTGAAGGAAATAGACATGCAAGTCCAGGAAGCACAGAGAGTTCCAGTTATGATGGATTCAAAGAGGCCCACTCCAAGATCCATTATAATTAAAATGCCAAAGGTTAGGACTCCCAGCCAAGATGGAGGTGTAGGTAGACACACTGTGCCTCCTTGCACAACCAAAAGGACAACAACAAATTTAGAAACAAAAAACAACCAGAACTGACAGAAAATTAAATTCTATGGAAGTCCAACAACCAAAGAGTTAAAGAAGAAACATTCATCTGGACTGGTGGAGGGTCAGAGATGGGCAGCTGGGCAGAGAGGACTTGCCAAAAGGTGGTGGCTGGTGGAGCGAAGCAGGCAAGGCAATAGCTGATGGACCTGGCGAGGTGGCAGATTGTGGACTGGGTGGTCCCACATTCACGTGCAGATAAACTGGGAGGAACAACTAGGGAAGAAGACAGACTGCACAACTCAGAGTTCCAGCAGAGGGAAATAAAGCCTCAAACCTCTGATTGAAAACACCTGTGGGGGTTGAGGCCTCAGGAGGTTGAGCAGAAGGAACTCCCAGTCTCACAGGAGAGTTCACTGGAGAGAGACCCACAGGGTCTTAGAATGCACACAAGCCCACCCACCCAGGAATCAGCACCAGAAGGGCCCAATTTGCTTGTGGGTAGCGAAGGAAGTGACTGAAAACAAGGGGAGAGCTGAGCAAGCAGCATTGTTCCCTCTTGAATCCCTCCCCCACAAACAGCATCATAATGCAGCAATGTGGGTTGCCCCGCCCTAGTGAACACCTAAGGCCCAGCCCCTCATATGTAACAGGTTCACCCAGACAAAAAAACAATGGCCCAAATGAAAGAACAGATCAAAGCTCCAGAAAAAATACTAAGCGATGAAGAGATAGCCAACCTATCAGAGGCACAGCTCAAAACACTGGTAATCAGGATGCTCACAGAATTGGTTGAATATGGCTGCAAATTAGATGAAAAAAATGAAGGCTATGCTAAGTGAAATAAGAAAAAATGTATAGGGAACCAACAGTGATGGGAAGGAACTTCCCCAATCTGGCAGAGGAAAGAGACTTCCAGGAAGTCCAGGAAGCTCAGAGAGTCCCAAAGAAGTTGGACCCAAGGAGGAACGCACCAAGGTATATCATAATAACATTATCCAAGATTAAAGATAAGGAGAGAATCTTAAAAGCAGAAAGAGAAAAGAAGACAGTTACCTACAAAGGAGTCCCCATCAGACTGTCAGCTGATTTCTCAAAGGAAACTTTGCAGGTTAGAAGGGATTGGCAAGACATATTCAAAGTCATGAAAGGCAAGGACTTGCATCCAAGATTACTCTATCCAGCAAGGCTATCACTTACAATGGAAGGGCAGATAAAGTGCTTCCCAGACAAGAAAAAACTAAATGAGTTCATCAACACCAAACCATTATTATATGAAATATTAAAGATCAAAACTGTGAACATTAAAATTACAACAAACTCACAGCTATTAACAACTGAATCTAAAAAACAAACTAAGCAAACAAGAAGAACACAGACAGAATCATGGATATGAGAGCATTTTGATGGTTGTGGGATGGGAGGGGGTGTGGGGGAATGGGTGAAGAGGTGAGGGGTTTAAGAAGTACAAATAGGTGGCTACAGAATAGCCATGGGAATGTAAAGTACAGTATAGGAAACGGAGTAGCCAAAGAACTTATACACATGACCCATGGACATGAACAATGGTAGGGGGATTGCCTAAGGGAGTGGGGGCTGCTGGGTGGAGGAGGGCAAAGGGAGAAAATCATGACAACTGTAATAGAATAATCAAGAAATATAATTTTAAAACATTAAAAAATATAAAAGGTGACTCTGTGGATAAAAAGCCCTGATCTGTAGCATTTGTCAATTTCTGTGTTGTAACACTTCCCTGGAAACTGATTTCAAGTTCCCAAGCTGATGTCACTGAACAGAGCTGGGAACAGAAGTATACAGGGTGGGGCAAAAGTAGGTTTGCAGTCACGAATACAAGAAACCCAGCTTTTTCTTGTATTATTATTTATTAATTGTATTATTTTTCATATGAACAACTGTCAACCTATTTTGCCCTCCCTGTATAATGGGCTCTACTTCCCTGGTGAGCAGGCTCCAGCACACCACTAAAGCCCACCATATATATCCACACAGGCTCTTGGCTGGGACTGGAAGTTATGTACACAAACCTCTTTGCCTCTCTATGTTATTTGTGAGGACAGTGAGGCCCACATAAGTTAATAATTTATCCTAGTAAAAGATCTGGTAAGAGGAAAATAAAGGATTCAAATAAGGCCAATGTGCTGCTTAATTGGGATCACAATATTTAAAGCAAATGTGTACTCCTCACTACTGATTCTAATCCTCTTAGAAGAAACCTCTGATGATAGGGGTGCTTAGTCAAATAGCAAAATTTAGGTAAATATAACTGATATGAAGTGTATTTGCACATGCACAGAAAGTATCACTTAACCAACACACTCAAAGGATAGAGACTCCACATAAATCAATAATAATCTTGCTCCTTTAAATACTAAAATTTTGGAGTTTTAATTATTTATTTGAAAGCACTATTTCAAAAATTATTTGTATGGAAATTATAATTTCTGCAGTCCTCTTTACGTTAACACACAGTGCATCATTATGAAGCCAGCTATTATACTGGGCTGTGATATATATAATGTGGATCCAGGGTTACTGATATGTGGAGCAACCCACTTGCCATCATTTCTGTGCTTTTATAAGTTAATTTGCCTACTTTTCATAGTGCCTCTTTTTCTTTGTGAGCTGTCGTTACCTACTGCTGTCAGAGTAGCTGCCTCTAGTGGCCCCTGCCCTTCCAGCAGTTCTGTGTAAGGTTCTGGGTCAGCAACCAAGGCACCCAGCTTGAGAGGACTGCTGCGAGGAGAAGACAGGTGAGACTTGTTGGGGCAGAGGAGTTCTAAGGAATGGATGTGTGATGTGGATGTGGACTGCCCATAGGCCTTTGGAAAGGTGACTACTGCACAACTGAATAGGTGTCAGAGACCTGCACTGGGTCTGCCGTGTGGCTCTGGGTCAGCATAAGCAACACACCTGGGGAAATGTCCATCCACAGGCCATGTCCTCAGGGGTATTCTGCTGCTTCCTGAAAAAGCTGGTAGTGAATACCCTGGAATCTGGAAACCTTATTAGCATCTGGCACTGTGGCCACAGAACTGCGTGGCCCTGAGAAAGTCAGTCCATGTCCCTGAGTCTCACCTTTCCCCTGGCCAGCTGCCACCTTAGCCCAAGTTCCTAGTTAACTTCTAGGCATCTCTCTGTTCTGTACCCCACACAACAATAGGTAGTCCTCTCTAAAATCTCAGCTATGATCACATTAGCCCCTGCTTAGAACCTTTCAATTCTTTCCCATTTTGGTTTAAGGATAGAGACCAAAATCCCTAAAACAACATACTAGATCCTGAGTGAGAGGCCCACCCTCTGCTCACTCTCCACATTCACCTCACGCTATTTTCTCTGGCTTTATCTGTACTGCCAGGCAAGGTCTTTGGGTTTGTACGCCATTCACTGTCTGGAGCACTCCTTCCTGCAGACCCTCACCCTCACCCACCATGTCCAGCCCTCTTCAGCTAATTCACAGTTGGACTGTTTTAAGAAATATTTTTTTTTTGGAACCCAGACACACCCATTCATTTAAATGTTGTCTGTGACTGTGTTCATCTGCAATGGTAGAGCTGTTAAGTCTAAGTATTTACTCTCTGGGCCTTTATAGAAGTTTTCCAAACCCTAACCTAATTTTTACCTGTTAATCCTTCAGGCTTCAGTTTTAAAATCACTCCCTCAGGGAAGGCTTTCTTTTATCTCTCCAAGTCAAACTTCTTCTAGAAACACATTCTTGCCTTCAGAACACTTATCTCAAGCTCACATTTATTGATGATACTATGACTCACTCAATGTCTTTCTTACTCTTCTGCTGAGGGAAAGCCCTCCACTGCAGCCTGAGTCCTACCCAGAGCAGCCCACATGCCTTTCTCTCACAGCTGTCTCATACACCCTAGAATTTCCCATGGTTGTCATTTGGCCCACCTTGTTCTCTCCCAAGTACATAAAAAGGAATTCATTTTTAAAGCCTGAGGGCTTCCTTGCATCCTTGCCTGCATCTGTGGCTTGTGCACATGGTTCAGTGACACTTCTTCCTATTTTATGTACATTTAGATGATTGTTCTTTGCACTTGGCCCTGCCAGGATCCAGCTTCTTCTACAGAGGCTACATAACTCCAAGGCCAGCTAACTCCTTCTCCATAGCAAAGTTTGCAAACAATTTTTTTAACTTTTTTTAAAAAAAGATTTTATTTATTTATTTTTACAGAGAAAGGAAGGGAAGGAGAAAGAGAGGGAGAGAAACATCAATGTGTGGTGGCCTCTTGCACACCCCATGCTGGGCCCTGGCTTGTAACCCAGGCATGTGCCCTGAATGGGAATTGAACCTGCAATCCTTTGGTTCAGAGTCCGATGCTCAATCCACTGAGCCATACCAGCCAGGGCTGCAAACACTTTTTGTTTACCTTTGCATACTGTTCACTCAGCCATGTAGCTTGCTTGCATAAGAGTCCCTGATTCTACACCTAACAACCCTGTTATTTTTCTCACCTAAGAAATGTGGGCACTTGAGACAAGTTTTTTGCTGATTGAATGAACAAGTGAATGAAATTCAGACTCAGAGGTGTTAAACAACCTGCTGAGAATCACAGTTAATAGGGGATTGAAGCTGGATTTGAACTCAGGTTCTATTTACTGTTAACCATCTAGTTGAGTTTAGGGCAGGTTCAGGCTTATCCTCATCTGGACCTTCCCACACAACTGTCTGATCACAGTGGACTCATCTGTTGGAGAACGTAACCCTGAAGGGAGCCAGCTACAAGATCCTATAAGAGTGATCCTTGCCAAGGCTTAGAGTGGTAATGTAGGGGCTCAGCACAAGGGACACCATTGGGACACCAGAAGTCCCAGGTTTCCTTTCCTCCTCTACCATGTATAAGCTGCGCGACCTTGGGTGAGTCACTTAACCTCTCTGCATCGTTCTCACCTGTAAAATGGAGATAAAAGAGACTATCTTGCTGTTGATAGTCAACTGAAATAATGTGTGTGAAGAACATTAAGTGACTCCATCTTAAAGCTAATCCACTGACTTGACATTTGAGTGAAACCAGAACCTTGACCCCTCCCCTTCCCCTAGGGGAGCTTAGGAAGGAGTACACAGAGCTCTGGGCTGATCACAAGGCTCCCATTAATTTTCTCTCAGGGCAAGCCCCTACCATATTTCTCTTACTTCGCTTTGGCTCCAGAGTCCCCTGATACCTGATTCCTTTGATCACCCAAACATTCTCACTACTTCTAACTGTAAAATAGAGTCTGGGGAGGTGGGGTGTAGAAAGTGTGGCAATCCAGACTGCTTTCTGTACTTTTCCTATTAAATTCTTTAGGCAGGTAAGCTGGATTTGTCTACCACTTTCTTTGGCCTCTGGCTCCTTCAGCATTTGGGGCCACTTTGCATACACAGCCTGTACGGGACACAATGTGCACGATGACTTTTGATGAGCCACCATCAGCTATGAGAATGTAAAGACAACAGTACTATTTTCTGTCTGGTGGGACTGCAGCTGGCCAGAGGTCAGGAGATTTGGCTTCAAGTTCTACCCTGCCACTTGTGTGGCCTTGGAAAGTCAATTTTTGCTGCTTATGAGACGAGAGTAGGCCTCCTTCCCCTTCCCCTTATTGGGATGATCTAAGACACTCACAGATGTGACAATGTGTGAAGGCAAGTTCTTTTCATTCCAGACCCTTGTTCACTAAGACCATCTCAAGTTGGACAAACAATAACCAATGACACATTTTTTAACCTCAGATTCAAGTTTGAAGTTCAAGTTCTCATTAGGAAGGTTGCATATAAAATGTTAGTGTCTCTTGGCGTACATAGAACTGATTTACACAGTTATGCAGTAGAACTATGGTTAGAGGCTGCAGGAATGAACTGAGACTGAGTTACAGTTTCAGAGTCTCTACAGCACAGGTGGCAAGGCCCGCGGGCTGAATCCAGCCCTCCAACCTTGTTTTATCTGGCCGGGCACCTTCTTTCTACCTGGCAGCAGCGCCGAGCTCTCACTTAACTGTTAGGAGTAGTTACATTTATACAGTCCTAAAGTTACATTCAGCCCTTTGAAGGCAACTATGAGGCTGATGTGGCCCCCAGTGAAAATGAGTTTGACACCCCTGCTCTACAGTATCAGTGTAAACCTTGATACAAGGCTAGCTAAAAGTGCTTGTAATATAAGCTTCCATGATGATCACTCCTGGCAGGAAGGAATAAAATGTTTATTTAATTTAAATACAGTATCTCCAATCATAAAAGTTTAGTTTACATGGGAGATTGGGTCATGAGTAATGCCCCAACTCAATGTCTGAGGGGGTGATTTGAGGGACAAAGGGATTTGCTGATGTTGGTTAAAGACTTTATTCTCTTAGTCAAAATATTCTCTTAGCACAAAATTTGTGCTTACATGCAGAAAATTGTGGATCAAAGGACAAAGACTTTGGCAAATGCCAAAGGTGAAAGATCAGAAGCAAGTCCAGGGACAGCTGGGAAGACTCTTCATCACACGAATTCTACCTGGGCTTGTTAAGCCTTCAGCTCAGTTGATCTAAGGCGGTGTTTTGTTCAACTGTGATTGCAACCTATTAGTGGGTTATGAAATCAGTTTAGTGGGTCAAGACCTGAATTTTAAAAGTGAAATACATGCTAAGAATAGATCAGAGTGCAGTACACATAGCAAGGCAACTACTGTTTCATAAGGTTTGGGTTCAGTTAGGCATAGGTTGGTATTTGTGTGTGTCTTGGATTGTACCTAAATGCAAGTAATACTCAAAAAGTATGAAAGTGCCTGACATAAGGATGTGAATTCTTTACCTGTTTACTACTCTATAATGAGACCCTACCAGAGTACCTTGAACATACTGATGTTCAATAAATACATTTTGGCATCAACAACACCTAGTTCCATACCTTTGGTGTTGTAACTGAAGGACTAACTATAAGAAAATTATACAGGCTAATACTTTTGAACATGTATATATGTGTCAGATACTGGACTAAATGCCTTACATTTGTTATCTCATTTAATCTTCCCAACCACACTGTAAGGAGGTATTGCTATCATTCCTTGCTTATAGATTAGAAAACTGAGGCTTGGAAAGATTTGTTTTCTTGCCCAAAGTTCCATAGTTAATGCAGCTTCAAACACTGGCAGGTCCACTATGTTTACTGCCCCCAAGATAGTAATTTTACTGGACTATGGATATGTAGTTAAACATTTAGTAAACACTTGAATTGTGATTGTTTATCCACTGGCATTTGCTGTTAAGTGACCCTGCTTTAGAGTCCCTATTCCTGAAGTCAACCTTTGCTTTTCCTTGCCTTCAATCGACTTAGTATACAGTAGAGGATATTCAATTAAATCTTGAGGAAAAGGATAGTGGGTTACAACAGAAAAACTGAAACACCGGGAGTTCTAGCTTCTGGGCCTGGCTCTGCCATCAACCAGGTCTGGTCTCTGAGTCCTAGAGCAGGCTCCTCAGGCTCCCCTTCAACTGAGGATGCTCAGTCATCCATCAAGCATCACCCAGAATGTCACTTTCCCAACCTCTCTGCTTCAGTCAAGTCCCCCATCACAGGGACTCATGCATAGTGGCTAGAACTTCCCAGCTGCACCATTCATCATACCTGTAGTCAAATAATTACTCAGGTGATTGTTTCAAGACAATCCCCCCCCCCCACTGGACAATGCATTCCAGTAGTGAGGAGATTGCCTTGCTCCCCATCATATCCCCAATGCCAATAATGGCATCGGTGCTTATTTAGTGATGGCATTAACAAATCCCTCTGTGGGCCTCAGGCTCTCAGGACAGTGCCTGAGTGCTCCATAAATACCTGCTGAATTGATTATGAAATTGTTTTAGGAAAGTCACTTCTTTTTAGTCTTCAGTTATCTTACCTATAAAAAAAAAGATATAGTCTATCCCCTTCCAGCTCAAACATAAATTCCTGAAAATGCTGGGTATATTTATAACGTGGCATAATTTTCAAAGTGTTTTAGGGCAGAGACTGGGAGAAATAGGCCTGAGGGGAGCAACATAAAGGGACCTCAGACAGGTACCTATAGGGATAGGTAAGGGGGCACTGAAAGCATGGCTCCGTGGATGTGGAGTTAAAGCCAGTGGCCACCCACTGGAGAGATGCACCTACCACAAAACAGCTGTCTCTGGGCCCTGTGACCAGTGCCTCCCTTTCTTCCACTAGTGCCTGGTCTTGGGGCTGACAATGTGTTGGGTTAATGGAGAAATAAACCTAAAGGTGTTAACACTTCATAGTCTTCTCAGTTGCACACACACATTTACAAAGGTGTAATAGTTTCCATGCAAAGGAAGAGGGTGCTCTTCTACTCAGACCACACCTGAAATTCTGCACATTGCTTCAGGCACCACTCTCTAAGTGGAGCATCAACAAACTGGAGTGTGTTCCAAGGATATTGACCAGGAAGATAAAGAGATTGAAATTACATCATAGAAGGAAAAGGTAAAGGCAGCCATGGGAAGAATGGAATAGATACATGGACCTGAGAAACAGAACTGAGGACCAAAAGCAAAAAGCTTAAGAAGGAAAGAATCCTGCCCAATAGATAGAAAAACTTCCAACAATGAGAGGTTCCCAAAATGGAATATACTATCCCGACAGGCAGTGAGTTTACCGACACTGGGGGCATTCAAGAACTTCATGAACAAGCATTGATAAACATGCAAGCATTCAAGCAGAACACTTGTCTAGAGAATCTTTATTATTCCTTTCAGTCCTGGGAGTGTAGAATTTAGATTCTACTTTGACCTCAGGGGAACCAAAAAGAAGGCTAGGGCTTTGGGGGCAGATGAGGTCCTTAGGCTTTGTGAGAAAACGAGAATAAAATATAGGGTAGTGAATACAGAGAAAAGGCCACTATGGGAAAACTTCAGCTACTCCTACATTTGCTGATTTTTGGTCTTGGCTCTCCTGGCTGAGACTCTCTATGGCTGGTTGTCATTACTCACAGTAGTTCTGTTCTAGAACGTTGCCACAAACAGTGAATTAGGAAACATTGAACCATTGCTCCTAAAGGGAAAACAGGGGTCGATTCCTATGGAGCTCTGGTCATAACACTTTCATCAATCAATCAAAATATAACCTCATTTAATGTGCTTCTGTCTACATACACCTTATTCAATGTATAGTGCTGATGATTCATTAATATTGAATACCAGCACTGTAGCTAATGCCTGAATGCTGCTTTCCTAATAGTTATATTTTTTTCTGTAAGACATATCACAGCTCTCTTGCACTTAGAAACACTAGCCAGAACTTCAGCTCTAAGTTTGGGGGTCATTTCAAACAGCAAAATCATTCAGAGAAAGCAAAAAATAAAATACAAAAAAAAATACAAAAGACATGACACCAAATAAGCCATGAAAAAGAAACTTGTTGACAGAACGAAAGCTGAGATGAGAAAGCAGAACATTACTTTGTTTCACCTTGGCTAGCTTCTGTCAACCTTCCACCTTGAGTTGGCTTCTGCCAACTCAAATTTTTCCCTGCTCTGTGCAAGTTTAAGAAAGTGCCACAGTATTGATTTGGAGTTACACAGAGATATCAGTGAGCAGATGAATTTGCAAACATGGAATCCACATGTAAGGAGGATCAACTGCACGGTATGCATGAATGTTTGGCTTTCATCGAGACGTATCCGAACTTCCATCCTGAATTGCCAGCCTCCAGGATGTGAAGTGGAATTGTGTCGAACCTTCACCACACACCTTGCCAAAGAGAACACACCTGCAATGGCTGTCTTCAGGACCTCTAGCAGCAGACCTGGAGCTCTGTTCTCCCCAGGCAACTCTGACCAAATGTGCAGCCCCCAGATGATGCCCTCAGGTATTTCAGAGGCCCTCCAGCAAGCTCAGGCTTTCAGAAGTTCAAGTTCCCTGAGTGGGGCAGTGAAGATGCCCAGATCACCTTTCTTTTTGGACAGAATTACTGATTTTAATAGTTTATTTTACCTATCCCAACCCCCCTTTTTTTCTTGTTTGGTCAAAAATCTCACAGACTCTCTTCTGAACATTTTGTGGGAGTGATCAAGCTGGTGGGTGGGTACGTGGCAGGTCTAAGTATAGAAGACTCAGCTGTGCACCACTCCCTCACCTCCCAGAGGATAGATGTTATTGTCCACGGGCTGCTGTGGACACTTTACCAGAGAGCTCAGGCCAGCTTGGGAATCCTCATATTACCAGATAACTACTGTCAATGAGGATGCAGTCAAGGCATAGAGAGTGCCTGGCTTCATTTGTTATACTCACCAGGTAGAAGGGTATCTTGGGAAAGCAGTTGTACTAATGATGTAATCAGGCTCTGAGCAGCAGATGCAAATGTAACCAAAGGTCCTAATGAAGCCTCTGGGCTTCATTGAGTTGGACATGCATCCCTCAGGTCAGTGGAATGCTGAAGAGCTGAACACCGTGCATGGCTGTGCTTTCAGGAAGAGCTGAGAATGGCCCTCCACTGCCCCTGGATGCACGCAGGCTTGCAGGTGGGAGACAGGGTGTAGAGAGCGTCATTGTGCTGCATCATACCAGGGAGTTTTTAGTTTCATGGTATCAGCACCCTCATCTGAGCAATGCCATGTCAGGTAGGCCCTAGGTGGGCTGTAGACTGTCCCAGGGGCAGCCATGCCTACTGGTTCTCAAATTCACACCAACACAGAATCGCTGCAGAGTGAAACTGGTGATACTGCCATGCTTGGGAATGGAGGAGGGGCAGAGGTGAGGACTAGAAAACAACAGAGGTAGGGGAGGGCCCTGGGGACGCCACCCCCCAGAAGCACAGAGGCATGGCTGGCATGGGCCAGTCTTGCAGGCCTGCAGTAAGAGCACTGGGAGCAGATGATTCAACCCCGCCTTGTATTTCTCTCTGTCCTGAACCCACAGACTCCAGGCATACAACATATAAAGACAGAAATATATAAGCAGACATGTCCATGAGGCATGACACAACTACAAGTTACACAATAGAGCAGAATGCTCAAGTGCATCTACAAACAGAATTTCATTGTCTTCTCACAATAATTTTATGGTGCACATAAGCAGATATTCTGACAACCATCCCATTTTTACTGAAGAAGCAATTGAGGAATAGAATGGTTTTTTTGCAGTTTTTTTAAAATATATTTTATTGATTATGCTATTACAGTTGTCCCATTTCCCCCTTTACTCCCCTCCACACTGTACCCCCTCTCCCACCCACGTTCCCCCCCTTTAGTTCATGTCCATGTGTCATACTTATAAGTTCTTTAGCTTCTACATTTCTCGTATTATTCTTGCCCTCCCCCTGTTTATTTTCAACCTACATTCTATGCTACTTATTCTCTATACCTTTCCCCCCTCTCTTCTCCTCCCCCACCCTACTGCTAGCCCTCCATGTGCCCTCCATTTCTGTGGCTCTGTTCCTGTTCTAGTTATTTACTTAGTTTCTTTTGGTTTTGCTTTAGGTGTGGTTGTTAATATTTGTGAGTTTGCTGTCCTTTTACTATACATGTCTTTTCTTTATCTTCTTTTCTTAGATAAGTCCCTTTAGCATTTCATATAATAAGGGCTTGGTGATGATGAACTCCTTTAATTTGACCTTATCTGAAAAGCACTTTATCTTCTCTTCCATTCTAAATGAGAGCTTTGCTGGATAGAGCAATCTGGGATGTAGGTCCTTGTCTTTCATGACTTGGAATACTTCTTTCCAGCCCCTTCTTGCCTGTAAGGTCTCTTTGGAGAAATCAGCTGACAGTCTGATGGGAACTCCTTTGTAGGTGACTGTCCCCTTATCTCTTGCTGCTTCTAGGATTCTCTCCTTCGTTTTTACCTTGGCTAATGTAATTATGATGTGCCTTGGTGTGTTTCTTCTTGGGTTCAACTTCTTTGGGGCTCTCTGAGCTTCTTGGATTTCTTGGAAGACTGTTCCCTTTGCCAGTTTGGGGAAGTTCTCCTTTATTATTTGTTCAAATAATTTTTCCACTTGTTGCTCCTCCCCTTCTGGTACCCCTATAATTCGGATGTTGGAACGTTTAAAGGTGTCCTGGATACTCTTAAGCTTTTCTTAGATTTTTTGAATTCTTATTTCATCATGCTTTCCTGCTTGGTTGATTCTATCTTCCTTCTGGTCCACTGTATTGTTTTCAGACTCAGATTCCTTCCTTTCACTATTGGCTCTCCTCCGCATATCTTCCTGCATCTCTTTTATGGTAACCTGCATCCTTTCATCTAAATTGCGCCCAAAGTCCACCAATTCCATGAGCTTTCTGATCACCAGTGTTTTGAACTGTGCATCTGATAGATTGGCTATTTCTTGGTCGCTCAAAAGGATGAGTCCTGGGGGACTGATCTGTTCTGCTGGAAACATGTCTTATGTCTTTCCCTATCTCTCCTATTATTTTTTTTTTTCCCGGTCTGGTCGCTCTGGTTACGGTGGGGGGCAGAGCCTTAGGTGTTCACCGGGGCTGGGTGCCCCAGTTGCTAGATTGTGACGTTATATGTGAGGGCGGGGTGGGGGGGAGTGGGGATGGGAGGGAATGATGGCAGTTCCGTTCTCCTGGACTCGGACACTTCCCTGGTCTCCTGGGCTTCGAGCTCTGCCCTGGTCCACAATCGCTGCCCCACTGATTCCCCCAGCCGCTGCTTGCGTACTCAGAGATCACCGCTGCGTTCTTGCACCCCAGATGGCTGTGGCGCCAATTTTGCGCCAAATTTCCCTCGACCTCCGCGCACCGCCGACCTGCGCCAGCCCCGCGCCCGCTCGGCTCCTCGTCCCCTACCAGTCTGGATGTACAGGTCTACCTCAACTTCTTGGCTGTCCAACTTCCATTCAGATAAATCCTCTGACAGTTCTGAGTGATATTATGACTGTAAATTATCGTTCCATTCTTGGTTGTGAGAGGAGATATGGTGCGTCCACCTATTCCTCTATCTTGCCGGAAGTCCCAATTAGGAATAGAATGTTAAGAGCTGTGAGAGCTGGTCCTTAGCCCCAAGTCTTTCCACGTTCCCACAATGCCTGCCTCTGTGCACAGCCCCTCTCACCTCCCTGGATTTTCCTCTCCCCACACGTCTGGCCTGTGTCCTTCCCCACATCTCATCAGAACTGCCTGGCGAAGGCTGCTACAGGAGACTAGATGAGTAGCTCAGCCTGTTCCAGCTCTCCCAGGGATGAGCTGGCTGAAGAGGCATGAAAAGGAGTCACTAAGGACTGGCAAACTTCTCCAAGCTAAGCTCAGGCAGGTTGCATCAGGCATATTACAAGAAATATATTTAAAAAGCAGCACTTAGAGACCCTGCTCCTCTGCCCAAAACAGCCCTCCATTGAAAATGTCAGTAGCTATCATTTGTTTGCAGGCTAACGTGAGAATAAGCTTCTATAGTCAGTGAATTGTCCATAGAGGCTGATAAGCAGGAAGACCTGGTCCTTTGGGGGAACCAGACATGTGTGGGCCAGGGAGGCAGGGGGAGAGAAAGCCCTCAGATGACACTCTTCCAGAGTCAGCTCACCTGGCCCTTGGCTGTCATCCTGGGGTAGCCAGGTGTGCAGACACTCGAACATCATAGACTTTTAATTAACCAGAGGAGCATTGCTCTTAGAGAAAGGAAGGAAAGTGTTAAGGGAGAAATGAATTGATGATGTGAGGGGCCTCCCACTTGAATTTTCAAATTCCACTTGTCAGTGGGGAGGCTTGTTGTGTGAAATCTCCTCTGGACAAATTGGGGAGCTGTGGCTTTAGAGAACTCTCATGACAAAGTCCTAGGTTCCCAGGGCTCCAGTGACCTGCTGGATGTGAGTTTGTTCAAGCCAGAAAGCTGGTCCAGTGTACGCCCTGCACACTCCAGGTCCTAGCCCCCCATTCACTCTGCACCCTTTCTCCAGGCTCCTATGGGGGCACCTCCTGCAGCAGGGGGTGCTGGGTCTGTGCTCAAGGAACCCCCAGCCCTGGAAGCGATGCCTAGGAGAATGCTTCAGTGGAGGCAGGCACAAGGGGCATGTAAATGGAGCATCTGAAGGCTTGCTGAGAGGGCTCTCTGAGCTGAGTTCCAGAGATGGGATAAGGAATAGCCAGAAGAGAAACAGGGGTGCCCATGGGGACCTGGTCACTGGGATGCAGGCCTGGGGTGTGAGAGCACCTGGTGCGTCCCAGGTTGACACACTGTTTCCTGTTGCTGGGGCACAGCATGGAAGGGGACTCACAGGCAGGTCTGGCCCTGGCAGGAGTGGCAGGCTTGCTGCGGAGCTAGCTGCCATTTTACCCTGCGTGCAAAGAGGGGTCACTGTGGAGTTGTAAGCCCAGGAGGGGTGCACTCCCATCCCTTTCTTTGGTGGGAAAGTTGGACTAGATGACCTTTCAGGTCTCCTTCACCTCTAAAAATTTACTATATTCTATGAAATGTTGTCAACTATTTAAAATTTCATGATGATTCCCCTTCACCAGCTCCTCAATTAAAAAATAAATAAATAAATAAGTGACTTCTCGGTAACCTTCAAAGCAGCTCCCAAATAACCCATCTCTTTCTCCCCTCCCTGTACCCAAGAAGCTGCTGCCTCCAAATTTCCTCATTAAAGGCAAAGTCACTCCAATGGTTCTCAGGGGAAATAGCCACCACCCAGCTTGCCCAGCCTGCCCAGTCTTGTCAGGTCTGCCCCTCCCCCTCCGGCCGCCTGGGCGATGACATTTGAAGCTCCTGATTTCTAGCAGCCACACGCCTCCCTAATGCTCTGAGTCAGGCCTTGCAAAAGCAGCTTCAAAGAATCTGCATATTTACAGGAAACTCCTCCCTCAAGTTGAAAATGTATTATACAAACTAAGAAAAGAATTCCAAATGCATTTAAAAAACAAAACAAAAAACAAACCTACGGATAAATGTAACCAAGGAGGTTAAAGACCTGTACTTGGAAAATTTCAACCTTCTCAAAAAATTGGAAATACAAATAAATGGAAGCATATACCAACTTGTGAATAGGGTGAATTAACATAATTAAAAGCAATTTATAGATTCAATGCAATTCCTATCAAAACAACAATGATGTTTTTCACAGAACTAAAATGACCCAAAAATTTATATGGAAACAAAAATTAGCCTCAATAGTCACAGCAATCTGGAAGAAGAAAAACAAACTTAGAGGTATTATGCTACCCAATATCAAATTATAATACAAGCCCACAGTAATCAAAACAGCCTGGTACTGGCATAAAACCAGACATAGATCAATGGAACAGAACAGAGACCCCAGAAATCAACCTACGCCTATGTGGTCAATTAATATATGACAAAGGAGGCAAGAACATACAACAGAGTAACAAAGTCTATTCAATAAATGGTATTGGGAAAATTGAAGATACATGCAAAAACTGAAACCAGACTACCTACCTTCTTACACCATATAGAAGAATAAACTCAAAATGAATTAAAGACTTAAATGTAAGACTTGAAACCATTAAGCTCTTAGAAGAAAACACAGGCAATAAAGCCTCTGACATTTGTCTTAGCAATATTTTTTCTGATATATCTCCTTGGACAAGGGAAACAAAAGATAAAATAAACAAATGGAACTAACATCAAACTAAAACATTTATGCACAACAAAGGAAACTATCAACAAAATTAAGACAACCTACTGGACAGAAAAAGATATTCACCAATGAGACATGCAATAAAGGGTTAATATCCAAAATTTATAAAGAATTCATACAACTTATCAACAAAATACCAAAATATCCAATTTTAAGAAATTGGTAAAGGACCTGAATAGACAAACCTGCAAAGAGGACACACAGATGGCCAGAAAACCTATGAAAAGATGTTCAATGTCACTGATAACCATAAAAATATAAATTAAAACCACAATATTATCACCTCACATCTGTCAGAATGGCTGTCATTAATAAAGCAACAAACAACAAGTTCCCCTTTTCGGGAACCCTTGTGCACTGCTGGTGGGATTATAAATTGGTGCAATCATTATAGGAAACAGTATGGAGTGTATTCAAAAAGTTAAAAATGGAACTACTTTATGACCCAGCAATTCACTTCTGGGTATATACCCAAAGAAACCCCAAACACTACCTGGGAATAAAATATGCACCCCTATGTTCATTGCAGGATAATTTACAATAGCCAAGTTGTAGATGCAACTGAAGTGCCCAGCAACAGACAAGTGACTATAAAAGATATAGTGTGTGTAAATATATACATATATATGTATAATGAAATATTACTCAGCCATTAAAAAGAATAAAATCTTACATATGGGACATCATGGATGGACCTAGAGAGTAGTATGGTGAGTGACATAAGTCAGTCAGAGAAAGACAAATACCATATGTTTTCAGTTACATGTGGAATCTAAAGGGCAAAATAAATAAACAAAATACAAACAGACTCATAGACACAGGGAACACAGTGATGATTGCCAGAGGGGAGGGTAGTTGGGGGCTGAGTGAAACAGGTGAAGAAATTAAGAAGTACAGCTTGGTAGTCACAAAATACAGCACAGGAGATATAGTCAATGATATTGTCATAATTATGTATGATGCCAGGTGGGCACTTTAAATACTGAGGGGACCACATCGTAAAGTATATGACTGTTTAACCATTGTGCTATGCACCTCAAACTAATACAAAATAATATTGAATGTCAACTATAATTGAGAATAAAATTTTAAAAGAAAAACAATGTGTCTGACAGTTGCAGCCATGGCACTTGCAGTGCAGTGTCCTGCACACCAACTTGTCTGAGCCTTGGCAGCTTTTCCCATGAGCATAGATGGGACCTGAGCTGTCACAGAAGCTCAGAACAAGAGGGATGGGGAGAGGGACTTCTCCAGAAAGAGCATGACACCTGTTCACTGCTCCCCAATGTTGCAGGCAGGCTATGGCAGCACAATATCTAACTGACAAAGTGTTTTTAGGGTTTTTCTGTTATTGTTTTCTTTTGAAGTGGGGGAAGATGTGTGGAGGGGGAACAGGAGGGCATCCCATCAGGAGGGCTGCTAAAATTGCTATCAATGTCACAGAAGATGCTTCCTGGAGCTTGCAGCTGCAGAGGACCATGCAAGAAAGGCAGCTGCCTTTGTGCGGCTCAGAAGTGCTGCCAGAGCATGCCCTGCTACCACGACACAGCCCAGGCCTCCTTGGCAAGGGGCCAGCATGCCTGCAGGAAGGCTCTGGTGGGGATGATATAGGAGAGAGTAGAGACAGGCAACCCGTCCACCCAGCCACTGGCAGTATGAGCAGGAACCTCAGGACATTGGAGCCAGTTCCCTGAAACCTCTAGAGGACACTGGATTCTTGAGTTCTTGGTTTACAAGGGTGACTCACAAAAACCATCTCTTCCATCCTCCGTCTCTGCTTAGAATGACACTCAAGTCATTCCAGAAAACTAGCTCCTTGGAAAGCGGAGTTATCAGCTTTGTAAAATGAGATATGGCTATATTCATAATGCTTTGTACTTGCCACTTGGCTAGCTCTGCCAATCTGTCGGTCTCCATAGGAACAGAGTTTAAATGGATCAGAGTTCCAAGGAACAGAAGACTCAGGGCTGGTTTCTCTGAAAAGTTCCTGTGAAAATAATCCTGGGTATTTGTGAAGGGAAGCAAGTGGAAAAATTAATTGACTCCAAGGCCCAGAGTTTAGAATGAATAAAAATTTTGGAGACTAATTCCAGGAAGCAAGCTAATGTGGTTAATAGAAATGTAGTGTTTGGGGTGAGGAAGGTGATGGTCCCCCAGTGCCCTCAGCTCTGTGCCATTTAGCTCCACCCAGAGTGTGGTCCCCAATGAAGGTATAGACCTAGACAAAAAGCATTAGTGGTAAGAGATTTGGAGGCCGTGTTGCATTGGGAATAGCTATGGGAGAAAAACATCCAAAGGCCAAACAAGCTGAGCACTGTTGGCTGCAAGTGTTGCTTTCCCACAAGTTTAGGAGCTCTTGAAGATACTGTGGCTCATTTATGTTGCTTTCCTGGCCTTTGACAGGAGTAGGGACTCCAAATTTTTATGCTAAATTTTAGAAATAAATGAAGGAAGGAGAAATGAAGTGAAATCAAACTATTTTCAAATATTTAAGGAGCTAGTTTAAAAAAACCCCAAAGCAGGGTATTCCAGTTGCTTCATCAGGTAGTATTAGGAAGCAGATTTTGACCCAGTGCCTGGAAGGCTTTGGAATGTGTCTCTTGGGAGGTGGTGCATTCCTCAGCCCAGGGCATGCTCTGGGAGAGGCCAGTGGCTGTTTCTCTCAGGAACGCTGTGGAGAGCATTGTGTTGGAAGATTAGGCCTTGAAGGTCTCCAACAGCATGTACTAGGGCCATGCTTTAGAGTACAGAGACCACGGGCTTTGGAGACAGCCAGGTCCAGACTCAGTTCTCAAGTCTGTAACTAACTAGGCATATTAATGTGAACATATTACCATTACTTTCTGTTTCAGTTTCTCTTTCTTTCTTTCTTTCTTTCTTTCTTTCTTTCTTTCTTTCTTTCTTTCTTTCTTTCTTTTCTTTTTTTCCTACAAGATGGAGAGAATGGCTTTTAGGTGTGGTTGATAAAAAAATGAAATATTTTAATACATATACCCATCACTCTGCACAGTGCAACATGTAGCAGATACTCAATAAATGTTAGCTATTATTAGTATGTGAGTAGAGCCTATTTTCTATAGGTAAGCAGAAGAGAGTGACATGCAAATCTAGTTTCAGTAATTTTTGGGTTTAGCCAGGCCAAATGTTGAAAGGCTATCATCTTCACTGTGCGGATGAAGACAATTGAGTTACCCTCATTGATATACAGTGAGCCAGTGAAAAAGTTGACATCTACATCTTTAGCTAGGGATGCCAGACCCCCCTTCTTGAGCTTTCCCTCTCCCTAAGGATTAATTACAGCCTGTTAAACCATTTCAGATGCTCAGATGAAAGATGTGCTCATCTTATTACAGCCCTAACAAAGTTGCTTAGGGACTGCTCAAAATCTCTGATCTTTAGACCAAGTTAAATGAAGGAAATAAAGGGCCCTCTAATACTGTGCTTCTTTTTTTTCTTGCCTCTTTCAACTATGATTTCTCCAAATTCAGGAAGGAAAATTATACTATTTCAATACCACCCAGGATGTCTTCTAGGGGATGAGGAGGGAGAAAATGGGGTGGAAATGGGAGATCTCACACAGACAAAAACCAGAGGATGGATCTAGAGAAACTAGAAACAATACTACTGACCTCTAACCCATGAGAGAAACCAACTGGGAGACGATTCAGGCTCAGAACTGTCACTTCTAGGACAGCGTAGGACATCTTTCCCCAAACAGGCTTCGGTGGAAGCTCCACAGAGTCCCAAATGGAAAATTCTCTCCAAACAGAATCAAAACAGTAATTTTTAAAATGGTATAAAATAACCCTGAATTCTGAAAGACTATTTTTAAAATTGTAATAATCCCTTAATCAGCCACCAGCAGGGAATATGACATTTGGTTCAGACATTTTACCAATTATAACCCACTGTGTCCCTGCATGGTGCTTTCTAAATAATCAAAATTAGCTCTTAATAGTCAGTAGTCCAGACAGGAAGGAAAAAAAGCAAAACCATATCCAAATGGGAAGATACCAATACTAGAGAAAGCCCAGCCCAGCAGGCCATCGGCAGTCAGGAGCCCTCCTGGCCTGCAGGAGATAGCAGCAAAGCAAGAGAACTGAGTAAAATGTTTGGATGTGGGATCTTAGGGATTCTAGGAAAATGAAGAAAGGCCAAGAGTGGGAGACACAGAACATGTGTTTTGGAGTTGGACAAACCTGAGCAGGAATTCCAGCTCTGCCCAAAGCCCTTGCTAGCAATTTCCTTGGGCCAGGCTCCTTCCCTTCCCTGAGCCTGTTTCTTCATGTGTGAAATGGGGGTTTAGACACTCTGAAGGGGTGTTCTCCAGATCAGATGTGATCTGTGCAAAGTGACCATGTGGTGACTGGTACACAACCAGTACTCAAGGAATGTCATTTCCCTGCTCCCAGTAACTCTTCCTTCCCCTGCCAGGATCACCTTGGATATAGGAGATGGAATATCAGAGCAGAGACAGTGGCATTCTGCCCATCCCGGAAGAGAAGCACAAATAATCATCACTCCTCAACCCATTTCTTCAACCCATGATTGACAGGGGAAGGACACATGTCAGGAGGCAGAGACTGTTTACCAGGGTGGGCATGGGGAGCCATGTTGTGAAGCTCCAGCCAGGTCCATGTACATCATGCAGAGTTCCCATTGGCACTTACAGCTGCTGAGCTAGACAGGAAAGCAGCAGGACAGTCACCAGATTTGTCAGAGAAAACTTGGTCATAAAGAGGATTATCGTGAACCAATTTATAAGTCCAGTCAGGAGTGTGACCCTTCATGCACTGGAGGTCAAAAGCACCACCATCTCTAAAGGCCACTTAGCAGCAGATCCCATCCAGTGTTAGCTCAGAGGGATGGGTGGAATACAGTGAGGTCAGGAAGGAATTCTCTGCAGAGAGGCTGCAGTTCACTCACATCTTCTACCAGGGCAGTGTCCATCAAAGTGTGATCTATGGACCACCTGCACTATAATCTTCTGTCTGGGTGGAAGCTCAGAATATGCAGATTCTTGGAATGCATCCAGTTTTATTAACTCAGAATTGTGGGGAATGTGCACTTAAGACAAACACCACTGGTCACTCCTGTGCAAACCTAGCTTTGAGCAGCCCTGCCCTACGCCAACAATGTGTGGGGCTGAAGAAGGAGGAACAGTGGCTGGTGGCTGCTGCTGGTGTTTCTTGATGACATAATTCTTGGTCAGGAAGCTGAGAGAAGTCAGCCCCAGGGGCAGCTGCTGGAGCAGCAGTTATGGTGAAGCAGCACTTTGAGCTTAATCAGCTGTGGTTCAAGTGAAGGGCGGGATCAGGGTTACTGGCCACCTCCACTACCACAGGTGTGGCTTGATGGAAGGGGTGTAAGAAGGGGCTCTTCCCAGTAACACTCAGAAAGCTGGCTGTGGGCCAGAAGGAGCTTTTCAAAGCCTTAGATTTGGCTTCCCACGGAGTGGGTCTGGTGTTTGGTGTGAGCATAATGTTTTCCTAACTATTGCTTCTCCACCATGACTCTCTCCACATACTCATTTCTTTACCTTGTTTTATTTTTTTGCTGTAACACTAATCACTAATGACATTATATTGCATTTGAGCATGTTTGTGTATTGTCTGTCCCTAGAATGGTTTTCACAAAAGCAGACATGTGGCCCATTTTTCAACCTGTGCCTAGAAGAAAGCCTAGCAGACAGGCAGCAAGGCACTCAACAGACGTTTATTGAAAGAATGAGTGAGAATTCATTACTTTACATCTTCCAAGTATATTGTAGCTCAGGGAAAAGTCTGTCTGATAATTTCCCTACAGGCTGACTGCTTCATTTGTTGAGGGAAGGGTGAGCCTGAGGGCATGATTTGAGTTTAATAAGCCCCAAGTTTCACTTAATTTTTTTGTCAGTCTCACCCCCAAACTGAGCTCTCTGTCAATGCAGGACTGTGTCTTTTTTAGCTGTGGATCTCCCATGCCAGGTGCAGTGCCTGACATGTGGCACAGGCTCAATAAATGATTGTCAGGTGAAGGAAGTGACCCTTCAGTGAGATTCTCCTTAGTGTGAGGCCGCTGCTGAACCCTGGCTCATCTGGGAAGCTATGAAAAAGCTTCCCAGTGGTTGGGAAGCAGCAGTTGTCATCGCACAAGTTCACATCGCTCTGGCCTGGAGCTGGTGCCAGGACTCAGGGCTCTTCTCTCTCCATCTGGGTCCTTTTACATCTGTGGTCCTTTTACATCTGTGGTCCAAGACAGCTGACCTGGTCTTGTCGACCAGTGCAATCCATGCCTTCCTAGAAGGATCTCAGCTGGGTCTGGGAACCTCTTGGATAGATGTGGGAATAGAGTGCCAGGATGTAGATGTTCCTGGAGTCCCCTGAGTTGTGGGACTGCACTGGTGCCAGAGCCCTGCCCTTAGGCTCCCCAGTCAGACTCCTGGCAGGTAGAGTCTAGCAATCTGTACTTTAACCAAATTACCAAGGTAATTTTAATGCATGATTTATCATAATGGTTAAGAACCTGGGCTTCAGAGTTAGAAGTATTTGGGTTCAAAATGAGTGGCCATTACTAATTGTTCAAGGCCAAATATGTCAATCTCCTCAGTTTCTCCACTTATAAAATATGGGTTAATAAAAAGTACCAACTTTGTAGGGTTACATAAGAAAATACATATGACACAGCTAGTGTGGTGTATGGCCCATGGTGAAAACTTAATAGATAAAAACTGCCATTATGATTACAGCAACAAAGATGATGAAGATGATGAATCTCAGTGACCTCCTGGAAAGGCAGTCCTGCCACACTAGGGTCCCTTGTCTAATGACTGGGACAGCCAGGAAGCTCTTCAATGTCTGCCTCCTGCTGTCATTAGTGTGTCACTTCCTACCTCTCAGGCTTTTCTTAAGGTTGGAGAAGGGCTAGACTAAGAGTAGAGTTGATTATCAGGGTGATAGGAGGTTGGACAACCTTCAGAGAAACACTTGGAGTGGCTGTCAGAATCCTTGTTTCTTCTGATGTAATAGAATTACAGAAAAGGAGAAGAAGGTAGATGGAGGAGAATAAGGAGGAGAGTATGGAGTTGAAAGAAGCTACAAAGTACAAAGCACCCCTAAGCTGACAGGAGAAGACAGGAAGCAGGCAGGAGAGAAGGGACATAATTGCCATGATGGGGGTAGGCTGAGTGTGGGTTAGTCAGAGAGGAGCTGACAGGAGAGAACGGAACATCCATTCCAACTCAAGAACTTCCTCAGCACCCCACAGACCAGGTCTGATCTGTGTCTGACCAGCAAACAACCTAGAGTCTAACACTTGTTCCAGGGTTAGGGCCAGATTCAGGGAGTAGAATAATCCAAAATAGTGGGCATGACTTGGGAATTCCTTCTTTGCATGACAGCCCCTTTCCCCTTTTTCCCCACAGCAAAGTGTGGCTGTGTCCTTCTTGGTATTTTGCTGGGGCTGCAGTTCCTCCACCCACACTGGCTGCAGCCGGTGGCAGCAAGGGGGAAGCCAGCACATGCTGGAGTCTTTCATGGGATACAGCTACTGTTCTTGGGGATAGCTGAAAGAGGAGGCCACCCTGACTGCAGAGGAGAAATGGACAAGGGCATAGAGACAGGAAGAGAGGAGGTCTGCCACTAGGGCATCAGAGCCAGGCTTACCTGTCGAAAACCATTCCTCGTGAACTGCAAGATTTTCAAGGCATAGTTGGACCTCTGACCTTTGCTGTTGAATTCAATGTGGCCAGTGAGACCTTCCAATTCTACCTGTCCAAGAGAGAGTGAGTTACAGCACCAAATAGGGCCATGTTCTAGTTGTCCCAAGCAAGCATTCTACACATGCTGTGTAAGGAGGCCTAAGTAGTATGTCCAAGACAGGGGACACCATCAAGGTCCATGCTTCTGTCCACCTCTCAGCCCTATTCTCTTCCCCAAATTGGCTGGGGCTGGAGGAGAAGAAGGATGCCCTACACCTCATGCCTTCACAGCTGCTGCATAAAACAACTCAACAATGTGCTAGCTTGAGCTCAGACTCCCCTGATCCCCTCTTCTATGCCCTAGGTTGTTAATAGCTTTTATCTTATTTGGGCAGCTGCTAACCCATCCCAAGACTGCAAGAAGTCAGGATGACCTGACTTAAATGCAAAATCCAAGCCACTCTGCTCCAGGCTTCTCTAAAAGGCAATGTCTTCTTAGTGGGCTGAGGCACATCCATCCCACTGGGTGACATGTGACTGAGAGAATACAGGAGCCCAACATCAAGTTAGAAGCACTGAGCCTGAGGGTTCATGGCCTATAGCAGAATCATCCATCCCTATTTTGTACAAGCTTCGCTGGGACCACCTGTGAGCCAAGGGGTCAGTTTCCAAGCCTGGAATCTAGGAAGCCCTGACAGTCAAAGGCCAGACTGAGCCAGTCTGTGACTCTCAAGGGCCACTGTTTTGTAAACAGCCTTGCCATGGATTCTCAGTGATTTTAGGGATTAGGGAACAAATGGGACCCATGATCCACTGAATGGAGTTGCCACAGATCACTGTGTCATCTGGGGCTGTGATAAACTGAGGAGGCCTGGAAAGGAATAACAGAAAGGGTTCTCTGCTGGCAGGCTGGGTGTGGTCCCACAGAGCCCCAGCCCTCTCACCATGCGCAGGTAGTTCATGAGGCTGGTGCCATGCTGCCAGATCTGGGCTGAGCCGCAGGATAAGGGCTTCACACCAATCTCCTGGCTCCGGTTCAGCTCCTGCACTGCAGTCACCACAGCATAGAGGGCATCGAATAGCAGGGCTGAGGAGAGCTGGGAAGTGGGCAGAGAGCAGCAGGCAGTCCACCAGAGATGGGTGGTATGAGTGGGATAGGAGGAGGAGGAGCAGAGAGAGGAAGTGACAGGTGCAAAGGAAGGCAAAGGAAAGAGAAAAACAAAACAGAAAGAAATAAGGGTGCATCTTTGTTGCCTTTGGCCTACCTTCTGTCTCTGGGCTAGCTCCACTCCCCCTAGTAGCCCAGGTGCTTGGCTCAGACAGATAATGGTGTCGAAGGATTCTCTGGGATTGGACCAATAAGCTAGCCTTTTGAGCCCAAAATGATTCCAAGGATACCCTTTTCTTTCCTTGCTCCAGGGAAGTGCCAACTTCCCCAAGAATCCCCAAGAAGGAATGGAGCTGCCTATCTCATGAAGAGGAAGGAACCCTGCACTGCCCCCACACATGCCCATTCTATGAAACTCAGCTGACATTTCCTTATTCTGGGAAGACCATCATGATGTGGTTGTTCCTAGCTGTACACACTGTTATGGTCCACTTTGTACTATTAACCTGATGGGATGTCTAAAGTATATAGTAAGTTCAAAGCCCAAAGATGTGTGAGGCCTTCCTCCTGTGGTAGATTACAGTGGAATAGGGGAGGGGGTACAGGGAGACAGGGAACAGTTAAGGGTAACATGATACTGAGTCAGATGGACCCACAGTAATCTGTGGGAGTTCCAAAGAGGAAGATAGCTTATCTGGTTGGGTGATTTAAGAAAATATTTTGTTGAGGATGCAGTGTTTGAACTGAGCACTGAAGGATTTTGACAGAAAAATTATTGAACCTGGGAGTGGGAAGTGGCTAAAAAGGGAGAAAGGCATTCCAGAGATGGAATTGTATGAGCAAAGACAAAGGGGTGGAAAGAGCACACCTGGAGGGGGAATGGGAGAGGAAGATGCAAGAAATCAGAAACGATGCAGGGGTCATGCTTTGGGAGGCTTATGACCAGGAGGAAGAGGCCAGTTCATTTTTGTCTGCATTTTCATCTCCCTTTACAGTGCAAACTCTTAGGGCTGGGACACACAAGACCTTAGTCTCTACACTCTGCACAGCACATTACACCAGGACCTGACAGGTGGTGGGCCTCCGTGACATATTTATGGAATCAAATGAAATTTGGGGTGAAATCTGCCCACAAGGCTTAGGCTGAACACTATTAAATTAAGTAGATGTTAGTGACCCTTGGGGAGGGGAAGACTGAGGGTTTGGATGAAGGCATTAGAAGCAGAGAAACAGAAGACACTTGTCCTTGGGGTGTGCCATCCACAGAGGTGATGTCTCTGACAATGGAAATTGACTGAGTGTGAACAACTGTAGGGTCAACACTGCAGGGGTTTGAGGGGAGGCCCGGGGAGGCAGAAGAGGCCTTCCGGGATGAGCGATGTCAGATGCAGGAAACTTATGCTCCACCACATTATAAAGCAGATTCCTTCACTGAACTGTAACATTCTATCATAGTCAATGACAGACTATCCCTTGTAAGCTTCTTCTTCCAACATGAGAAATGGCTGAGAGCACTCCCCACGTGACTTCGGACACTGGCCAGGCCCTTAGACACTGGGCTCCCCAAGGTTGGAGGCAGGGAGGCCATTTTGTGACCTCTTGGATGTTTTCAAGGTTTGCAGACAGAAGGCTAGCATCTGGGACAGTGAGATGAAGGAAAAGGGGCTTGAAACCAGGAGCAACGAAACCAGAATCTGGACCACCACCCTTACTCGTGCACCGAATAAGCTGGGCAGGCTGCTGAACCTGGGAGTGAGCAGCAGTTTCCTGTGAAAGCAAGGCCCTGCCTGACATGTCTGTCAAAGTACTCTGTAAACTGCGAGTGTCAGGGGTCACCATTCCTGAGGGATGGGACTGTACCCCAGGTGCAGATAAGTGTCAGCAGGTGTCTGGCAAGCAGGTGTTGGCTGAACTCAGGTGCTGGGGAGTCATAAGAACAGAGAGCTACAGGGCTGGGAAGAATGACTCGTTTCACTCACAGTTTTGGTACATACTGGGCAAGAATGTTTGTAATAGCAACTAGTTGGGCTGATGGGATCATCTTCCTAAAAGGCAATTACAGGGAAGCCCAGCCAAACAAAATCTGTACCCCAATCCAAGCTCAGTTGCATTACAAAACTGCCTGGCCAGTGTGTTTTTTCTTTCTCATGCTCGCCCATTTTTCTCTTCCTCTATAACTTTTTTTCTTCTTCCCCACATTTATTCAGCCCCTATGATCTGGCAGAGACCCTTCATCTTTTACTGAGGCCTTACTGCCATGTGTGAGCCATTGTGTCCCCTCTGCCTAGATCAGGTTTTCTGCCCTCCCAGGTCCAACACCCCTGCTTTCCAGAAGCCTGGTCCTGAAGCCACATGTGGCCTGCAGAACAAGCCAGTCAGGGCAGCCACATTGTGCTATCAGGCTCAGTGGAGACCTGTGCAGTCCTGCTGAGCTGCACTAACTGGCCAGGCTCCTCACAGTTCCTCCTGCTGGTCATCCTGGTCCTGCCTTCTCCCTCCCACGGCCCTTCCCCTTTGCAGCTTAGCTCCTTCATCTGATTCAAGGCTCACCTGAGTGGTATCTGATGCTTCTTGGCCAGCTTATAATTGTGCTGGTCCTTTCCCTGAGCACATGAGCTCCTTTATTAAAGGACCCTTTGTGTTTCCTTGCCAACAGGACATATGGAAATGATGAGTGCTACAGACTCTTCCATCCCACAGAGACAAACGTCTTCCTAAGGACATCACCTTTAATGACACTGGCTTCAGCCCCTGTAGTCTGGCTACTTAAATGATATTTTAAACTCACTTTTATCCCACCTTCTCCCTTACCTCCCATTAATCGCTCCATTCTGAAACCCTCAAAATCACCAAGTGTAAGAACTGGAAGGGATCCTAGAAATCAAGTAGTGCAACTCTCTTGTTTTACAAATGAAGAAACTGAGGTTAAAAGAGTTCTTCCCTTGCACCACAGCACCAAGCAAGACACTGGTAGAGCCAGGATGGGGACGGAAGCATAGCATTCCTTCCCCCAGTCTGGTTTCTACCCTTCTTTGCAGCTTTGTCTTTCCACCTCACTTCCTACCTCTTAGAAGCCCAGGTATGTCATTGCTGCATCACACTGATGCTTATGCCTAGCCTCTAGGACAACATAAACAATCTTTCCAGTTGTGGTTACCTTCTCAATGGCAGACAGGAGCAGGAGACTGTTGGGCCAGAGCTGGGCACAGGGAAAGCTGGTGGCTAGAGGCTTCCCTGCTGCCTTGGGTTTGGTCATCACCCAGTTCACCTCCTGATCTGACTGACTGTCTTCATGTTAATTCCTCAGTTAAGAACTACTTGGAACTTTTGCTGAAACAGGACTTGTAAGGGCAGAACAGAGTGGGCAGTAAAAGGGACCTAGCACCCATTCTTCCCTTTTTAATATAAGCCCTATTTCATTTATGGGAACTCCCCTTCTCCCAAGCAAGCATGTGCTTCAGGGGCAGCTGCTTCAGCTCCAACTCCTGAGTGAGTCTGGGTAGTCCAAGAATCTCCCATCACCATGACAATGTGATGAAGAACTCAGTGTGTGACCCCATTCTGGCTGATGAGACATGAACAGAGGCCTGAAGGGAGGGATGGCTACTCAGAAGAGTTTCCTGTCTCTAAGAGAAACACTCTCTCCTCCTGTGGACATTCTTGTGTCTGGCCTTGGTGCCTGGACCAGCAGCAGTCATTATGGTTCCAGCCTGACCATGATGTTGACACCAAGGATTACAGCAGAGATGCAAGGAATATAGGTTTCCAGTGACATTGCTCTGGACTCTACCCTGCTTCTCCACTTGCTATGACATGAAATAACACATTTTCTTTTTTTGCATGACGCATTTTATTTCAGGAATCCTGTTACTGAAAACTAAGAGCTCCCTAACTAGTCCTGAGGCCCTGGGGATCCCTGTCTTCTTGGAGGCATGGTTGACCCAGGCCCCCAAAGAGGCCTGGGCCTCATCCCCTCTCTGAAGTCCCCTTCTCACAGGCTGAGTGTGGAGACTCTCATCACTACAGACTTGCAGCCACAGCATGCCACCCAACTCTCACATCCTCCTCCCAGGCCCTCAGTTCCTTCCTGCCACATGCTGTTGCTATCCCCACTCCATCTGGATGAGGTTTTCTTGGCCGATGCTCTCTTATTAGCAAATGATCCCAATGCTTGGAAATCAGCATGTGCCTCTTTCCAGTGTTCGTTGGTGTCTCATACTTCAGGGCCTTCAGGATTTTTTGAGTGATTCTAGCAATTACAATTGCAGCAAGGGATGTGAGGAGCAGGAACAGATGGAAGGAGCAACCTCAAGACCCCTGGCACCTGTCCATTTGTGTACTTCCTTTAGAGAGGTGGTGTGGTGACACAAGTGACAGGTATGTTCCCAGCATGCTCTGGGCCTCACAGATCCTCTCTGCAATTTGACCTCGGCTGATCTGAACTGAAAATTCCTAAGCCTCAGATACCTCCTCCCTCCAGCCCAGTCTCTGCCTCCACAAACAACCAGACAGCCTCTCATGTAGGATCCACCAGTCTACCAAGGACTCATACCTGGGTCCTCCACCTGCTCCCTGACACCTTAACTCCCATCTTGTGCTCCTCCAGCTTCTCCCAAAGTTGCCAGTCTTCTCCCCTCACCCCTCTCCCTCCAGTGGTGGGAGAGCCTGTAATCTCTGTCTCATCAACTTTCCCACATCACATTAGATCTCCATCTTGAAGTTCCTGCTGCTCCCTCCCTCTAATCTTACTTACTAAGTTAGCTCTGGGAGCAGTTGGGGAAAAACAGTTCTGGGACAAAACCATGCTCCATCCATGTCTCCATTTCTGGGCTGTCCCCTTCTGTCTCCTGCCAGTCTCTCACCTCATTCCCCTTCCTTTTCATGGCCCCTCTTCATGCTGCAGCCACCATTGCCTGTCTTTGCACACCACCTCTCACTTTTGTCTCTGCTTCCCCTGTCTTTACCTCTTCTAGACAGTTAACCCCCCAAATGTCTCAGTCCTCATTTAAAGCACTCTCCTCTTTCTTGGTGCAAAAATGTTGCTTGGCAAGGAATCCTCAATTCTCTTGTTCTTATATTTCCATTTGGTTCTTCATTGCTATGTTCTTTTGAGCTGCTTGTAAATTATTTAGGGGAATGAAAGACTCTCTATGTTAAGATGATTTGATCTGACTCAGGAGATGTTGGCTGAGTTTCCTTTCCTTTCTCTGAAATAAAAATAAAAATATCTTCTAAATATATACCCTCTTCTACCTGACACAGTCCATGTCACTGGACTCCAGGGGTCCTTTTGGTGCCCATTTGCCTCTGAACCTTTGCAGCTTAAACTATAATGCCAGTGCAATGCCAGGACAGGGATGACCACAATTTCATGGAATAGCTCATACAATCTGGGTTTTATTCAGTGAAGTAAACACTCACACACATCTGTTTTAGCATAAACTCTAATTACTTAATCTAATCATCTGTAATTTCAATGATTTTCGTGTTCACAATGTGAGGAACGAGAATGGCAAGGGAGACTAGTGGGTGTGTGTTTCCAGCAGCACACTCCTTACTTGGGACATCTCAGGTGGGAAGCACACTTGCAGCTTGCTGTCCACCACCCAGGGTTCAGGCTGGTGGGCAGCACTCAGCTTCCTTCCCTGCTACTCCTCAGTTCAGCTACTCCTCCCCCTCTGTGCCTACAGCCTGACCCCCCGGCCCCTAGCGAGCTCCACCTGGAACTCTGTCAGCCCAATTGTGAAAGGGGCACACAAGTTGGAAGAAAGGAACCAAGAGAGAAGAAAAAGCCAAGAGTGAAGAGGGACATTTAAAGTGTAAGAGAGAAAAGGAACAGAAAGAGAGAGAAAGGAGGTTATGGGACAGAGGAAGATGGACAGGAGAGCATGAGGAAAGGTGAGAGAAAAAAAGAGAGGTTGGAACTGAGAGGGTAAGAGAAAGGGAGAGGAGAAAAGGAGACAGGTGAGAGCAAGGAAGGTGAGGAGAGAGAGGGAAGGGAAATCAGTCCCCATGGACTGACTGACGGATGTGGGAGCTGATGACAGCCTGTTTACAGACTGGGTGCAGAGACAAAAGCAGGCTGTACTCTCTCCACTGATTGTGGCTGCCTGGCTCCCCAGCCAACAGAAGAGCAGGGCTCCTGGTGCTGGCAGTTTCAGCCTGGTAGGGACAGATTTGAGAAAGATTTGCTGCTATGTGAAAATCTGAGCTTCCTTTCCACAGTCTTTGATGGGAGGAATTTCTGCAACCCTTCCCTCCCTCTGCGAGGCCGAAGAGACCAGGGCTGGATGCCCTTCTGTTACTGAGAGTCAGCCTCAGAGCCCCAGCATCTGTGCCAGCCAGTACCTCTGTGTCTCATTTTCCTTACCTGTGAAAAAGGAGTGCACAGGCACTTATATCTGTTATTAGGAGGTCATGAGGAGGAAACCAAGGTCAGGGTGGGATGATTTCATGGGAAGTGCTACAGTATTCTTTAGCTCTGTGCTGAGGTGAAAGCAAATGGATGAGCACCCTTATCTCCTCAGCCAGAAAGAACACAGGACCCATTTTACTGGCAAGAAAACCACAGGACCTTTGCCAAGACAATGCTGAAGGACGTGGGACCCCAGGCTGTGTGGCCTAGGACTAGCTGCTCCCCCAGGCCTAAGGCTGGTACTTGCTCTCCTCCCACCGTCCACTGAAGCAGTGGAGTGGGTAGGACACAGCCTTCTTGTACTCTTGTTCTTTACCCCCAGCACAGAGGGTGACTCCAGAGGACCCAACCACTTCCCACATGCCCCCCAAACATTCTCGGGGAGCATAAGATACTAAAGTCTTAGGAGGCCTTAGGTTGTGTTGGGAAGGAGAAGAAGGAAGCCAGAGTTTTCTCTTTGAAACTGCCTGGGACTGAGTTCACAGGACAGGTACCCTACCCAGGAGCAAGTCAGCGTCTGCAGCTTGGACACCCTGCACAGTGTCCCCCACACAGTAAGTAAGCATCCTCAAGGATTTGCCTCACCTCCTCTGGAAAGCCCTCCCCAGTCTCTACTGGCAGAACTGAGAACCAAAATGTGGAGTGGGTTGAGTTGGAGAGGAGGCAGAATGTTTTGTTTCCTTTCCTATTATTGTGCTGTCCATTAGCACCTCATTGGAATCTGGAGTGATGATTATGAGAATGGCAGACAAGGCCAGGGTACAGGGCTTATGTTCCTACCAGGAGAGATGAGCTTGGTCCTATCCATGACACTGTGCCCAAGGACACCTGTCCCCATCCCTCAAGACCTAGTAGGGATGAGGATCCCCTTCCGAATCCTTCCTATGGAGTCTTACCTCATTCTGGTCAAAACCATCTTGTTAGGATGCACTCTGTAAACTCTATGACTTCAGTTCTCAAGCCCCTTCCTTTTATCTGGTTCTTCTGATCAAAACTCCCTGTGCTTTACATGAGCTCTGACCCCTTAGCTACCTCTCCCTTCCTAAGATTTTCCACAGGCTAAACAATCAAAAAGGCAAAGATTTAGGTGGAAGGTCAGTCTGTCCTTCAGCAGGCCTGCTGCTAGGTCACCACTTTGGCTGATGACTAATCAGGTGCCCATGTGCACCAATGTCCAGGACTGTCCTCACTTCTGAGTCTGTCTCACCAAAAACAGATATCACTTCTATTTTTTTATCCTTACCCAAGGACATTTTTTTTTCATTGCTTTTAGAGAGAGAGGAAGGGGGAGAGAGAAAAACATCCATTGGTTGTCTTCTATACATGCCTGGACTGGGAATCATATGCTCCTGGACCAGGAACTGAGAATTGAGGATCAAACCCACAGCTTACATATGCACCCTGACCAAGAATCAAACCCACAACCTTTTACTAATGGGACGATGCTACAACCAACTGAGCCACATGGGCCAAGACTCACTTCTATTTTAAAAGCCCACCAGAGAATGTCCCACTCCAGGAAGGTACCCAATTCCACTGCCATCCCCTAAACCTAATTCTTTTCCATTTCTTTATAACTTTAACTCATTATTCCACCTGTCTCACTCATTCATTCATTCCTTTGGCAAATACTTACTAACTGCTTTCATTTTGCCAGGCCAATGTACAGTACAGTGTGGCAAAGGAATAGTGGTTCTAGAGAATGACAAAATAGTGTAGTGGTTAAAACTATGAACCGTAAACCCACAGGGCTTAGGTTCTGATCCTACTTCCTCTGCTCATTAGTTGTGTGACCTTGAGCTGCTTATTTAACCTTTCTGGCCTCAGTTTCATCATCTCTAAAGTGGAGATGCTACCTCACAAAGTTGTTATGAGCATCACAAAAGCTGTCTTAGGCTTGGAGGGACCCAGAAAGCCATGAGATTCCCATCTCAGAGAACCTATCTTTTAACAAATGGACGCAAGAAATGCATTAGACCTGCCCCACAAAGTAAGGACATCAAACCTGAGGAGAATGGCAGGGAAACCTTTGCTTCCATCACACACCCTGTTGGGAGGGGAAGTGCAAGGAGGGAAGAATATGGGTGAGGCCACAGAGGCATGTCTGGATGAGCTGCTCCTTAGGGCAGTAGTCCAGAATGACAGGGAGAACACTGGATCAGGGGTTGGGTGTCTCAGAGCCTAGTTTTACCCAGCAAAAGGCTTTGTGCTTGCCCTGGGACAAGATGCCTACACCTCCTCTCCCAGCCTGGGCTTCAGTGTCCCAACCTGAAAAATGAGGCAGCAGATCAGCTTATGGACTTCCCAACAGTAACAGCCTTGGATTCTACACTTGGGCAGTTCTCAGCAGCAGAATCATCAGGAGTCCAGCCACAGAAGGACACAGATATCACTGACCGGCAGCATGGTGCCTCCACACAGCCAGCCACCCTGCTGTCCCCTGTAGCAGTTGGGCTGTTGGCAGCTTATAGGAGTGGAGATGATTTTCCCTTGTAACTACTTCCCAGAACTTGCATTTTGACACACCTCTTTCTGAGCTGGGCCTGAGGAAGCTGGTCTCTAGGAGGCTGTTATGTGCTGGAGGCTGCATGCACAGAGGGTGTGTGTAGGCAAGGGGACGTGGAGGAGGGCTCTGGCGATACTCACCGCAGGCCCAGGGAAGGGCACATGGTCACAGTTCTCCTGCCAGGACTGGTTGAGGCTCTGGGCAAACTCTTGGAAGAAAGCATGTGATTGATTGAAAATGGAAAATCCCAGGATATTGACGCGATCATCCAAAAGGCTGTCCATCCTCTGGAGTGAGAACTCCTGGAAAGGCCGGGCAGTCAGAAACAGAGCAGAGTTAGGAAGGGAAGAAGGGGCCTGGGCTTTGGTGGCACCTGTCTTGGGGTCTCATTCCAGTCAAATCAATGCTAATTGTCAGGTGCTCTGCTATGCACAGAGGGTCCCAAAACAACTATGAGTTGTTCTTCTGAGAGCACACGTGTTGGGAGAAGCGGGGGAGAGCAAGAGAAATAAACAGAATGATCTCTAAGAAAGGTATGTGTAAGATTCACTAGATGAAGAGAGAAAGAAAACGGTAATGTGCCTGACTAAGGTGTGAACATCAAGCTTGAAGGATGCATAGGCATTTTCTGGGCAAAAAATGTGAATGGGCAAAGGCTATTCCAGACAGCAGTCACCATGGGTATAAAGGCGCAGAGGGGATAGAGAAACTGTGTGGCTTTTTCAGCTATTTGCCCACAGTGTACTTTGATAGAAGCATCACTTCTCAAAGTGTGGTCCACATGACACCTGCCATCGGACTCTCCTGGGGACCTTTTGAAACAGTGATGGTTGCTGTACCCTGCCTAACACCAGCTGAATCTGAGGCTCTGGGGCTGAAGCCAAGAGTCTGCATTTCCAGCAGATCCTAAGGCCTTATGCATACGTTCCAAAGTTTGGGATGGACTGGGTTAGCACATAGGAGGCATACAGGTAGGCATGGCAAGAAATGAAACTGGACAGGTTGGCAGGGCCAGAACACTGGACTAGGGAGCTGGCACTTGGTCGTGTGTGTGATGGGACTGGAGGGGACTCTAAGCAGGAAGACTCTCAATCTGAAGCTCTGAAGATAGGGTTCATTTAGTATTTTTTTGTTCATGTAACAAATACTTAAGTGCTTAGTGTGCACCAGACACAGGCACAAAAGATAGGAACAGGAAGCACAATTCCTGTTCCCGAGGAGCTTACAGGGTACTAAGGGGACAGATTGTAAAGATATAAACAAATCCAACAATTTCAGATATCTATGATGAGTAAGAGTGGGGACTGCTGCTTTTGATGATGCAGCTGGAGAAATCCCACCTGGGACAGTGAGTTAGAAGCTCAGGAGAATTCTCCCAGAACCCAGTGTCCTCATCCAATCGCCTGGCCCGAGCCAAGTCTTACCTTAGCAAGCTAAGTCCTGCAGGCATGAGTCCCACTGAAGCCAGTCAGTGTCATAGGGAGAAGACTAGCCGTCCTCAGATGGGCCTGAACTTGGAGCCCTGGACCCCCAAGGTCCCTCTTGGCCCTCTACAGGGAAACCAGGCAGGAGGGTGTGGATTATTTAGCTTATCAACCCCCACTCCTAGAATAATGCCTTCAAAAGTGGGTCAGACCAGTGTGGTGATAGCCAGAGGGGAAGGAGGTGGGGATAGATAGAGGTGGGCAAAGGTGGGGGATGGGGACAGAAAGAACTTTGCTTGGGGCAATGGACGCAAGATTCAGTGTGCAGATGGTGTTTTATTGAGTTGTGTACTTGAAACCTCTATGCTTTTGTGAGCCAATGTCACCCCAATAAATTCAAGTAAAATTAAAAAAATATAAGTCAGGTCATCTTTGCACACTGAAACCACATTCATCACACATTCACTTTGAGTGCCTCACACACAGCTCTGGAACCTGTGGGCACACGGTAGTTACAGACTTTGGAACTGACCCACCCACCACTCAGCTGACATGACAGATGGCAGGTGCCTTGGGCTTACTTCCTGGCTGGCCAGAAACATTGCTTTCCTTCAGGTGGACTCCTTTCTGAAGTTATAGCTCCTGCAGGCCTCTGGCTCACCCTCTGCTTTCTCACTCCTATCTGCAGCCAGCCACTGCTGAGGCTGCAGGCCCAAGGCTCAAGGCCCCCTATTCAGAGTCCAGCCTCACTAGCTGCAGCTTGCAGACTGAAGTTAAGAAGTTTCCTTTGAAGACACCAACCCCTGACACTGTGAAGTCGGATGATGATTTCTATTTTGGATCCTGCCACATTCCTACTGGGAGAACAAGAACGTACCAGAGAATGTCTGATTCATAAGCTGATACCTATCCTGTCTCTCTCACGGGGCAGCTGCCCATGTGCTGTGTGTTATCAATAGGCATGAGGAAGCAGATGGCTAATGAAAATGGATGCATAAGCCAGGCTGCTTTCTGGCAACTAAGGGGCCTCACTGGCTTTAGCCGGTATGGGGGGAGCTGGAGGATGTCCCCTCTCCCTTGCCTTCCTGTCACTGTGGGCAGCCCACACATTTCCTCTGTCCTTTCCCCACACATACAGCTTGGTAGAAGGCGGTCTTTCAATTATTCTCTGATGTCTTGGATGTCTGCAGACTCACAGCAGCAGCTGGGGGGCACATAGTGGATAAGGGCTTTGATGTTCAAATCGAGGTTGTACAGGATACTGAGTATGAAACCTTGAAGAAGGCCTTAACCTGTCTAGGCTTTAGTGGGAATAGTGAGGATAGCAACCTGAGAGGCAGTTTTAAGGAATGTGTAAGATGCATACACAAGGCTTAGCATCTTATCTGGCCTATGGGAAGTGCTCAACACATGATAGTTACAGAAATATGACCAGGAGAGCCTTGGCTCTGTGTCATTAGTTCCACTTGTCTTAGAAATCTGAGGAAAGTGTTTCCTTTAAATGTGTGTCCCAAGCACAGTAAGAATGGATGTTAATTTCAGACACTTAAGGGCAGCCCTTCCAGAGGTCAGCCAGTCTGTCTTCTTGCCTTTTAATTCCTACCTTCTTATCCGTCAATTATATTCTATTTTCAAAGCCCCCTTTAAAATTAAAAGATCCAAAATCTTCCTTGATGATTCATTCTACAGGGTCTGGCACAAATAATGACTCCCTTTTTTATTATAGAATCTTTTATTATAAAATCATAACCATGTATCTGTAACAACAATATCACACTCAAGCACACCACGTGATATTTTAGATGAAATGTTCAAATTGGACACATCTCATGTGAGACATTTACCTACCCTACCAACCACACTCAAGCAAGCCTTACTTCTGCTGGATCCTGTATGTATAATAACTCCTGAGAATGTAAAAGAACAATAAAGGAGTGGTATGTTTTGTTATCATAATTTCCCTAAGCATCCTAACGATTAGGAAATGATTCTTCATGTCCAAACTTAGACTCTCCAGAGGAAGCTGAAGGCTGGTTTCTAAACAAACATGGGAAACTGCCGAGCATTGCCAGTTTCTGAACAATAAAAGTCTTCTAAGCCAGTATTTCCCAAAGAAAAACTACTGTTCCTCAGGACAGTAGCTTTTCCAAAAGATGTTAATAGAAATTTCATAATAATAAAGTTTCATGTTCAAATAAAGTTAGAAAATATTGCACGTGACATCTGCCTTTTTAAGATTCATAACACACACCTGCATATGAAAGCTTTACAGGGGTGCTGAGGTAGGGCACCCTGTCTAACTCTGTGCGACACAGAACTTTCCAAACACATCAACAGTGGGACACTCTCCCCCCAGACACATGACTGTCTCTCCATAGTGCTCTGTAGAACATGCTTTGGGACCTGCTGCTCCAAACATAGTGAGACATGCATTATAAATACAAATTCAAATGATGGAGGCATTTTGCTGAGAGAGATTTTTCATAAAGTTAACAAATTTCAGAACTGGAGGGGATCACTGCCCAGTGCAAGCTCTACCTCAGCACACACTCCTGGCTCACTTAGTTACCCTGTGTGTCCCCACCATGCTGCCTGGATCATGCGACCTCACCCAAAATGACTGAAGGAGCTGGGAGCTCTGGGGCAAAGCATGTTCGCACAGCAACCTTGATTCTCTTGCTATGAAAGTGCTGGAAGGGAAATCCTGAGTGTCCCCACTCCCGATGGAAGTGGCTTCCATTGTGGCAACACCAGAGAAGAGAGGGTGAAGAACTAAGCAGATGGCCTCTGAGAGACTGAGTGGCAGAGCAGAGACCAAGGCCAAGTCATTACAAGCACACGTGGCTTTGTGACAGCCCTGTGTGCCCATTACATGTTCATGCATGTGGTCTTTCTCTCCAAAGGCCTGTATGTTCCTGGAAAGCAGAGATATGTCTGCCTTGTATTGGAATCCCACACTGCACCTGGCACAGTGCCTGATACCTGGAAGCTGTTTGGTAAATATTTGTTGAGGACTGCTGATTGAAGATGTTTCCATGCCCAGGAGTCCTCTCTATGCCCAAGTCTGGTAACTAATCACACAGTCTCACTCCTACAGAAGATGTAGGGGCATGAGTAGAACTTGTATCAGCCCCTGGAGTGCCATCTGAAAGCTGCATTATTGTATTTGGAAAAAAAATTCTGACAGCCTGTTTTCTTATCACTGGGTTCTTAGCTACTTGTCAAAAGAGAAAAGTTTTCCTAAATAAGTCACTGTCCAACATTACTTCCTAGGTGTGCCTTGACAGAAGGTTTGAGTTGAAGTTCCAGATCTTCCAACCATAATAAATTACAACGAAGCAATAATTATAATAATAATAAGTGCTATATAATAGATTGACAACCCACTATGTGCCTGGCAGAACTGAACACTTCACACACACAGTTCCAAACATCCTGCAGCCACCCTGTGGCATAGGAATCGTGTGGCCAGTTCACAGCTGAAGGAACCAAGACCCAGGTGTGAAAGGGCTTCCCAAGGCCACACACAGCAAACAAACGGGTCCAATTTCCACTCCAGTCCCAGGTGGATCACAACAAGTGCTTTGTGTTCTTGCACTGACTTCACACTCTGCAGCCCCAGTGCTCAGGGTGCCACAAGCTAATTGTGCCTGTGGTGGAGAGTGACTGGCAGAATTGACTTAAAGTTGAATTCAGAATGCACAATTTGACTTTAAGACTGGTGCGAAGATTTGCAGCTAGAAAATGAACACTGGTGGTCTAAGTGAGTAAAGGGATTACCAAACATCAACTAAGTCTCTGCATGAAAAGGATTTTAATTACAAGGTGGCTGGGTTTGGTGTGGGCTCTAGGCTGAGTAACTAAGCAATGATCTTGAGAACATGGGGGTGCTGAGGTTTGCTCTGCACTATGTCTGTTCAGCATAAACCCAGAGAAGGAATCTGAGAAACGCCGGGGTGCAGTAGGTGGGGAAGAATTAGAAATAAATGCAGCATAAATGAAGTGTTGTTAACATGCATGGAGAAGTAGGCAGTCAAATGCAGTTTCATGAACTTGGCCAACTTCTGCTGTTCAGGAGCCTTAGCCATCCCTAGTAAAATCTCTCTACTTTCACCATCATTTGAACCACAAATGCTTCCTTGCTAGCTGGCCTGTGGACTGTCTCACTCACTGCTGTATCCCCAGTGCCTAGAGAAAAATCAATGAAACAAAAAGTTGGTTCTTTGGTTTTAATTAAATAATTGGGATAATAATTCTGCTGGAGAAAGTGGGTATGGATTTATAACATTTTAAATAATATATTTTCAATTCATATTTTGTCCTAGATTTTCTCACTGAAATCCCATATTTCCAAAAACCAATTGCTGTTTAAAAAAATGTTTTTAAAATCTCTTTATTTTTCTATCTTTTAATTAGACAAATTTTCTTATTACAAAATAAGGGAAATAAGACTTTATATGTTGCTGTGAGACCTAAAAGAGTTATGAAAACTAGAAGAATGATAGAAACTTCTTGAGTTATCAGTATCATTAGTAGTAAGAATAAAATAGCTCAAGAAATTCACTTTGGATGCACTTCTGGTCATTGCTGACAGGCAGTGCAGAGAGTGTAGTGTGGGAGCCTTCCTGAAGCTTGCCACATTTTGCCACAAAAGGGGCCTCTCCACTCCTGTGTAAAGAAAGCCCTTAGTCCGAACTGGCCCCCAAACCTTAACCACTCCTTTTCCGCTAGGGGTCCAGGCACCTGTAAAATGTGTCATTCCAATGCCTCTGTGGTCTCTGGAATCTCTCCAGAATATGCCGCCTGGACCACTCTGTCTGTCTTTCCTTGCAGACCCTTCACTGCAGATTGGGTCTTACTCTCAGCAGCAGTGTTTCAAACAGTCTCTTGCTTCTTGGCTACTTTCACCCAAGACTCAGGCTTTGGTTCCCTTTGCTCTATTCTTAGCCCCAGGCCCTGACTGCCCAGGATTGGGGCACAGCAGCCGTATTTCACTACAAGCACAAGTCATTTATTAAACTTCAATTCATTACTGAGTATAACAACACTAACTACCGCCCTGGCTGGTATGGCTCAGTAGATTGAGTGCTGGTCTGTGAACCAAAGGGTTGCTGGTTCGATTCCCAGTCAGGGCACATGCCCAGGTTGTGGGCCAGGTCCCCAGTAGGGGGTGCAAAGGTGCAACCATACATTGATGTTGCTCTCCCTCTCTTTCTCCCTCCCTCTCCCCTCTTTAAAAATACATAAATAAATAAAATCTTTAAAAAAATAACACTACTTACAAGGCACAGTCATGTAGTGCTTTTGGTCCTCACAAGCACATTTGGGTACACAGGACAGGTGTTATATACCCATTTGGAGTTAAGTGTCTTTCCCAAAATATAGCTGTGGGATTAAGATTTGGGTACCTGACATATAAGATCAGTGCTTATTATTACATTTCTGCCTACTATGTGCTCAGCATTGGGTGAGATCACCAGGAAACACAATATGAACCAAATGCATGCACCCTTCCCCAAGCTTGTTAATGGCTAAATACTCTTAATGTTCTCACCCCAGGAATACTGAGAACACCAAAAGATTCCAATGTCTCAAGCCACTATGAAGCTGGAATGATGAAAGATATCCTTAAGACCATATCACTCCCAAACTAGAACTCCTAATTTTTCCACCCCAATCTGATCCCCTCCCTTGGTCACCTATCTGTGAATGTGACCATTATCCACCTGTCAATCAAGATAGAATTGGAACTCACCCTTCACTTCATCCCTTCTCATACCCCATCATCTCATATATGCATGCATGCACTCATTCACTGTTGCTAGAGAACATTTTACTTCCTTAACATCTCTTGAGACTGTTCCCTACTCTCCATCCCTATAGCCTCTACTTCAATTAAGCTCTTTACCCATTTGTTCCTGGACTATGAACTATTTGGTTTCCATCCTCCAGTCTGGCATATCTCCAGGTCCCTATTCCATGCTATTGCTGAAGGGATTTTTTTTTGCACTATACATATGACTATGAATCTCTACCTACCTCCCAATGCTCCTTACTACACACAGGAAAAAAGCAAACTCCTTAGTTAAAAACCAGACATGCCTTTCCATCCTATTATTCCTGTCTACCCCTTTGCTCATTCTTTACCTTGACCTCTTCCATTATCCAAGCCAGGCAGAACTGACTGCTGTCTCAGCTGGGCTGCTGCTGTGCCTCACAGTAATACTTATTAGGACTTAAAGCTTTTCATCATTTGAGTTTGCTCAAAGCTGTCTTCCAAAGACTGGGTGCTATGGAAGGCAAATGAACTTATGTTACCAGCATCTACCCTGGTGCACAGCATATAGGAAAAAGCCAATGGTATTGACAGAATACAGTTAGGAAGATGGCACCTGTCAGGCTGTCCCTCATCTCACCACATGGACGTCCTGATCCTCTCAACTTTCCAAGGCTCTTCTTCATGGGTATACCCACTCACTTTTCCTTGGGACCAATGGCATGGTGGAGGCCAGTGCCCAGACCCTTGTCTCACAAGTGTCCTCTTATCCTTTCTTGTGAAAGTGCTGTAGACATCCAGCATCTCTTGGAAACCCTTCCGTCCCCTCCCTTCCTCCATGTACCTCTCTCTATTTATTTGTATTAGAGCTATGCTCCCTGAGGGCTATATGACTGCTTTCTGTGTAATAGGTCTTTGAAGGAAGTGGCAGCTGGGAAGCTAATTTATCCCAATTGGTGAATTCTGTTTAATGGAAGATTTGGTCTTAAACCTCTTGGCCCCAAGCTCCCCTAGATTCTTCTTCCTACTTATCTCCTATTCATGGGGAATAACCATGAACAAACATTCATATCCATTCCTCACAGGATCTCTGCCCTTTTGTGTTTTCCTATCCCAATGTGAATCCACAAACAGGACTCTAAAAGGAGACCATGTTCTGTCTTGTTCATTGCTCTGCTCCCTGCACCTTATCCCGCAACTGTTCTCAGCGAGTATTCCATGCGCATTCATTAAATAAATCAATGTTCACTTGCTAATGCCCACTAGGGTGGAACCACCTTACAAAGACTTCCGTCATTTGCTTCCAGGGAAAGGAAGGCAGAATCATCCAGCCTCCACCCCAGCAGCTGTGACGATCTTCATCTTGCACTTAAGAAGACCATTCTGTGCCTTTGGGACTGACTAGGTAGTTATTAACTGTGAGACTGAAATCTTTGGGTCAAATTGACATGAGAAACGGTGGACGCTTTGTGATCTCTCTTAGGCTGGAAAGCATGACTGCTTCTCTGCAAGCCTCTTCCTTTATCTGCGAGTCCTCATGTCTGTGTTCCCCTGTACTCAGCATCCACTGATCAGGCCTCCTTTCTACCCATCAGGTCTGACTGCATTAGTTTCTCACCAGAGGAGCACCAGGCTGCTGGGCACGATGAGTAATGTTGTCAGTCAGCAGTTCGCCCCTGGCCTGCCCCCATCTCTGCATCAGGACCACAGGGGCGGGCTCCTATGACATGCTCAGGGTCACTCAGGAGGTACCTGACTAGAGCAGGACCAGGATCCAGGACACTGGGCTCGCAAATGCTTCCCACAGAAGGAGGGAAATGTACACAAAAGAGATTTTTTCAGATCTTGACCATTTTGCCTCATTTGTCCCACAAAACCCACAAGCATTTCCTCTGGGGTACACATCATGTTAGGCCTCAGAAACATAATGAGCAAAGCCCTGCCCCTGCTCGCAAGGTGCTTATACTTAGAGGCAAGCAGGAGGCAAGTTGCAAACAGTGATAAGTACAATGGCTAGGGAGATAGACAAAGATGGTCCTTTTCACCAGAATTTCTGCTTATTTTCCTAAGCTGACAGCTGACTGCAAGCTAAGGTCTAAAAGATGAGCACGACTCAGTTAGCCAGAGGAAGAGGTAGAGAAGACTCAGACAACAAAATAATGAAATGTGCAGAGCCCAGAGGAGCGAGGGCATGGGACAAGTTCAAGGACTTGCAAATTACTCAGTTAGTCTGGAGTGGTATGAACAGTGCAGGGTAAAGCCCAGAGTTAAATTCATAAGAGGCTGCTTAGGACATTATCCTGAGCATAATGGGAAGTAAGAGAGAGATATGATCAGGAATGTGTTACAAAGATCTTCACTCCTGGCCAAGATTAAAATATAGCTTTGAAACTCACAGGAGAGGCATCCAGAGTGTGGATTATGGCTAGCGGCTTCAGTGGATAGGCAGGTGTCATGCTGACCACTGGGATGTGGGTGTGAGCTATCAGCACCACAGAGATAGGCTAGGGGCACCTAATATGGTGATGAATTGAGCTAGTAATGCCTTTGACACTGAATGGAGCCTGATGCTGGGAACAGAGATTCTGGATTGTTTAATAATAACAGCACTTGCTACTCTTGATGGTGCTTGTAATAAAATAGCATTTACAGTGTAATCAAATAATAATAATATGATTTGACATTATGTCTTTGATTCTATTTCTCTGTATCCAATACCAAACACTTGCCAGCATGTTCCAAATTCCTCAGGCCAGGGGTCTCTGTAGTGGCTTTAGTAGTCCCAAGTAGCCTTAGTTTCCCCCTTGGCTCTGGCTCTCAGTCTTCTCTCAGGGGCTTGTTTATACACCACCATCAGGGGTGGAGGGGTACATCCTGCCCAGGGCCTCCTGGGGGTCAACAGAGAGAAGAGCTGGGGCTGAGATCTACCTTGTTAGGGAACGGACAACTGCCTGCCCTTGGGATCTCCAGTGTCTTTTTCCTGGTTCTCTGGGTAGGTCTCTTTTTGTCTATCCTTTCACCAGGAAATTGGGGTAGGGGAGTAAAAGAAAAAACTAATATACATGGTTGGCACACCCACATGGTAGGCAGAATTCTAAGATGATCCCCAAGGTCCCTTCCCTCCCATCAGCCCAGATAATCCCCAGGACTGTGACTATGGCAGGTTTTACTTCTGTGATTAGGTTTCATCACCCTATATGGCCTTGACTCCTGACCTAGGACATGAGCCTTTAAAAAGCAATTTTCTCTGGCTGGTTGCAGAAGTGGAGGTCAGAGAGCTCCAAAGTGTGAGGAGGGCTCAACTAGAGGAAGGGTTTCTGTTGATGAGATAGAGGTATCACAGAGGGGTCACAGGCATGGACCAGGTCAGACAGAGGGGAAGGGGGGTCCTGGGCGGGGACCAGGTGAGATAGAGGGGAAGGAGGATCCTGGGTAGGGACCAAGTGAAATAGAGGGGAAGAGGATCCTGGGCAGGGACCAGGTCAGATAGAGCGGAAGGGTGGGTCACAAGCAGGGGGACCTGAGAGTAGCCTCTATAGGCAGACACCCATCCCTAGCTGAGAGTTAGGCAGAAAACAGATATTTTAATCTTACAATTGCAAGGGGGCAAATTTGGCTAACAATAGGGGCCCAGAAGAGGCCCATGAGCTCCAGAGGAGAGCCCCGGAGACACCTGGATCTCAGCCTGAGCAGACAGTCCAGCCAAGCCGTGTTAGACTCTGGCCTGCAGAACTGTGGCATAACAACTGGTGCTATTTCAAACTGTTAACTTCATGGTGATTTGTTACACAGCAATAAAAAAACTAATACAGCAAAGAGAAGCAAATAAAATCAATTTCATAAGGATAAGGTATGAGCTGGGAGGTCATTTAATAGTCTTAAACATGGTTCTCAAATTTCTGTGGTCCTTACATTCCCTTTGAAGAAACAGAGCACCTGCCTTGTGGTGATATACGGGGGATTAAAGATCTCAAACAGAAAGTACTTAGCATGGTGTGTGGAACATTACTAACACTCAGAACCAAGGACCAACTATTATTATATGACCAGCTTGTAAAACTGGGGAATTTTTATAATTAGACTTTCTTGATTGTGGATTATTGAGGATTGCTGGGTGACTGAGCACAAGGGGAGGCCAAGGCACCTCTCATTGAATTAATGGGACTTGTGAATCTTTAACAAATTTGTGACAGACATCAATGCAGGTTCCCTTTCTCTCAAAGCTCTATTATTAGACAGAAGGCCTGAGCAGTCAAAGGGCATGTTTCCAATAACATTGAACCAGAGTAACCCCCAGAGTCCAGATCTTATTTCAGTTTGATGTATTTCATATGCAGAGTCAGGTGCATCCACTCAGCAACACACACAGGCATAGATGGGAGAAGTGTGTGTGTGTGTGTGTGTGTGTGTGTGTGTGTGAGTGAGGGTGGATATGAAAAATGAGTTTCAATTACTATTAAATTTAAGATGCACAAATATCTGAAGCCTAGTTGTGGGAGGCTGTAGGAGCTATGTTCACTGTCATGTCACTTGTCAAACATCAGCAAAGGGGTTGCCTGATAGATAGCTGATCCTTACAAAGTGAAGTAGAATTCCTTCACCTCCACCAGGGTCTCAGCACCCCCTACTGCATGCATCCTCAGTTTCTATTGATTTTCCTGGTAATACTCATTCTGTTCTCACACCCCCTGCCTCACACAGCTAGAAATCAAGTGTATTTAGAACCTCCTACCTGACCTTTACTAACCATCTCACTTCATTGTGAGGCCCCAGAGCTGGGCTTCACCTTCCCAGACCAAGCCCTGGGAGGGAAAAATGCCTAAATGGGTCATTTCACTTTTCATGGACCATGCAACCCTGAGGCTGGGGCTTGTTTCTTCCTACAGGTTAGCTGACAGCAATGCCTCATTTCCCCTTCCTCCCCATCCAGATATACAGACTAATCAGTCCCAGCCCAGAATAACTCTTGCTGTGGGCAGAAAGCAGATGAGAAGCCCACATGGAAGATCTCAAAATGGTAGTTCTTGGAGAAGCTGCTTGTGTAGGTTGGGATGATTCTGCTGGTCATTGGGGCTTCCCAGGGGGAAGGTCCCATCTCTGAGGCCTTTCCTCATCCTTGCCCAGCATGTCTTGATAAGCAGCCACACATCTGTCAGCCCAGATGGACAGTGGCTTGATGCAAATGAGCCCTGCAGTACCAGGTACTATCAGAGTAAGGGGTGAGGAATTTCAGAAGCTCTGAGAAAGGAGTGGCCATCTGTAAATACTGACAATAAGACAGGCAGACAGAGTATTAGAAATTAGAAGTCAGGGTGTTGACTTAGGCCCACTTGGGACTCATATCTTCTGTCTTTACCTGCCAGAGTATTAGAAGTGAGCCCAGGGTTGCCTGCAGTTCCTGCTGCAATTAATCTACACCACCTGGCACCTTAGTGTGGGATCTATACCTATGCCTATGATGCCCTCTGCCCCTACAACAGACCCTGCAACACTCTTTCTCCAGTAAGGAGCTGCTTCTTCTTCAGGTCCCAGGGTTGGAAGGCCCTACCAACAGGACTTTAGCAAAGGAGAGGCCAGTTCATCAGTCCAGGCCAAGCCTGCTGCACATTAAGGGACAGGGAAGAGTCCTGGGCTGGCAGAATGGAGTTTGCCTGTCAAATACTGGTTCATGATTGGCACCATGAGCACATCAGAGCCACCCTGTATACAGCCCTGGCCAAATTCCCCTGCTCTCCCCTAGGGAAGCCCCAGCTCAGATTCCCTCTTAGGCCTGTGGTGTCCATCACTTGAAGAAGACAATTGTTGACAGCTATCCAGATGAGTCTGGAGTGTCCTGGGCATTTATGATAAGCTATCGCCATGTCAGGGTGTTGACTTAGGCCCACTTGGGACTCACATCTTCTGTCTTTACCTGCCTTACATAGAACAGGGAAGTTGGCAGTTGGCTGCCTGTATGGAGTAATATGAAGGCTCTGAAAGGTTCTCCCCAACTAAAATACCTTCCTCACCAACTACAATTTCCCACATTACCAGCTTCCTTGGTTAAGTCTTTGGTTAGAAAGCAAAGGTTGTCTAAGGCATCAAACTATGTGTATCCTCCATTTAGAATATCCTACCCACTCCCTTCTCTGCTTGACTGTCTCCAGCTGACCCTCTGAGGTCCACTGGGTGGACCTCCATCAGGAAGCTTTCTATGAGCCCACCAGACTAGGCTGGAGGCAACTTCTTTGATGTCCCCACTGTCTCCCCCTCTAATCTGACCTCCTCAGAGGTCAGACTTCATTCATTGTTGCATCCCAGATAGGCAGCATAGCAGTTTCCAGGTGATGCTTTCCTAGTGACTGTGTGGTCCATGGGCCAGGACCCCTCCTCCCTCCACTTCTGACTCACTGTGGGAGTTTAGGCAAGTTACTTTCCTGCTTCAGTTATTTGTCCTCAACTGTTGAATGACAACACTAAGTTAGATGCTCTAAAAGATTCCTCAAAATTCAGTGCTATCTTCAGCTAGTACCATCTTGGCACAAATTGGATTCATTTATTATAGTCATCCAATTCATGAAGTCAACTGAGTTCCATAGTTAAAAGGTCTACAGAGAGCCTCTAGTTTTTCTTCAGAGTAGGAAGGACTTGTCCAAGGTTACACATAGTCAGTTACTGGGACAGCCAGCACTAGACCTTGGGCCTGCCAGTGTCAATTCCAGTGCTGAAAATGTCCAGCAGGGCAGTGGGTTTCATCAACCCAGAACTTTCTTTTGGTGGTCTGGCTCCCCTCTCTTTACCACACTCCCTGCTCCAGACACAGCAGGTACTGTGCTCTTTCTCAGGTCCACAACTTGCCTCTACCTACATGTCACTCACCCATTCTCATTTGGAAGTCATACCTGCAAACCTTTCTCCAAGCTCCCCACAAAGCACTAAATATTACCTCCTCTGGGATTCTGAACCTCCCATTTACAGACTGAGAGCTCTTTAAGCCACAACATAATGCTGTAGGTATTCCCAGAACACAGTAGGCATTTAATAAATGTTAACTGAAGAAGTGTGGTTGATTTTTTTAATTTAAATATATTTTATTGATTATGCTGTTACACTTGTCCCATTTTCCCCCTCTTTCCTGTACCCCTCTCCCACTTGCATCACCCCACTTAGTTCATGTCCATGGGTCATACATATAAGTTCTTTGGCTTCTCCATTTCCTATACTATTCTTAACCTCCCCCTGTCTATTTTGTACCTAACTATTATGCTTCTTATTCCCTGTACCTTTTTCCTCACCCTCTCCCACCCTGTTGATAACTCTCTATGTGATCTCCGTTTCTGTGATTCTGTTCCTGTTCTAGTTGTTTGCTCAGTTTGTTTTTGTTTTTGTTTATGTTTTGATTTTAGCATTTTCCACAGGTAAGTCACTTAATCGTGTCTGACTAATCATTGTATAATCCTGTAAGTTGGGAAAGGAGCTTCCAGCTGTCAGCCAACTGCAAACACAAAGACTAATTCTTTGGTCAATGCCTCCTGAATATCCATCCAATTCTCCCTGCCAGTACTCCTTCTGAATATACCCCTCTTCCAATGGCCAAGTTCAGAGAACAGATACAGGAGGTTCAGATCACAATTTTGGAGTAATAGCTTCTCTTTAAGATGTATCCATGTATGCCCAGAAGACATTTCATTGCCAGATCTGCCACCTCTCAGGGTTTACATTTCATGAGGGTGATACCTTATAAGCTCAGACAGACACATAGGGAGTATTCACTCTGTTGCTCTCCCCTGGCTGCACTAAAACCATATTTATTTATCCACCAAAGTATACTGCATTATGCTGGGTGGTTCTCCTAAAAGGCTCAATAAAGATGAAACATGCAGATAGTCTTAATAATTTTACAATACACTACACTTTAGAATAAACTACTTTGGCACTAGAAAATTGTCCAACTGATGGATTGTGGCTGTTGGCTAGCTCTGTGAGTGTCGTAGTATGTGTGTGTAAAGATGTATGCATGTGTAGGGATGGGTATGTGTGTGATATGCTTTCAGTAAGACTACAAGATATGGAAGAGGCTCAAGCACCCTGGGAACTGTTGTTCCAACAAGGTGAGAAGCCAATTTTGATACGTTCCTGAAAGCTCTGGAGTTTTAGAAGGCTAGAGGCAGGCAGTAAATGAGAAAACTGAAGTCTAAGGGGAGATATACTCAACATGGAAGTGGGCAAGAAGAGATGGAAGAGACATAATGTTTACTAGCAGCCCACTGAGGATAAGAAACTTTCCATGTTCTTCACAAAATGATTCTGTAAGAATTATTATTCCCACCTTACCAAAGGGAAAACTGAGACTCTGATAGACTAAGTGATGTGCCACGTATACATCTAATATATAGCAGAGCCCAGATTCAAATGCAAGTCTTCTCTAATCTGAGGCCTGGTTGCCTCCATCAAACCATGTTTCTATCCTCATGTCAACACAGTCTGGAGGCTCACCCAGTCTCATGTGCCAAGCCATGAGAGCAGTGGACAGGAAGAGATTAGTTAATAATGACCTTTAGAACCTGAAGGAGAGGGTTTATTTCAAAGACCTTTGAGTTCTGGCTTTATGAGTCAGGTACCAGCTACTGGCCTGAAGAAGCCACTTGACCAAGGCCAACCTGAGCACCTTGTGACCAGTGGAGTAAGCAGCCCCAGGTGGCAGATAGGCCACTCAGCACAATTAGTCAGAGTGTCCTTGGATTCCGCTGCTTCTTCTGGCCTCAGTGGTCATTCTTGATGCCAGCTCTGGGGCTCAGGTTTTGACATTGCCCTTACTCATCAGAACCCTTTGAAACCCTGTCTCTTGAATGCTGAACTAAACTACCCTTCATGGTCCTGATGCCTTTACTTCTAAATCTGTCCATCCCAGAGTGGAAGAAGGGTGTTCCAGACTGAGTAGTTTCTGAGTGGTCCTCCTGGCTGAGCTGCATACAGACTTTGTGCTTATGGACTTACTGGGGATGAGCTGAATTCCTGTTGGGTGCAAGGAGGTGAGCTCTCTCACCTGGCCAACTTCCTATAATGCTATGAACTGCTCCATTCAGCCACTCAACATATACTTATTGAACACTTGCTACGTGCCAGTAGCCACTGGGGTGACAGTGACAAACAAGACAGATGGGCCTTTGTGAAGCTCAAAGTCTGGCAGAACAGTCAGATAAAGAAGGAATTCCCACTTGAAATGAATGTGCAAAACAGAACACAGGGCTCTGTGAGAGAATGTAACCATGCACTCAACCTCATGGGGTGCCAGGGGACACTTCCCTGAAGTGACATTACAGTGAGGCTTGAAAGATGAGCAGGGCTCCCAAAGGAAGGAGCGGGAGAGTGGGGTGGTGAGCACACTCATCTCCTCAGGGACCCCTCTCCCTCTGCTCCCAGGCCCCTTCCTGTAACAGTTTTAGCAAGTTCAACTACTTATGGCTAATCTCTGTGATAAATCCTTAGAAAAATAAACATTGGTTCCATTTGCTTGACAATAACAAGCACCAAAGGACAAAAATTGGCTGCTTATACTCATTCTGCCAAAAGAAGATGGAGAGCAACCAACCTGGAGGCTGACTGGAGGACAGAGGCTCCTTCCAGGTGAAAGAACAGAACAAGTGTAGGAAATCCATAACTGTTCTGTGCACGCCCACCTGGAAATGCCAGACCAGAAGCCCACTTGGACAAAGCCCTCAGGATCAGACCCCTTTAGTCATAAGGGGGCTGACACCTGTATAAGGAACTGCTGATCTCCACACGTAGGATCAGTTATCCTCTAAATAGACCAGGGCTTAGGATGTTAATTGTTTTTCCAGCATACATGAAAGAGATGCATGAGGATGATGAATATTTAACAATGTGGCAGATATTACTAGTGATCACCACATCCACTTCCTCTCCTCCCCAGGAAGACAGTGGATGACATTTCCCAATCTCCCTTACAGGTAGTGGCAAGGCATATGTCTGAGTTCTAGCCAATGGAATTGCGAGGAGAAATACCATGTACCACTAACAAGCCCAGCCCATAAAACTCTCCTGTGTCTGATCCCCTGTGTTTTTCCCCATTCCTGGCTTCTCAGAGGACCATTTGTAAGTCAGAAGAAGCCTGGGCCCCTGAATAACCTTATGGAAGGCTGCCCACTGATCAGATATTCTCTTTTGGGAGTTAATTTAAGTCAGAAATATAATTCTATTCTATGAAGCCATGAGATTTGGGGTTTTATCTGTTATAATAGTTGACATTACTTACTAGATACAAAGTGCTATCAATACCTAATTTTAATTTTGTCAACATTTTAGAGATGGATATTATTATTCACATTTTACATATGAGGAAACTGAGACTGTCAGGAGCTTCAGGGGCATACAGCTAGTAAGCTCCTGCACTAGGGTTCTCACCAAGTCTGACTGACTGAAGGGTTGGGTTTTTACACATTGCCTTTTTTCTTTCATTATAAAGTTTCTTAACCAGGAATTTCAATTTTAGCCACTTGGTTTTTTTTCAATTTGCAAAGTCCAAATAGAAATAAGAAACACATCTGAACACTTAATAACCATTAAGATCACTATTATTACAAAAAAAAAACAAGTATTGGTGAGGATGTGGAGAAACTCAAAGCCTCATAAATTACTAGTGGGAATAAAATGGTATAGAGGGATACCATTGTGGCCATTCCTCAAAAATTAAACGTAGAATCACCCTGTGACCCAGCAATTCCACTTTTGGGTATATGTTCAAAAGGATTGAAAGCAGGGGCTCAAACAGGTGTTTGTACACTTGTGTTCACTGAAGCACTGTTCACAATGGCCAAAAGAAAGAAGCAATACTGTTGCTGAGTAACCAGGTAATAATAATAGCTGATATTGACTGAATGCCTTTACTGGCAAGGCTGTGCAATGAGTGTTCCTCAGTTATTTTCTCATGTAAACCTCAACAGTTCTGGCAGAAGGCACTGTTTTATTCACATTTTAGAGCTTCAGTGACCTCATCTATAAGCAGATACTAATAATACCTGCTCCAAGAGATACTATGCACACAGCTGCTGGTTCACGATAGGAGTTAAATAAAGGAAAGAGGTTATTTTAAGAACACCTTTTAAAGGTATTAATGAAATATTATTTAAGGATACTACACTCATAGTGTAAGCCAGCTGCTGTATGGAGAGTATCTCATGAGGCAGGTGCTGTTAGTGTCTGCTTCTGGATGAGGTGGCTGAGGCTCAGAGAGGTTAAGTGAATTGCCAAGGGTCCTACAGCGGGGAGCTAGTCAAACTAGAATGTGAAGTTGTATCTATCTAATGCCAAGGCCTGTGCCTTTTTGGCTCACTGTGGTGGCTCTGAAAAAGCTAATATGTGTACCTGCTGCATCTTGGAGCAGAATTTAGGAAGATGGGACATGATGGGGGTCCCTGAAAAATTCATGGAAGGAATAAATAAGAAATAAAGTCCAGGCAACATCTGTGTTTGCGGGGAAGGGGCTGCAGAAGTACAGAAGATAATTTGTTACCCTCTTTTTGAAGCCTGTCCCTCTCTGGCCCAAGACTCCAACTGCAACTGAGCAGAAAGAATGGACTTCAAAATAGTTTCTTTACTCCTCATAAAGGTTTGTCCCTTCCAAAAAGCCAAAGCATTCAAAGGCTCCCGGACTCCTCTCTAACGAACTGATTTTTGCAATGGCACTGCTTCTGTTCTCTTGACTAATATTCAGCCGTTGTCATTCCTGCAGTTACTTTCCTAATTTCCCCTTGCACACTTACAGACGTTATGACTCTTGTTACTTCCAGGTGCAAAGAACTCACTGCCTGAGGCATGCTCCCAGAGTTCATCTAGTCTATGCCACACAGAAATAAGGAAAGCTCATGGAAAACTGAAGAAATCATAGTGTTGTGTAAAAAAAGACAATGCCTTAGAAACATATAGTACTTTGCAATTTGTAATGCGTTCTTACTTATACTCACAATAACCCCATAAAATTTTATTATTATTCCCTTTTCAAATGAGAAAAGTAGAGCTCAGATAGTCAATGTGCCTCTCCCAGAGTCACACAGTGAGGGTAAGGAAGAACAGGGACTTGACTCAGGTCTCCTGACTTGACAGGCTTTTTTCCACCAGAAAAATCATCACAATCATCATTATCATTTCTGAGAAGAGGAAGTGGCAGTATACAGTGTGGGTGATTCTGCCTTCTTGAAAATCTTCAAGCCAAGCAACTGCATCTTATTCTAGTTACTGTGCTGGGAACTCATATTTCAATGACTGGCTTCCTTCCATCTGATAAGTCCCCCCAAGAATCTCTGCTTCCCAGCTTCTTGCTCTTCTGCTACTGGGGCTACATTTATAGGAGCACGCCTGGCAGACTGGACAAGGCAGCAGCCCCTGGCCGCACTTCCCCTCTCCTCTCTCCTTCCCAGGCTCCCAAAATGGAACACAACCATCCTTTAATATCTCTTTACTCTTCTGCCAACCTGCCAAGGCTCCCCCTAAGGCCTCCTTACTTTAAGTAAATGCTTTTGTATTGCTCTGGGAATAGTCTAATCTTTTCTCCCTTTCATGTGGTAATGCTCTGAATTACAGCAGCAGCGTTAGATAGAAATATATATACATATGCAAAGAAGTGCCTTGTGGTTTACATTTTGAGGGGTGGTAATTAGTGGGGCATGTGGAGGACTTCTGGGGTGCTGAATCTGTGTGCTGCTCACTTGGAAGATGCTCATTAAGCTGTGCGCATATGATTTGTGTGGTCTTCTCTATGTGAAGACTTCACATAGATTTCAATGAAAAAAAATCTCAACAATATAGCAGGCAGTTTTGTAGTGGTGAAGAACTAGGTGGAAGGCTAATGAGTTTCTAGCAAGCATGCTGAAGAGGTAATCCCGGGACTTATGGCCAAGATGGAGGTGTAGGTAGATACACTGTGCCTCCTTGCACAACCAAAATAAGGACAACAATTTAGAAATAAAAACCAACCAGTACTGACAAAAAATTGAACTGTATGGAAGTCTGACAACCAAGGAGTTAAAGTAGACACATTCATCCAGACAGGTAGGAGGGGCAGGGTTGGCAGCAGGGCAGAGAGGGCTCCCAGCAAAGTGGTGGCTGGTGGACCCCAGGCACACAAGGCGGCAGCAGGTACATGGACATGAACTAAAGGGGGGAACATGGGTGGGAGGGGGTATGCAGGGTGGGAGGGAATGCAGGGGAGGAATGAGACAACTGTAGTAGCATAATCAATAAAATATATCTTTAAAAAAGGTAATCCCTATGCAAACAAAGAGGCTCCCTTGATTTTTCAAGGGGCTTTCAACTCTGACAGCAAAGGCCTGTGGAATGCTTCACTGTTAACAATTCCACAGCAGCCCCAAGAAGGGGCTGTTCATAGAAACCTACAGTTGGAAAAAGGATCACAGAGTCTTGGTGGGTCTTTTTCAGCAGCCACCTCCTTAACCTCAGAGGGCATTTCAGGAGACCTGGTCCCTGCATCCAAAGAGGGACATTAAAAAATCTCCTAGGTTATCCTATCACCTACATTGATTAAGAAAATCTTAACTTTTAGATAATCTTTTTCTTGTTAAGATTTAAGAGTCAAATCTGTGTGGATGGATTCTCCTCACTAACATACTTATATCTTCCTTAAATCTTCTAAATAGGTTGTTTTCATGGATAGATTCAGTAATAATAATTAATTGTCAGAGCCATTCCTAGAGCAGTTTGAAGTGACTCACTGTTTTTTAGACATGCCATGTACTTTCAGATCACCTCATCCCAGCATGTTTTTCCCTTCTTTATCTAGAAAAGCCCTACCCATGTTTCAGAGTGTGGTTTAAAGTCCTCATCATCTTCTTTTTCTTCTCCTTCTCCACCTTCTCCTCCTCCTTTTCTTCCTCCTCTTCCTTCTGGAAAGCATTTCTTTCCTGCTCCAAGTTGAGCAAGTGGCCCCTTCTTTAGGGTGTAGGGCATTTTGTATACACCTCTATTAGGATTTACCACTTTGCACAATAGGTACTTTGAGTTTTTCCAAGGCAAACTTAGTTTCTTATTCCCATTTTAGTCCCTAATACCTGACCCAGTGCCTGTTACATCAAAAGTATGTCTAGATAAAGCAGCCACTTAAGATATTTCAATTATCTCATGCATTTATAAAATAAAATAAACTTCTATGACTGATTGCTTATAATGGTTCTATTTGCAATAACCAGAAACAGGAAACAACCAAAATGTCACTCAATAGATGGATAGTTAAGCAAACTGTGGTACCTCCACACCAAAAAGCACAACTCAGCATTAATAAGGAACAACTATTGAATCATGTGACAATTGGATGAATCTCAAGGGCCTTAAGTCAGGAGTGAAAAAATTTAATTCCAAGAGGTTAACTGTATGATTGCCTTAATACAACACCCTTGAAGTTAAAAATTATAGAAATAGAGAACAGATTAGTAGTTGCTGGAAGTTAGGAATGGTGGGAATTAAGGTGGTAGGTTAGAATACAAAATAGCAGTGCAAGGGAGATCTTTGTGGCAATGAAATGGTTTTGTGTTTGGAATGCAGTGGGAATAAGAGAAATATACACATTTTGAGAGATGTGCTATTTTGATATCCTGGTTTTGATATTATTTTAATTATGTAAGATGTAACCACAGGGGGGGAAACTGGGTGAAGGGTACATGGTACCTTCCTATTTTCTTTGTGACTTCCTGTGGATCTTTTACTTTATTTCAAAATACAAAGTTATAAAATGCTTCTAAAAACTTGTTCTCTAATGTCCTTTCTACTCTCTAAATGAGTGTATCTATAACAACCTTTCACATTTCCTACTGATTTACAATGTCAGAATGTTTCCACATAAATTAAATTACATCATTTCAAAATTGCAGCACCTGCATGATGCAGCTAGTCTTATCTCTATTTTATAGACCAGGAAACCAAGGTTCAGTACTTGTTGATAGGTGAAGTGGCAAAGCTAGTGTCCCAACTTGACACAATAGCATTTCTATAGGCCTCTTTTCTCATCTGCAAAATAAGGGGATTTGGCAGACACTGTCTCTGAGGTGCACCCCACTCTAACAGCACAGGACCTGCTCACTGTTTGTGCCCCAGCTGCCCTGCTTCTGAGTCAGCATGAGGATCCAACAGAGCAGAGGCTGTGTGCCAGGAGCTGCACTGACAAAGAAAACAGTGCTGGAGGGCTGGCATCATTTGAATGGAGGATTAGACTCCACAAATTCTCTTTCTCCCAAGGCTAAGAATTGTTGGGAAGAGAAGCCCAGTGGCTCATTATTTTTGCTATCCCCATCTCCTTGGCTCCTTTCTGTCACACCCCATTGACCCTAATTAAGAACATTCTCCGTGCCAAGGAAGTGAGTTGAGCAACGTCTTACCAGGTTAGTGAAGATGTACGTGTAATAGGCTGACACCATCCCTAGCTCAGCTGCCTGCAAAGGGAAAAGAAGGAGATTAGAGAGGAAAGCAAATACCTGCAGAAAGTGAGTGACCTGTGAGGACTCACCACAGCTTAGCACTACTCCTTGGCTTCAGGCTGAATAGAACATCTTCTTATTTGGTTATTCAGTTTGTTCTTATTTGGCCCTTGACTTTGGAGGATGGAGCACAAAGACACAGTCTCTAGAACAGGGTCTATTTACCCCCACCTTGCTCCCTGACTCGGTAGTGACATGCACAGTTGGTATTCTCATGCACAAAACATTCCCATGGATATAAGCAAGTATCATGGAAACCTAAATGACTTTAAGGGAAACAAAGCAAATAACAAACCACACTACAACAATTATCTCCATAACCATTAACAATACCATGGCTAACACCTACTGTTTGGTATGTGGAGAGCCCTAAAAGGCATTTTACTTGAATTAACTTGACAAGGTGGGTACTACCTCTAACCCCATTTGACAGCTGAAGAAACTGAAACACCAGAAGGCTCTATAGCTTTTCCCAGATCACGTGTCTCATAATGGAAAAGATGACATTGAAGCCAGACAGCCTATACCTCCCAGGAGAACTGCGATATTAATGGAAATACTGACACAACTCTCTTAGGAGCCAAGTTAAAGAGAGTCTGAGTTGCAGGCAATTCTCAAATTAACTCTACCCATCAGAAGGTGTGTAAGCAAGAAGTATAATCTACAGTTGTGTAGGGAATAAGTGAATCCTTTGCAAAATTTGGTTCTTTATTACTAGTAAGGAACAAGTTGGATGTGACATGCCTCACCCTTGGTTGCAGCACACCAGTGTGTCATCATCCCATAGTTGAGAGCTGCTGCTTCGAAACACACTCCCTTTAGTCCTACCTTTGCCGCCATCATAAACACTCCTAACCAACTTCCCTATCAGTGTGCTGGGCTTTGAATGTGACATGTGCTATAGAAACCAGCAAGCAGATGAGGTAAATAATAAGCCCAGTTCTCCCTGGGGCCCTCATCCCTCTAGCCAGACAGGTAGGTTTTCATAATGCATCCTGCAGCCCTAGTTCACTGCAAAACCACTTTGTCCTGACCAGTGAGCTGCAAGGGGAGAAACAAGACTGGAGATGCTTACAGTTTCCTACTTCTCTCCCAAGGAGCTCTGATAACTTTGTGAGCATTTTAACAGGAACCTTCTCAGTCTCCTTCAAGAACAGCCTGAGGTAATTATATCACCACATTCTAATGGGAAACTGAAGTGCAGAGGGCCTTAGGGACTGTGGCAAGATTATGTGAGGGTCACAGTGGAGCTTGATGCCCACTTGATGCCCACTTGATGCCTCTGTGTGAGGCTCCTTCTTCCTCCAACAGAGCTGCATTTCCTCCTCCTCTCCTGAGAGGATGATATGGCATGAAGCCCAGCCGTCCCATCTCCCCACACTCACACTGTCCTTATAAAGTGCCATTCCTGTCACCATTGCCTAGGCTAATGGGCACCCCCCTGGTTACAGGGATGGGCCAGATGCAGGAGGCTAGGAGAGGACATGAGACAGCTAATGCTTATTTTGTGAAATCTGCTGTACTAAAGATAAAAGACAAGAGATTCTCGGTTTTTTAAGACTTGAATTCTGGGTAAGCATAAAGGTCATTGCCAGGAAAGCCACTCAATAAAAGTAGGGGTTTGCTCTGAAAATCCTGCTGAAATCAAGAGACAGCAGAGTGCAGCCAAGCTCTGAGCCAAGTTCACAGGGGCCCGCTGAGCTTCTGGAAGCCCCATGTGCTCTCTGCTCACCTGCTTCCCACACTGAGTCCTGCCTCCCTGAGGTCCCTCAGTCTGGGCTATAGTCCCCTCAAAGGTGCAGCGGGGAGTCCCAGGAAAGCAAGAGCACTGAGTCCAGGCCTGATGCAGGGCCCACCTGCCAGGGGCCACTAGGAAGTCAAATGGGAACAAAACAGAGTTTCTTGATGCCTTTCTGGTCATTATTTATCAGTTTGGTTCCAAGGTCACAAGGGCTGAGGTCCATAAGTAGTATCAGGAAAATCTGCCCCTGGCCACCCACCAGAACCGTTTATTAATAGCAGTCATTATAGGCCCAGTTTCCTTCAAAAGCACAGCCATTAGAAAATTAAAAAGTATTTTTAATGAAAATACCTGGTATTGGCAAGGGTGCTATAGGACACCCATACAATGCTGGGAGGAGTGTAAATTGTTATACACTTTTGAAAAGGCAATCTGGCAGGTCATATCAAAATCCTTCAAACATGTACAACTTTCACTGAGTAATTCTACTTCTAGTAATTTATGCTAGAAAAATACTCATGAATGTGCATCAAAGATGTGCATCCCATCATCATTTGTTAAAGATTAAAAATAACCTGTCACTCCAATAATAAGGAATAGCTAAATAAATTAGGGTACATCATGACAGGAAATGATGCATCCATTAAAATATTCATAGAAAAATATGTAATGACATGGGGAAAATACATAGCATATAATTAAGCAAAAAAATGTTACAGGAGAATAAGTGCAGGGTGATAATTTAGGGGAAAATGTGTCTATAAATGCAGAAAAGATAGATATCAAAATTTAATAGTGGTAATCTCTGGGTAATGGAATTGTGAATAATTTTTATTTTATTTTATGTGCTTTTCTGAATTGTCTAAAATTTCAACAACAACTAGACATATTATATGAGAGAGAGAGAGAGAGAGAGAGAGAGAGAGAGAGAGAGAAAGCCCAGTTGCTTATGCTGGAAGCCACAAGAGAGTCCTGGGCAAGGACTGCCCCTAAAAGGCTCTCAGCCAGGGACTCTTCAAACAGGCTCTGCTGCTGCAGGGGAAGTGTGCATTCTGACCTGCCTTTTGCAAAGGGGCTGGTGGGATGTCTATCTCACTCCCTACTCCCCACCTTTCCTGAGGACTCCGCAGAATATATTTCTTGTGTCTTAAAACTAAGAGGACTTTCCATTCTGATGACTTTGTTGATCCTAGCCCCAGACATAAGAGAAGAAAGAGAAAAGAGAATAGAAGAGAAAAATTATCTGTGTGGGTATGCATGTGTATGTGTGAATTGGATATATGCATATGAACATGGGTTTGGAGTTGTGAAAAATTACTATAGCAATGGGCTGAAGGGATAGCCCTTAGTACTCAGAGAACTCATTCAACTTTCTTACTAACTCAGATATAAACTAGCTGGGGAGGGGAGGTTAGGAAGGAGGGAGGGAGGGAGAGGAAGAGACAATCTTCTGAGTGTCTGCTGGGCCCCTCATAGCTTGGCAGAGGGTAAGGAAGAGTCTTACTCCCCCAGGGACAGATGGCAGGTTGCTTTTAAATGTGCAATTAAAATGGCATTAGAAGAGGCCAATGTACCTGAAGAGGCTTGGGAAGCTGCTGCAAGTCATGGAGGAGCTTGGAAGCATGGTCCACTCTATTTGGGGTTGCATGCTTAGCCCAGCCACCAGCCCAGGAGCTGGTGCCAGGTGATTGCAAGGCTGCCCAGCTGTTTCCTGCTGTTTGTCCAGCATGGATGCCCAGGTGCCTGACTTCTTTCTCTGTGTATGTTCCTGTCTTTCTTGACCCAACCTCCTAGAGATCCAGTTTCCATGTGTGTATGTTCTGATTCAGGGACCCCTCTCTGGGTTCTGGAGGGGTGGGCACAAAAAACTGCCTGATAGGCTATCAGAGACAACTGTGTAGACTTAGCTCTTCTCCTCCCAGGCCTTGAAAAATGCTGTTCATCTTCCAGAGCCTCAGTGCCTTCATCTGCCAAGTGAACATGTTATACCTACCTCACATGGTCACTGAGGGTTACATTGGGAAATTACACAGTAGTGCTTTGTGAACGGTGGCATACATGTAAGGATTATATGCAGGGCCAATAGTCAGCAGCACACATACACGTGACTGCCCTTGGTTGTCCAAATATGGAAATACTTCTATATCTCTTGACAAACAGCCTCTATCCCCCAAATGCCCTACCCCCACCACCCTAGACCCTCCTAGACTTCATCTTGGAGCCCCTGGCAGGGTCTAGGTTTGGCCAGTGTCTCTGTTGGTGGCTATTCTACCACACAGCAGTTGAGTATTTTTATGATATCTCCATCATCCTACTTTCTCCCTTCAGCCTTTGGGAGCTGTTCATTGAAACTAAAGCACACAAAGGTTTGCAGGGCTTAGAGGTCCAGCCCAGGTCTCCTTGCACCTCAGTCTAGGAGGACACCCACAGCAAGAAGGGGGAAGAGTGCCAGTGCAGTGGGAGGGAGGGGGAGAAGGATGCTCATGCCCACCAGCCTACACCCAGCCCAGCTCCCACCTTGAGGAGGATGGTGTGAGACAGGGAGGCATTGGCGTGGATGATGATGGTGGCTGTCTTGTCATCTCGGATCTCTTTGAGGAGTGGGGTGGGGTCCCTGGTGTCATCCAGCATCCGCACTGACAGTGTGTCCTTGGAGATGAGGAATTGCCGGAGCAGCCTCTCGAGGTTTAAAAGGCCTGGAGGGGAGAGAGGAGGAAGGCTGCCTGAGGAGCCACCAGAGGAAGCTCATGGGCCTGGCCCCACTCCTACTGATTAGCAGGTGCATCTTTACTGAGCAAGTTTCTTAACCTGTTTGGGCTTCAGATATCCCATCTTCAATAAAAAGAGTGCTTCTAACCTTCCACTGCTTCCCCCAACTCTCTTGGGGATGATCCTTGAAGGGAGAGAATGCAGTCTTAGGAGGCAGGTTGGGCGTTCCCACTTTCTCACAGCCACAGGAGCAGCACTTCAGTGGGCAGACCTGGGCTGAGACCACCAGGCTGTGAGTTCTTTCCCTAACTTAGCCATTCACCCACAGTGTGACCTTTCTGTGTGGCCTGGTCTCCTGGCCTCAGCTTGTTCATCTGAGAAATGAGAATAACAACAGCGGCCTGCTCATGGGGCTGTGGCGAGGAGTAAATGAGGTAACATATAAAACCCTCAGGCCTGAGCCTTGCACAGTGTATATGCTCACGAACACTCCATGCAGCTGCACCACAGCCTTCTTTTCCCATGGAAGTGGTGTAGGGAGTGGTGACCTTAAGATCACAGGGTCCAGAAATCAGGTCTAGTAAAAACACTTTGAACTCCTTTCTCAGAGCATAGAAGCTGCACTGGACAAAGTATTACTGCAATTTTAAAAGAACAGGCTCTGAACCACACTCCAACATGCAGTCCTGTGGGCCAAGAACAAAATAGAAAAACTGGGACTGAGCTGAGGACTCTCCCTGCCTCCCCTTGCTATTTGCTGCCTAGAAGCAGTGGTGCTAGGAGGGGTTCCAGAATGGTCTCCTTGAGAAAAAAGTGTCTTAATTCTGTTTTGTCTCTAAAAATGCAGGGCAGCAGGAGGGTGTGTGTGGTGGGGAGTCTCCTGGGAATATAGTGGTCTCAAGTTCAGTGGACATAGCCCCACAGACATTTGTTCTTAAAGCAAGTTCAATAGTAACATGTATTAAATCCTTATTATTGTTCTAGGTGATGGGCTAAACGTTTCACATGGCTCATCTCATCAAAGCACTCACAGTGCTGTGATCAGGCACTGTGATCCCACAGCACAGAGAACACGAGGTATGATGAGTAACTCCCTTACACTGGGCTCCATACATTGACTGGAGGGGACAGCTGGCTTTCTAACTGGGCCAAGGCCCCCACACCCCAGTTCCTGTACTGGGTACAGCGACATTAAATGTAGGAATGTCTTAAAGATGGCCCAGAGACTTCTCTCTGCTCAGGTAACCAACCCTCTTGACCCTTGAGGATCAAAAGGTAAGTGAAAAGGGCTGTGAAGAGGATCACATTGCTTTTTTCTTTCTGTTAGAGAAGTGACAGGCCTTGCCTGGTTACACAGGGACACAGGAAGGATTGGACACATTTTCTCGTCTCTGTCTAGCCCTCTTCCCATGAGACCAGGTTGCTTCTTATGACCAAACATAGAGGAGGCAGCAGGCATAGAACAGAGGGAGGCCCCAGGACATTTTCTTTGCACTTAGGCAGGAAAGCATACACTGCTGCGTTTGTGTGTGTTCTCCGGTGTTCGTTCTCTCCCTCTCTCTCTCTCTCTCTCTCTCTCTCTCTCTCTCTCTCTCAGAAAAGGTAGCAGGGTAGAGCCCAAGAGCATGGCCTGCCAGAGACAGGACCTCTGGGAAGGTGGTGCCAGCTCTCTATCTTTCAGTCACAGGGCCTAAGAAGCATTTCAAGGAGTTGGAGGCTGCGGAGAAGGGGGTTGGGGCAAGCCTTGGGAGGGCCTGTTATTCACCAAGTGGCTTCAGAAACAACCCAGCTGTGCAAGCCACAGAATGGGATTGGCCTTTTCTTCCTTCCCCAACAGGGCCTGACCCAGGCTTGCAAGGGTCTGCTGCTGTCTGGGCCCCTCCCACCCCTCTCCATCCACCTCCATGAAGAATGGCCATGATGCTGCCAGTGCACTTCCTGCCAATCACTGATGCACAGGATGTGGATTCAAGCTCAGGGTCAGCCCTCACTGGCTGTGGACCTTGTCAAGCCATCTAACCTCTTCATGACTCCATCTTCATCTGTCAAATGGATATAGCAGGCCAGGCCTCTATGACAGCCAGCATGAAAGCACTCTGAAGCATGGGAACATATACATAGTATCAGTGTAGCTCTCTTTTTCACTCAGCCCCACAAGAGGGCCAGGCACTGGGCCAACAAGATGCCAGCAGAGAAGATGGATCAGACGCAGACTCTGCCCTTCAGGAGCACAGAGTCCAGGGACTTGTAGCTAAGGCTGTAGAAAAGTTCAACTCATGTCCATATTTTCTTTGATGGACTAATAATCTGGTTTTCTAGGGAGCAGCCCCATTTTGTCCTATATGTAAAATGGAGAGAATATTCACCACATCTCCCTCACTATTGATGTGAAAAGCACAAAAATCACTACAACCTGGAGCCATTCTTCCTGAGGAGGCCACAGAGGGTGAATAGCCATCTCCCTGGCTCGAGGAAAGCTTAGCTTGGGCATGCTATGGGAGGGAGCATGCAGCTGGAGAGGAGGAAAGTGTGGCAGTGGTAGAATGCATGGGTCTTGGAATGTGGCAGGGAGAATCTTTGGAGCATGGCTGAAAAGAGGTCAAATCCCCTGGGATGGTTCAGTGTGGGCAATGAACTTTTCAGCAGGATGAGACGGGAGATCCTAGGGGATGCCAGCAGGATTATGCACAGCACAGAGACACCTGTCCAAGGCAGCCCAGGGATGCACCACTGCTTTACAATTGGCTGGTGTTCTGAGTCTCCCAGATGCCACATAAACTGAGGACTCTACTGTTGCCTACCCCAAGCATGCCCATCTTGCTACCCCTTGGGGTGCTTGCTACATTTTAAACAAAGAAGCTGCATCATTACCCCATCCCATCTGGCTGAGACACAGGGCAGGGGCAGGTTAGGGGAGAAGGGCAGTGAGTCTGGGGAGGTCTGCACCCTCACCCACAATCTCCCACTGGTTATTCCTTTCCCCAGCTTGCACCCCACCTGGGCAGCAAAAGGAGCACAAGGTCTGGTGGTGAATCCCAGCTCTAGTGCTGCCAGGTAGTTAGCGTGGGCAATTTCCTCTACTCTCCACATTTCAGTGCTCTTATCTTAAAGTAAAGATAATTACTCGCCTTACAGGGTGAGTAAAAAGATGTCAGTCAAATAGCCGAAACAGTGTCTGTCACCTAGAAGGCATTTCACGAATCTAGTTTCCATTCATCTCCTTCCCCCACTTTCATATCCTAACCATCTTTCACACCATCTCCCAACTCTTAGAAAATTTATTATCTAATCCAAAAAATATAGCCCTTGGTTATGTCAACCAATGGTCATTTGGTGCCAGTTTACCACCAACAAAAATTCCCAATTTCAGGTGCCATGAAGAAGGAAACTTTATTCAGTACAAACAGCTCAATGGTAAAATAGCACTGCTGTGCAACAGTCCAATAGTATGGCAAGAGGCTTCCCTGGACCCAGCACCCTCTTCAACTAGGCAGCTCTGCTCCTCAACAGTCTGGTCTGTTCTGCCTTGCCCTATGCCCATCCACTCTGCTCCAACCTGGGAATCACTGTCTCCACTCAGTGGAAAGTGCATTCTCAAAGCCACAGGGGAGCTGGCTTATATGAACAGAAGTCCCACCCCTGGTCCCTGATTGGTCTGTCCTCATGCAAATGAAGATGCCAAATCCTCACAGTTTGATTGATCCAAAGGCACTGTCAGAATAGAGCTGCTCTGATTGGTCAGAGCTGAGAAGCTCTGATTGGATGGGGAAAGCCTCAGTCCTATTGGTTGAAATAGGATTCCAGGAGTTCATTTATAAGGGCTGGCAACAACTCTGCACAGGGCAGCATTTTAGCAGGCAGATGTTGGCAGTCTAGGGCAGAGGCTTCTCCATGAAGTACAGTTTGCATGAAAGGCCTCTGTGCAGAAAAAGCTGCTGGGCTCTGCTTTTTCTTTTTCTTTTTTGAGCCCAGTTAGTTACCAAGACCTCTTAGGTATCATTTTTTCCTTTCAAGGTTCACAGTTATAATCACGTAAAATATTTTGTAGGATACACATATGTATATATGTGTACATATTAATATACTCATATATACCAATTATTTTATCATGTTGGATTGGAGTCCCATTCAAACTTCTCTGCACATCCCCAGCATGAGGCAGGGTGCAGGGTGCTTGCTGATGCACTGACCTACAGACTGTAGGGCAAAGAAAGTGACCCGAGTAGGCCAGAGGAGCAGCAGTGCTGGAGGGAACAAACACTGTGTCACTTGAGGGTCAGCTGAAGGGATGATGTGCTTGGCTTGAGGAAGGGTGAGAAGGGCTGTCATGGGACACACTTGTTCTTGACAGCCTTAGGAACTTCTCCAAGAATGATGAGTGGATGGAAGTCACAGGAAGACAGAAGTCTATCTACTGAAGATGTTTAAGGATACAGTGGGCTGCATAATGAGGTGATGGGTTCCCAGTCTCTGGAGGTAACCAGGGAAAGGCTGAAGCCCCTCTTGAGGGCTGTTGTACAAGGAATTAAACCAGTGGATGAAAAGTTGAACTAGAAAAATGGTGACATATTTCTAGCCTACAAATTCTCCAATTCTATAAATCAGAGAGGGATACTTTCTTTTTTTATTCTAGGCATTAGAAGGAATTTTCAGAAAAGAACGTGTGGTTTAGTTACATTAAAAATATTAGGAGTATTTTCAGTGCAGTTTGACATTTTCCAATGGTCATTCTCCTCACTTCTGTTTAATGAAACTAAGAGATTTACCAAAGGTAGCTGCTACTACAGGGGTTAAAAGCTACTCTCCTTGGCTTCCCTTTTACTTCCACTCCAACCCTCCTCTCCAACAGGACCCCTGGCCCAGCAGCAGGTCTGCTTGCCAAGTCCAAGGCTGTGAAGGACCTGAGGAACCTATAGTATTGCTAAGGATACAACAGGATGAATCAAAGAGAGACTCAGCAGGCCAGCCATTGTGAAAAGAAGGAGGAAGGCTGGCTTTGGGAAATGAAAGGCAGGGACAGGAGGAAATGGAGGGGCTGTAAAAGGCACAGCCAGGGTTGGACAACCATAGGAAAAAGACACAAATACTGAAGTGAAGGGTCGTCAGGAGACTCAGAAGACCCCTGTATGAAAAAATAAGAATAAACACCCATTTCACCTGGCATTACTTCCTCTCCACTGGCTGACTTCCTTGGCTGCAGGCTTTCATTCTGTAAAAGGCTAATGTTCCCAGAAGGGCGGCACTCTCACGTCTTTAGGGAGACAGCTGATACAATGCTGACTTCAGGGGACTGTGGTGAGGACTTAGTGAGGTGACATAAGTTCATTATTGTGCACTGTGACCTAACGCTGGAAAGTCTCGACCCCGCCTGCTGGCCAGGCCCACAGGCCTTGGGATGTGTGGTTTTCAGACCTGCTCCACAGAGCAGATGAGAGAGAGATGAGGGTCCAATGTGTTACCAATGGGGAAGGGGCACAGAATGAGATCAAATGCTTGAACGAGACATTGCACTTGCTTCTGTTTTGTCTCATCCCACAGTAGGCTTGGCCCCAAGAATAGGCAGGAAGGGCCAGAACACAGGGGCAGAGGAAGAGAGAGAAGGGTGGAAGCAGGCTGAGGCTTGCATTCTAGCAGTCTGGGCTGTGCCTGGCCATCAAGATTGACCCCTCATCTGAGGAAAAGGATGGGTGTGGGAAGGATGTGGCCTCTGTGCTCCCATCAGTCTCCTGACTTAGGGGTGTGTGCATCTAGCTTGGGCTTCAGCTACAGGGCCCAGCAGGTGTCCCTGCCTGAGAATGGCCTTCATGTGTCCTATAGAGTCACTTCACACACATGTCACTGACCCTGTGATAATACCAGGGAGGCAGGTATTATCTTTATGATACCTACATTATATTATGTATATTATATTATACCTATATTATTCATGGGTCCCTGAGGGAGGGGAGATGCAGTGAATCAGATCCTAGAGCTAAAGAACCTGTAACAGGGCAAGATTCAAGCCCAGGTTTTCTGACTCCAAATTTGGGCTCCTCATTCACCACCTCAGTTGGTGTGGGAAGGTCTCAGTCCTTGAATAAAACAGGAAAGATGGTCCCTCATTTCTGTCTCTTCCATAGTGTTCAGAAAGGCAGGGAGAAGAGGTACAAGAACTATGTGGCCATGAAAGTGGACTTAATCTCTCTTTTCTTCATGCATATAATTAGAATATTTCTAGAACCCTAATAAATGGTTATCATGAGGTTTAAATGAGGTAATTTAAAATCCTTAGTAGTGTTTGACACACAGTAAGTGCTCAATAAATGGTTAACTTTTTATCACTATGAGCAAAAGACCTCCCACAGTGCTTCCTGGGGGTGGCATAGGCAAAACAAACAAACAAACAAACAAAACACTACTGTCCCAGTTACTCTCTCTCACAAGAGGCCCTGGGTATTATTCCCTACAGCCCCAACCTTCACTTGCTACTCCCAGAACCAGAGTCATAGTATAAAGTAACAGTAATTAAATGTATATTATGTTCTGGGCCCAAATACCTTCCACTCAATTACCCTGGGAGGCATTATTACCTTACTTTACACAGGAAAGAACTCAGGCTCAGAGAGGTAGAGTAACCCGCTTAACATCACACAGTTCATGAATAGTGGAATAGCCTGGTGTGATAGCAAAGATGGTTCTCTTTTTACCACACAGTTCTGACTTCTCTTCAGCAACAGTTACTTCCAAGGAGACCAGGGTCTACTTTTCTACAACAACATGGTTATAACCAAGCTTAGTAACCACAAGGATGTTATAAGGACAGAGCCAAACTCTGGTCACTCTGTCTAGGGCCTAACCCATCCTTGTTCAAAGGGATCCACGAGAGAGAGGACAGGAACTCTCTGGTGTATCGCATGTGCCCTAGGTGTGGATGTGTGTTATATCCTGAGTATGTCATCCTGTGCGATCCCTTCAGCCATCTGGGAGAGAGGTAAAACTGTCCCTTCTAGAAAACTGACTCTGCTTTTTAGATGAGACAGCAAGAGGCTAGAGAGTGCTTGAGTCTCTTCCCCAAGGTCACATAAGCAGTGGGATAAGTGGCAGAAGCACAGGACACAGGAAACATAGCCACAGAACGGATGTGAAAAGACTTAGAAACACCAAAACAAGTATGTAAAAAAATGACTTTATCTACGTACAGAGAAACCAGGAAAACATGCAGCATGTTACACTTGTGACCACAAGGCACTGAAAGCTCTGGGTTCATCTGGAGATTTTCCAAGGTAACTCTGGGGTAGGGCCAGGTGATCGCACCCTAGGGCCCTGGGGACCACAGTGGGGAAGCTCAGCTGTCATTGTAAGACCCCAAACAGCAAACCCCCACCCCTGGCTCTTTGGAGATACAGGATGACCTCCACTCCTCACCCCTTCTGCTCCCCCAGTCTCATTAGAACTAGGCCTGTGGAGATGATTTTTTTTTCCCATTACAGAAAAAATAATGTAATCTGCAACAGAACTCTAGTTGGCCCAAAACCTGCTTATTAAAAAAACTACGTTTGGGAAGAAAGAATAAGTGGTTGGATTCCCCATGGAATGATCTCCATTATGCCTAATTTTGATAGATGGAAAATAGAATTAAATTCCTGTTTCTAATTTGACTTTCAGTGTCTCTTGGCCCTGAATTAATAAGGAAGATGGAAGAGTGTCTCCTCCCAAGTTCTGAGCTCTATTTGCCTTTAGTCCCTCATTTCTTCATCCTTTGATTAGATTTTTAAATCCTCTTTGCCCTTGAACTTCTGCTCTGCCCCACCTTCCTTCCCTGGGCCCTGGTGGGTGGGACTAGATTGATGCAGAAGCTTGGATAGAGGAGCTCTCCAAGTAGAGGTGGCCCCTGTGGCTGGTGAGCCCCTCGGCTGTGGGCTGACTTTTCCATCACCTAGGGAGGCTCATCCTCTCCAGGACTGTAATGTGCTCTGCCATCCTGCACCCTGCTTGAGGGAGCAAGGGGACACACTGCTCTAGAGAGGTCTCCGCCCTTCAAAGGACACTGTGCCTGCCAAGGCAGAGTCTGCTCTGAGCTGCTGCTCTGAGGCTGTGTGCAGACAAGGGGTAGGAGAAGTTGTGGAGGAGGCCTGGTTCAGAGTCAGAGGACCTAAGTTTGTCTTGACATCGCTACACGCTAGCTGTGTGATCTTAAGCAAGTCCCTTAATAATTCTTTCTTGACTCTGGAATGACTGGGGGTTAGAGGAGGTGAAATAGAAAAACATAAGTGAAAGTGCTTTGCAATCAGCAAGGAACACTGAAAGACAAGGAATGTCATTATTTTAATAGAAATGGCCCTGGGCCAGGAGGCAACAGAATCTAGCATAGTGCCCAGTTCATAATAGATGCTTAACAAACATTGAAAAACTCCCTTCCCAAAGCCCAGGAAGAACTGAGGCAGAGGAAACAGGGTTCAGATTGATAGCAAGAGGGACTGTGGCTAGATGCAGAAAGAACTTCCTATTAGGTTGATGAGACATTGTACCCAGCACTGAGGAAAGCTACAGGAGAATCTTTGCCTGGAGATATTTACATCCTGTTCCTTATCTCTCAGCATTCCCACTACATGGAGTGCACCAGTTTGGTTCTGCCTGAGTGGGCTTGTGGCAGACATTTCCAAGGGAGAATTCCTGATTCTATTACACTATTCAATGGTGCAAGGATCCCACAAGAGGAGGGCCCTCTGGTGGGACACAAGGTTTTCCAACCATGTTCCATCAAATGGTAGCATCCTATGAGCTATCAGCTCAGCATCCTTTTGGGCTTATGGTCAAAACTATTTGGAAGATGATGTGGTACAGGACAAGTCAGAATGTCTATGCTAATGTGTGCTGTGAGTCTCTACAAGGGGGAAGGAGCACAAAGTGTTATCCGACATTTCTGACTTTTGGAGGGGAGGGCCATAAAATTCTGTGTTCATAAAACACTGATTTATCTAAAGTAGTATTGTCCAACAGAACTTTCAGTGGAGATGTTCTATATCTGTACAGTCCACCTGTGGCCACTGAGTGCTCGAAATGTGGCTGGTAAGACTGAGGAACTGAATTTTCAATTTTACTTAATTTTAAAATGGGGAATTCCAATACCTCTATACCTTGGGTTGTTGTGATAAATAAGCTGTATATAAAGCACATATTAGCTTCCAGTCCAAGACAGCAGCAGAGGAAACCCTGAACTCATCTTCTCCCAAGAACACATGGAATTTACACCTATAGACAGAGCCCTTGAAGAAGAACTGAGGGACACAGCAAATGACAGAGGGAAAGAGAGAGAATGAGAACGAACACAGAAACCAGACTTCCTAGCTCTAGCTCCAGTGTCCAGCCTCATGACTTACTCCGGACTCTCTTCAACTGGCACTCAGCCCAGTCACTGCTCCTGCCCAGGTGTGGCTTGTCCCAGGACTTCCTACAACCACAGCTGCTTCAGCTACAACACTAGAGTCTTACCTCTGGGAATCCTTACCACTCTCACCGGCTCCAGCTTCCGCTCCAGGTCCTGGTATGGCTGGCTTCTGGAACTACTGGGGCTACAAGAGGCATGAGCACTCCAGCTACAGCTTCAACCAGTCTGCCAAGGTAGTCTCAGTGCAGCTTACCCCCAGGACTTCCCGTGCACCATTCCCACTCTAGCTACCCAGGACTTGGTAAGACTGGTCTGCCAGGGACTTCCTGAGGCCCATGCATGCTTCAGCCCCAGCTGGCCTGCCAAGTACACCCAGCACACACAGTCTACAAAGGAAGAGCTCCTATACAAGGTCACTCCTGGAAGACCAGGAAAGGTTGCTCTTTTGCCTAACTCATAGAAACAAACACACAGAGACAGCCAAAATGAAGAGACAGAGAAATTTGACCCAAACAAAAGACCAAGACAAAAACCCAGAAAAATAACTAATAAACAGAAACAAGCAATCTATCAGATAAAGAGTTCAAAACACTGGTTATAAGGATGCTCAATGATCTCAACAGAGACATAGGAAATATAAAATAGGAGACAGAAAACATAAAAAAGAATCAGTCAGAAATGAATATAATAATGGAAATGACAGATATATTACAGGCATGAACAGCAGATTAGATGAAGCAGAGGATCTAATCAGTGATGGGCAGACAAGGTGCAGAAACACCCAATCAAAACAGCAAAAAGAAAAAGGAATTTTTTAAAAAATGAAGATGCTGTAAGGAGCCTCTGAGATAACAACGAGCACACCAATATTTGCATCACAGAGATCCCAGAAGGACAGAGACAGGAACAGAGAACCTATTTAAAAAAACAGTGGCTGAAAACTTCCCCAACCTGGTGAAGAAAACAAGCACTCAAATCCATGAAGCACAGAGAATTCCAAACAAGATAAACTCAGAGAGGCCCACACCAAGGCACATCATAATTAAAATGCCAAAGGTTAAGTCAACAAGGATTTTTTTTTACTTCCAAGTTGGACATAAACAGAAACAAATAAGCTTAACTATATACCAAATGTGTAACAACAATATTAAAGAAAAATGGAAAAGGAAGAATTCGAGTAACTTTTAGCTATAGTACTTTCACTTCTTTCAGTCTGAAGATAAAATGACCAAAAGAACTGCAGAAAAACTTAAATGACTTAATAGGTTAGTAGGTTTATTGTTAACAATGGTGCGGGTATAGTAATCTGAAACAAGTTTATTTGTATTGTAGAATTAAACAAAGGAGTAAATATATGGATTGTCTTGGGAGTCAGGCTTCTCAGGATGAGATAAAGGAGCTATAAATATAAAATGATGAAAAGCAAGAATGACAGGAAATGGATATTTCCCCAGTCTTTCCCCTGAAAGGACAGTGGCAATGAGCACACCTAGCTTCCAGATCTCAAGTTCTAATGTCATGACCCACTAAGAAGAACCAGGGCTCCTTAGCAAAGTGGTGGTGCCTAGGGCTGGGGCTGGGAGTGCAAGCCTGGGCCATTGTGTGCGAGAAGTGAGAATGTGCTCAAAGAATGGCAGACATGAAAGCCAGCTGGAAGGACCTCCCACTGCCAAATCTGGGACCATCTGAGCATCAAAATTAGTAATGATAGTAAAGGACTATAGTTGACTGAGTAAAATCAAAATTCATGGATCCATATTGACAGAAGTAAATAATTAATCAAGCAGGAAAGAACCTTATAGTAAAATGTTAATGCATAAATGTGGAAGGAACAATAGAGTATAAAAATCACTATCTAGTGATCATTAGAGTCATTGGATTCAGGAAAGAGCTATCAATGTACTATAACCTCAATAATCTCCCCACAGCTTAGCTATTTATTACAAAGAGGAAAATAGTAACTTTACAGTAGAGAAAACTGGACATGTCCAGGACTTGGTGATCAAAGTTAACATCACCAATATGGGAACAAGTCACAATTGCCTGCTACCTCACAGGACCAATGAGAAAAATACAGCATCACTTCTGGGGTATTCCTGCCACCTACACATAACCTGAATTTAATGAAGTATCAGACAAACCTAAATTGAGGGACATTGTACAAAATAACTGGCCTCATCTTTCCCAATGTCAAAGATGAGAGGGCAAGACTAAGATTGACCCAGGTGAAGGAAGACTAAAGAGACATGACAACTAAAAAGTAATAGGACGTCTTGGGTTGAACCTGGCCCTGAAAAATTATTACTACAGAGGACAACGGGTAAAATCTGAACAAAGTCTATTGATTGGGGATAGAAAGTACACATAGCTGAAACTCAGTTAACTTTATTTCTCTTGTAGCATGGAGGAAATCATCAGTCTATGTTGAGTGACTGAATGAATGTACATGTGGAAGCCATCAGTTGCAAAGGCATGGTGAAGGAGGTGGTTCTGACCCGTGGCAGGGGGCGGCATCTGTTTATAGATGTTGTCGGGATTCCAGGAGGGAGGAAGAACTCCAGCATGCAGAGCAGTTCTGCGCAGTCACTGAAGAAGCCCTGGTGGTAATGGCATAGCTCTTCCAGTGCAACCCACTGGACTGCACTCCACTCCTGGGCCAGCCCTGCACAGGTGAGCTGCACAGGACACAGATGCTGGGGTTCGGGCACTGGACTCACTAACAGCCAATGGTCAGCTCCTGCCTGGCTGTGTGTGGATGTGCAGCTGTCATGATGCACACAGGTGCACAGATTTTTCTGGAAAGTGCTGGTTTAAATTAGCTACATCTCATAAGCACTAAATCGATGTCACAAATTGTCTGAGAGTCAGAGAAATGCATTTCCAAATCACGCATTTGCAAAAAAGTGCTTTATCAGGAATTGACTTTGGACCTTGTTTCATCAGCAAAATCTGCTCTCCAGGGCAAGAAGCTCTTCAATCCATCAACTACAAATGCATCCAATTTATATCCGCCCCCCTGCCCTGAAAATGTGGGAATTGAGTTTGCAGATGCAAAAAGGCCTGGAGGTTGGCCAGTCTTCTTGTAACCCAGTTCTCTCTGTTCTGCCCATGTCTAGGGAATTCTGTCAAAGGGACTGCTCTCTCTCTCTCTCTCACACACACATGCATACACACACCTGTGCACACACAGACAATAGCCAAGGATATATGGGAATGCCAGAGCCCTCTGGATATCAGTCCTATGATTTAAGGGAGACCTCCACTCCCTGGAATGTCTCCAGCCAGGGTCTAATCAGGTTGAAATCAATAAGTGCAAACTGCCTGGGCTGGAGGCTGCCTGGGGAAACTTACATTCTGCTTTGGCACAGATGAGGCAGGCGGTGGTGCAGTTGAAAAAGTTCAGGATCCCAGCTACAGCCACACTGATGTCGGTGTTGCTGGGGTGGAGGTTCAGGGTTGTAAATCTCTGGGACTGGAGCTTGATAAACTCCTCTGGGGCCACTTTGAAATGGGGGACCTGGGAGGAGGAGCAAAAATGAGCAGCAGAGAGGACCCAGAAAAAGAGAGAGAGAGAGAAAAGTTAGATAAGGCTGTGGAGGGGGAATTGCCACCTACCAGTGGGAAACAGCTTGCAGGAGTCAGGACACCCACTCTACAGGAGAAGCCAGGATGACCCTCCAACAGCACAAGACAGGAAGACCCAGGACAGGAGCCCTTTAGAAGGAGGCCTGTGCTGATGTGCTGTGCACATGGAGCGGGGTCTATAGCCCTACGAGGTAGGCGAAAGAAGAGCTCTTTATTCTCAGAAAAACTGCCCACTGCTGAGCAGCTAGACAAATGGCTCTTGAAGGCATAATCCTTCTAATATTTTATCTGTAGTTAATATATCAGAGCAGAGGCGGCAGGAGAAAAACACCGCCTTGGGGACCAAGAGAAGAGGCCATCAGCCCAGCTGAGACAACAGGGCTATCAACCAGCTCCCACGAGCTTCCTGGGTGAAAGCCTGTGATGAGTCCCTCTGTAAATGTGCACATGGGGAAGGAAGCCTTGAAGGCTGAGAACTGATCCCGAGAGCCTCCAAATGAAGCCAGGTAAATAAAGACCTGCTTTGGCCTTGTTACAATGGTGTTAGCATTCCTCTGCGCCTATTACTGACATTTGCAAGAGCCATTGCTCCTGCCTTCTGCCTCTTCTCCTGAGAAAGGATATTAACAGACTCTGGTGGTGGCTTTATTGGTAGCTTACACTATTGAGTAAGTAATAGGGCAGTTAAAATGTAATAAGCTGCCATCCACCTTGATTTTATTCTGTCTCCCTCATTCCTGGTACCCAGAGCTGGGAGAGTTGAAGACTGTGTGGTGCCTCCATGGGAGATGGGGCTGAAACCTCAACCTTCATTCCCCCTTTGGACCAGTGCCCTGTGGGAGAGCTAAATTATAGCAAGCATGGGTTTGTACTGAGATTAAAGCAAGTAAGATTGGGGATGAACAGCAGGAAGAACTTCCTGATGGTGAGTTGATTGGCTCCTAGAATGGGTTATTCAGAAACGATTGCAGAAATTTTCTTTGTCCGGGCTGGCCCAGAGTCTCAGATGATGTTGAGGTGGTCTCTGTAGGAGTCTGCTACTTATTAATCTTCTGAGAGAAGTCAGCCAGAGACCAGATCTCCTCTGAGTTTGGGTGAGGGGCTAATGCAGAAACTAGGGAGAAACTAGGATTAGCCCTTGAACCATACAGAGAGGGCAACCAATATTTCCAGCAGAGACTGAAAAGTATAGACTCAGGGGGAATCTACTAAGTTATGAGATAAGACTCTAAAGAATGAAGTTGTGTCATAAAGGGGTATGTCATAAAGAACCTTTCTTCACAGCTTGTATTTTGCATCCCATATGACCTGTCTAAAATGAATGAACCTTGAAAAAATATAAACAGGCAAGATTTCAGAAGCAAAATCTGGGCAGGGCCAGAGGCCAGACCCGGTGACTCACAGGTTTGAGCATCTTTGACCAAGGCCCTCCCTACATGGATGCCCCACCCACAGGGTCCCACCAGCAGCTAAATCAGCCTCCAGCCAAATGTATCCCTAGAAACACACTTCAATCCCTGGATCTTACAGCTGAATCAGGAAAAAGACTCGGGTCTGAAAATTGGGTGTGCATCCAGCTCTGCTGTGTGATTTGGGGCAAATTACTTAACCTATCTAGCCTCACTAATGCAGAGAGATGACAACAGGTGCTTCTTGGAGCATTGGGACGATAAAACAACGCTCTGTTTCTTCCTGTGCAAAGGGCAGAATAGCTCAGTACCTGACATGTAATAGATACTTAGGCAATGTCTTCTCTCCTCCTCTTTCCCCTCTCTCCCAAAATGCAGGAACTCCCAGAAAAGCTCTTGGGGCTGTCTGTGCAGGAAGGGAAGAGGGTGAGAGGCTCCTCCTGAGGGGACAGGAGTGGGAGAATTCAGCAGAGCCTGCCATTCTGAGGGCTTCTGGGGAAGCAGCCAGCTCCTCTACAGAGCCAGACAGACATGGCCCAGGACCAGAAGCATCCATTATTGATTTGCAATTGCAAATGAAGCTCAGGGAACCCTTACAGAGATGTGTAGGAGAAGGAAAGGGAGCATAATGGAGGGGAGGGCAGCAAGGCAGAACAAGGCTGTCACAGGGCTCTGGAAATGTTAGCAGCATTTAAGAAAATGAACTCCTTGGTGAAAGCTCCATTTCTTTCCCTTGGAGCTGAGGGGAACCGGTGTAAGGCAATTCAGCCTCATATAATATTAAAAGAAATGCATAATCTTAATGGAGAGCAAAGGTTGCTCTGGAAAAAACATGACCAGACAAAGGAGGGGTACTTGTCTGGCCAATCCACGACACAGGGACATAGCAGGTAGCATGACAAGGAACATGGTGGCAAGTAAGAGCCTCCACCTCCTGTCTAAAATGTCAGATGGGGTCAGAGACGTGCTAACTGAGATAAAATACCCATGGAACCCCAAGAGGAAGCCATTCTAGAGTGGGAGTGGGGGGGATGACTATATGTGACAGTGAGGATAACATGATGGGGAGGAGGGAGCAAGGAGAAAAGAAGAAAAGGAAGGGTGAGAACAGTGAAGAGAAAATGGGGAGCTGAAGTCTTGGCAATCTCACATGTGAAGATCACAGCGATCGCTGGAACTCAGCCCGCCACAAGCTGGTGCTGTCACTGGAAGGCTGGCAAGAAGATTCAGATTAAACTTCAGACTCAACTTCCTGTGCCCCAGGACTGGGAGAGGCTGGAAAGGGCTGCAGTGAAATAGAAGCTCCTTGTTTGGCCTGGGGTGACTCAGGAGTCATCTCTCAGGACAGCTGAGGGATGAGGGATGGAGAGGTCCACATGGACTTGGCTTCTGGCAAGGCTCCAGGGCCCAGCCTATAGGGCAGCTCCTGGCACTGGGATAGCAAGGTCAACCCTGGGACTGAAGCTCTGGCCACGTGGCATAGTAGTGGGTGTGTGACAATTCTGAGGGCAGGCTCATGAAATAGGGAAGATAAATATTTTGCCCAAAGCCTCAAAGACTTGCTTAACCTTCTGGCCATAAGAGAAAAAGTGGCATCAAAGGAAATAGGTTCCAGAGGGCCTGGGGTAAGCAGAGGCCTGTCTGCTACTCCACCACCTCTGCAGGGGCTGCTAGCTGAGGAGGCTCCTGTCTGCAGAAGTGTCCTGTCCTATTCTAAGAATCAGAACCTCTAGGCCCCTGGACAGTTGGAGGACAGATTGACTCTTCCTCTGCCCTCTGCCCTTCCCCTCCCCAGACCCTGTCCTCATGCCCCAAACCACCAAGGTCCATCTCTTCCTGAAGAACCTTGGGGGCAGAGAGAGGATAAGCTATCACCTTACCACTCCTTCCCAGGAATACATTTGAATGGGAAGAAGGGATTGATTCCAGAAAGGGCTGGGAAAGATCCCATCAACAGACAGACCCCTAACTATCTCCATTTGTTTTCTCTGGGGGCAAAGGAGGGAAAGAGTTGATGAACTCGGGAGCAGGCTGTCCCTCAGAAACCCACCCTGAAATCTTTATCTCTCATGGAACCAGAACTAGATCTAGAGGAAATGGACTTAATGCTTTGAAAGGAGAGAGATTCCAGTTAGAGGAGGTACCTCAGGAAGTTTACTGATTCGATAAGTCAACCCTGGAACTGATGAATAAGGAAGAAAGCAAAATAAAATCTCCTTTCTAGAGAATTTACCAAGCAAAGGTTTTCAAATTCTATTTTAAAAATCAAATGTAGCAATGCCTTCTTCCCCAGAATCCCACCATCTAAACACATAGCCACCGACCAGGTCATGAGGAGTTCAGACTTCTGCCCTCTCAGCCTCCCCCAGACCACTACCATCCCCAGCTTCTCCCTCTGCTCACCTCCACCAAGGAACCCCAACCCCACAGAGCCCTGGGACTCTAAAGAGGTCAGCTTCAAAATCCTATTGTCTAAGCTCTCCTCTGTGTCCCCTACATCCAAACAACCTGGAAAATAAAGGTACATGTCCAACAAAGGGCCAATCCTTTGATTTGTAGTTCTGCTCACATTGTTTGTGACACACACTAGGCACTTCCAGCCCTGAACAGTCTGCACCATCTTGGGGCACAGGCTGCCAGCCTGTATAAAGTCCCCCACCTGGCCCAGCACTCACCTCCTTCTCCCCACAGATGTTGCTAATGATGGAGCTGGAGGCGGGGCTGGAGGATGGTCCCAGGACAGCGACCACCCCCTTGGGGAGGATCTGACACACTGCAGCCAGCAGCAGGGAAAGAAGAAAAGAAAGAAAGTGCCCATCAGCTGGGTGTAGAAAAGCTGCCCTGCCTGGGCCCCGCCCTCTGAGGCCTCCAGCCTCATCCCACTGACTCTCCCTTTCCACCCATCACTGCCTATTCCCCCTACCCACCCCCCACATACTTCCAAATCCAATGCCTTCCCTCCCCTGGACTCTGAAGCTCTAGGCCAGTTTTATTGGAGTTTATGGAAGGTATTAAGTGAGGTAATGACACAGATTGTGACAACATATGGCCACAACCAGCAGGGTATATAAATCACCTAGGCTGCCACTGAAGGCAAGCTTATGGTGAAACTGCAGATTCCTTCCTGCCTGCCTGCAGTAGGTTGTCATTTAGCTTTCTTTCTGCTCTTATTAGACTTCAAACCCCTCAAGGGCAGGAGCTGAGCCATACTTCTCCCAGTCCCCTCTTTCCCTTTCCTGGTGCCCATCACATTTTCTGGCCCTAGTAAGTGCCTAGTTCATATTCATGGAGTGAGTGGATGGATGGATGGATGGATGGATGGGACAGGCAGTCAGAAGAGACAGAGTCTAAGTCTATTGAGGATAAAATGCTATACACTGAGGACTCCTCCCCTCAGTGGAGACAAAGGAGAAATTAGATGGAGAGAAAACATGAGCTAAAGCTCAGGATACACACAGTGACATTAGAACAAAGGAGCCACCCCTCAGAGCATGCACTGAGTTTCCTTGTAAGACATCCTTCTCCTCACAACTCAAAAACTTTGATCCTGGGCACATTTTCCTCTGGCTCACATCAAAGTCAGGCAGAGCCATTTCCCAAGCCAGTAAACTGAGTTAAAGAGAAAGTCCAGGGTTGTTCCTTGTTGAGTCAGCTACAAAGCCACACCTGGTAGAGTCCTAACTGAAGGCCACACAGACAAGTGATGACCTTAAATGGGCGCAGGTGGTGAGGTGGAGCACAGGGCTCAAATCCCATCTGAAGGATAGATTTGCAAGTTCTGCTCTCATTCTGCAGCTCAAGCAGGGGTCCTGCAATATCACAGATGTCAGCTGACCAAGAGGCTGGGGACAGTAGTACCTGAGGGAGGGAGATCTGTCAGTGCTAAGTGTCAGAACAATCCCCACAGGTGTGACCAGGCTGTAACTTTGAAGAATGCACTTAAAAGTTCAAGCTACTTCCATGTAAGTTATCTCATCATCCTCATGCCTGCTGGATGCCTAAGCTCATCAGCCATCAGGTCCCTGTCACAGCCTCAGGGGTGGTCTCAGTTCCTAGAGATGTTCAGTGACTCTCCTAAAGTCACACACCCAGTCAAGGTCAGGGCCAGCATTGGAGTTCAGGTCTGTGGAACCCACCCAGTGTTCATTCTACTCTCTCACAGTCACCTCCTGTGCCTGTCCTTCTCTTCATAGCCCCACACAGTTGAGGTTCCCACTCTATCTTGCCTTACTACATCTGCTTTTCCAAGGTCACCCAGTGCCCTCTTCTCAGCTCTCATCCTGCTCTCTTTGCTGCGATTTGACACATTTGATGCAGTTGTGCTTTACACATTTATAACTCCTTCCATTCCTCACTTTCATCCACTCTTCTCATCACTTTTTCATTTTCTCTGCCAGCTCCTGTTCCTTCAGCCACCTGCTAAATTCATATTTTATCCATGTCTCACTCTCCCTAAGCAATCTCATCCTTGCCTGCAGCTTCCACCTTTATCTCTGCCTAGGTGATCCTACACTCTGACCTATGTCCTTCCTGGGTTACATAATCAAGTTCCAACCCCCTCCTGATGTCAGTAGAGGAAGGTCACTCACTCATATCCGCAGGAGGAAGGCAGAAACACAGTCACTTAGGGCATGTACTCTGATACAAGATTGTCTGGGTTTGAGTCTTGGTTTTGTCACCTATTAGCTGGGAGACCTTGAGCAAGTTACTGAATCTCTCTGGGCCTGCTTTCTTATCTCTCAAACTGAAACACTGGCAGCACCTCTCTTGTAGGCTTGTTGTGAGAATTAAATGAGTTAGTACCTACAAAGTGCCTAAAGTGATACTGATATGCCCCACACCTCTTTATATTGTGCCCACTATATTGTATTTGCTACCTACTGTACCTTCCATACATGATCTGATTTTATCTTCCATACATTATCTGATTTGACCTTCACTTTTAGGAATAAGATTCGTTGTTATCACCACTTTACAGATGAGGAAACTGAGGCTTACAAAATTTTAGTAACTTGTCAACATCACATAGGTAATATGTAGAGCTGGACTTGAACTTGGAGATCCATCTGGCACCATAAGTGCTCAACCACTGCACTTCTTCCCCTTAGCTCCTCAAAATCAAAACTGTAGTCACTCTTGACTGCCTGGACTTTGCTTACCGAATCTATTCACTTGCTACACCTGTCAGGGACCAGGTCTTGGCCATTCGACCTTCATGCCTGGCCATTCCTTCCTTCCCACTCCCACTGTCACTGTTACAGGTCAGCCCCATTTACTACCTGTCTCCTAACAGGTGTCTGTCTCCAGGATTCTTCATTTTCAATCCGTTCTACAAACTGTGAGGCACAGTATAATCCTAAAACATGGATCAGTGTGCTCCTGATGGCCAGAAAGCTTGCCATGTTTACGTCTGCACGCTCCATACATAGAACAGGGCCTGCCTTAGAGTAAGGTGCTCAGTCAATGGTTGCTGAGCCACATCAAAGCCTGTCCAACACCTTCCATAGGAAACTGGAAATAAACTAAATGTCTAGTCATACAGAATAGTTATCTAAAGCTTAGGTCTCATACTTAAACACAGTTTATAATAGAACTTAGATATTTCTGTAATAAAATTAAGAGAAAGAAGCAAAGTATAAATTATATGTTTATCTATATGAAGGCTACAGCTAAGCTAATACAGAAAATAGTTATGCACTGAGAAATGACTGGAAGAAGATGTTATAAAAGCCCCCATTTGTTAAGTGCTAATTATGACCCATCCTAAGCACTTCATGTGAATTGACTTATTTCTCAAAACAACCTGATGAGATAGGTACTATTACTGTCACCTTCATTTCACAAATGAGACAGTGGGACAGAAAAGTGAAAGAGCAGAGGCAGGATTCAAACACTCAACCCTGACTTCAGGGTTAGTTCCTAACTACTGTGCCACTTAGCCCTCATTGGTTAATGGTGAGTAATGCAGATGTTAACAGAGATTGTCTTGGCCACTGGAACACAATGATGTTCTTCCATATTTTTCTTTACTGTCTATAACGAGTATGTATTCTTTTTATAATATGTCATTATAAAAAAATAAAATGTCATAAAACATTTTTGATGAGCAAGTAAAATCTAAATGGATGTGACCTCCTCAAGATGCCACCCTACAAACTCTTTCTACCATAGCACCTCCCCTCTTCACAGAGTTCCCTTTAGAGCTTACTCTCTATTTTCCTGCCTGAGCCTATTGCCAACTATTTCTTTCTGACTAGGTCAGGACTTCTTAACCTGCTTCCTGAGACCTGGGGGTAAAACACAGTGGCCTGTGAACATTTGGTGAGGGTAAAAAATAACACTGTTTTCTCTAACTCCTGACTGAAATTTAACATTCCCTTCAATGTTGAATTTAGGCAAAGCACCTGTGTCTTTGTCACCGACAGACAGCACAGTGTTTTCATATCATATTACAATGTTGTAGGTATCTTGAAATATAATGTATTTTCAAAAGTAATTCAAAATTATACTGGTAGTTAGAACTGATACTAGGTTCGGATATTCAATATACTAATAAAAAAGCACACATTTTAATATATCGCTGTTAAAATATTTTAACTCTTTCCATATACTTCATTTTGTTGATTATCCTATCTATTTTGTTTTCTTCACTTAAAATACTTTTCTGAGGAGTCCCTTAGCACCCAGACCACCCTGGCCTAGGCCTGTCCTTGCCTTTCTGCCTGGCAAACTCCTCCCTATTCCCCAGCGCCCAGCTCAGACCTTGCCCCAGGCAAGGAGGCACCTTTCCATACTCTCCTCAAGTCACAGTGTCCCTCTGAGTCAGCCTCCTTGTTCTCTGAATTCCTGGCCAGTTTCTGCCCTAAGCTAGCTCATTATGTTGTGTCTCAACAGAGAATTTTCTCCTAAAAATAAATTCTTATAGAAGACACAATCCCTTATTCCAAACAACAAAATCCAAAAAGCTCTGAAACTGAATGATTTTCAAACTCATTCAGTGGCAAAATCTGATCTAGGACAGATGTGAAGCTCTTTTTAATATGTGAGTATTTGAATATAGAAATGCATTTGTTTGAGTATGGGATTTTGCCCCAAGCCCCATGACCTTTCTAATATATAGAAACTCCTGGATTCTAAAAACACCTGACATCAAGTATTTGGTGGACCTGGGCTTGCTATTCCAAGTGTCCATCTCCCATGTCCCTCACTGGATTGGATACTCTTGAGGGCAGAGGTCACATCTGTTCTGTCCTGGCAAACAGAAATTATGCAATAGATGCTTGCTCAGCTGAATTGCAATAACCCAGAATGAGTTCAGTGGAACTGAAGTATTATCTTTCCAGCAGCCATCGCCTAGGATGTGCTGGGGTCTGGGAGTTGCTCTTTCATTCCCTGTGAAGGGTGCCCTTATGCCCTAGAAGTAAGAACCGCTTATGGAAGCCCTCTGGGACAGAGTCTGCAGGCCCCGGCCCTCACCTCTGTGAGGGCTCTGAGCAGCCTGGGTGTGGGATGGTCGGTCAGCAGGTGCACACCTCTGCACCCCTCCTTCAGGAGCAGGGAAGAAGCCAGGAAAAGTGGGCAACAAGGGCAGGACCGCAGACCTTCCCAGCCCACAGAGTAAAGGGATGGCAGCTGTCAGAGCAGCTGCTAAGGAAAAGACCACAGTGGGGTGTTGTGACAAGGGGGAGCTCTTCCCCTCAAGTTGTCACCTAGCCTGGGTTCCAAGTGCCCTCAGACACTTGGGTTGGACAGGAGAGACTCATGGGAACTTGCTGCTTTCCAGAGTCTTTCCAGGGCAGGCAAGGGTCTGTCTGTGATGCAGAAGGTCCAGAGAGGTTCACCATAGGCCTGCCTGCCCTCCAGGAATGGGGTAGCTCCCTGAACAGGACATCTGGCCCCCCTCACTCTCAGAGTGCCCCCGACAAGGGGCTCTACTTCTCTCTGGGCCCTTTGTGGTGAATAGTCTCTAAACTAGGAGTTGACAGTTCTACGGTGCAGAGGGGCTGGGAGTCCTTCACATCAAAAGTCTTCAGGCCTTGAAGCCAGAGAGGAGTGTGTGTAGGGGGGTGGGGGATGGCACTGTCTCTCCTTGTGCCTGGTTGTGCTACAAGCCGAGCACAGAGTGAAGCCTGCCTATCCCAGAGCGAAGAACAGGGGCCTGGGTAGATGCTGAGGAGCCGCTAGCCCTGTGCCCATGCCTGCCAGGGCCTCCTACTCTCCACTGTCCAGCAGTGGACAATGCATTAGGCACCTGGCCTTGCTGGCCTCTCAACCAAGAGGCGTGTGTGAAGGGGTAGTGCCAGGCTGCCACATGGGGCAGCCCAGAACGTGACCCACAGTAAGCCATTCCAAGCCCTCAGCCTGGTCCCAAAGTGCCCTGTGAGCAGCAGCACCATTTACCTGGGGAGGGGGAGCTCCCAACATGTATGCACCAGGCCAGGGGACACGCTACCACCCCAAATTTGTAGTCACCCCATGAGGGAAGAGTTATACTAATTATACCGCTACTACTACTAATGATAGATCACATTTATTAAGAGTTCACCCTAGGACGTGCACTGTTCTAAGTCTTTTAATCCTTAGCATTTTAAGCCTCATGAAATAATTCTTACTATCTTATATTACAGATGAGGAAGACTCTGAGGCATGGGAGGTAAGTTCATGGTGCTGGTGGAGCCGGAAGGAGGATCCTGGAAGACCAGACTCCAGCACCTAAGCTCTGATTGCTCTTCTAGACTGCTGTTCCACCCTGGCTCTCACCACTGTCCCTGAGAAAACACCTGTTTTAGCCAGGCCCACTGTCATTGTGTCCCCAGGTCTTCAGTGCTTCTCCCACTTTAGCCTTTGCTCATACTCTCCTGCCTTCTGCCTGAATGTCCGCTCTTGTCACCTATTCCACACACCAAGGCCCAGCCTGGAGGCCTTACCTGACCACCCAGAGACCCCTTGGGCCTGGTTCTGGCCTCCCTCTTTCCTTGTCTGAGCCACTCACTGGGAAGCCCACACCAGAGCTACTGTGATTTATGCCACCTGTCAGGTATGTGGTTTTAACTGCCTTGTTTTCATTTTACCCATCTGTAAAATGTGGAGGTTGAAACATGATTTCTAAGTACTGTAATTCAATGCATTTCTGAGTCCATATTATATGCAAGTGATGCTGGTAACTCAGAGAAGGGGAAAAAGGAATGTTTGCTGAATCATTCACCACTATGTCTTCTCTTCTGTCTTCTCTTAATATTCTCTAAGCTGACATAGATTCATTCTGTTGAACTGGTTAAAGGAAACTACCCCTCATTAGACATTGCTCTGAATCACCAGGGTAATGCCCACAGAGTCTGCAGGAAGCCTGGGAGCTTGTGCAGAGGGAGCAGCCCTGCACCCAAACATGCCCTGCCCCCTCTAGACCCAGTGGGCCCAGAGCTCATGCCTCCCGGCTTCCAGGGCAAACAGTGTGGGTGGCTGACTACATGCTTGGCTTCCCAGAGATAAACCTAGGCAGAGATCAGGGTGCTCCTGCTTCTAGTTCTGCATTGAATAAACCTCAGACTGGCTCTGGCAGCAGTGAGGAGCATGCCTTCCGGTGTTTGGGTGATAAATGGATGGGCTGCCTAGTTAAACATTGACACATTAGCCTCAGGAGACACACTGATTTAGAGGAACAGGAAAGGGCAAGGCCCGTGGGCACTCCTTGCACCAAAAAGGCTGAGATGGATGAAAGATAAGGAAGATACGGAGAGAAGGACCAGGATGGAGGGGAGAAAACCTAACAGGTCTTGTCTGTCTCTTATTTCAGATCTGTGGGCCATGTAGAGGGAGCTAGGAAGTCAAACATCAAAAAGCTTAAGGCAATGATGGTGAAAGGACAGAGGTGGAAGGAATCAGATGTGGGTTTGAGGAAGCTTTATGAAGAATGCTTACTTTAAATAAACCCACTCTATGAACATCTATGTGAACCACACAGAAGCAGGAGTAATTTTCAACTCTCTTCCCAGTGTCCAGGTTGATTATTAATCAATACCCCATGTGATACTTCCCATGTCCCAGCCTTTCTTTAGACCATTGAATGAGGTTAAAACCTAGACTCCAGAATCTTTAGTTTCTTTATACTTCATAATCTTTTATTCTGAAATTGCTGTTGCTCCCCTTGATCAACACCTCCCTCTCTGAGTGCAGCTCAGTAAGTGTGATTTGTGCAGAGCTTTCTGAAGCTCCTCTGTTGCTAAAAGACACAACTGTACATTGTAGAACTGCTATTGCCCCAGCACAGGGCCTGCACTTCCCATGACCAAGAACAGCAACACTAGGGTCTCTTCTATCTTCCTGAAGCAGAGTCCCTTGTCACAGGTGACAGGTGTGAGGCTGGGATGTGGTTCAGGGCCTCAGAGCCACTAAAATAGTTTTAAGCTAACAATGAAAATTAGCCCTGGGCCACCAGTTCAGAGAAGACACAGCCATAACACTGGGCAAGCAGTAGTTGTCTCACCACAACTTCCAAAGGCCTGAAGCTGTCAGATGTATCAAGCCCAGAAAACTGGAAAGAGAAAGGGGATATTCAATCACATGGGATGCTCCAGGAGGCATGCTGAAACACTGCCCCCACCCCCCAAAAAACATGCCATTTGGGAAATAAATGATGCTGCCAGGTAGGGATGACTAAACTCTGAAACAGAGGAGAGAGATGATGGTAGGAGGGGAGGAAGCCTGCTGAAGGTGAGGATGAGAGAATAGAGCCAGCAACAAAATCTATAGCTACCATTTACTGAATGAATACCTGTTATGTGCATGGTCCTAAGCACCTCAGTGGCCCGGTCTCATGTCATGTTCCTATTGGCCCTAGGAGGTGATTTTACCATCTACAGTCACACAACCAGTTAGTAGTAGATCCAGAATTTAAACCAGTTTAGTGTGATCCTAAAATCCATGCTCCCCCCCTTTATACCACAGTCTCAGAAAAGTAGGGATCACAGAGCCATAGCTCCTCCTATATCCAGGCCTCCTGTCTCCCTCCCACCTCCTCCCCCAACACTGCCACTGAAGTCCCATCCTGCCCCACCACCAGCCTCACCACCCCGTCCCCCTACTTTAGGAGGGAAAAAGCTGGGCTGGAACCTTTCTAAGAACTATCTGGGTAGTGTTTAAAATCAACTGTGGGGGTTTAAAATCCACTGTGGGGGAGCATCTCTGGCTTCAGATGAAAGGCCTTTGAGGTAAAAAGATCTAAAAGCCTTTTTTTCTAACAAATGCTAATCATGTCTCAAATGCATTGAGATGTAAAAGTTGAACCAAGACCACTCACTAATAAAATATTTGGTGCCTAAAGGAAGGGAATCAGCAAGATGCCCCAGAGCTCTGTAATGTGGAATAAAGATATCAGTTTCCCTTATTCCTGATTCACCTGGCTTAATATTTTAGATGTATTCACTCTATTGAGCCAGGATGCATGGGTCATGAAAGGGAAAATTTATATCTGCTAATGATCCCCATCAGCAATGGGCAATCTATGCTCTCTGTTCTGCCAGGAAAGCCTGGGAGAAACAAAGAAAAAGAAGAAGGATCTGGTTTTTAATGTATAGACTAAGGAGTTATTTAGAAATCTAGACCCTAGTCTGAGACCTGCTGTCCTGGACAAAGAAGCACTACAGACTGGCTAGCCGATTCATAAACAGTCTTTGCCGGTATTCCTGATTTCATTTGGAAGATCCTGAGAAAGTTAAACCGTCCTTTCAATGTACTAGAATGGAACCTCCATGACAACTAGGATTTCTCTGTGTTCCCTGCTGAATCCCCATTGCCTAGGAAAGTGTATAAGAGACACTTACTGAACAAAAATTGACTGACCAAGTTAATAAAAGATGATAATTTCAGATACCTGCTCCCCCAAGCCCCATTCTGAAGGAATCTGTGTCCATAGATTCTGCTGATTTCAAAAGCCCTCTTCTGTGTGGTAAGAAGCTACCTCCTGTCTCTAGGGTAGAGATTCTCTGCAAGAGTGGTTATTAGACCATTCGGCCAACACCTGTGACTTGTGAGACCAGTCACAGCAAATAAACTGAACCAATCTGACCCTCTACCTTGGAAATCCAAACCAAGAGACACTGATCAAAGCTGCCACTGGTGTGCACACCAAAGAGACTGCAAGCCACCTGGAGGCAGAGACTGCATCTGTCTTGTTTTTTGCATTGTTCCCAAAGCATGATATCCTGAATCATGCCTGGAATAGAGTAAATGCTCCATAAAAGTTTCCTGAGTGAATGAACAAAGAGTAAATAGGACCTGGATGGCCATCATGGGGCAGGTACATGATGAATAAGCCAAACTAGCAGAGAAAGATCATGAATCCAATACTGAAAGAGCATTAAAGAAGCTCTGGGCCAAAGAGAGAGGGCCACTGCTTCCCCTTTCCTACACTCTCAGGATACCCTGCCTTTTGTGCTTGGGCCAGGGCAAAAGTTTCTTCTCATGCAACACTAATGGCCCAGATCAGAACACTGCTGGATCCATACACAGAAGACCAGATGTCTGATATACAAACTTGAGCAAGGCCTTGTTTTGTTTGTTTTGCCTGTGTGGCCATTGAGTGTTGTTAAAGGTTGAATTGGGCTAGCGAGGGAGGACATGGGGATTCTAAGTCTCAAGGAATAGATGTTATCATCTCTCTGGGCTAAGGAGCTCCTCTCCTTCCCTCTAAACTACTGTCTGTTTCCAGCTTAGCTACTAGTTGCCAGTCCACTTGGAACCTCATCTTATGAAGTTATCAAGGTAATACCAACAGCATGCCAGAGAATTCCAGGGGAAATATAGTGCATTGCGCATGGGACTTGCAGGTGAATGAAGAGAATTCAGGATCCAGAACTCACTCAGCCATTGACTAATTCTGTGGTCGGATCAGTTATCCAGTAACTGGCCCGACCACAGTTCAGAGCGTTAAAGAAGTTGTGAGACAAAGAGAGAGGGCTGCTGCCTCTCCCTTCCTACACTCCCTGGGCCTACCTTTTATGCTTGGGCCAGTGAAAGTGTTTCTTCTCATGTGGTACTAATAGCCCAGATCAGAGCACTGCTGGATCCACACACAGAAGGCCAGCTTCTTTAATGCTCTAATGTATCAATTTTGGTTTCTTTTTTGAAGTGGGGTAATAGCCCTGAACTTTTCAGTTGTTGGGAGGATTTAAAGCAGCATCCAGCACAGAGTTGGAGCTCATTACATGTGACCTGAGTGACCTACTATGTATGTTTGCAAAGCATTGTAACTCACAGAGAGTTTTCCTATATTTTCAGTCATTTAAATCTCATGAATTTCAGAGTAGATCCTAGCCTTCCCATTTTCCAGATGAAGAAACTGAGGTTACCAACAGAACGAAAAACCGAGCTCCATCCCAAGTCCCAGTTTCTTCACAATGCTGCTCTCAGCACAAGAAAGCAAGATAGGCAGTCAGATGTGCAATGACTAAGCTACCCTTGAGCTGGCCACATCTCTTTTATGGTAATTACATACAATGTTTCACTCAGGGATTTGTGTACAAAATGTCCAGGAGGATGAATTTAATCAATGTATAAAGAAATTAATGAATGGGTAAATAAAGGAATGAATGAGTAGCCTGTCTTAATTCTACTCTATCCATGACTCACAACTGAAGCTTGGGAATCTCATCCAGCCTAAGTACAGGGCCTCCTGGTACATGTTTTCCTCCCTTTAGAATGCCTACATCACAAGCCCAGTGATGGGTGTTGCTCATGCATACCAGCAGCCCATCCTCTGACAGGAAGAAAAGCAGAGGACAGCTCTGCCCGTTCTACGTACTGGTTTCTGCAGTCTCATATTCGCTGTCTCTGAGAAGTTCAAAGATGTCCACTTCAACCTTGGCCTTGCCCAGCCTCTCAGGAGCACGGTTGATGCGGTTCTTGGCCAGGGTGATGGAGAGCCGCTCCCCTCTGCTGCACTCCATGGGGTCATCCAAGATAGCAGCTGTGGGCAGGCAACCACATGGTAACAGTTGGTACCCCCTACCGTTACTCCTCCTCTTGTCCAGTCTCCCACAACAGCCACCTTTTTTTCAGGAAGCTCCCGCATCACCCTCCCCCATACCCCACCACCCTCAGAATTGTCCCCAAAGTAAGTCCTGAGGGTCTTGGTTTGCAGCCAGGTGTAGCAATGAATTCTAATGTGGGTCCACCTCAGGAGCCTTCTCATGTCACTGCAGGCCACTGAGACTGTATTAGGTCCGTAGGCCCAAGCATGGTGACACCCTGTGCTACACAGGTACATGTGTATAAAGGAAGGGGGAGAGTAACTGTCCTCCAGAAATGCTATTTTTGGCATATGAGAAACTCTCCCTGAGGTGAAAGATGGTTAAAAGAGGCCAGGTTGAGAGCTGTGATGTAAAGGAACAGCTACAAGATGCTGCTGAATGCTGGCTCCCCAGGCTCTGACTCTGACGAGCCAGCTTACCCAGGCAGCTAGCTATGTTGTCTCTCTAAACTTGTCCCCACTGGATATTAGGTTGGTATGAAGATTCAAAAAGATAATACAAGGAAGTGGCACATTGTATAAATTTAATCTGTGTGACTTAATCAATGTGAATGGTGTTTACTTAGTGGAGTAGTGTGGTATCAATAGCTGCCAAACTTCTATAAGTGGTATTAAAGACCAGTGTTATAGTATCATAGGGACTGAGTTCAAGCCTCAGCTCCACCTTATATTGGCTATAGGACCTCAGTTTCCTCATTTGTAAAATGGGGAGACAACCAATTCCTTGGGCTATTGTGAAGATTACATGAATAGTATGTGTAAAGTGTTCAGCACAGTACCTGGTGCACAGTAAACACTCAATAAATCTAACTATTAATATTATGTATTCTCTTGGTAGAAGTTAAAATTTGACAATATCTACACAAAAATTTTTACACAAATGATCATAGCAGCATTATTCATAATAGGCAAAAAGTGGAGAAGCCCAAACACCCCTCAACTGGAGAGCTGATAAACACAATGTGGCATAGCCATACAAGGGAATAGGAGTTGACAATAAAAAGAAATGAAATACTAATACATGCCACAACCCAGATGAGCCTTGAAAACATTCTGCTAAGTGAAAAAGTCAGCCACAAAAGACAACATGTCATCATTCCACTTACATGAACTGTCCAGAATAAGCAAATCCATAGATACAGAAGGCAGATCAGTGGTTGCCTACTGGCAGTAGGAGTTAGCTGGGGGATTGAAACTGGGAAGAAATGGAGAGTGGCTGCTAGTGCATGTGATATTTCTTTTGGAGATATAAAGATGTTTTAGAATTGCTTGTAGTGAGGGATGCACAACTCTGAATACATTAAAAACCACTTATTTATATACTTAAATAATCAATTATGTGGTATAAGAACTATATCTCAGTAAGGCTGTTACAGAAGATAAAAGAAATATCAAGCTTATCTTTCAGAAGTTGAAGACTCAGAAAAGCAATATGGGGAATCAAGGAAAATGGATTTCACTGGCACGTGGCCCTTGAATCTCTGCAGCTGGTGAGGACAGAAGGACTCGGGTTCCACATGCTCTTTCTATATATTGCTCCCATAGCTATTGTGACCCATTTTCCAAACCAAAAACCAGGACAGAAAATATTACAAAGCATTTTTTCTGATTTGTATATTTATTTACATGTATAGTCTTATCAAACAATACAGATTAGATTTCATTCATAGAAGTTGGCCATATATTGAACAACAGAGGTGCATCCCAAGACCTAGGTAATAAAGTGGGCTTCTGTGAGTTAAATAGCAAAGTTCATGCCTACCTGATGGGATTAGCCACCTGAAGAGTGGCCACCTGCAGACTATAAATGTATCTAAGACTGAAGAGGCTGGAGGCACTTAAAACTCCCACCTTAGAAAAGCAAGACCTTAGAAAAGCAAGACCACAATGAGATTGTTACTTAGGTAGCAGAAAGTTAAACAATTATACTGTGTTGTCCTAGGAGGAAGACTTTGGGAACAGAAAGAGTAGGGGCAGCCTAGATGAATTATTCTCACATGGGCATCTTCAAGAAGCAAAGGGGGAGGGTGCAGAGGGGTCCCTAGCCCTATGCCAGCTTCAACCAACACAGCTGCACACCCACCAGTTTTAGGTGTCAGGATTCCACATCAGACCTTATGTGAAAGAGAATGTTCCACTGTTAAAAATGTGATGGAAACCATTAACCCAGCCCTAGAGCATAGAAAAGAGACACCTAAAATGTCAGGAATCGCCTATGTTCCCTTTGCTGTACTTTACATCCCCATGACTATTTTTATAACAGGCATTTGTGTTCTTTAATCCCTCTCACCATTTTCACAGATCCCCCAGGCCCTGCCCATCTAGCAATGATCAGTTTCTTCTCTCCTGAGGATATGTTTACTGATGAGTGAGAGAGAGAGAGTGAGAGGGAGAAAGAGGGAGAAAGAGGGAGAGAGAGGGAGAGAGAGGGAGAGAGAGAGAGGGAGAGAGAGAGAGAGAGGGAGGGAGAGAACATCGATCAGTTGCTTCCCATTGACTGGTGCCAAGACTGGGCATGGAATCTAAAACCTTTTGGTGTATAGAACAACCCTCCAACTAACTGAGCTACCCAGCCAGAACTATTTCTGTTTGTTTTTGTTTATTTTATTTTGTATTTTTAGATTCCACATAAAAGTGAAATCATATAGTATTTGTCTCTGACTTATTTCATTTAACATAACACCCTCTATGTCCATCCATGTTGTAACAATGGTAAGATTTCATTCTTTTTAATAGCTGAGTAATATTCCATTGTGTATATGTACTACTTCTTTATCCATTCATCTATCAGTGGAGGCTCAGGTTGCTTCCATATCTTAGCTATTGTAAATAATGCTGCAATGAACATAGGGGTACATATATCTTTGCAAATTAGTGTTTTGAATTTCTTTGGATAAATATTCAGAAGTGGAAAATAGTAGTTCTATTTTTAATGTTTTGAGGAACCTCATATGTTTTTCCACAGTGGCTGCACCAATTTACAATCCCACCACCATTGCATGAGGGTTCCCTCCATGACACTTGTTTGATGCTTTATTGATGATGGTCATTCTGACAGGTGTGAAGTGATATTTCATTGTGGTTTTAGTCAATAATACTGTAATAAACATATAGGATGTCAGAAATGTGCTGGACTTACTTAATAAGGTATATAAATATCTAATAACTGTGTTGTACACCTGAAACTTTTATATATATATATATCCAAAAGGTATCCAGCAATGTAATATGAAAAAGAGAGGCATTTATTGAAAAAAGGTACAAGATACAAGATACACTGTTCATAGGACAATGACACCTCAGTCCCCTTCAAAGTAGGTACCTTGGGATCTCACACAGTTCTCCCAATTGCCATCAGCTGCCCCGTCATATTTTCCTGAATCTCATCAACAGTCTGAAATCTCCTCCCTTTCAAAGGTGATTTCAGTTTTGGAAAAAGCCAGAAGTTGCAGGCACCAAATCTGGGCTGTAGCTGTAGTGGGACTGAGTCACCTCGATGATGTGAGGTTTTTCAAAAAAACTCTGCATGAGCCATGATCCATGAGTGGGTGTATTGTCATGATGAAGCTGCCAATTACCAGTTGTCCATAGCTGTGGCTTTTAAATCATCCAAATAGTGTCCGCCAAGGAATGCTCAAGCTTAATGCAAAGTGTGATGCAGATTCATTGCTCTACTTGCTTACTCATTTTGAATGCCATGGCCACACAGTATACGTGCTCACTCAACGGCATATATGATACATATACAATGTGTGTGTGTGTGTATATATATATATATATATATATATATATATACATATATGTGTGTGCATACATAAATTCAATTTACAATTGAAAAATAAATTTAAACATTAAAATACACTGTTAGGCATTGGCAGAGCCATCCCACACAAGTCCAGGAAGAAGGCAGGGGACTCAGGGTCCACAGTCATTAGGGTAAGAGGTACTCATTTATTTAGTGGCCATGATCTCATTGGTGCAGGTGCCTCATGAACATGACCCCACATAGTCTCTGCAAAAATTCTTTGAGATGTGCCATCTGTGTCACCCTCACTTGGAGTTGAGAAAGTGGATGTCAGAGAGGTTAAGCTACCTGCCCACATTCACAGGGTTGGTAAGTAATGGAGGAAGGAGGTGATCCCAAGCCACAGATTCTGCCCTCTTAGGCATAGCTCATCTTCCTTCCCAGGCATCTGCTGCTGAGAAGGGCATGCACTAGGTAGGAGTGTCTTAGTGAGATCTGCTACTACAAGGTATCATAGACTGGGTACCTTAAACAACATGCATTTATTTCCCATAGTTGTGGAGTCTGAGGTCAGGGTGCCGGCATGGTTGGGTTCCAGTGAGGGCTTCCTTCCAGGTCTACAGACAGCTGCATTCTTACTTTGTCTTCACAAAGTAGAGAGAGAGGGAGAACACACTCTCTGTTTACTTCTAAAAGGGACTGACCCCATCATGGGGCCTCACCTTTATGACTTCATTGGAAATTAATCACCTCCCAAAGGCCATACTTCCTAATACCACCACATCAGTGATTTGAGTTTCAACATATGACTTCTGGGGACACAAACTTTCAGTCCACAGCAGTAAGACACATGAAATCCAAAACCCCAACTGGCTGGACCCTGGGCCTCTGGACACTTCCTGAGGTAATGGTCCAACTCCGATGAGATTTTAGGACTAGAGGCAGCTATCTATTTCTATGGGCCACGTCACCTCACTATTGCCACATTTTCCATCTACAAGCTATTAAATATTTAATGAGTCACTTATAACAAAACAACATAATAAAATAATGTCTGAGAAAATTCCCAAGTCCCTGGCAAATCTGGGAACTTGGGCTCCTCTGGTGGGAGATGATTGACTTCAGTGATATTTGGGTCAGGTTGCTCCTGCTGGAGCACCACACTGGACTTGGCTCTGCCCTTTCCGCACACATGGAGCACAAGGGCACCTATACCATATCAGTGCTGTCTGTTGCCTCCTTTCTGCAGAGGACACATTTGAGATGTCTGCTGTGGACTGAACTATGTTCCCCAAACTCACAGAAATGAGGCCTTTAAGAGGTTGTTAAGATAAGTGATCATGCCAGGGGTCGCTGATCAGACAGGATTAGTGCCCTTATGAGAAGAGATGCAGCGTGTGGGGACACAGTGAGAAGGTGGGCTCTCAGCAGAAACCAATGCTGCTGGCACTTTCCTCTTGGACTTCCAGCCCCCAGAACTGTGAGAAATGTTGCCACCATGCAGTTGGCAGTGCTCTGTTATGGCAGCTTGAGCTGACTAAGACAATGTGCTAATACAAACCCAGTCGTGCACCAGCCAGCCATGTAGTCAACTCACAGAGTGCCATTGGACACATGGAGATTGAGGGATAGTGGTCAGGGAGGAATAGGGAATGTGGGAATAAGGTCCCCTCACTACCCTTTCCTCCCGTCTCTGCAGGGTCCAAGGCAAAACTCTGCCCTCACAAGTATTTGGCAGGTGTTTGACAACTTATTAAGAGCCCCAGTCCTGCCTTTCCTTCCACCCAACCCCTCTGCCATTCTGGGAGCCACTTTTCATTAGGTTTTAGATAATGTTTAATTTCTGGCTGGGGACAACCTCTGCTAGGTAGCTGGTTAACATCAAACATATCAGGATCAGAAAAATTAGGGTAACAACAGGAACCTGGGTTTTGTGTCTATGGACTGTAAGGATTGGGTGCAGGCTCAGGCCTCTCAGGATACCCGAGGGACATGCCCTATCCATATATATGTGACCATGCAGGCCCCAGGGAGGGTCTCATGGGCAAAAGAAGAACAGTGTGCTTGGGACTGAATATACAGCTGACACTCCTGGCCTGTGCTGGGTCACCAGGCCTGGCTGTCAAGCCGGGCCAGGATGCTCTGAGTTCCCAGCTGCTGCCTACTGAGGCACAGGATCACCTGGCACACCCTGCAGCCCTGGAGACTGTGCTGCAGAGGAGTGAATCAGCAGCCACTGAGAGGCCATGAGGCCTGCCACTGAAGCAAGGTGATGCTGAGATGGGAAAACATGGCCAAAAACCAGGATCCTCCCCTCTCCAGCCATGGGGACTCTTCCAACCACATGTTTCCAATATGCCATCAGGGAGCTGGCAGGCCCCTACATTTACAGTAGGCCAAGAGACTTACCCTCTGCCCAGTTCTCTGAGATTGAAGATTTATGCCAAGGAAAGAACAGACTTCAAGCATTTTGCCCACCTCTACCCCAAGCTCCTTTCCTTGTTCTTATCCTAAGTCTATGTCCACTCTGGAGAGATGCCTTCTTGGGACTGACAGGGCTGGCTCTGCCCACTGCAGCGCTTTCTGGTGCAGTCCTAATGAGTGTGCCCAGAACCATCCATAGGATAGCATGTGATCACTGATGGCTTCCAAGTCCTCAGGCCTCCCCACTGTCTAAAGGGCTTGTCCCAATGCAGGCTCTTGGAAGGCTTCGGGCCTCCACAGTCTGGCTTCTTTCTGCATACCCTTCCAGCCTTAGCATCCTCTACCACCTGGCAATCGCAGCCCCTCCTTGTCAGGACTTGGACTGCCCCCATGTCCCCTTCTCCAAGGCTTTGTTGACACTCCCTGTCCCTTGTTCCTCCTTTCCCTGCCAGACCTCTTCTTCCTCCCCTCAGACTCACCTCTTCCAAGAACCCCTCCATGACCCACCACCATACTCTGGATTATCGAGAGACTGCCTTGGAAAGGTACTTATCTTTCTGTCTGTATACTTTCTTCAACCAGTTTATACCTTAAAAGCCCAGAACAATACCCTCTTCCTTTTAAACTCTCCGGATTTTGCATCCCAAATTAATATTCTCTTCCTTAGAAATAACTCCCACAGAAATTTCGCTGTACATTTTATTAGACACTAATCATGTTTGACATTTTCATTATGCTTATTTGTCTATCCATCTTTTCCCCCCTAAATAGGCAGCTCTTGAGGGTGAGGGCCATTCCTGATTCATCTTTGTACCTGCCCCATTCCAGACACATAGTAGGTGTTTAATGAATGGTTATTGAGTGAGTGAATAGTGGGAGGCCACGTGTCTTTTCATGCCCTGCATCAAGTAGCAGATGTGGTTGCTGCTGATGGAGTGAGCACAAGATGATGTGCTGGTGCGGTCAGCAGTAAATGACGTGTGGGTGCAGGGCAGTCACTGTGCAGTGGGACCCACAGGCTGGTGGTGCTCCTGCTCTCTGCTCACTGTGGGAACTGGAACAGAGCTTGCCCTCCCTCCATGAATTCTCAGCAGCCCAGAGTCCCCCCAGCTTGGAAAATCAGCTTCCTAATTCCTCGGTTCTTCCAAAGTTTCCTGTTGAAGATTTGCAAGTACCTTGATAACTGTTGCCTCTTTAAATAGGGGAATAAAGAGGTTTTTACTGGATTCCCTTACCAGTGTGGCTCAGTGGGTTGGGCATTGTCCCACAAAGTGAGAGGTCACTGGTTTGGTTTCCCACTGGGGCACATGCATGGTTTGTAGGTTTAGTCCCTGGGTGGGATGTGTACAAGAAGTGACCCATGATGTTTCTTTCTCACATCAGTGTTTCTCTCCCTCTCTTTCTCTTTCCTTTCCCCTCTCTTTAAAAATAAAATACATAAAATCTTTCTTAAAAAGAGATTTTTACTGGAGAGTCTTTAGAGGCAATATTTGTAACACTGCCTGCAGCTGCTTGGCTCAGTGGGTCAGAGTCCTGTGCTAATAGGACAGCCTCCAGGGAACAAGTCAGCTTTGCTTCCGAGCTAAGACCCAGGCTGCCCCCTCCTCAGTCCCCAGCTACAGCCCCACGGCCATTCCTCATCTGGCACCAGCTTCCTCCACTCTCCTCTGTCCTCTCGCTGCCCCTCTTTTGACCTCTGCTGGTCCTAATCATCCCTAATGAGAATCACATCACTGTGCAGGCTGCTCCCCCCACAAACTTACACTCTCCTTCCTCACCTGGGCACAACACAGGGCCACCATCAGCCCTTGCTTGGCCAGCTCCCTCTCACATTACAGACTGTATTTATTTGCTGGGGCTGCTACAACAAAATACTACAGGCCAGGTGGCTTAAACAACAGAAATTTATCTTCTCACAACTCCAGAGGTTGGAAATCCCAGGTCAAGGTGTCAGCAGGTTGGGTTTCATTCTGAGGTTTCTCTCCTTGGTGTGTGGATGACCATCTTTTCCCTGTGACCTCACATGGTCGTCCCTCTGTGTTTGTCTGTGTCCTAATATCTTCTTATAAGGACACCAGTCATATAGGGTCAGGATGCACCCTAACAGCCAAACTTAACTTAATTAACACAGCCCAGAACACAGTCAGGCAGTTTCTTAACAAGTTAAATATACACCAACCACATGACTCAGCCATTCTACTCCTAGGTATTTATCAAAAGGAAAATAAAGCACATGTCTACTCAAATATTGGTACAAAAATGCTCATAATAACTTGATCTATAATAGTTAAAGATTGGAAACAACCATTAATAGGTGAAAGAAAAAACAAAGTGTGGTATATCCATGCAATGAAATACTACTCAGTGACAAAATGGAGTTAAGCCATACAAAAAAAGAGTACATACTGTATGATTTCATTTATATATATTTTTAGAAAATACAAACTAACCCACAGTGACAGGAAGTGTGTCAGTGGTTACCTGGGGATTGGGTTGGGGGCAGAGTAGGAAGGGGCAGGAGTGAGGAATTACAAAATGGCAACAGGAAATTTTTTTGGGGGGGGGATTAAAAAATGCACTGTCTTGACTGTGGTGACAGTATTATGGATATGTACATGGTAAAACTTACCAAATTGTACACTTCAAAATTCATGGAAACCATTGCATGTAAATTATACTTTGATTTTTTAAATGTGCTTTAATGAGAAAAAGAATTATTATTCATCTGGCTCCTTCCTGCTTTCTCCCTTCCCTCTCCCCTCACTCTCAGCAAATAAAACACCTTAAACTCTGTGGTTTACACCCACTGCCTCCAGTTGCTCTGCCTCTTCTCCATCCTGAGCCTCCACCATCTCTGGATTCACTCTCAGAAATCACCATACTTCTTCCTTACAAATCTAAAGGTCTTTTCTTGGTTTTCAGATTTTTAAAGCTCTCTGAGGCACCTGTGACTGAAGTTGTTTTCTTGGCACCATCTTTTGACATCGGTGATGTGACATTATTCTGATTTGTATTCTATTGCCTTCACCTAACCCCTTCCCTAGTGTCTTCTCTGTGACAGTAGCTGTCAGTGTTCCTTAAACCTCACCTCTGGGTTCACTCCTCAGTCCACTTTCTCTTCATGGTGTATATTCTCCCTGAAGAATGAACACTCAACTATCAAATCTATACAGGTAACTCTAAAAATGTCCCATCTTCACATCAGACTCCTATTTATGACTGCTAAAGGAAAATGTCCCCTTGGAAGTCCTTCCAAACTCCATGTCCCAAATGTAACCCATCATCTTTTCATAGGATGGGGGACTCTATGACTTCCCACTTTCAGTCCCCCTCCACACAATTCACATGAGAGCTGTCCTGCACATTCCCCATCCCTCAGCCCCTCTGCCTGTCCAATCACTGAGAAGCACTCAGGAATCTTCCTCCTGTTACCCTGCTGTCACCCCACCTCTCTCCTGTACTACCCTTAAACTGCCTCCTGCCTCCAGTCTCTTCTGCACTAATCCAGCTACTCCCCACTGCAGATTCACCTGCCTGGCCCCTCACCCTCCACAATCTGGCCTTCACATGCCTTTCCAAGCTCACATTCTACTAAATTCTATGACTCTTAGCTACGCCTAGGTAGTCCTTGTGAAACCCTGAAAAGACATGTCACATCATCATGTGACATTTTTCCAGGTGGTCTCTTCTTCCTGGAAAGTGCTCAGCTTTTCCTTATCCATATGCACATTATGCTCCATTCTCATACTCCCCACCACCACCCCGCTCCGGGCAACTGTTGGGCTGTTCCAACCCATGCTAATTTTGCCTTCTTCAAATCCCTAAGGCACTTACTGTCTGTGCCAGTCATTTAGAACTTAACAGCATGCTTTGCATTGATATAAGTAAAGCACAGATTCATTCAAACATTCCTTTATTCATTCATAAAATACTTACTAAATGTCTATCTTAAGCAAGGTACTATGTACATAGATAAGGATAAGATGTATCTCTGCTTTCAAAGTGTCCAAAAGAAGTTATAGCCACTAAAGCAAATAGCCATAACCCAACAAGGTCAGTGATGGGGCAAAACCTCACTATGCTCCAGCCATAAACTACCCAGTGCTCACTGTGGTGGAAAATCACAGACAATGCAGACTGAGTTGTTGGGTTTGAGAGATGTCTGTGGAGTTGAGGGTGAAGGGGGAGACAGAACTTTACTGTACAATGAAGTAAGTGGTTCACAAATTTCCAAGGAAGCATAGATAAAGGACAACCAAAATTGTCTGGGTGGTAGTGGGAAGTTTTAAGGATGTCCTCCTGCATCTGTCTCACACTCGTGTGTTGAGCAACTGCTACCAACCAGGTGCTGTACCAGGTTTCACAGAAGAGGCAGCTCTGAAGTTGGCAGGTGAAGTTTCCCAAGGAGGCAGGGAAACAAAGCATGTTTCAGTGTGGGGAGCCACCAAAGGTGTGAGGAAGCCTGGGGTGGCTGAATGGGAGGACAGGGGCCTAAGCACAAACAACCTTCTGTGTCATGTAGGGAATTTGGGCAGTTCTGTGAAGGTGCTGAGGAGCAATAGGAGGACATTCAACAGACAGTGACATCATGAGATTTTAGGGCTACCACTCTTGCTGAGAATGTTGGAGAAGACTGTTCCCAGGGCTGGGGGGCTGCTGTCTGAACTGTAAACACCTTGAGTCCCAAAACCCTGTGTCATCTTTTCTGAAGTCTTCCATGTAACTCAGCAGAGGTCCAGGCACATGTGAACACACATGCCTTCCAAAGTTGTCAGAAGACTTGACCCAGATGTGTATCAGTTGCTGGGTTTTCACCACACAGTCCCCTTTTGGTCCATTCTTTAATCCTCATACCCCCACAGTGAACACAAGTACACAACCCTGGGAACAGATATCAATAAAATTCTGTAACCAGCCATTACATTTGCAGGTAGTGTCTTATTATATAGCTACTCTGTAAGGTCTCTGTGTACCTGACTGACATTCTCAGTTAACCTGAAGTTGTTCCTTTCTCTCTCTCTGTTCTTGCCACCTACCTCTAGTTTTTTTCTGAGGAAGAACAGTCCTCATGTATCTCCATGGCCATAGAGGGAGCCCCCAGGTATCTGTGGCAATTGCTCTGGCCAGCTCCGGCTGGATCAGACTGTGGCAGGGTAGTACCCAGCATATCCATGTTCACACTAAATTCTGCCCAGAGCCAGGTGGGGAAGAAAAAAAGTGAGCTGGAGTGGCCTGTTTGTTTTGCCTACTGTCTGCTGACAACAGCCTTCTGGCCCAGTTATGGGACACAGCAGAATGAAGGCTGCTGGGAGCCTTTATGGGCCCAGCATGTACAAGAATGTGAGGCATGTTGTGCTTTAACTCTGGCGAGTCTGAGCTGAGGTCAGTTTCTCAGTCTACAAGAGTTCATTTTGACAAGCAGTTACTGAGCACCTACCGGGCACAAGTGGTGTGGATGCTGTTGAGAACACAAGACATGGAAACATGGATCAGCTCTGGCTCTGCTCTCAAAGACTTATGTACTAGTTGGGGAGACGGTGATGGGTGTGAAGAATGAGAATAGAGAGCCATGTGTAGGGAAGATTCTGAAATGTGAGCTCAGCTGGGCAGCCAGCAGGTGCCATTCTAGCATCCACTCCCTTGAGTAACCATAGCTCCACAGTATCTGTAGACCCACCTGACAGTCTCTACCAAGTAATGTGACCACGGCTTCATGTTGCCTTCCTGATTCTAGGAGGGAGACCCTAAGGCAAAATACCTAAGGGTAATAAGGGTATTCAGGGGTCCATATATTTGCATTTTACCCAAGGTTGTCAATAAATTAATGTGATGCCCACTAGAATTTACAATGGGGGTACCTTGTCACCTCCAATCAGAAATGGCAATTATAATGGCAGTTTGACATGTTTAGTTGATGTTAATCCCCCTCCACCCCCCAGAAAAAGAGTAAGTGAGAGATAATGGCAGATTTGAACTGCTTTGAGTTTTTTGCAACGATATAGGTAAAAAGAAAAAAGTCCTAAGGTCTATTACTTTGGTTGTTTCCCCCTTGAAGTTATGTCTCTTTCCCAGGTCAAAGCACAAATAACAGATATTCTTATTCATCATCATCATCATCACCTTGGATAAGAATTAGAATAGGAAAGGGAACAGTTATCCAGTCAGGCCCCACAATGAGAGAAGATAAGAATATTCATTCGCTCATTCATTTGAAAAATATTCAGATAATCTGTCACCCTCTCTTGCTTGTCCTTTTCCTAAAGTGAAAGGGAGGAGATTCATATCAACAAACTGTGTCAGACTTCTAGTTCACATTGCAATTTCTTTTTTGATTGGTCATGACTCATTGTTTTATGTGCTGGAGAGTAAAGGCAAGTCTAAGTCCTCAGGGAGCTGACATCGAGAATGTCCTGAATCACAGACTCTGGGATTAGGACCTGGCAGTGTTTGTCTTAACACCCCTCCAAGAAATTCTGATGCAAGCTCATGGTTATACAGTACAAGCAGATTAGGCTGGGCATTGGGGTTAGGGACTAAATTATGCAGGTGAGGGTCAGATGAGGAAGTTCAGTTCTGTTCTCTTTCCTTTCCTGATATACCACAACCTGACATAAAACCATGGGAGGGATACATACCCAAGGCACCGCTTTGAGGTATCACTTCACTATTTAGAACCACTTAAAGTCACACCTGTGTCTGATGAAGTTTAAAAAATTATAATATTGGATATACCCTCTGTGCCTGGTTTTGTTCTAAGCACCAGAAATAGACTGAACAGAACCAAGACCCAAATTTAAGGTTGTTATGCTCTAGTTTGGGAAGGCAGACAATAAACGTGTAAAGAAAGAAATATGGGATAATTTCCAATAGCAAGAAATGCTGTAAAAAATAGAGTAGTTTGAGAGCATGATAGAGGGTGGTCAGGAAAGTTAAATCTGTAAAAAGGCATCATCTGAACTGAGACCTAATTAAGGAGAAGAAAGAAGCCACTGTGACAGAGGAAGAACATTCTGAGCTGAAGGAACAAGACAAGAAAGAGCCTGGCAGATGTTGGAGTTCAGTGGCTGGAGCATGGTGAGAGAGGGCAAGAATGGAGGATGTTAGGTGAAGAGGGAAACAGGTGATTATACTGCTTCACATGCCATCATGAGAAGTGTGATTTTATTCCCATTGCAATAGGCAGTCACTGGGGAATTATAAACAGAGCCCAAACTACCTCATCTAACTCCAGGCTTCATAATCTAGCCCCTAACTCATGCCCACTTAATCTGCTTCTGTTCCTGTGCAAACATCAGCTTGCATCAGAATTTCCTGGAGCGGTGTTAAAACAAAGGCTGACAGGTCCTGATCCCAGAGGTCCTGATTCAGTATGCTTTAGTGAGGCACCCAAGAATTTTCATTTCTGACAACTCATCAGGAGCTGCTGGCACTGCTAATCCAGGGACAGCTCTTTGAGTGGCATTCTCTGAACAAGCCTGACTGCTTCTGAGATACATCTTCGATCACACCATTTCCATGTGGAGGATATCCATACTCTATCCCTTCTCTGAAGTCTCTGTGTATTGAAATTCTAGTCTGTCTACAAGGTCTGCTTCAAAAACTAACGCTCACCTTAGGCAAATGGACCAGTGCTCTCTGTGCAACCATCATACAGATACCGTTTTAGTGCCCTGTGACACACAGACTTGGGTGGGAGCTTCAGTTCCCTTCTAAACCATTTATTAAGATGGGTGTCATCTTAGTAAATCTGTTTTACATCCCTCCTATTTTCTGTTTTGAATGAGATGAGCTATAATTAAGTCCGTTGCTTGTATAAATAATTAATGTTGTCTTCTTTTCACCTCACACCCATTAGGATGGCTATTATCAAAACCAAAAGGAAAAACAACAACAACAACAACAACAAAAAACAAAACCCAAAACTAAAAAAAAAAAAAAACAGAAAAAAACAAGTATTGGCAAGGATGTAGAAAAATTAAAACACTTGTTCACTGATGGAGGAAATGTAAATCAGTATAGCTAATATAGAAAATGATATGTTGGTTCCTCAAAATAATTAAAAATAGAACTACCATGTGATCCAGAAATTCCACTTCTGGGTATATATCCAAAAGAATTGAAAGCAGGGTCTCAAAGAGATAGTTGCACGCTCATGTTCACAGCAGCATTATTCACAACGGCATGGAAGCAACACAAGTGTCTACGGACAGATGAATGGATAAACAAAGTGCAGTATATATATATGATAAAATATTATTCATCCTTAAAAAGGAGTGAAATTCTGACACATGCAACAATATGGATGAACCCTGAGGACCTTATGCTAAGAGAAAGAAGCCACATACAAAAACACAAATGCTATATGATTCCACTTACATGAAATATTTAGAATACTCAACTTCCTAAAGACAAAAAATAGAAAAGTGGTTGCCAGGGGCTATAGGTACAGAGTTTCAGTTTTGCAAGATGAGGAGTTCTGGAGATGATGGTGGTGAATTCGCACAACAATGTGAATGTACATAATATCACTAAACCATGCACTTAAGAATAAGATGGTAAAACTTATGTGTTGGGAACCTCCCTGACTGGTTTCAGAAGCTGTAACCCCCCATGGCTAAGGCTGAGTGAGAGACTTTCAGACCCTAAGCCAGTAAGGAGACAAAGCTTATCCCCCTGGCAGGAACACCACCTCTGCCCACTTTACTTCACCCTGCCTGGCCCCCAGTGCATGATTGGTTAGCCAATGATGGATAGAATTCCTCAAGGGAGGGATGACCTAAGACAGGCACAATCAGGAGAGGGCCCTCAGAAAAGGACTTGGGGGGCTATAGCCAAAGAGGGTGAAAGACCCTTGTCCCAACCTGAGTCCTCATTCTGTCTGCAAGAAGTCTCCTAATCTCTTGGCTGCCTTACTTCCCCTGCTCAACCTAAGCCTGAAACAATGCTGGAGGTGGGTGTGGCCCTGTGTTGGAAAGGGTGGGCCTCCCAGGGCAATCAGGCCTAAGAAAGAATGCATAAAATCCTGTGAAATTTGCTTTGCTAATACCCTAATTTTAATAAGGGTCTAAGCCTGAAATGAGTTTGTTTCCCCAAAGTTTTATGGCCCTTTAGCTATTTGACACTGACTCAAAATAGGCCCTCAGAGTTCTTTGAATGTTATCTATTTGATCATTACTGCCTGACAATGATTGATGAGCTCTCCATATATGCCCTGTATTCCTATGCAAATTAAAGCCAATAAAAGCCTGTCAAGGTAAGGGTCAGCGTGCTCTCCCCTTGAGAGAGTGGCTGTGCCATCTCTTTTCCTCCGCAGGACTCGGTAGTCCGTGTGAATTTGTCTCCTCTCAGCCATAATGCCTCAGATACTGTAAGCCAGAGTCCACGTCACTTATGTAATATGTATTTGACTACAATTAAAATTAATTTTTTAAATACAAACATTGCTTTCTTTTATAGTTTACAAAGCACTTTCATACATCCTATTTCATTTGTATATTATAATCTAGAAGACAGCAAAATATCACTCCCATTTTATAAAAGAGTCCTCACAAGTCTAGAAAGTTGAAATAAACTCAAGTGTATATAGTTAACACAATGAGAGGTTAAAACTACCAATACTCTGTTCATAGTATCACAACGTTTCTCTTAGGATTTTCTGTGTGGTAAATTGCCCTTTGTGTGCTAAGTGATGTGTAAATACTGGCTGGCTAGTTGGGAAGAAGAAAAGAAAGGACAGGAGGAAGCAAGGAAGAGAAGAGAGGAATTATATGATGTAGGAAGATTCCTCTCTCATGATTTAGGGAAAGAGGGAAAACTGGTATTATCTGGATGTTTGTGTGTCTGGCAGTTTGTATGTTTTTTCTCTTAATTTTTTTCATACCACAACCCTACTCGGTGGGCATCACTATTAGCATTTCACAGATAATGGTAAAGAAAATAGAGTCCTTAAACCCCCTAACCTCTTCCACTAACACTCTGATTCAGATCTGTGGGTCTTGAGGCCCAGGCCCCTGGCTCTGAGAATTCAGAGACTTCCATGTGCTAGAATTGTCTGGCTGCCAACATGTGGCATCCATATCTTCCTGCAGTTGGCTAGTGGTCAACTGATTGCTTACTAGACACACTATCCCCCTTCACCACCACCCTACCATGGTGTTTGTAAAGAACAGAATGCTTTCCTAAAGTGCTCTTCCTCTCAACAGACCCACTTTCCCAGCTACACAGCGACCTGTCCTGACCCTCTCACTCTGCCTTGCCTTTCAGGGTGAGGAGAGACGACGCCTGGAAGTTTCTCCTTTACTCCTCCTTCCCCCTGGCTCACACAGACCTATGCACCACCCCCTCCAAGAGCAGCTGGTCCTTCCTCTTTCATAAAACTCACACCACCCAGGGACTTCTCAGCAGTCAAAAACGAGCCATATACACAGTCACTCGCTCCTTGCCCAAAGCAAGTCCCATCACTCAGAAAGGAGACACAACTGAGGGCTTCGTGCACCTCTCCTCCTAAAGCAGCACTTCCCTCTCCCTAGCCTGACAGTGACTGCGCCATGCACCCCCACCCCAACCTCCAGCAAAGCACTGCTGGCTAAGTTTTGTGGGGAATCCACTCTCCCAATTCAAAAAGTTATATCATACCACATCTTCTGAGCTAGCTTTCCCCCAACCCTGCCACCAAAGAGTCTGGTACTTGGGAGCTGCCTGAGCCAAAGGCATCCCTGATGTAAGAATGTAGGGGGATCTGAGTTTCCAAGGATTTGAAGCCAGGGTCATCGACCCTTGTGCAATGAGTGGCGTTAAAATGTGGCTTCGGTCCCTGATTCTCTATCAGAATCTGCCAATCATTCCTTAGCATCCAGGACTGGTTACCATAACAAATGTTAATGCACTCTGAGAATCTGACAGTAATGAGGTCAACTTCCGCTTTATTTATCATTACAGCTAACAGACCCAAAAGGTAATTTAGTGTTTTAAAGCCTAATTTTTAAACTTTGTCAGGGTACACATTGCCAAATGCAGTCTAATAACTACATCATTAATTACAAAGTAGTCTTTATTTAAATTCACATTCATCTTATTCCTGTCTATAAAAATACAAGAATGTACTCAAATACATAGCAAGTATTTAAACAAATTTATCTCTCATTTTTCTTCCACAATCAGTCCTCCTGGTGTCTGTGAAAGCTTGCTGCTTGTCTGATCCTGTCTCTCAGACACTTTCAGTTCCCACACCTCAAAAGGACATTCATTTTCAAAAAAAGGACATTAAGCAATGGAGACACATTTTTTAAAATCTTAAACTTGTCTTTATTTTTTGCTCTAAGTTATTTTTAGTATTTTTATGTTACATTGACATTCAATATTGTATGAATTTCAGTTGTACAGCATAGCAGTTAGTCTTTTTTAAAACGTAAGAAGTGATCCTCCAATAAGTTTAGTTCTCATCCAACACTGCATATAGTTATTACAACATTGTTGACTACGTGCCCTCATACTGTACTTTACATCCCTATGACTATTTTGTAACTGCTGATTAATATTTATTAATCCCTTCACCTTTTAAACCCAGCCCCACAACCCACTTTCTATCTGACAAACACTAGTTTGTCTCTGTTATCTATGACTTTTTCTGTTTTATTTTGTTTTTTAAACCCCACAAATAAATGAAAGTATATGGCATTTGTCTTTCTCTGACTTTTTTTAGCATAATACCCACTAGGTCTATCCATGTTGTTCCAAATGATAAAATGTCATTTTTTTAATGACGGAGTAATATTCCATTGTAATATAAAGGTACCACATCTTCTTTATCCATTCATCTATCAATGTACACTTAGGTTACTTCCATATCTTGGCTATTGTAAATAATGCTGCAATGAATATACAGATTCATGTATCTTTTCAAATTAGTGTTTTGGATTTCTTTGAATAAATACCCAAAAGTGAAATTGCTGGACCCAATACATAGATAGTTCTATCTTTTGGGGATTGCAAATTGGTGCAGCCCCCCAAAATAGATAATTCTATTTTTTTGAGGAAACCCATGCTGTTTTCTGTAGGGACTGCACCAATTTGCAATCCCATCAAGAGAGTACAAAGATTCCCTTTTCTCCACATCTTCACCAGCACTTGTTTGTTAATTTATTAATGATAGCTATTCTGACAGGTGTGAGGTGATATCTTATTGTGATTTTAATTTGCATTTCCCTGACAATTAGTGACACTGAGCATCTTTTCATATGTCTACTGGCAATCTATAGGTCTTTATTGGAGAAGTGTCTATTCAGATCTTCTGTCCATTTTTAAATTGTATTGTTTGGTTTTTTTGGTGTTAAGTTGTGTGAGTTCTTTATAAATTTTGGATATTAACCTCTTATCTGATATATTGGTAAATATCTTCTCCCATTCTATGGGTTGTCTTTTTCTTTTGTTCATGGTTTCCTTTGCTGTGAAAAAGCATTTCAGTTTGATCTAATGTGATCTTTATCTTTTCTTTTGTTTCCCTTCCTGAAGGAGATATATCAGAAAAAAATATTGCTGAGATCAATGTCAGAGAGTTTACTGCTTATGTTTTCTTCTAGGATTTTTATGGTTTCAGGTCTTACGTTTAGGTCTTTAATCCATTCTGAGTTTATTCTTATATATGGTGTAATAAGGTGGTCTAGCTTCACTTTTTTTCACATGTATTGTTCCAGTTTTACCAACACCATTTATTGCATATACTATTTATACCTAATTGTATATTCTTGCCTCTTTTGTCATAGATTAATTAACCTTACAAGCATGGGTTTATTTTGGGGCTTTCTATTCTGTTCCATTGATCTATGTGTCTTTTTTATGCCAGTGCCATGCTGTTTTGATTACTACAGTCATGTAGTATAGTTTGATATTAGGTAGAATACCTCCAGCTTTTTTATTTCTCAATATTATTTTGACTATTTGAGTCTTCTGTGGTTCCAAATTTTAGGGTTTGTTCTAGTTCTGTGAAAAATGCCATTGGCATTTTAACAGGGATCACATTGAATTTATGCCTAGCTCTAGGTAGTATGGATATTTAGACAATGTTAATTCTTCCAATCCATGAATATGGTATATTCTTCCATTTACATGTATCTTCTTCAATGTCTTTTCTTCAGTGTCTTATAATTTCCCAAGTACAGGTCTTTTGTCTCTTTGGTTAAATTTATTATGAGGTATTTTATTCTTTTCGAGGCAATTGTAAATGGAATTGCTTTCTTAATTTCTCTTTCTGATAGCTCATTATTGGTGTATAAAAATGCAATCAATTTCTTCTTTTTTTAAGTCACAACCTCTTTTTGGAAACAAAGAAGCTGCAGCAAAGTGACCCTCAGTGCATGCTGTCCAACAGTCAAGGTAGGGAGTAAAGGTAGGCTCCAAGAGGCAGCCCAAGCCCAGGGTGGATGACCAGGGCGGTCTCTTTGCTGGTTCTCCAGCCCTTTGAACTGAAGTGTGCAGGCTCAGGCCTGATCTGGAAGAAAATACAAAAATAAACTGTGGTCTAGCTGTCCCTGCCTGTATCAGTTCATAGGGGCAGGGCAGTAGCTATTCCAACCAGGCCCTGTGCTGTCTGTTCAGTCCAGGCACAATGTGGGCAGCAGAGCCTGTGGGGGTAAGTGGCCATTATCCATAGGCTGGAGCTGTGGCAGCACCAGAGTCTGGCCAGCAGCTAGGGTAGCCCTGGGACCCCTCAGATGGGCAGGCCCAGGCACTGGTTGAAGCTGGATGAAGCTGAGGTCTCTGCTGCTCCTCCTCCTCACAGATCACCGGGACCTAGTCCTTCATGGGGCGAGTCTCCTCAGTCGGCCCTCACTGACTCCACCTTCAGTTTTTCCTCTCCCCCACCCCCGCCCCACCTCCATGTGCAAATCACTGCCCACCTCTGAGGGCATGTAGTAGATCCACCGATGGAACAACAGCTGAAGAAGACAATCCACTTACACCACTTCCTGAAGCAGTATTTCAAGGATCAGAGGCTGCCATTCTCCCCCAAGGGGTCTGACTTCAAGTCGGGTTGTAGCCGCAGAGGTCACATTCAACCAGGCAGACCTCATCCACTGGGGGCCGCAGTTGGGGATTCGGGGCCTCAAAGTCGCCCCGCCCGCTGAGAACAGACTGAGGTTGGTGGCCTTCACCCCCTGCTGAGGCTGGGCTGGCTGGGCCACCTGCCAGGCTTCCAGTGTGCTGATGTCAGAGGGCAGAAAGACCTGTCCGATGTGGCAGTCGGGTAGAAGACGGGCTTGCGGTGGCACTTGTTGCTGAGGGGCGTTCGTCCTCGCGGCCTGGGCTCCTGTTCCGGGTGCTGGGCTGAAACCCCAGGCCAGGGCTGGGGCAACGCCTCTGGCACGCTGAAGTCCACCTTCCCAGCAGACGGCATAATCAGGCACGGCCCCTCCCAGCTGCTAGCCCGGCAGCTCAGTCCTGTCAGCCATTGGGCGTGCCCTATCTTCAGGTCTGGAAGCTTCGGGCCTTGGGGAGGGGTCCTACACCGCGAGGGGCCTGTGCTGCCTGCTGGCGCTGCTCTCTTATGTTGGAAGGTCCAGGTCCTGCCAGTCGGTTGGCCTCCGTGGGGCCCCTCCGGGCCCGAGGGTGGCCTTGGCCTCGCGGGGCCCACTGCATCCCAGGAAGGAGGCTCCACTTCGAAGTCTTGTCGCTCCCCACAGTGGGTCCACGGCTGCCCCGCGCTGCGCCAACCTCCTGGGTGTTACCACTCGTAGCCTCGGCTCCAGCCAGTGAGCCACTGACTTATGTCTCCTTTGGCTGGACCAGAACCCATTTCTGAACATTAACATTGCATCCTGCTACTTTATGGAATTCACTTACCAGTTCTAAAATCTTTTTTGGTGGACTCTGTTGGGTTTTCACTATACTAGTATCATGTCATCATCAAATAATAATTGTTTGATGTCTTCCTTTCTGTTGGGGACCACCCTGCCTGGTCTCAGGAAGCTGTAACCCCCCCCCGCCCCCGGCCTTAGGTTGAGTGAAGACCTCCGGACCAGGAGCCACTGAGGAGACAAAACTTATTTCCCTGGCATGAATGCTGCCTGTTCTAATGCCTGGCTTCCCTTTTGCATGGTTGGCAGTCAATGACAGGTAACAATTCTCTAAGAAAGAGAAGGAACCACAGACAGATGCGATCACGTGGGAATGCCCTAAGGGAAGAGACTTGGGGCTGTGGATATGAAGGGGTGATGGACATCAACCCCTGCCCCCTCAGCTTTGTCAAAGCCTGAGTCCTTGTTCTTAGAAGTGAGTAATCCAAGTCTCCTGGCTACCTCTGTCTTCTGCCCTTCTCAGGCCTGGGGAAATTGCAGGGGCGGTGCAGCCCAGACCAGAAACGGTGAACCCCCGAACCCCCGGGGTAATCAGGCCTGGGACATAGAATATGCAAGATCCTGTGAGACCTGTTTGCTGGAGGATGTTATTAACTTGGAATTTAAAGGCACAGACAGGAAACCTTTGGAACCTGTAGTCCTTTCATATGTTAAAGACCCCAAACTTTGCCCAGAATCACAACAGGAGTTCTGTCTGCACCTTTGTAAGTCACCTACATCTTTTGATCTCTTCTGCCAGACTGTGAATCCACAAACTAAATCTGTTTTCTCAATAAAAATCTGCTTGGGAATGGATTTGGTGCACTCCCCGCTAGAGGGAGTGGCCGTGGCGCTCTCCACGGGAGAAAGTGGCCCTTCTGTTCCTATTCCCCCACAGGACCTGGTTGTCTCTGAGTATGTTTTTCTCATGTTTTGATGAGCATCCACAGCCAAGGTGGATACTGCTGGCCGGATTCATTCACACCTTTCCATTTTAGATACCTTTTATTTTTTTTCTTGTCTAATTGCTAGGGCTAGAATTTCCAAAATTATGTGGAATAAAAATGGTGAAGGTAAACATCCCTGTCTTTCTCTTTATCTTAAGGAAGCCACTTTTAGCATTTTACCACTGAGTATGCTGCTGGCACTAGGTTTGTGATATATAGCCTTTGTTGGGTTGAGGGACAGTTCCCCATATTCCTGCTTTGCTGAGAGTTTTTATCATAAATGAATGCTAGATTTTGTCACATGCTTTTTGTGCTCCTGTTGATATCATATGATATTTATCTTTCATTTTGTTTGGTGTATCACATTAACTGATTTGAAATCATTGAACTAAAATTGCATCCCCTGAATAAATCCTGCTTATGATGTAATGTTTTTAATGTATTGATGAATTTGGCTTACTAGTGTATTAGTAAATATTTACTAATATTTAAGGTATTGATGAATTTGGTTTACTAATATTTACTAATATTTCACTGAAGATCTTTGCATCTATGTTCATCAGGAATATTGACCTTTAATATCCTTCCCTCCCTCCCTTCCTTCTATTCTCTCTCTCTCTCTCTCTCTCTCTCTCTCTCTCTCTCTCTTTCTCTCTCTCATTTTGGAATTAGGGTAATGCTGGCCTGGTAAAAATGAGCTTGGTAGCCTTCTGTCTTCTTCAATTTTTTGGAATGCTTTGAAAAAGATAGGTATTAATTCTTTTTTGAATGTTCAGTAGAATTTTCCTGAGAAGCCATCTGATCCAGAACTTTTCACAGTTGGGATATTTCTGGTTACAGATTCAATTTTATAGTAGTTAGTAGTTTGATAAAATTTTCTGTTTCTTCTGGACTCAATCATAGAAGATACAATGTATCTAAAAATTTATCCATTTCTTTCCGATTGCCCAATTTGCTGGCATATAATTGGTCATAGTAGTGTCCTATAATCCTTTGTATTTCTGTGGTGTCAGTTGTTGTGTCTCCTCTTTCATGTCTGATTTTATTTGAGCCCTCCCTCTTCATTGTTGATGAGTTTAAAGTTTTATCATTATGTTTGTTTATCTTATCAAAGAACCACCCTTTGCTTTTGTTGATCTTTTTTAAAAACAAAGTTTAGATTCTATTTCATTTATTTCTGATTTTTATGATTTCATCTCTTCTGAGCATTTTGGGCTTTGTTTGTTCTTTTTGTAGTGACAGCCATGTGGCCAAAGAGGTTCATCCTGACCCCAGTGAAAATATTTATTTAGTTAGTTAGTTTGTTGTTAAGATATAATTGACAGTCCACCATTGTGTAAGCTTAAGGTGTACAATATGTTGGTTTGATATATGCTTACCACTGTAGTGTTAGCTAACTCTTCTATCATGTCACATAATTATCACTTGTTTTTTGTGGTAACAACACTTAAGATATAGTTTCTTAATTTTAAAGTTTATAGTATAGTATAGTTGACTATAATCATTATGATGTAATTAGATCTCCAGCCCCAGTGACAATAATAAAAACACCTCCTAAATACCCCAAGAGGTAGGGAGACTGTAGGCCTGGAGGTCAGGCATTCCCAAACTCTAATTTGGGCTCTACCATTCAGTTTCACCCTTGGGCAATTTACTTGGTTAGTTTGACCCAAGTAAAACAAAGAAGGGTTAGTTTTACTTCTTTCTCAGAAGGGTTGCTATGGGGTTTAACTAAGCAGCTGTACATCAAGTGCCCACCACAGGGGCTGAACCATTACAGGTACTTGGTAAAGGTCTTCCTCTGTGATGATAAGGAGAAGTCTTGTTCCACTTGATCACACTGCAGCCAGCACTCTGGAGATTCTCCTCTTTTATGCTCTGTGTGTGTTGAGTATCCCTAAATAGTACCTGTCATTACTGCATGTTTTATAATTTACAAAGCACTCCCACATTCATGAACATCTTAGATCCTAGATAACCTGATCAGGTCTGAGGGGCAGGTGCTTTTAGCTCCTGTTCTGCCCAGTCATACAGGTGGTGAAGGAAAAGCTGGGACAGAGCCTAGCTGTTTAATTTCAGTCTTCTTGTGGGTCAAGGTGCTACATCTCTAGGCACTTGTTCTCTTTCCCTCGTCACACATTTCTCCCTTTAGGGGCTTCTTGTATGGCTTGTGTGTGGTTTCATGTGTAAGAGTTCAGATTCTCTAATTGAAAACAAATTCTAGTGAGCTGGGGCCCTGTGATTGTCAGAGGAACAAGTGTTAATGGAATAGAGGTCCAGGGCCAGTCCAGAACATCAGATAAAGAAGGGTGATGTTATAAGGTCCTCATCTAAATAGGTGTTCCCTGCTTTTCAAAAGTTCGTGTTATATCAGTTCACTTTTGCAAAAGAACTACATTGGTACCTGTTTTTGCTAACCAAAAGAAATAACATTTAGGAAAAGAGTGAAAACAGTGTTCTGTGTTTGTTCCACAGCAGCTTCCAGCAGTGAGAGTGACATCCCCAGCTCCTTCCCCAGGAACTAGACTCAAAATGAAGCTGCAGGGGCTTTATCTTGATTTACATCATGCATCTGTTAGCAAGATGTGCCCTAGGGCAATTGCTTCTTTCCTTTAAGCCATTTTGGCTTACAAAATTTTTTATAGGAATGCTCTATTTTTGGATAGCAGGGGAAACCTGTACCAACACAAATGTAGTTAGTACTAAAAACATGAACCACCCCCAAATTGCTCAGGGCAGAGAAGGGAAAGGGAAGGCAGAGCTGCTTGGCTCCTTCATTCTCCTTTCCCACCCACACACCTATCTGCTCCTACCCCTGTCTTCATCTTCTATCCTGCCTCAGATATTAACCCCTTATCAGATACATGATTTGCAAATATTTTCTCTCATTCTGTATCACACATCAGATAGTTCCTCTGTTGTCACTGAGCTTTTCATTCATTCATTCACTCATTCATTCATTTATACATTAACTCACCCTCAGGTGGGTCCCCACATGATTCAGCAACACCTTGCTGTGGTCCTACAGTCATACCTCTGCCTCTCCACTCCTCTCAACCACCCAGCCACACTCTCTGCCTCACTCTCAGCAGAGCCCCCTCCCAGCTCAGTGAGGACACAGGTGACTAGGTCCCATTCTGTGATGGTTAATTATATGTGTCCACATGGTTATGATGCCCAGATACCAGTCTACATGTTGCTATGAAATTATTTTTTAAGATGTGATTATTATTCAAGTCAATAGATTTTAAATAAAGCAGATTACTCTCCATAATATGGGTGGGCTCATCCCATCACAGTTGAAGGCCTTCAGAGAACAAGACCAGGGTCGCTGAGGAAGGAGGAGAAGGAATTCTGCCCTTAGACTACCTTCAAGCTTAAGCTGCCAAATCAGTCTTCTCTGGGTCCCCAGCCTGCTCCTCTGCAGAATCCAGACTTGACAGCAGCCACAATCACATGAGACAATTTCTTAAAATAAATATCTTTCCATATGCATGTGTTTATATGTATACACACACGCACACATCTCCCTTTGGCAAACTTCTACCCATCCTTCATTCAATGTTCAAATGACCAGGGCAGGCCTTCACTGAATTCCTCCAGGCAGAGCTCCTCAGCCTGAGCGCCCTTCCTGTGTGACAGTGGCTGTGTGGCACTGGACTAGACTCAGTCTGTACATTCCTCAGTCTACTTCCTGTGACCCCAATCTTTTAATTATTGTCATTTTTCTTTTTGCTATATAGGTGCTACTGGTGATTTTTCAGCTTTATTAAAGTATAATTGACAATAAAATCATAAGATATTTAAAGCGTACATCATTATTTGATGTACATATGCATTTTAAAATAAATCCTCCCACATAGTTAATTCACATTTCTATTACCTCACATATTACATCTATATATATGAGCATGTATGTACATATGTGTATCTACTGTGTGTGCTGTGTGTGTGAACATTTAAGTTCCACTGTCTTAGCAAATTTCAATTGTACAATACAGTGTTGTCAACTATAATCATCTTGTTCTACATTAGATGCTCAAACCTTATTCATCTTATAACTGAAAGTTCTTCCTACTTCACCCAAACCCAGGCCCTGGCAACCACTTTTCTAGTCTCTGTTTCTATGAGTTTGACTTTATTTACTTATTTTTTTGGACACCAAATATATGAGGGGAATCATCTACCAAATAGATGATTCCCCAAAATGGATTCATCTTCTGGAGGGTGAGACCCTTGCAGTGCAAGCTTCCCCTGCTATGTGAGTGTTTTAGGAACCCATCTGTATCACTATGCCAGCTGGCATTGTTATGAGAGGCTGCGTGTTAATTTTTTTGAAGACTCTTTCAACACATTTGTCCATTTCATGATAGATGATTTATAAGTGTACCTGCCTACACTATGCTGTGTTCATCAGTTTTTGACCAAAAACTTCATGACTCCCATACCCAATCCACCCTATTCATCCAATCTCACCCCAGGTAACTTTTTTTATTTCCTCAGATGAAAAAAGCCCTCAAAGGACATGTTTTGTGGATGTGGAAGAGGTGAAACAAAAAAACAGCAGAAGCACTAAAAGGCATCAAACTTGGTGAGTTCAAAACCATTTTGAGTATTGAAAAAAATGTTTCAATAGGTGTATTACATCAAATGTAGGGTACTTTGAAGGTGACTAAAGTTTAAACATATAAGAATAAATACACAATTTTCATAAATAAACTCTGGATTTTTGGGGGGTCCCACCTTGTAAGTGATACCATGCAGTACATGTCTTTTCCTGACTGACTTATTTCACTTAGCATAACATGCTCCAGGTCCATCCAAGCTGTCTACAATGCAGAACTTCTTTTTTTCTAATAGATGAATAACACTCCGTGTATGTATATAACATACCTTCTTTATCCATTTACTCACAGACATATCTTGGCTAATTATTACCAAGATTGATGTGAAGGAGCTTACTGCCTATGTTTTCTTACAGGAGTTTACAGTTTTGGGGTCTTAAATTTAGGACTTTAATTCATTTTGAATTGATTGTACGGTATAAGATAGGCATCCAGTTTCATTGTTTTGCATGTGGCTATAGTTTTCAACACCATTTATTGAAGAAGCTATCTTTTTCCCATTGTATATTTTTGGCTCCTTTATCATAAATTAATTGACCATATATGCATGGGTTTATCAGCTTTCCATTATGTTCCACTGACCCATATGTGTTTTTATACCAATGCTATATTGTTTTGATTACTATAGCCTTGTAATATAGTCTAAAATCAGGATACATAATACCTCCAGCTTTGTTCCTTCTTCTCAAGATTGTTTTGTCTACCAGAGATCTTTTGTGGTTCCATATAAATTTTAGGATTAATTTTTTTCTATTTCTCTGAAAAAATGCCATGGAATTTTATAGGAATTTTATGGTGGATTCCTTTGAATAGTGTTAACAGTTTAACAATATTAATTCTTCCAATCCCCAGTCATGGAATATCTTTTCCATTTTTTGTCTTCTTCAATTTCTGTTAACAATGTCTTATACTTTTTAGTATACAGATTTTGCAGCTCCTTTGTTAAATTTATTCCTAAGCATTTTATTCTTTTTGATGGTATTGTAAATTGGACTGTTTTCTTAACAGTTTTTGGTGCAGTCTGTAGGATTTTTAATATATAATATGTTATCTGTAAATAGAGAAAATTTTACTTCTTCCTTTCTTATTTGGATGCCTTTTCTTTCTTTTTCTTGCCTAATTACTCTGGCTAGAGCTTCCAGTACTATTAAATAAAAGTGAGTATCCTTGTCCTGTTCCTGATCTTCAAAGAAAAACTTTCATTTTGTCACCATGGAGTATTATGTTTAGCCATTGGTCTCACCCATATATGGCCATATATGGCTTTATTATTTTGAGATACATCCCTTCCATACTCAGTTTGTTGGGAGTTTTTATTACAAAAGGATACCAAGTTTTGCAAATGCTTTTTCTACAACTATCCTTCATTGTGTTAATGTGATGTGATTGCCTTGAAGACATTGAACTATCCTAGCATTCCTAGAATAAATACCACTTGATCATGTGTATGATCCTTTTAATGTACTGCTGAACTTGATTTGCTAATATTATGTTAAAATGTATTCATATTTATTCATTAGGAATATTGGCTTATAATTTTCTTTTCTTATAGTGTCCTATTATGGTTTTGGTATCAGGGTAATGCTGACCACATAAAATAAGTTTGGAAGTCTTCCCTCCTATTTTTTGGAAGAGTCTGTGAAGGGTTGGTATTCTTCTTTAAATGTTTGGGAGGATTAGCCAGTCAGTGAAACCATCTGGTCCTGTACTTTTGTTTGTTGGGATGTTTTTTATTATTGATTCAAGCAATGATCTGTTCATATTTTCCATTTCTTCATGATTCAATCTGTATGTTTCTAGTAGTTCATTCATTTTTTCTAGGTTGTCCAATTTGTATAATTGCTGATAGTAGTCTCTTATAATTTGTTGTATATCTTTAGTATCAGTTCTAATGTTTCCTTTTTTACTTCTAATTTTATTTGAGTCCCCTCTCTATTTTTCTTTGGTAAGAGTAGTTACAGGTCTGTCTATATTGTTTATTTTTTCAAAGAACCAGCTTTTCTATTGTCTTACAATGTCTATTTCATTTATTTTGTTCTGATCTTTGTTATTTCCTTCCTTCTACTAAATGTGGGTTTAATTTGTTTTTCTTTTCCTAGTTCCTTGAGGTGTAAAGATAGGTTGTTTATTTTAAATCTTTCTTTTTATCAATATAGATGTTTATCACTCTAAACTTACCTCTTAGAACCGTGTTGCTACAACTTTGAGGTTGTATTTCCATTTTAATTTGTCTGAAGATATTTTTTGGTTTCTTCTTTGACCCACTGTTTGTTCAGTAGTATATTATTTAATCTCCATGTACTTGTAAATTTTTCAGTTTTATTCTTGCAATTGATTTATAGATTTAAATGCAAGTGTGGGTGGGAATGGAGGAACCTGGCCCACAGAAGTCCAGAGGACAGGACTGCCAGGAGTCCACACTGAAACTGCCTTCCACAGACGGATGAGACTTGGTAGCATCCCCCTGATGACTGCAGAGTGGGGAGGACTTGTGACTCCATGCCCCAGAAGGAAAACGAGTGTTTAAATGTCTCCTTTCTAGAAACAATCTTATTTTGGAAACCAAAAAATAAAAGAGAGATTGAGGTTCATTGCTTCCCCCTGACCCTGGGAGCTCTTCTCCCTTTTATAGCTGTAGAAGTGGACATACTCTGGAGAAGTAGAGACTGATCATTACGGAGACCTTTCTGGGCCACACACCACCCTTGGTGTCTTTCATACATTAAATAGCTGTGTCTTCCAAAACCCTGGCAAACAAGGAGGATTACTATTTCACAGATAAGGTACCTGAGGCTTGAAGAAGTTAGAGGACTTGCCCAAAGATACAGCCAGAGAGAAGGAAAGCTGGAATTTGGCAAGAAGCTCATTATCCTTCCAAAATGCCACACCACCTTCCAGAAAGCCTTAAGGCAGTGTTGTGGCCCAGCCTGGTAGTCCCCTCCATTCTGTCTCCCCAGAGGCTGCTTTTAGGAAATCTGTTTGTGCCTCTATAGGACGGGTAGCTCCTCATGGCCAGAGGCAAGCCTTCCACAGAAGAGGAGGCAGCCCTACCCGGTCACCGTGCCACCAGTGAAACAAGGTGCTCATGAGCCCTGGAACTGACAAGTGAGCACACTGGGTTCACTCAAGGATAGAATCCTGCACCTCCTTCAAGAGCAGAAAAGTCAGCCCTACCCACCAGACTGTGATCTTTAGGCAGGAAGCAAGCTGAGTACTGTTGGATGTCTGGCTATGGGCGTCTGGAGCAGTGGGAGGCAAAGAGGGAAAGGAGCTGAGTTGTTCTGGATGCAGAGAAGCTGCTGGGGCAACCCTGCCTGGACCCAGCCTTGGGGTATGATGGGCCTGAATGAGCTACTAACCTTTCTTTCTCCTTAAATAATAAAAATAGCTGGGAGCATGGGAGTCTGAATCCGAGCTGTGTGCCTGCTGCAGACCCATGGGAAATCTGGAAGACTCACAGGCTAGAACTATTGGGGTCCATTTGCATGAGGGACTAAGGAGGCACAAGAGAGAAATCTCACTCTGAGAGAAAACAAAGTGATGGTAAACTTGGTATGAGTTTAAGAACTGTCAGGAAGAAAAATTATTTTGAGTCAGTATGACTCGTAGACTTCACACTGCCCTTTGAGCCAGATCCTAGAAAGCATGCAATGAAGAACAAGCAAAATAGAGGTTTTCTTTAGTATACTGAGCATGTATGACAGCCCTATATCTTTCCTGGAGCAGTGGAGGGTGGCACAGAAGGCACAAGGAATGATGTATCCACATCAGGCACCACAGAGGACTTGAGGGTCAAGAGTTAGAGACTCACCAGGAGCCACTGGACTAGCACATGGCCTGAGGCCAGGTAAGGGCATGTGGCCCCACCCATTTTGCTGGAGGATGGAGGTATAACCTAGAGCACAGGTGGCAAACACAAGGCCCTCAGGCCAAATCCAGCCCTCAACCTTGTTTTATCCCTCCTGGCCCCTTGTTTCTATGCTGAGGTCTCACTTAACTGTTAAGGAGTAGTTATATTTATATAATCCTAAAGTTACATTTGGCCCTTTGAAGGCAACCTTGAGGCTGATGTGGCCCCAGTGAAGATGAGTTTGACACTCCTGGCCTAGAGAGTAGGCAAATATTTGATGAATGAAATTATACTTTCGAACTATTGTTCCTCAGACTGGTGTGGTCTGGAGAGCCAAGCATTGCAAGAACAATGCCATACATCATTTTTGGGCAGTGTGGGGAATAAGTGCTTTACCCTCAGGGCAGGAGCCATCAGTCCTGTCTCAAGGCAAACACTAAGTTTACACTTGGTGGGGTGCTAGAAGAAGGACACTCTGTCCTAATTCCAGGACCAACAATTAATGATTATAACCTTGGACAAATCACTTAGCTTCCCAAAGTAACAGTTTCCTCATCTGGAAACAAGACAATAATGGTTTGCCCTCCTGGGTATTAAAGATGGTAAAATATCCTGGGCCACACAGGAAGCAGCAGAAGCTTCTAAGCCAAGTGTTCTCCCCAGGTGGTGGGACAAGGCCTGTAGCTTCTTCTGTTAGCACAGAAATGAAAGCCCCTTGGGGCTACAGGGGCCTTCAAAGCACTCTATTTCCCTAATAGTCTGAACTGCTCCTTTGCCTAGGAAATCCTTGTCAAACAGCAGAATTGGCCCTTCCTTCCCCAGGGTCTTGACCCTCACTACTCAGCCCTCCACTTGGAAAACATGTTTTTTAAAAAAGATATTTTATTGATTATGCTATTACAGTTGTCCCATTCCCCCCCCCCTTTAGTCCCCTCTGCCTTTCACCCCCCCTCACCCAAATTCCCCCTCCCCCTCTTAGTTCTTGTCCATGGGTCATACATATAAGTTCTTGTGCTTCTCCATTTCCTATACTATTTTTAACCACCCCCGTCTATCTTGTACCTACCATTTATGCTTCTTATTTCCTGTATCTTTTTCCTTATTCTCTCTACCACCCCCCCGCCCCCTGATAACCCTCCATGTGATCTCCATTTCTGTGATTCTGTTTCTGTTGTAGTTGTTTGTTTAGTTTGTTTTAGTTTAGGGTTTTTCTTTTAGGTTCAGCAGGCTGTGGACTGCAGAGGCAGACTCTCCTCTGTGTTCCCCTCCATCTCCAGGATGTGGCTTAGTCTCTGACCACAAATAGCCTCAATACTGTTAGATGAAAGGACTTTGAACCTTTCCCCTGGCCAAGTCTAATTTACCACAGTCCAAATTAATGAGCTTTCAGTGTAATTAACACTGGCAGTTTATGGAAATCAGATTCAGATGTCTTACTCCAAAAGAACACCAATCAAGAAAGTGAAAAGACAATCCATACAATAGGAGAACGTATTTGCAAATCATATATATGATAATGGACTGCATCCAGAATACTTAAATAACTCTTACCACTTAATAAAAAGACAAATAACCCAATTTAAAATGAGCCAAAGATCTAAATAGATATTTTCCAAAGATATACAAATGGCCAATCAGCACATAAAAAGATGTTCAACATAACTAGCTATTAGGGAAACACAAATCAAAATCATGATAGAGAATATGAAAAAATACACTCACGGTGGGAATGTAAAATGGTATAGTGCCATTGAAAAACAATCTGGCAATTCCTCAAACGCGTAACACAGAATTACCATATAACCCCAAAATTCCACTTTCAGGAATACAGCCAAGAGAAATAAAACCATATGTCCATATAAAAACTTTTACAGTAATATTTAGAACAGCATTATATACAATAGCTGGAAAGTGGGATAAGCCCTCAACTGGACCATTAACTGATGAATGAATAAATAAAACATGGCATATCCATAAATGGCACATTGTTCAGCCATAAAAAGGCATGAAGTACCAACACCCGCTACAACAGGAGTGATATTCAACAGTGTTTTGCCCTGTATAATGTGCACCCTTGCTTTTGTGAGCATTATACACAGCAGTATTATACTCATGGTATGTAATCATTATACCCATGTATATGTGTATCCTTATTTTCCCCTAAACAATTTGGACAAAAAAGTGTGCAATATACACGGCAAAATGCGGCATGTGAAAAAAGCCACTCACAGAACGCCACATATGGTGTGATCCCATTCAGATAAACTCTCCACAGTTGGTGAGTTCACAGAAATGGAAAGTACATTAGTGGCTGTCTGAGGCTGAAGGAAGGAGGGGATTCAGGAGAAATAGCCAAAAGGTACTGGGTTTCTTTTTTGAGGTAATGAAAGTGTTTTTAAAGTAATGGTGGTGATAGTTGTGTAACTCTGAATGTACTAAAATACACTGAACTATATACTTTAAATAGGTGAATTGTATGGCATTATCTTAACAAAGCTGTTTAAGACAAAACAAACCAAAAAACAGATTCAGATGTCTACATTTTTCTGATATCTAAATCTCACACTTCTAACTTTAGAAACAAGAGTTTGACTCATATCTTACCTACAGCACTGAAAACAGAGCTCAATGTGGAATAACTACACAGTAAATATTTGTTGAGTTGCAAATGATGACTATTTAGCCAAAAATGAAAATAGGGTAGGTAGCCTCTAGTTGAAATTCACTATCCTCAGGGTAATAATCTCCTGATATCTGGAGAGGACTTGCTTACCTGTTTCTTTTTTGTCTAACCACCCCTGGTTAGGATGGATACGATCCCTATGCTACAGAAGAGGAAACTGAGGGCCAATAAAATTAAATGGCCTGTCTGTGATTGCAATCAATAGGTGACAATAGTCCAATAATAAGCTTCCAGTTCCTGACCTATCCTCCCTAAGCAACAACACACTAACTTCCTCTCCCTGTTGCTGTCTGCCCAGGCTTGAGGAAAAGCAGGGCTCTGGCAGAGCACTTCTGTTCTGCTGCGGGAAAGGTGGGCAAAGCCCCAAAGCGTCTTAGCTTCTCCACGCCACCCATCCTGCCCTCAGCCTCTCCCATGCCAAGGACAGGGTGAGGACAGTGGCCCTGAGGTGAACGGCGGACAACACCGCGCCTTGCTGTCCAGCCTCAGGGACTCTCCGTGGCTGCACAGTGGAGTGAGGTGGTGGCATGGAAAGCAGACCTCGGAGGCAGCACCTGGAGGGCCTCTTCCAACAGAGCCCCTCAGCCCTGCTGCCTCGGATCAGCACTGGGCAGGATCCCTCTGACCTCACAGAACAGTGAAAACAGCCCCGCCCCCCCCTCCCCGCCCGCACACCCCAGGACCAGAGAGCAGAACAAAGGAGACTCGGGACCTGGAAAGAGAGCCTTGAGCTGAGAGGGTCTGGAGAATGGGCCGCAGTGTCCCTGCAGCAGCGCTGTTTTGCTGTCCTGGGACAACTGCCATAGACAGGGCAAAAGGCATAATCAGTTAAGAAGAGAAAACTCCCTCTACTCATCCCCCACCCCCCCGGCAAAAAAAAAAAAAAAAATTAAACTGTTTGACCTTTAACTTTGTTGCACTATCCTTGAGTCTGAGAAGACCCTCTAGGCCCAGGAGAGGAGCAGATCTTCCTACTTCCCCTGCAAGCTGGGGTTATCTGGCTCTCTTGGACTGGCCCCACCCAGAGAAGGCCGTAAAGCTCTGGGTGCGGCCCCTCCCCTCTGGACCGGTCCTGTATAATGTTGAAGACGACTTCCCTTGCAAAGTTTTAGCTCCCTACTAATTACCACAGAACTCCACCAGTGGAGTTGTTACTTTGTTTTCAAGGACCTCCTATAAAATGCAGCAGGATTTCCAGTCTGTCTGGCTAGATTTTACTTCAGATTTAGCTCCCACTTCCTGCTGAGTGACCTTGGACGGATCTTGGCCAGTCTGAGGATATTTTTTTCTCATTCATCTCAGAAATTTCACCACCTCTTCCTCACAGGCTGAGGGGAGACCTCAGTGTGAGGCCAGGCTTTGGGGGTGGGATAGGGCAGGCATGCAGTTGCCCTAGGGAGTGCTTGGTATCTTATCAACTCTCAGACCAACACCTTGGAGCAGGGGTCCTCAAAGTGTGATCCCCAGCCAGCTTCATGCTGGAGGTACAAACTTCTGGGACATACCACATTAGTCTCTGGACTTGGTTCAGAGACCTTCATTGAGACAAGATTTCAAACCAACAATTACCTGCTCACTGGGCATAGAGAACTGCTCTTCAAGAAGCACAGAACCCAGCCCTGAACCTAGCTGGGCTGGGAAGGGGGTTTTCCGGAGAAACCTGCAGAACTGTGTTCTGGCAGAAGTCAGAGGTTGCTTTTACAGAGTCCAGACAGCTGCCCTCCCGTGCCCCTGATCTGTTCCCTGAAACCTACCCTGCCCCTACCACTGCATCCTGCAAGGAGTCTGGCCATGAGGGCTTCTGGAGGCTTTAAGGAGAACTCAACAAAGCAACAATAACTCCCACAGAGCAGAGGCCTTGGGAGTCCATCTGGCAGCTTCACCAGTCTATTCATTTTATTTACCATATATTTTCAGACCATAAGACGCAGACCATAGGTTTTAGAGGAGGAAAATAGGAAAAAAAAATGGAAGCAAAAGATGTGGTAAAATATTTAATAACATAAATAACATAATATTTCACCAATGTAAATGTAAACAGAACTCAACAGCAGCATTAACCATTATTCCTCCCAAATTTGGGGGGGTGCATCTTATAGTCTGAAAAATACAGTGTTTTATTCACAAGCTAATGATAAGATTTCTCATGCAACTCACTCCCAGATGAAATGAAAATTGGGATTTGGAGTCAGGAACAACTATAGCTATTACTTAAATTGTAAGAGTGTTAGCATAGGTAGGTAGATATTAATGAAGTAAGGGAGCAAAGGAAATTGGACATCCTTGAGCCCAAAGGGATGGGGACCTGAATGGGACCCTAAGCCAGCTGCTTCACTAGGACTTTACAGCTTCACACAGTCCCCAGGGGGACCTCTAACTCCCCAAAGTGGGCAAGGCAGGAAGGATCATTAACCCATTAACTGATCCTTACCTAGGGAGGAATAAAAACTGCAGGAGAAACCCATCTGCTGGGCGCATGTGCAGTAGAAGTCAAGGTGGCATCGGGGGAGGTGCTTCTACTATGAAGCATGTACATAGGAGTTAAGACGATGACCACAGAGGCCAGTTAGTCTAGCCTGGGTGAAGGATCAGATTGGGTAAGGGACACAGGACCCTGGAAGACCTAGGGAATGGATTGGTTATTGGGGGATCCAGCACCAGCCTGTAAAAGCTTGGGAAGTTGATTGGTTAGTTTGAAAAGGTGCCTGGTCCTTGCCAAGCCCAGGATAATATAACCCAAGCTTAATAAAAAAGCTCTCTCTCTCACTTTGTATCACATGTGCATTCTGTTCACTCGCATGTTCTTCCTTCATAGCAGCCATGGGGGATAGTAGCCACCTGGGCGCTGTGGCAGACCATGTGTGCCGGGGCACAGCCTGCTGGAGTGCAACCTGGAACACAGACTAAGCTAGCTGGACAAGGACAAAGACTGGACTTTTTTCATAGGACAAACAGAGATGTAACATCAGGAGCCTGGGGGAAGCCTATTTCTACCCAAAACATCTTACAATTAGATCACATCCTCCCATGTATGGGTGTCCTCAAGTGCTTTCCTTGTGACTCCATAAAATACCATCTCCACTGGCAACATGAGCATTGCAGCACCTCTGCCTGGTCCTTTGCCCTCTGTTCAGCAGCCTCCTTAGCACACACTTTCTGCCGGCAGCCCCTGGCAGGGCTCTGCTATCTCCTGCCAGGCATGAGTCCTGAACTTGCCATGGGGAGCTGGGTCATGAGCAAGTCTGGGTGGTGAGGGTCTGTTCTCTTTCTGTTGTCACACAGGGCTCTTCCTGCACTGCCTCCTCAGCACATAGGTCAAAGAGGATGCAGGTATAGTGCAAGGACCCCTCTCCACATAACCCCCATATTGCTGAAGCCCTGACTGCACATGTATTTCTTTCGAGTACTACAGATCTGGGTTCAAATCCTGAAACAACCATTAACGAGCAGCACGACTGAACAAGCCGCTTAATTTCTCTAAGTTTCCATTCTCTCAACTGTGATGAGGATCATAATGCCTACTTCCTGACTTGGTGAAATTATATGGAACAATTTATCTAAATCACTCAGTATAGAAAAGCTAACCAATAGGTTATCATTATGTTATTTTAATAAAAGGGCATACAGACTACTCACTTTGAGGAGCTTATACTCTAGAGGAGGGGTATAAGAATAATAAAAAGAGAGATTTCCAATCCAAAGGTCCTTTTTCACAATTAGGGAAAAGTCAAGGTGTACCAATACCACATGCCTTAGACCCTTGCTAGGTAGCTCAATTTGTTAGAATGTCATCTGGATACACCAAGGTTGTGGATTCGATCCCCAGTCAGGGCACATACAAGAATCAACCAATGAATGGATAATGAGTGGCACAAGCAATGCTTCTCTCTCTAAAATCAATCATTATGTTCTTTTTTAGAAAGACCACATGTCTCAACAATTTTTTTAAGTCAATAAACATGTTTTTCATGACTACAGGGTACAAAAACCACTTCGGTGATGCAGAGGTGCTGTTCTTGTGCTCAGTAGCCTGTCCCCCCTTTTTCACATAACGGTATCAGTCCTGGTCTCAACTCTGCTATAAAGTAGCCCTGTCCACTCCAGCAAACCACTTCCCATCGCTGCCTCAGTGTCCCCACCTGTCAAATGAGATCATGCCAGGACTCCAGGATCCATGGGGTGCTTGCTGCTCTGCCAGATGCTATATCCTCCCTTCCCTCCCACAGCTTCAACCAGAAAGCACATTAACAAATGGTTCTTACACACACAGTACAACAACCCTGAACTTGGGACTCACTGCCAAATTAATTTTTGTTTTTCATCTGTCAGCAAAAAATGAATACAAGTCCATTTTAAAATGAATCCGAAACTTTTGTCACCTCATTGGAGCCCATCAGCCCTTCCATGAAGTCATGGAAAGGCTGCCTTACGGAGCGCACCTTTCTGCCAAGTGGTGGGGAACTTCCCCTCCTTTCTAGGCATGTGCTGACTGTGCTAGGCTAAGCCCTGGATTCTCAGGTAGGCAAACCCATGCCTTTTGGGTCTGGCTTCTTCTGGGGGAGTTCTTCTGCTGTTTGCACCCTCCCAGCCCACTTGGAAAGCCCTGGGTATTGCTCTGACACAAGGAATAGTGTGGTTTCCACAAATGTGGGTGACACTGAGACAATAGCAGGACTATTTGTTTCTCTGTAGCTCTTTGTCACCGTGTGAGCTAGGCAAACAGCTGGCCCCATATTCCTCCCCTCGCCCCAGTCATGCCCATAGCAGCAGAAAGAAGAGGGGTTTTCTTTCTAGCCTAGCACCACAGCTATCAGTGTCCAGAGTGAAGGCACTGAGGGATTATAGAGTACCCTGTGTCTCCCCAGGTACCTCAGACCAGCAGAAGCCTGTGATGATGATGTCTGGGGAGTGGGGAAGTGTTGGCAGAACTACCTTGGGGCATAAAAGTATTAGGGGGCCAAGTACAGGTCTGACTCTGTCTAAAAAATCCCAACCCATCAAGATCTCTCCTTTCTGCCCTGGCTGGTGTGGCTCAGTGGATTGAGTGTCAGCTTGGGAACCAAAAGTTTGCCAGTTCGATTCCCAGTCAGGGCACATGCTTGGGTTGCTGGCCAGGTACCCCGGTGGGGGGGCGCACGAGAGGCAACCATACATTGGTGTTTCTCTCTCCCTCTCTTTCTTCCTCCCTTCCCCCTCTCTAAAAATAAATAAATAAATAATCTTTAAAAAAATCTCTCCTTTCTGCTTCAATATTCCCACATCATGCTAGGGCCAATTTCTACTCCTCAGGGGTCACTAGATAAGGGAGAAGATGGTAGGTTAAACAACATGAAAATAGCCACAGAGCCAAGGGAAGTGAATTAGAAGCAGAAACCCACTGTGTTTCCAGTCCAGGTGCTGGATGCATGTACAAGATCATTTGACTAAGAGGTTCACAAGCTCTTTTGGTCTCAGTTCCCCATCACAATGTACAGCCGATGATATGCACTGCTCAGAATCTGGTTAAAGGACATTAACGTTTTCATGGCAAAGGTAAGGATATTTTGTAAGAAATACTTGGAAGAAAGGCAGATTTCTATAATGATCCTAGGCAGATGAAAGGATACAGCTTTCCCTAATTCTCCTGCTCCTAAAGAACCCGGAGTGCCTCACTATCCAGTGATTTCAATAAAAAGATTATCATTTATATGCCAAGAGCTAGAGTAGAGGATATCTGTGAGATACGGAAATTCTCAGATTCAAGACATCTATACTATCATCATGAGCATAGACAAATATTAATGGGAAGGTCGATACTGGGAAGTGGACACTTACCATCCATTATGGGGACATCGAAGAACAATAACTCATGATACCAATCCACTGACAGCTCATTAAATAGTAGGAAGAAAATGGCAAAATAGAAAACAAATGAAAAATGCTCAGGAGAGAAGCTGGGAACTCCAGAGTTGTCCTAAGACTTGAATTCTAGCCCTGAGTATGCTGCTGGGCAAACCTGGAAAGGTGACTTTCCAGGGGTCAGCTTCCTCTTTGATAAGATGAGACTTTGGGAGCAGGTCATTTCTAATGATGACCAAGGGAGGGCTTTACCAAGGAAATAGGTGTGCAGTCCTACGGCAAATGATGAGTAGGAGTGAGGTGCAGGGAAGGGCATTCACCATCAGATGCAAACACCAGAGCCAGGGAAAGACAGAGTATTTCATTCTTCTTGTAGAAGAGGTGACAAATCTCCTATGTGCCAACTGCTTTCTAGACACTGTGGTCACAGCAACGCAGTCACAGTGCGAGATTAATGGGGGAAATGGGAACTGGATTCCAGTGCCAGAGGAGCCCCGCATCTGCCTGCCACACAGGAGCCAATGTGGTCACCCAGCTCTCCCTTCTCCTTGCAAACACTAGGACCTGTTTATATTAAAGAGAGGTTTAAAAGTGATAAATAAAAGCAAAGAGACAATGAGGTGCAAAGAGAAGACAGAATCACTTATTCCATGCAAATTAAAATTGCTAAGCAGGGGGTGGAAGAAGGATAGAGGAAGGGGAGGCAGGTGAAGATTTCCCATGGATGCAGCAGTTAACTGCTTCAGGGGGTGATGAAGAGAGGAGGAGCTGTACTGCCAGGTGGCTTCTCAGGAGATAGACACGAATGCCCTCACCATGGTTTGGTGGCGAATGGAGAAGCTGAAGGCTGTACTTCTTAGAGAGGATATTGAATTAGCTACATTAATACACAGATGCACCTGGCTCAAGGTCGCAGTAACAGGTTTAATTAAACCATTTAGACACTGAATTGTGGGCTCAGTTACAGTCAAGTGTGCTCATCATGTTAAGGATTTACCTCCACACAACCTGACCCTCACCCGGTGCCTGGTTTGGCAAGCACACTGGAATGTGTATGCTTGTGCACAAATTTTGTGCCAGGCCCTATGCCACTTCTAGAAACTGTGACAAAATTCTGACTAAATTATCTAACAGTAATGTTCACAATATTAACCACAATACTAAAAATATTAACAGTAATACTGGACTGTGCTTAAAATAAATCACTGACCAAAATGACCGCAAAAGGCGTCTAGAACAGAAATCCTGGCAGCTTGTACTCCCCTTTCTGTCCCCTCACTCCCCCACAAATGTTGTTCAAAATATGTCCTCCTGAAGCAATTTCTAAAGCCTTAGCCATTTGTCTAGGATTCCTATGGGCCTCGAACCATCTTAACACTCCTGACTTTACATCTAGGGTAATTGTTTATGGGGTTGGGACTTTCTCATAACTTTCTGGCTTCTTTCCTACCATCCTTCTCATCCCTAACATTGACCTGGTTTCTCACAAACCCTTGGAGGGAAGGAGGCTGCTCTGAGCCCAGACAGGCTGGGCATACACAGATCTGGCTCAGAAATGAAGTGGCCCAGTGCCTGGTAGGACATTTTCCAACTAACATGACTAACAACCAGCAGATTAAGAGGATGTGCTGAGGAAGAGCCTGCCACTTGCCTGCTAATTGCCAGTTTATGTAACTAATGATCATGGTACTCTTTAGGGGTTGTCAATACATCAAGACAGTATCTGCTGATACTGGGAAAGGCCTCAGTTTGTGGACCTTAATTAGTTGTCAGGGTTGGGTAGTAGCATACACAGCTGTTACTTCAGGGGACTATACATCACAGAGCTACCATGCATTGAGATTACTATGTTCCAGACTTTGTACCTCATATAATGCTCACAGCATGCCTGTGGGGGAGGTATTATTATCTCTGCTTTCGAAATGGGGCGGCCCTGTCTCAGAAAGGCTAAGTGATTTACATAAGGCTGCAGTGTTTACCAGGTGTGGAGAGGGATTCCAAGTCCACAGTCTTAACCATTCTGTGGAACTGCCCCCTCCTCCAAACCTGCCTTCATACATAATGACTTCATTAATTCGAGTAAGTTTGAAATTCTATTTGTGTAATGTGCTAAGAGAAGGTAAGAAAACCTGTGTTCTGCCCTCCTCTCTTCTAAAGAATCTGAGATTCCTGATGTCACAGAGACCTATTTGTCTGGTGCTTGCCACTCCTGAATATTTCTTGATTTTTCCAGAGTGTGGCTGAATAAAAATGGAAGCTTTTTTTCCACCTTTGGAGTAAGTGCAAGCTCCTCACCATCCGCTATCTGGGACAGTTCCTTGGCTCCTAAGGTTGTTTGCGATGCCAGTGGCCCACATGCTGTCCTTCATCTCTGAAGGCCTAGAGCCCCTCCCCTCCTGGGTGGGACAGGAGAGGGGTTTCAGGAAAGGAACACTTGCTCTTCTCATCTCACTCCCATGACCTATGTATCTACCTACCTACCTCCCCCTCCCACCTAATCATCCTCTTGTCTACCCACCTGTCTGCCTGTCCTACCTACCTATGTACCTATCTGTCCTACCTACTTACCTGTCTGTCCCACACTCTATCTAAACACTAGCAAAGCTACACTGCTAAGGTGTAGCAAACTAGATGGATGCTCTCTGGTGAAGGATGCTCCTGATCACCAAAACTTTGAGCCTTTCATTCAATGATGTGTCCTTCAAGGTTTCAGAAGTGGAAATTCTGGCTTAGGGAGGTCAGAGAGCAAAGAGAAAAAACACACATCTATTCTTTAGGTCCTAGGACTCTGAGCACTGGGGGGAAGACTGGGAGGAGAGGGGGACATTTTAGTCAGCTTAAATAAGCCTCAGATTCATTATTAATAATGACACTGTCACTTGAGTAGCCGTTTCTACTTTACAAAACAATATGTAAAAATTATAGCATTGACTTTTTACAATAACCCCATGAGGTGTGTGTGATGGTCCCTGTGCCACCGAGAAAGAGGTTAAAAACTACACACCTCAGTCCTGACGTCATTAGTGGCCCAGCTGGGACCCAGAACTGGTTTGGGGCAACAAGTCTCCAGTGCCTCACTCATTGTCAGCACCCAGTGGTAACTGTTGTTATCAACAGCTGAGGTAGGAAAGAGGGCTATCATTACCCTTTTGAATCCATCCCCGTTTCCACCCATGACATCATCAGTGGGGGTCAGGCTCAATGTCCCATATTCCAAAACCAGCTCTGTCTCCTTCTCAACATTTGTCCTGGGTCCTAAATAAGCAAAAGCACCAATTTCTAGAAAGATCTTTCATAATTTTGCCCACTAGTGTGACATCATGAGAATCCATTTGACCTATAAAGCAGAAGTTGTCAGATCTCAATTTTCAAGGTCAGTAATGCTCAGCTGATTCTAATGTAAAAAGTTCATGCCCTCTGACCTAAATCTTTCACTCCAAGGAATTACTCTCCACAAATACTCCTGCAAGTGTATGGAAACCAGCCATGGTGGTTAATCTGGCAGGTGGAAGAGAGTATTACAGGACCTGGGAGTGGCATTCCCAGAGCAGGAACTGTGCCTCTGCCTATGATGCTCCCCCTGTGGTGGTGAGGAGGGACGCCCAGGACTTCTCCTCCAAGGCCATCAACACAGATGCTCTGAGAAAGCTCATTCCCACTTACACCCCCACTCAATCCCCTTCAGTCTCAAGTCCCATCAGATTTAGAGTGAAATCAAGTGATAAAACTAGAACGCAAATTTATGTACCACTGTGGTAGGACTGGGCCAGTTTTTCAATCAATTTCCTAGTCCAGAAATTGCCTTTTACATAGAGAATGATGATTCTGAGGGTCCAGTTATTGCTTTGAAACCTCACATTTTGAGCTATCCAATGCTGCTCTCTTATATAAATAACAGTTATTTTTGCAAAGTGACATTTTCCCTACACTTCCAAAGAGTCTCTGCAGGAGAGGGCAAGAAAATGGATTCCATTATACTCTACTTAGAACTGCTGCTTCTTTGAGTACCAACTTCCATCTGAATCTCCTCAGGAATCTCAGAGATCCATCCCTTCTGCTGTGCACTGCCCGCTGCCTCCGCCTATCCTGCCCCTGCTCCCTCTGCATCTCCTCTTCACCAGAGAAAGGGCTCTTCACCCTCCTCCTCTGGTCACTGACATCATTCCCATACTTGTTTGCAGCCCATTCTCTCTGCCACCAGCCAGAGAAGACTCAGCATTTTCTTTTCCTATTTAGTACTAATTAAAATCCCAAAGTAAAATGTACAAACAACAAAAAGCTGCACAATTGAACGTGAGTTGGGGGGGTAGCACTGCCCTGGTCCTGCTGCATCCAGCATCCAGGCCCATGGGGGGAATGAAGCAGGATGCCTGGACACTCATTCTCACGTCTCCACGGGGTCTGGTGAAGATGGGCTTTAACATACACTACAAATGGCCTCATAGACACTCCGTCCCTCTCCCTCTGGAAATCATGTAGGTTTTCCTAGGAAGTGTTTATAAGGCTCTGCCACTGCAAAGTGCTTTTATGGTCATTTCATGGGATAATTAGTTTTTTCACCAAGTGTCTTAAAGATACTCAATTCTGTCACTTCATATCCCTACTGGAGATCCCAGTAATAGGGGAATCAAGAGTTGAAAATTTTTAATTTAAGGTAAAAAGTTATGTAACAGGGTGCAGCCAAGAGGGGAGCCCCAAATAGGGATTTGAAATGGGGTCCAGAACTCAAGATGTTCAAGAAATATTAGGATGTCCTCACCTCCCCCCCTACAGGTGTGCATTGGGGCAAGGGACATATGGAGCAGGGCCTTTGAGAGCTGTTTAGCATAGCAACAGCTTTGTGGCTAACCTCTGGCGTGGTCATTTAACATATCTATAACCTTTAACTGGTTGCATAGATACATTAAATAGCTGTGGCCACAATCTGAGCCAGGGGAATGGAAGTAACTTCCCCACCAAGAGGTAACTAGGGGGTCAGGTCCCCCAAGTTACAGCGCCTGCATGGAAGCTTGGAGCAGATTGGCTCCATGACATGGGGCCACGCCTGCCCAGACCCACAATGGCAGCTCAGTCTAGCTTGAAGGATATGGGAGTGCTAGCAAGTGTGGTTGATTATGGGAGGAGTTGGAAAATGGGGCTGCAGAGGAAGATTGGTGTGGGGATTTAAACCCATACATGGCAGCCATTGAGGGGGGAACCACTCGACTTCGCCAAAGTGGAGACTCCCATGGCCATTGTACAGAGAGGACCACGCGGCTGTGGCAATAGAGAGGAGAGAACCATGCAGTTTTGGCTGAGTGGAGACTCCCATGGCCATTGTGCCGAGAGGACTATTCAGCTGTGGACATGTGAGAGAACCTCGTGGCTTTGCCAGAGTGGGGACCCCCGCAGCTTTAGAAGGGGGAACCACCACCTGGCTTTAGCAGAGATCCCAGCGACACAGCTGATGGTGCCAGGAACCGAGGGAGGCCTACTAGCTGAGACGGATTACCGGGAAGAACTGGGGGCTGCCTGAGGTACACACTTCTATTTCTTTCCCTTAGATATGGTACCCCAGACTGGGCAAAGGGGGAAGGAAGGAAGGACTGTGTGTTTGTGGGTGTTTTAAGGGACTTTGGGATTTTTATGAAGACAGTAGGTCACTACTTTAAGTCTGTATAGCATTAAAGAAACATTTCCTTTCCTTTTCATGAATCTCTGGCATTGTGAGATGCCTTTCCTCTGGTGGCGGACATAATGAACCTGGGGGATTCCTTTCGGTAATAGTATATTGCCCTTGGCCCCCCCTTTTGTTTGGTAAAGTTATAAGCTAAGCAAGTAATGTTTATGTTAAAGCTTTTGTTTAAGAAACTACAGATAAGGCCCATCCTGGCTCCTGGGAAAACAGCTGACCTCTTGGAGCACTGCTAAAGGTTACCACCTTGGCACAAGTGGAGGTACCTGGCCTTTGTGTTCCAGGGAAAGACAGACCATCACCCGCCCTGGGAACAGCTAACTGCCCAGGACAGGAATGTTGCAGTTTCTTTCACCTAATCCTCCCTGAATCTCAAAGCCCTCATGGCACCTTATTTATTCCATTATAAAAAGTCTGGCCTAGAAAAAGAAGAGAAGAGAAGATGATCTGTTAGGGTATGAATTCGCCATCTTCTCGGATCACCGGCTATCTGAATAAAGCGCCCATAAAGATTTAATTGCTGTCATTGCCTATTGGGTTTGGTAGTGACAGGCAGCCTGAATGCCGGTGTCTTTTCTGGTTTCACCAGCTCCCCTCTGCTCAACCCCTATGCTGGCCTTGCTGTACCAATCAGTACAGTGAAGACCCAAGTACACATTCAAAAGGCCCTTCATCTGAGGTTAATTGCTTTGTGCTTGCCAGTCTTTAAAGGTAGTCAAGACAGATACAATTGCTCCCATTTTTGAAGTGGGACAACGCCGCTCAAGGAGGTTGACTGACTTGTTCAAGGTCACAGAGCTAGTTGATTGAAAAAATCAAAAAAATTTATGAGACTTTGTCTGTGCTGAACCTTGCAGTGGGTTCTTTGGCTCATCATCTTCAGAATAAGCCCTGCCCACCCATCCTACCCCAGACCCCCGCCCGTAATCAGCAGATCTAGGATTTGAGCCCAGGCTTTCTTTATGCTAACTTCAAGATCCCATTTTATCTTAACTTCACTCAGTTCCTGAGATGAAACCCATCTCCAGGTTCCCAGACCAGACTCACCCCTCTGTGTGCCCTGGAAGTTCACACACACCTCTGAGGTTGCACCTATTCTAGGGCCATGGTACACTTACCTCTTGCCTGAGATCCCCCCAGTGCAGGGACTGCATCTTACTCCTCTCTCAAGGCTCAGCATCCACCGCACTCTCCGGAAGGCTCTATGGGTTCTGGTGGTTTGAATGAATGACTGAAGAGTGAGGTAATGACCACCTACTGGAGTTTGTGTGTCTATACATGTGCATGCATGGGCACACGCATGCACACTGATATCCATGAGAAAAGAGGCACTTTATATCTGACCTGAATGGTTAAGCTCCCCTCTGTAGCATTCACATGGACAGAAAACTGCCCGAGGAGGGAAGTCTGCATGTTTGTTTTTTGTGGAAAGGCAGGATTTCACAATGGTTAAGAGTATACCACACATTCTGCCTCCTTTTACCTGTGAAGCCTGGGGTCAGATTCTTAACTTCTCTGTGTCTCCTAATTCCTCAGCTGTAATAGGGGATGATCTGAATAGCACGTGATGCAGATGCAGAGAATGACACCTGGCATCTGGTAAATCTCAGGCTAGCTGTTCCAAAGAGGAGGAGAATGCAGCAGTGGGGCCTGGAGCCAAGTACCTGGGCCCCCACATTACACACAGCCACTGCTCTCAGAGGATCTGTCTCCCTCAGGTGGCTAGGCCCAGCTGGAATACACAGAAATATGGGGCTGGGGGTGACAGGAACCTCTCCCTCTGAAAATCATGTAGGTTTTCCTAGGAAGTGTTTATAAGACTCTGTCACTGCAAAGTGCTTCTGTAGTCATTTCATGGGAGAATTAGTTTTTCCATTGGTATTCAATTCAGTTCAGTCTCAACCTTTGGGTTCATATAAAACCAAAGGGAGATGCCATCTCCATGACCATTTGAGGGGGACACAGAAGATGGCCCCAAATCCAACCTCTTGAAAAGTGCATGGCAAGGAGAGGGTGAGAGTTCACTATGCTTTACAAATATAGTAACTGAGGCATCGCAGGAAGGGGACTGACTGGTGAAAGAAGGGGACACTGTTCTCATCCCTTACTAGTCACTCAGCTCATGGGAACACTTGAGACACAGCTGGAACAATACAGGGAGGCCAGGATCCCAGGAAGATCCCCAACATATTTTCCCAGGTCACAGGGCACTGTTGGGTTGCTTCTGTGGCAAGTTATCTTCACTCTCCTTGCTGGGGCTCAATGTGGGTGGAGTGCATGCTGAACCATGCCTCTCCGAGTTCCATCTGAGACAGGGCCATCAGGCCACTGCAGATGATATGGGGTCAGCAGATTCCTAGGGCAATGCCCCAGTTCCTACCTCACTCCAGCTGTGGGCTCTCCCCCTCAATGTGGAGGAAAGGCTGAGAACTACTGCCACATGAGAGGCTGACTGTGAAGGTCCTGGATCCCCATGTTCATCAAACCAAAAGCAGATGTATGGATGGCACATGACTTTCACAGTGGCCTAACTACAACCCACTGTGACGTTCAGGGGTAACAGGTTATAGAGGCTAGAGGACAGCCAGGCTCAAGCATTTTAATATAACTCGCTGAGGCTGACAGAAAAGGGAGGAGAAGATAAGCTACACCTCTGTGATGCCAGACATGTGGCTGGATCTGCACAAGTTCAGCCAGTTGTCCATGTACTTCAGACCGCAATTTCTTAATGTCCTGCAAACTAGCCATCTGCATTTGTTAAATACAGGCTTTGATTACCACATGGGCTTTTCTGGCAAACAAGGTTGTAGAACATGTGAGGTCAGTTGGCTGGAGTGCAGTCCTATATGACACAGGTAATGGGTTTTGTCTATGTGTGATCCTATTAGTGATTCTGTCTATAGCGGCAAAAATCACCTTTGGTTTAGATCTGATTTCTGGGTATATGATAAGCATGTGATTTAAACAGTTCAGTGTAAATTCAGCTCAAGTGCTAGAAAACAATGGTATATATATGACTGATGCTGAGTATTACACCATGAGGATAGAAAGGATAGACAGAGATCCATAATCCATTAGTCCATTTAATCCTCCAGAATGCCCCACATAGCAATGTGCAATTTTGGTTCATATATACGTGTGTGTGTGTGTGCGTGCGTGTGTGTGTGTATAAGATAAATATTTTGTCTCAGAGCACAAAGGTAAGAGAAAGAAAACTCTAGAAGCAGTAGAAAAGGAGCTCTCCCCCTATGGGTCTCAGTTTTCCCATCTACGTAATCTTCTCTGGGACCCTTGCACCTCACAGCCCACCTGGGCAGTGAGCAATCCAGTTATGCCACTTTGCAGCTCTGCATTTGGGCTCAGACCTGCAGAAATGTCAAATTCCTGACAGAGAGCAAGTGAAGCAGAGCCTACGGGGAGCTAAGAGGCTAGATGAGCCAAAATTGGCCCCACCTGTGTGGCAAGTTCTACTTGAAGCCCAGTAACCCATTTCACTCTTACAGTAGTTCTGTGAGGTGGCTACTCCACTTATACCCAGATAGTGAGGCTCTCCATCACTGTGCCATCCTGCCACACCTCTGTCCATGGGCAAGGTGAGTGCTGCAGCATGGAGGTCAGTTGCCTCAATAAGCCAATGTGGGGTGGAGGACCCAGGCAGGTGTGGATCACGGGCTATATCGCTTTTTTTAGGTTGCCAGGCTGCTGCGAGGAGGGTGTCCAACCCATTGTTAAAGCTTCTCTGCTCTGACTTTTTGGCTTTGATCTTACAACGAACAAAGGGCTCACCCTGCTCCTCTATGTGAACAAGACAGAGCTGACTCCTCACCAGCTGCTTTGTGTCAGGGACCAGACCTTCCTGTCTCAAGGACTTGAGAAATGACCCATGGCTGATCTCTGGAGGGAGGACATGACCAAGACCAGGAGAACTGGTTCTCTCTGCTTTGCCAAAGCGGCAGGAGATGGAAAACAGAAATCCTGTTCTCTATCTGCTCTCCATCCTTTTCTCCAAAGGTTGATGGCTCTTTGATCTGACAGCATCCTCTCTCAACAAGTAGCTGTTGTTGCCCACAGGTGTGGAGTCTCCTGCCTTTTAGGCCCTGCTTGCCTCACCTCTTCAGCATCCTGCAGTGGCTGGAGCAGGGCAAGGAGCAGGGCCGGTTGTGGGGTGGAGGGTAACAGACTTCAGCAGAACAGGCTATGGAGCTCATCTTCTCAGCCAAGTGCCCATGTCATGAGGATAGGGAGGGTTCCCTTCCTGCTCAGTACAAAGGTACTTCAAGAGCTTTTTTGTTTTTGACCCATCCCTTGCTTCCCTGTAATTCCACTCAAAGCACCCTTGGAATTTTGTCTTTACTCACTGTCTCCATTTCACCTCAACCTATGCTACTGGGCTTTCATTTCCACCGCCCAAGACAATACTGATGGAAGTCACCCTTTCACATCTGGGAGCCCTCACTGGTTAGTCTTTCGAAAGTGCTGGCCAGTGATATCACTGACTCCACCATGCAATGCTGTCTTCTGTAAACTTCCTTGATATCTCTCATCTATTTTTCTACATCTGCCATTTTGTTTTCCTGACTCAATAGCTGTTCCTTCTCAATCTCTCCTTTTTATCAGACTTTCAAATGTTGGGGTGTCCCCAAGATTCCATTTTGGGCTGTCTACCCTATCTATACACTTTCAAGTGACCTCATCATTCCCATGGCTATAAATACTAGTTATATATTAATGATTTGAATGTTTTTAACCTGTTTGTTGTTAAATAAAACACAGATATAGAAAACCATACAAAACACATAAACAACTTAGTATTTACCTCATATTAACTACACAGGTTAAGATTTGGAACTTTGCCAGCCACCCGGAAGGTCTGCTTGTCCCATCCCAACCACAGCCCCATCCTCCCTCCAAAAGTGATCACTGTCCTGATGGCATAGTCATCACATCCTTTTTTTTTTCTTTTCATGGTTTTATCAGACAACTGCATCCCTACACACTGTAGTTTAGTCTTGCTCATTTTTAAAAACTTTGTCTTTTAATTCTCTTTTAAATTACAGATCTGTCCTTTCTTTTAAGGAAAAAAATTCTTTCTTTTCCTTAAAATCTGTCTGCTCAGTTGCCTGGTGGGGTTTAGCGCACTCTGGTTTGTCCTGGTGCAGTTCAGCATGTTCCTCTGTCTCTGTATCTTTATAAATTGGTAGTCAGATACAGAGGCTTGATCAACCTCCGGTTCTGACCTTCAGCCAAGACTGCAGGTCAGGGGTATCAAACTCATTTTCACTAGGGGCCACATCAATCATGTGGTTGCCTTCAAAGGGCCGAATATAATTTTAGGAATGTAAGGATTAAGTACTCCCTAACTAGGGGCAAGGAGCTCGGTGCTGCCTCCGGGTAGAAACAAGGTGCTGGGCTGGATAAAACAAGGTAGAGGGCCAGATCTGGCCCATGGGCCTTGTGTTTGCCACCTGTGCATCACTTACAGTGTAAGTGATACTGTGCTCTTTCATCAGAAGTTATGAAAAGTCTGCCTTTTACCCTTTTTTTAGTAGTAGTGACTACTGGTGCCCAATGTTTAATATCTAGACCATAGATGCACTTTAGCTTTTATATATCACCCTAAATAATTTTATGCAGAGATGCTGCCCCTCATCTATTATTTGGGCACCCAGGGGCACAGTTCATAGAGGAACGACAAGATAAATGCTAATTTCCTTTTATTTACCTGTTTTCTTAAGATAATAAATTAGTTCCCTGTCATCCTCAGATGATAGCCAATTAATTTTTCAAATGTCATTACGAACTCATGGATACAAACATATTAAACCTGTGTTTAAACATGGGTTTCAATCTACTGTAATCATTATCCTTATTAAAGCTCAAATTGTCATCATTGGCCAGTGAGAGTCTCTTTAAGTTGGCTTATGACCTGTTCCAGGCTCATTTTGTACATTTGCTGCCCAGACCTGGGATCAGCCATTTCTCCAAAAAGCCCTGTTTTTTTTTTTTTTTTCCAGTGGGGAATGATTATAACACAACGTTAATCTGACTGCATTCTTTGGTCATAGTTTCTAGGCCTTTTTTAGTAAATAGAGCTAGGTGGCAAAATGAGATAGATAGATAAATACATAGATACACAGATAGATAATAGATAGATCCTATACATTATATGTAAAATAAAATATATTACATATAAATATGAAATATATACAAAATTTCTAAAATAAAATATTCAAGTTCAAGTCTACAGGGTTTTTACTTTGCCTCCTCTGTACTGCCTCTCTCTTTCCATTCATTTGTACTGAGAATCCTGGTTCTCCAAAAACCCAGAAATGATAGCAATTGAATGACACCACCAATTATTTGCCTCACCTTACATCATACATACAACAGTTTCAGAATAACAGTAGCAATACTAAAGTCATTATCAGCTATTGTAATTTTACAAAGGTTTAAAACGTTTTTGCATATGGCATCTCCATTCTTCCCATTCTTTTCTTTTTTCCGAATGTTTCACTTTTAATTGTTGAGACAGCTCCTATATTAAGTTTTACAAAAAAAGCATGTTTTCCAACATGCTTCCAAACAGTGTTCAGGGTAATGTGGTGTAAGAGCAACATTTAACATAATTCAACTGCTTTAACCTAAATATACTTACTACTTAAGTATACCCTACAATAGAACTAACTTGAGAAAAGCTAGAAATTCTTTAACAGTTATAGTTTACTCAACTTAGTTGTTACATCCTAGATGATATTTGTGTTCAAAAATACTGAACCTTAAGTTTAAAACAATCCTGATTTCCACTCAAAGCATAAATCACAAGCTAGTATTGCAAAACTGTTAAACTTGTTTCATGTTTTTTTCCCCCATTAAAGTAATATTGACCAAGAGTCAGCAACAAGGATCAATTACATTCCCCATCCACCACTCATACTGGACATGCTAGACATCCCTCCCATTCCATTCACTCCCACAGATGCATGGCTTCCGTTACTGTAGTAGCTGCTGTTCACTGCTCCTTGGCTGCCTATGGAATGTTTGATTGAAAATCACTGGAGTTTTCCTGTAAAACTTGGTCATATTCGCTCATGCTGCTCTGGCCACCATAACCGCCTCCATAACCACCGCTCAGCTGCTGGCTGGCTGGGCCACCATAACTGGACTGGTTTGACAAGTCCATGCCTCCCATCATTTGGCTATCATAAGCACCACCGCTTGCTCCTGCTGTAGAATTCAAGAAGAGTTCTACATATCTGTGTTGCATATTTGCTTTGTTTTTTGACATAGCTGCCACAGCATCTTCATGGGTCTGCCATCAGGATCAATTTCAATATGTACTCTCACAAGGTTGAGCAGTGAAAAAAAATTATAAATGTCTTTTTCAGTAGCTCTGTAAGATAATCCCCACATGTGTACACAGTGTCCAGTAGTGCTCTGGAAAGTAGAGCCACCGTCCCCGTATCTGTGGTCAGACATTCCTGAAAAACAATAATGGAGGTCTCTTCCAAATCTATCTGACCCAGAACCATAGCCATCATTGTAGCCATTGTAGTCATCATAGCCTCCATAACCTCCACCACAAGCACCACGCCTTATCCTTTCAAAGCCAGCTCCTCTGCCAATGCTGTTATACCCTCTGCCAGCCCCAGGTCTGTCATAGGGACCTGGCCGCTGCATGGCCATAAGCTTTTGTGGTGGATCATAGTGACTTCTAACTTCAGCTCAACTGCTCTTAAAGGTTTCAATATATCTGTGCCCTATTCTTTCCTTGTATTTCTTTAGAGCCTTTTCAGCTATTTCCTGTGAAACAAACTGCACAAAGGCCTCCCCTGTACTCCTCCCCTGGAAGTCCACTGGCAATGATATCCCATTTGGCACAATTTCCAACCCTGAGAAGAACTGAACAATTTCTTCCTTGCTACATCCAAAGGGGAGTCCTCTAAGCCGCATAAAGCCATCATTGGCCGTGTCAGGACTATTTGGACCAGTATGCTTCAACACCCAATCCATTTCAACGTTGTTTGACTTGAATACTTCAACATATCTGTGTCCCATAGTTTCTGTGTCTTTTTTCAGGGCCAATTTGACGTTCTCTTCTGATTTGAGTTCAACAAAAGCCTCTCCACTCGGTCTACCTTCTCTGGTGTAGATGAAATGAATACCTTGAGCCCCATTTTGAATTTTGCAGTCGGAGAACCACTGCACTTCGTCCACCGAGCAAGACCACGGCAGGCCCTGAACCTTCACCACAAACCCCTCTCCACCTTCCGGGCCCAGCATCATCATCTCCCGGTGGGTCTTGGCATCCACACAGACTGACCACCTGACTTCAGCATGGCTGAGTCCATTCTCCCCATTCTTTTTTTTTTTTAGATTTTATTTATTATTTATTTTTAAAGAGGGAAGGGAGGGAGAAAGAGGAGAGGGAGGGGGGGGGAGAGAGAGAGAGATAGAGGGGGAGAGAGAGAGAAACATTAATGTGCGGTTGCTGGGGGTTATAGCCTGCAACTCAGGCATGTACCCTGGTTGGGAATCGAACCTGCGACACTTTGGTTCACAGCCCTTGCTCAATCCACTGAGCTACGCCAGCCAGGGATCATTCTCCCCATTCTTAATACTATACATACATCATCAGATAATACTGTCATTGAAACCCTGACTTAGTCTTAGTGCTGCAAGTAACTCTGTCTTTTTTTCAAATATAACATCTTCTTAACATTGAGTGTTTAGAGAAGAAGAGAGGAAAAGGGAGACAGAGACAAGAAGAGGGAGCAAGAGAGAACATCACTTTTTTGTTTCATGCATCTGTGTATTCACTGGTTGTCCCTTACATGTGCCCTGACCTGGGATCCACCGGTAACCTTGGTGCATCAGGACTCCAAGCAACTGAGCTAGCCTGCCAGGACATAAATATATTTAATTCTCACCACTGGTCTTATGTCAATGTCTTTCTGGTCATTGGTTGTCTGAAACTCACTCTTTAATAGATTCCTGAGAAAGGACGCATAGGAACAATATTCTCTGAGTCCATACAGGCTATTTTAGTGACAGTTTGTGCTCTTTACACTTGAAGAATCATTTTGCTGAATGTAAAGTCCTTAGCACGTGTTCACATTTTTTTTAGTACCTTTGATATATTACTCAGGATTAGTCTTTTTAAAAATAATGCCTTATGGGAAATAAAGAGTATAAAAGAAGGAAAAAATATAAAACCAAAAAGAAATCAAGAAAGAGATAAACATGATTGGAGAGAAAGTGACAAATATGGAAGAAAGATAAAGAATATTTAACATGTGGATAACATATAAAAGGGGGAGGAACTAACCTGGGAGTTAGCCTCTTTCCCTCACACTCCAAAAGGTATCATATCCATGGGCTCTGGCCATCTTACCTGAAAACCCATCCCTAACTCACCTTGTCACTGTCTCCATTGCCTCCTGCCATGACGTGCCTGTGGAAAAATCTAATGAGAGTATCATTTTCTTTCTCATTTAAGTCACTTTCTTTTCTTCATTAGATGCCCAAAGGATTTTTTCTTTTTCTTTAAAGCTCAGTTATTTTACTAGAATATGTTCTGGTCAATCTGGGTCAATATTTTCAGGTACATAGTGTGCTCTTTCATATGTGGCTTTAAATATTTCTATCTTTTAATTTCAGTAGGTTCTTGGAATTATATTTTTAGATTTGGGTTATCTGCTACTCATATGTTGAGCCTTTGCCTTTCTTCAACATGTGTCACTTTCTGTCAAACCATGTTTATCTCCTTAATTTCTTTTTGGTTTTAATTTTTTCCTTCCTTTATGCCTTTTATTTCTCATAAGGTATTATTTATAGTGTTTATGTGCACTCAAGTTCCTTATCATTTAGTCCTCATTTATAAAATGTTTTCCTTTTATTTATAATACTTTCTTGAGTTCTATCATCTTATTTCTAAGTTTTTGTAATTCTGAGTTGTTATATTTTATATCTTGTATCATTTAAAAATTCTTTTAACCTATTGTGAAATAGCATGTTATAGGCTTGTTTTCTTCTGTTTTCTTTTCTTTTTCTGAGCATGTGCTTTCATTGTCTGCAGGAATGTTACTCTCCTCATTCTCTTCTTTTTACAGCCACTTGTATGGGGTATAGATACAATCATGTAATTTTTATGTGAAATGAGTTTTCCTGAACTTAAAGAAAGGCTTCATTCAGATGCCTTTTCAAACTCTACAGAGCTCCTTCTATTATTTTATATAGTGATAAAAAGTATAGTGTCTGTCTTTAAAAGATTTCAGATTTGTTCCCCTTCCTAAATTTTATCTGGACTTTCTCTTCTTTCTCTTCCTTTTCTTTTTATTATTCTGATCCTGTCCCATTCTGACTCCACTCTCAGGAGTGTCTTTAATGGAGACCTTGGCCAGAAGCCCTGACTGGTCAGTTTTCAGAATATGCAGGAACTACACTGGTTTAGACCCTTCACTTACCTGCTCTTGGAATCACCACCCTACCTTTCAGTTTTAGCTGCTACTTTCAAATTGTCTCACCATATTATACATTGAATTTCTGTTGCTACTTTGTGGTTCTCTTGTCTCAGGTCCTCTTTCCTCTGTTTCTACTTTTCATGTATGAACACCAATAACAGACAAGTCATGGATTTGTTAATGGTTTCTTTCCATCCTACTGTATTTGAGAGTTCATGAGGACACCTTATTACTTAGTTTTATTTTTTCATTTTTAAAATTTAAATATTTTATTGTTTATGCTATAACAGCTCTCTCAATTTTTTTCCCCTTTGCCCTTCTTCACCCACCACCTCCCCCAAAGTCAAACACACACTGTTGTCCATGTCCATGGGTCCTTCATACATATTCTTTGACTAATCCTTTCACCTTCTTTCATCTAGTCCCCACCTCCCCACTCCCTTCTTACAGCTGTTAGTCTGTTCCATGTTTCTATGCCTCTGGTTCTGTTTTTCTCGTTAGTTTATTCTGTTCATTAGATTCTACGTATAAATGAGATCGCATGGCATTTGTCTTTCTCTGACTAGCTTATCTTACTTAGCATAATAGTCTCCAGCTGCATTCATGTTATCACAAAAGATAAGAATTCCTTCTTTTTCATAGCTATGTAGTATTCTACTGTGTAAATGTACCTTTTTTTTTCTTTTTTAATGCACTCATCTACTGATGGACACTTAGGCTGTTTTCAAATCTTGGTAATTGTAAATACTTCACTGCTATGAACATAGGGGTTCATATATTCTTCTGAATTGTTGATTTGGGGTTTTTAGGATATATTCCCAGCAGTAGAATCACTTGGTCAAAAAGCAGTTCCATTTTTAAATTTTTGAGGAATTCCATACTGCTTTCCACAGTGGCTGCACCAGCCTTCATTTCCATGAACAGTGCACTAGGTATCCCTTTTCTCCACATCCTCACCAGTACTTGTTTTTTGCTGACTTATTAATGATGACCATTAAGACAGGTGTGAGATGATATCTCATTGGGGTTTTTCATTTGCATTTCTCTCATGGCTAGTGATATAGAGCATTCTTTCATATATCTATGGGCCATATATATGTCCTTGAAGAAGTGTCTGTTCAAGTCCTTTGTCCATTTTTTGATTGGATTATTTGTCTTTCTGGTGTTGAGTCATTAAAGTTCTTTATATATTTTGGAGATTAAACCCTTGTTTGATGTATTGTTGGCAAATACGTTCTCCCATTCAGTAAGTTCCCTTTTCATATTGATGATGTGCAGAAGCTTTATAATTTGAGGTAGCCCCATTTGTTTATTTTTTCCTTTGCTTCTTTTGCTGTAGGAGATATATTAGCAAAAATATTGCTGCACAAGATAATTTGAAATTTTACTGCCTGTGTTTTCCCCTAGGACATTTTAAGATATTGTGACCTACATTTAAGTTTTTTTATCCATTTTCAGTTTATTCTGGTATATGGTATAAGTTGGTGATCTAGTGTCATTTTTTGTGTGTGTGTGTGTAGCTGTCCAGACCTCCCAACACCATTTATTGAAGAGACTGTCTTTACTTCATTGCATGCTCTTGCCTCCTTTGTCAAATATTAATTGTCCAAAAAGTTGTGGAGTTATTTCTGGGCTCTCTATTCTGTTCCATTGATATATATGCTTGTTCTTATGTCAGTACCAGGCTGTTCTGATTACAGCAGACTTATAGTATAGTTTAATATCAAGTATTGTTATCTCTCTAACTTTGTTCTTCTTTCTCAAGATTGCTGAGGCTATCTGGGGTTGTTTTGGTTCCATAGAAATTTTTGGAATTTTTTTCCAGAGTTGTGATATATGTCATTGGTATTTTAATAGAATTGCATTGAATCTATAGATTGTGTTGGGTAGTATAGACATTTTAATGATGTTAATTCTTCCAATCCATGAAAACACTTTATGCTTCCACTTATTTGTACCTTCCTCAGTTTCTTTCTTCAGTGTTTTATAGCTTTCTGTGTACAGGTCTTTTACCTCCTTGGTTAAATTTATTTCTAGATATTTTTTTTTTGTTGCCATAGTAAATGGGATTGTTTCCTTACTTTCTTTTTCTGACAGTTTAATATTGGTGTATAAAAATACCATCAATTTCTGAATATTGACTTCATATCCTGCTACTGTGCCAAATTCATTTATTAGGTCAAGTAGTTTTTGGTGGAGCCTATAGGGTTTTCTTTCTTTTTTTTTTTATAAAAGATTTTATTCATTTATTTTTAGAGAGGGAAGGAAGGGAGAAAGAGAGAGAGAAACATCAATGTGCGGTTGCTGGGGATCATGGCCTGCAACCCAGGCATGTACCCTGACTGGGAATAGAACCTGCGACGCTTTGGTTTGCAGCCCGTGCTCAATCCACTGAGCTATGCCAGCCAGGGGGGTTTTCTAATGTACAATATCATGTTGTCTACAAATAATGACAGTTTTACTTCCTCCTTTTCAGTTTGGATGCCTTTTATTTCTTCTTTTTGTCTGAATAAGAGTGGTAAAAGTGAACACCCCTGACTTGTTCCTGATCTTGAGGAAAATGTTTTTAGTTTTTGCCTCCTGAGTATGATGTTGGCAGTAGATTTTTTGTATATAGCCTTTATTATGTTGAGGTATACTCCCTCTATTCTCACTCTGCTGAGTGTTTTTATCACAAATGAGTGCTGGATTTTATCAAATGCTTTTTCTGCATCTATTGCTTTGATCATGTGATTTTGTCTTTCATTTTGTTTTTGTGATGTATAACATTTATTGATTTGTGAATATTGTACCGACCTTGCATCACTGGGATAAATTCCACTTAATCATGGTATATGATGTTTTTTAGGTATTGTTGTATCTAATTGGCTAGTATTTTGTTGAGAATTTTAGTATCTATGTTCATCAGAAATACTGGCCTGTGATTTTATTTCTTGGTTGTGTTTTTACCTAGTTTTGTGATTAGAATATTTCTTGTTGTCAAAAAGAGTTTGGAAGTCTTCCCTCTTCTTGATTTTTTGGTAGAGTTTGAGAGAAACAGGTGTTAGTTCTTCTTTGAATGATTGGTAAAATTCACCTGTTAAGTCCTCTGGTCCAGGACTTTTGTTTGCTGGGAGTTTTTTGATTCCTGCTTCAATTTCATTAGTTGTTATTAGTCTATTCAGGTTTTCTGCTTCTTCCTGATTCAGTTTTGGAAGATTGTATGTTTCTAGAAACTTATCCATTTCTCCCAGGTTGTTCACTTTCTTGGCATATATTTTTTCATATATTTTCTTACAGTCCTCTGCATTTCTGTAGTATCAGTTGTTACTTCTCCTCTTTCATTTCTGATTTTATTTATTTGGGCCCTTACTCCTTTTTTCTTGATGAGTCTGGTTAAATTTCCTCAATTAATGTTTATATTTTCAAAGAATCAGCTCCTGGATTCATTGATCTTTTGAATTGTTTTTGTCTTCATGTCATTTAATTCTTCTCTGATCTTGATTGTTTCCTTCCTTCTATTTAATCTGGGCTTTGCTTGTTGTTTTTCTAGTTCTTTTAGGTGTAAGCTTAGGTTATTTATTTGAGATTTTTTAATCTTTAGTAGGCCTGTAATTCTAAGAACTTCTCTTTCAGGACTGCTTTTGCTGTGTTCCATAGGTTTTGGATTGTTTTGTGTTCATTTGTTTCCAGGCACTTTTTGATTTCTTCCTTGATCTGATAGATGACCCCTGTTCATTATTTAAAAACATGGTATTTATTCTCCATGTATCTGAATGTTTTTGAGGGTTTTTAAAATTGAGTTGATTTATTGTGATCCAAGAAGCTTGATATAATTTAAATCTTCTTGCATTAGTTAAGGCTTGCTTAGTGTCTTATCTTGTTGTCTTTCGGAATGATCCATGTACTCCTAAGAAGAATGTGTATTCTGCTGCTTTGAGATGAAACATTGGTGAATGTCAATTAAATCCATCTAATCTAGTATGTTGTTTAAGGGTGCTGTTTCCTTGTTGATTTTTTGTCTGAAAGATCTATCCATTGGTGACAGTGCTGTTAGATCTAGGCAGGCCTAGGGGGAATGAAAATCACCAGGTGAGAAAATGGCACCATGGGAAGCTGCCTGCAGACCCTACCTAGAAAGATTAGGGTCTGGGATCAGCTTATCTGGCATAACAGGATGCAGCTTTCACTCAGCAATCAACTCTAGCCAATCAGACTCTAAAACCCCAACTGCAAATTTTTACATTTAAAAACCCTGATCTAGCCCTGGCTGGCGTAGCTCAATGGATTGAGTGCGGGCTGGGAACCAAAGTGTCCCAGGTTTGATTCCCAGCCAGGGTACATTCCTGGGTTGCAGGCCATAACCCCCAGCAACTGCACATTGATGTTTCTCTCTCTATCTCCCTCCCTTCCCTTTCTAAAAATAAATAAATAAAATATTAAAAAAAAAACAAAAAAACAAACAAAAAAAAAACCCTGATCTAAGAACAAGTCCCAACCTCCCTTGGTTGGCTCCCCAACCTCCCTTGGTTAGCTCCCCAACCTCCCTTGGTTAGCTCCACTTTCCCCTACAAGTCCCAACCTCTCTTGTCTGGCTCCACTTTTCCCAAGTCCTAACCTCCCATGGTGGGCTCCACTTTCCCCCACGATTCCTAACCTCCCTTGGTTGGCTCCCCAACCTCCCTTGGTTGGCCCTACTTTCCTCTTAACCTCCTTCAGTTGGCTGCACTTTCCCCTTATTCCCCATTAATAAATCTTGCTCTCCTTAGCTCACTGAGACCTAACAAATGCCATGTTAAAGTACCCTATCATGACTGTATTGCCGTCTATTTCTTCCTTAAGTTCTTCAAGATTTTCTTTATAATTTTAGGTGCTCCTGTATTGCATGCATATATGTTTACAAGTGTTATATCATTTTGTTGGATCGATCCCTTAGTATTATATAGTGATCTTCTTTGTCTCTTTTATGGCTTTTGTTTTGATGTCTATTTTGTCAGATATAAGTATTGCTACCCAAGCTTTTCTTCTGTCCCCATTTACATGGATTATTTCTTTCTATTTCTTCACTTTCAGCCTATGTAAATCTTTTGTTCTGAGGTTGGTCTCTTGTAGATAGCATATATGTGGGTTTTGTTTCCTAATCTACTCAGCTAATTATGTCTTTTTTTCCAGAGCATTTAATCCATTTACATTTAAGTTTATTATCAATAGGTACTTTTTCATTGTCATTTTTTTTCTCTTTCAACCTGTGTTCCAGTCTGTATTTCTTCTTCTTAAAGCAATCCCTTCAGCATCTCTTGCGATGCTGGTTTGGTGGAAATGTACCCTCTAGCCATTTTTTTTTTTTTTTTTTTTTGCTCTGGGAAGCTCTTTATTTCACCTTCTATTTTAAATGAAAGCCTTGCTGGATAGTGTAGTCTTGATTGTAGGACCTTGCTTTACATTTCTAGGGATACTTCATGCCAATCCCTTCTAGCCTGCAAAGTTTCTGTTGAGAAATCCCTGGATAGCCTAATCAGAGCTTCCTTGTAGGACACTAACTATTTCTCTCTTGCTGCCTTTAAGATTCTCTTTGTCTTGAAACTTTGCCATTTTAATTTGTGATATGTCTTGGTGTGGTTATCTTTGGGTTCATCTTGATTAGGACACTCTATGATTCCTGAACTAGTGTGACTTTTTCCTTCACCATGTTAGGGAATTTTTCTGTCACTATTTCTTCAAACAACCTTTTGTATTCCTTTCTTCCTTTCTTCTCCTTCTGGTAGCTCTATGATACGAATACTATTACATTTCATGTTGTCCAAATCTCCCTTAAATCATCCTATTTTTAAGTCTTTTTTTCTTTGTGTTGCTCTGACTGGGTGTTTTTTTTCTATCTTGTCTTCCAAATTGCTCATTTGATCCTCTGCTTTGTCTAACTGCTTTTTAAATTCCTTCTAGTGTATTCTTCATATCAGGTATTGCATTCTTCATTCCCAACTGGTTCTCATTCATAATTTCTATGTCCTTTTTTATGCTGATGTAGTTTTCACTAAGTTCTTTGAGCATCCTTATAACTATTACTTCAAACTCTATGGCTGATAACTTGCTTGCCTCAATTTTATTTAGCTCTTTTTGGGGGGATTCCTCCTTTTCTTCCACATGCAGGTTGTTTCTTTGTTTCTCCATTTTAGCTGTCTCTTTTTGTTTGTCTCTATGTATTAGATAGATCTGCTTTTACTCCCTTTCATCGTGGTGTGGTCTTATGTCAGGGATGTCAAACTCATTTTCACCAGGGCCACATTGGCCTCATGGTTGCCTTCAAAGGGCTAAATATAATTTTAGGACTGTATAAGTGTAATTACTCCTTAAAAGTTAAGCGAAAGCTTAGCACTGCTGCTGGGTAGAAAGAAAGATGCTGGGCGGGATAAAACAAGGTGGAGAACTGGATTTAGTCCATGGGCCTTGTGTTTGCCACCTGTGCTTATGTGGTAAAAGTCCTGTGGGACCCAGCGGTTCAGTCTCCTTGATCTCCTGAGCTGGGTTTTTCTAGGACTGTCCTTAGTGTGCATATGTAGGCTCTCCTTTTGTATTTGGGTCCTGCTTGTTGTTGGCCTTTTCATTGGTGGCATCTCCCCTCTGGATGGCTGACTGGATGGCTGACCAGATGGCTGAGATGCTAAACCCCCATCACATCCTCTACAATGCCAGGGGTGTCAAACTCATTTTCACTGAGGCCACATCAGCCTCGTGGGTGCCTTCAAAGGGTCAAATGTAATTTCAACTCCTTAACAGTCAAGGAGTAGTTTCATATATACAGCCCTAAAATTATTTTGGCCCTTTGAAGGTGACTGTGAAGCTGATGTGCCCTCGGTGAAAATGAGTTTGACATCCCTGCTCTACACTGTTGTACAGGTGCTGACAGAACAAAGTAAATCAACACAAAAAAACAAAACCAGAACAAGCAATCACACCCCAACAATAGCAAAATCAACAACAAAAGAGCAAAGAATAATAAAAGTGTAAAGAGAAACAGAATAGTTAAGAAAGAGAAAAAAAAGAATAAAAACCAAAAGAAGACCACAGGAAAGAAAAGTGATTACTTAGCAATAAAGGAAGAGAACTAATATGAGTAAAGACTAGAAAAAGGGAAGTGGGAAAAGGACAAAGAAAGAGAAAGAATAACAAAAATAAGAAAGAAAAAGAAGGGGAAAATGGAGTAAGCAAAGGTAAGAGCAAAATAAGAGGTAAGAAAAAAATAGAGCAACAAAAGTAGAAGAAAAAGAAAAAAAGAATATAAAGGTTATGAAAAAGAAAAATAAGCAAAATAGAGACAGACTCAGATAGAGAGCAGGGTGACAGTTCTGTGGGTAGGGGTTAAGGGGTGGAAGAATTGAGCAAAAACAGAAAAAGGACTCATGGATGTGGACAACAGTGTAGTGATTGCAGGGGGAGAGGTTATGGGGGGGGTATAAATAGTAATGGAAAATACTATTAACAATCAAAAAAATAAAATAATAAAAAAAACTGGTCAAAATCTACCCCCCCTCCCAAAATGGAGTATGTCTCAGCAGAGTTTAGTGCTTGCCTGCTGGGTTCTCTCTCTGGGTATGGCTCTGATTTGTCTGACACTGGTATAAGCCACTGTCAGGTGCTATCCACCTCTAGCCCCCACAGCCTGTTTGAAGCTATAAGAGATCCACAGTGTGTATTTATGATGTCTGATGCAGTATTGAGGTATGTCTAGGCATGGATATCTCTACAGCTGCTCCCCCACATCTCTTCCCAAGGCCTCTCACTCTAGGCTGTCCTTGCTTGACTTCAGTCTGTGCCATCTCTCCTTCACCTGAGCTCAAGATGAGTGGCTATGAACACAAAACCTGTGCTTTGGCCTCTTGAAGAAAAAGAAATAGCTTTGTCTCCAGTAAGCTCCATCTCTCCCTAGCAGACAAAAGCCCTGAGACCTTTCACCACTAGATGCTATGTGGGTGGCTGATTCCAGCACTGGCACTGCTCCATGAGAGGTCTAAGGTCCAGACCTCTTTCTTCTCAGGGGGTACTGCCCACAGCTGAGCCGTAACCTCAGCCTGCCACTGGTGGCAATGGGGCCATTCCCTCTCATGTCCCTACCCTCCCTATCAGTCACCTTCCTATCAGAAACCTTCCTATCGTTGGTTTCTGGCTGTCCTTGGTTAGAAGTCTCTTTTTCACATAGTCTTTGGTAATTTACTTTGGGTGATTTTTCCCCTTATTAGTTTTATTTCCAATTTGGGTCTGGGAAGAGGTGTGAGAAAGATTCTCCTACTCTACTGTCATCTTGCCTCACTTAGTTTTATTGTAAATGTTGCTCATGGTGTTTTGGTTTTCTATTTCATTGTCGTTTTATGTGGGGATTTGGGAAGATCCAAAAATTATACTGCCATTATCTTAACCAAAACCTCTCCTGCTGATAACTTCCAAATTTTGTCTCCAGACTACATCTCTCACCTGACCTTATATACCCAATTACTAACTGATATCTCCACATGCATTCCCCCTCAAATATACCTTCTTTATTAATCTTGCCCATCTCAGTAAATGGCACCACTTCCCACTCAACTGCTCAGGTTAAAAATCGGGTAGTTATTTTCTTTCCCTCACCCTCCAAAAGGTATCATACCCACAGGCCCTGACCAGCTCAACTACAAATACATCCCTAACTCACTTTGTCACCATGTCCACACTTTCCCTGGTCCAGGCCTCCACCACCTCTCCTTTGGAGTTCCGTACTAGCTTCCTGGTCTCTACTCTCTCTCCCCTGCAGGGCAGCCAGTATGGTCTTTTCAAGATAATTCAGATTCCATCATTCCCATGCTTAACACATCCCAAAGCCTTCCCACTGCAAATAGTAAAATTCTAACACCTAACCATGGCCTAAAAGACCCTGCATAATTTGGACCATACTGTCCTCTCTGACTCCATCTCCCTTGATTTTCCTTATAGTCTATATGTTCTAGACACCTGGTCTTTTTGTCCTTAAAACATCCTCATGTGCCCCTCATCTCAGGACCTTTACCCTTGCTCTCCTCTGTGGTTGGAATGCATTTCCCCTAGATCTTTGCAGCACTGCCTTTGTCATCATTCATGTCTGAACTCAGAGCAGTTTCCTTTACACCTAGGTAAAGCTGTCAGCTATTTTATTTTCTTAGCACTCATCAGTTCCTGCAATTACCAGTTTCATTTATTTGTATGTATAAGTATTGTCTGAATGCCTACCTCCCTACCACCAGAAGAATTCTTCTTGTGGACAGTGATACTAGCTGGTACATAATAGGTGCACAATATATATTTATCAGGTAATTGTTTTTCCAGTTATCTCTGGGGATGGCTAAGGGAACTGAGCCCTATGCCACAGCAAGCTCTGGGACATATTGTAATACTTTCCTGAAATCACCAGCTGCTAGCCTAAACCTTTCATTCAGAACATGGTCCTGTCCAAATACACTGTCCTGACCACCTGACTCTAGTAAAGAGTTGTGGTTCTCAACTCTTTTAGAATAATCACTCCCTTTCTATAACAAATATTTTATAATACTCCCTTTCTATTTGAAATAAAATTCAAATGTAACCTAATTTTTTCTTTAAATCTACATAACTCCCTAGTGATAAAGGAATATTAAAAAGAAAGTAACTTCTATTAAAATAATAACTATTTCATTATGCAAGTGTATGAGTGTGACTAAACTAGAGACATAAAGAAGTGGTCAGATATTTGTACCTTTCTGTAGAATCACCATGAACACGACAACTATGAATTCAGACTAATACAGGAATGTTGTGTTGGCAACTCAAATATCACATGCTGAGTTGACAAGAGTTATGAAGGGTGATGTGATTTTCTAAAATGTTATATAACTTATGGTAAAAATTACAACAAAACACAGTCTTCCCAACTTACTTAGTAGTTATAGTAGTATAAAATTCAATGCATATTATATGTTTATAAAAATATTCTGCATTTACAAATAAAATATAGATTCTAGGTTCAGATATATATATATTACTTACATGTAGAATATCTAAAAATCTTGGAGGAAGAGGGACATTACTGGACTCAGCTGAATGTCGGAAGGCACTGGCCCATTGCATGCCAGTAAGGTTCCCTCCCTAAGCATCATGATAACCAAAACTGACCTGACAAATTCATAGAATGCCTCTCAATTTATATTATCGTAAAATAATCTTGCCAATAGTTGCCAAAACTGGAAGCAACTGGTGCTTTAACTGGTGACTGGTTAGGTACATTATGTCCTGTCCATACAATGAAGTACTACTTAGTAATAAAAATAAATAAATTTCTGATATAGGCAACAACACAGATGACTCTCAAATGCATTATGTTAAGTGAAAGAAGCCAGACTGAAAAGGCTACATATTGTTGGTACACAACAGATTAGGTGGCTTTTAAACAACTGAAGTTTATTTCTCATAGTTCTGGAGGTTGAGATGTCCAAGGTCAAGGCATCAGCATACTTGCTGTCTGGTGAGGGCCTGCTTCTGGAGTTCTAGACAGCCATCTTCTCACTGTATCCTCACAGGGTAGAGGGGCCAAGGGGGCCATCTGGTGTCCCTTTTATAGGAGAACTAATCCCACTCATGAATGTTCCTCCTCGAGGGCCTGATCACCTCCCAAAGACCCCCCCCCACCAAGTATCATCACATTAGGAATTAAAGTGCAACATATACATTTGGGAGGAATATAAACATTCAGTCTATAGCACTATATGATGCAACTTCTACAATCTTTTGGAAAAGACAAAACTACAGGGCCAGGAAAAAGGTCAGTGGTTGCCAGGAGCTGGGGCGGGAGTGCTGACCACAGAATGACAACTGAAGTTTCATGGATGATGCAGCTGTTCTATATTGACTGGCTGTGGTTACATGCATGTGTGTATTTGTCAAAACTCATACTCATAGAATTGCAGAATATAAATAGACTTTACTATATATAAATTATACCTCAAATGTTAAAAGTGTTAAAAACAGGTCCTACCTCCACTGAGAGCCACTGCTCTAGAGCTGCACAGTGCATCACACCCTTCTTGCTGTCCTGTCACTGTGAGGAGGGAAGGGCAAGATGGGTAGACCCTGCTCTGAGAACAAGCTCTGTGGGGGGTCAGGGAACCATACATAATGCTTTATGGAGGAAAACCAGCACTTAAGTTGAATGTCTGGTTCCAAAGCCTGACATTTACCACTTGGGTGAATTTATGTGACCAGGGGCAACTTTTCTCCTCTGAACTTCAGTTTCCTAATTGTTGGTCCCAACCCTTTGTGGTTCTGCTGTTTGCTGAAGCCATGGAGCTGGTTCCTGGTAAGCATCTAGGTCCTGGGCATGACTCTGTCCTCACCTTGCTCACCACTGGGATACTCTTCTCACAGGTGAGGCACATGGGAGGCCCCTGAGCTGTGTACCCTCCTACCAAGGGTCAAGGCAAAAGACGTGGGCTGGAACAAGGCCCCACACAACAGCAAGAATGGGGACTAGAAGGAAGTGCCTACTGCAAGTGAGTCAGCAAGTCCAGAAGGTGGCAATCCTGGACCAAATAAATTTGTGACAAATCAGAAGTCAAGGTCATTCTTCCTGCAAACTGTCATGACCTTGACAAGGCCCTCTTTTTAATGACTAGCAGCACAGGTATTCCCAGGGGCTACTTTCCCTCCTTCCCTTCCTTATTCTGTGGCCCCACTCATAGTGCACTTGAGGCACCCTTTCCCCTGAAGGCCACCTTTGTGATTACAAAGGGTTAAAGAAAGACAGTTTGTGCCACAGACTACCCCCCAACCCCCAGCCACAGAACCTTTCCTAGCTGGAGGCATGGCTAATGAACATTTATATTATTTCTTCTCTTCCTCCTCCCCCTTCCCCATCATATCAATCAATGTCTTGTTGTATCCTCAGATGAATCTTAAGGCCACCTGTTTCCTTAAGATAAATTCCTACATAAGAAGTTGAGGGATCAAAGGATGTGCTCACTTTGAGGCTTTCTGAAGGGACACAAAAATTTTCCTTCTAGGCAAAATGTCTCCAACCCTTAACCCACATTGGGGATAATCTTATTTCTTTATAAAATACCCATTAAATTGTCAAAAATGGACATCATTGATGTTATCTCACTCTTTGATTACTTGTAAGGACAGAAATTTTTTTGTGTTTTTAGTGACCATGTATAAAAGCACATGAGGAAGAGGTGGTAATATGAAGGGAAAGCCTTGTCCACCCACCCAATAACACTGGAATGAGACAGTCTGCTGGGGAAAGTGTGTGGCCTCCACGACAGAAAAACTAACACAAAAACCATAAAGGGAGAATGCGATAAATGTGACTCTACACAAATATCAAAATATATTGTAAACAAACTAAAAGGTAACTGATGGAGGACACATTTGCAACATATATCACATATCTGAGTTTAACAGAACATCAGACATTCTAACAAATCTTATTTTACAAACATGAATATCAGTTAAGAAGATGGGCCTTTGCAGTACCCCTCAGAAGAGTTAATACTAAATGAATTCTGTCACCCACTCTGGAGTCATGACCACCTGAACAGAGGAGGGAAGGCCAATTACCAGAAGTCAAGAGCACACCACAAGCCTTAGTACTGTAGTCCCTCTTCATTCCTCCTCACTCCTTTTCACTTTCTGCATTTTCAGCTACCCATGGTCAACCACAGTCAGAAAATATTAAAAGGAAAAATTTAGATAGTTTGAGAGAGAGGGAAATCTTATTCACATAACTTTTATAATGGTATGTTGTTATAACTGTTCTATTTTACTATTATTGTTGTTAATCTCTTAGTGTGCCTTTATCATAACTGGGTATGTATAGGAAAAAACATGGTGTGTGTAGGGTTCTGTGCTATCTGCCTTTTCAGGCATCCACTGGGGTCTTGGAACTTGTTCTCTATAAATGGTGGGGGTGACTGCATTTCCTTTTTCCCTCCCAGCTCACTGCACCCTTAGGAATTTTAACCCTTCACAATCTTTTGTTTATATTTTTGCTATTGAACCACTATTAATTGATAAGGAATGGGTGATGCTTGAATAATGCTCTGTTACTGCTTCCTTTAAACATTTTTAAGGAAAACATGATTACCAAGTAAACCTCATTTGGGATCACTCAGAGCTCCAGAGGTCTCAGCTCAGAATGTTCTTTGCTGGTCTTTACAGAAACAACAGCACATGGGTTTGCAAGAGTCTGTGAAACCTGGAGACAGTTTGTGTGAGTGCTAGTGAAGGAAGTGAATGTTTGGAGAAAACCCACTGTGCTGCCCAGAGAGGAGAACGATGGTTCCTTTCAGAAGAGCCAAAGCTCAGGTCTGGCTCCTGGGATGAAGCAAGAGGTCTCTTTGGAGAAGCCTTGAAATCTTTCTGACTGTCAATTAATCCTATAGCAAAATGCCATCATCTCCATCATGGAAGCAGTACGAGCAAATACAGTTTTGAAAAGAAAAATGTGACATAGAAATGCAAGAAATTTTCAACTTTAATTAAAATGGTCACTGCTGAGTGAAGGACTGACACCCTTTGCTATGACTTACTCGGCACCAGTTGGAGAGGCAGCAATGCATAGTGATTAAGACTGCCAGCTCTGGAGCCAGCAACTAACTAGCTGCGTGACCTAGTTCGAGTTACATAATCCTTTAAACTTTAGTTTCACCATTTGTAAAATAGTATATAATGCCTACAGATGCTGTGGGAATTGCATTAAACATGTAGATTCCAAAGAAAAGTGCCTGACGCATAGTTACTGTCCAATAAATGTTATTGTTACAGGGTGCAGCCATGAGGGGGGGCCCCAAATGGGCATTTGAAATGGGGTCCAGAACTTAAGGTGTCCAGGAGATTTTAAGATGTCTCCATCCCCCACCCCAGGGTGTGGGTTGGGGGAAGGGACAAATGGAGCAGGGCTATTGAGAGCTGTTTTGCATAGCAACAGCCTTGCAGCTAACCTCTGGGTTGGTCATTTAACATATCTATAGCCTTTGGCTGGTTGCATAGATAGGTTAAGTAGCTGTGATCAGCTCTAAGACAGGGGAACAGAAGTAACTTCCCCACCCAGAAGTAACTTCCCCACCTAGATGTAACTGGGGGGGCAGGTCCCCTGCGTTACAGCGCCTGCGTGGGAGCTCAGAGAGGATTGGCTCCAGGGCATGGGGCCATGCCTGCCCAGACTCATCATGGCAGCCCAGTAAAGCTGGAAGGATACGAGTTCTGGCATGTGAAGCCGAGTGTGGGAGGAGTCGGAAATGAGGCTGCAGAGGAAGAATGGCCGCGGGGATTAAAACCCAGACTTGGCGGCCATTGAGGAGGAGAACCATGCTGCTTTAGAAAGGAGAACCATGCTGCTTTAGAAGGAGAACCATGCGCAGCCCTGGGAGGAGAAGCACGCGGACTTGACGGAGTGTAGACTCCTGCAGCCCTGAGGAGAGAACCACGCGGCAGCCCTGAGGAGAGAACCACGCGGCCTGGCAGAGTGGGGACCCCCACAGCTTTAGAAGGGGGAACCACCGCCTGGTTTTAGCAGAGATCCCGGCGACTCAGCCGAGGGTGCTGGGAATCCAGGGAGGTCTCCCAGTCGAGAGGGAGTGCTAACTGGGAAGAACCAGAGGACTGCCTAAGCCATGGACTTCTATTTCCTTTCCTGAGATACGGTACTCTGGACTGGGCAAAGGGGGAAGGAAGGAAGGACTGTGTCTGTTTGTGGGTGTTTTAAGGGACTTTGGGATTTTGGTAAAGACATTAGGTCACTACTTTAAGTTAGTATAGCATTAAATAAACATTTCCTTTCCTTTTCACAAATCTTTGGTATTGAGAGACGTCTTTCCTCTGGTGGCGGACATAACGGACCCGGGGCCTTGTTTCAATAATAGTATATCATCCCAGGCCCCCCTTGTTGTGTTCTGTAACATTATCTGTGATTATTCCCTTAACTGCCTGCATTAGCCATGTCTTCTGTTTTCTGAGGCTTTGACATCTGGGACATTGCTGACTCTAAAGGGACTGCCTCACTCTGAGTTAGCCAATTCCTAGAAAAGGTAAACAGTTTGCCCGTAAGGGTGCTTAAAAATACAAACCAACAGAGCCCACATCCACTGTCTACTTGTTCCACCATTCACTCCCAGGACCAGGTACCAGACAGCCAGGAACAGCCCCTGTGCCCCAGAACTTACTGAGATTATTCACACTGGCCAAATCTGAGCTAGCTGATGCTGCCTCATCTGCCCCTCCCTGAAGAAACCATTTGGGCAGAGAACCCAAATAGACACTTCTCCAAGGAAGATATCCAGAGTGCCTATAGACATATGAAAAAATACTCAATGTCACTAACCATCAGAGAGATGCAAATCTAAACCACAATGAGATATTACCTCACACCTGTCAGAATGGCCATCATTAACAAGTCAACAAGTGCTGGCGAGGATGTGGAGAAAAGGGGACCCTGGTGCACTGTTGGCAGGAAGGCAGAAGTAGTTTTAATGGTCATGCCAACAGAAGCTCGGGCTTCTAAATCTCACCCTCTCTCTCTCCTCCCTCTCTGTCCCCCCCCCCACCTGACACAGACACTTAATGTGCTCTGAATTCAGGTACAAGGTAGCTCAGTGCTCTTCAGTTCAGGTGTACTTTGTTTTATGCAAAAGTTGCTTCCAGAAACAATTTGAATTTTTATAAATCAAATTCCAGTTTCTGAAAATCTTACTTTTTAACTATCTCTTTTCCTTTTCTTTAATTGATCTTTAAACAAAACTTCCTAATACTTAAATCTTTAGCTTTCAAATTCTCTTTACTTCTTTGTCAAATGGATAATAGCTTCTAATGTGGACAAAAATGCTCTGTAGTAGAAGTACCTCAGTCAATATTGTTATGCAAAAAGAAGGAATCTTCTGTAAGAAGTCTAGCCATTGTCCTTCAATTTTCTGTTTTGTAAATTCCAATTTTGAATGTTAAGTGGAAGGGAAGCTTATCTAACTCCTTCATTTCACATAAATCTGAGTCTGAAATGAAATACCTTTTTAGTATGAAAGGAGTATCTACATGTAACTCAGGACCTCTGAGGCCTGAAGGGGAAGCAGAAGGGCAAGCAGGAGGAAATGATAATATGTATGAGGAGCGTGCCAGGCTTCTGGGAGACTGACTTCAAATGCTGCATTTCAGCTCATCTTCACAACTAGGAGGTAGGTATTATTATCAGTCTGACTTTATCAAAGGAGGCAGCACTCAAGGTCAGGTAGATGGCTCAAGGTCACATAGGCAGTGAGTGACAGACCTTTATAATCCTAGGTTGTCTCTGGGAGAAGACCTTCTGATTAACCCCCATCCCTACTCCTATGTCTACCTAAGCCAAACAGGTTATATAAAATATAGTTTTTGGTGTGTCCATCGAACTTGCTATAGTCTTTCTATATTTTAAAAACCTTTGTTTTACTGAAATACCTGCTTATTCTATGAAGGATTGGAAGAGGTCACCTCCTTTCTTAGCAAATCATCCCCATGAATAACAATTCTAGTTAAAAGCAGGAATCAGACCAGTGTGAAACCATTTTGATCACAGCAGAACTGAAACTAGGCAGGATAATGGGGAAGGGGGGAGGGGGAAAGGCCCAAGCATCTAGCTTGGGAAGCAGGTAGAAAACCGTGTTGTAGGAGGGTGCAGCCAAAGGGTCCCCAAAAGAAGGATTTGTAATGGAGTTCAGAACTCAAGGTGTCCAGGAAATATTAGAAAAATATATAGAATGTCCTCACCCCCCACCCCAGGGGAAGGGACAAATGGAGCAGGGCCATTGAGAGCTATTTCCCATAGCAACAGCCTTGCAGCTACCCTCTGGCGTGGTCTTTTAACATATCTATGGCCTTTGGCTGGTTGCATAGATATGTTAAATAGCTCCGGCCAAGCTCTAAGCCAGGGAAATGGAAGTAACTTTCCCTAGTTACGGAGCCTGGGAGGCAACTCCCCCTGGTTACCGCGCCTGTACCTGCGTGAGAACTTGGAAATGATTGGTTCCATGACATGGGGCCACACCTGCCCAGACCCACAATGGCAGTCCAGTAAAGCTGGAAGGCTTTGAGAGTTCTGGCATGTGAGGCCGAGTGTGGGAGGAGTCGGAAATGGGGCTGCAGAAGAAGATTGGCGCAGGATTTAAAACCCAGACTTGGCGGCCATTGAGGGGAGAATCATGCGGCTTCAGCAGAGTGGGTACTCCCGCAGCCGTGCAGCCACCGTCCGGGATGCAGCCGCCTGCAGCTCCTCTACCACCCAGCTCCGAGCCCCAGCCGGCTCTGCAGCCACAGCCGCGAGAAGGGGCCACCAGTAAGTGACTCGGGAGCACCGGATCACTGCCTGGCCGCCCGGCCGCCGCAGCCACCACCAGGCCTCCGCACGCTGTGCCCACACTCTCACCGCTCTCGGGCTCAGCTAACCTTGCAGCCACCTGCTCTGGCCAAGACACAATGAGCTCCACGCTAGCCCTCTCGGTGCTGCTGCTGCTGCTGCTGCTGCCGCTGCCACTGCCGCCGTCGCTCTCCCGGAAAAGGGATCACCCCACTGCCGCAGCCATGGGAAGAATCACCACGCGGCTTTAGCTGGAGATCCTGGCAACACAACCAATGATGCTGGGAACTAAGGAAGGCCTGCCAGCTGAGCACAAATTACTAGGAAAAACTAAGAGCTGCCTAAGCCACGGACTTCTATTTCTTCTCCTGAGATACGGTACCCCAGACTGGGCAAAGGAAAGGAAGGACTGTGTGTGTTTGTGGGTGTTTCAAGGGATTTTGGGATTTTAACAAAGACATTAAGTCATTACTTTTAGTCTGTCTAACTTGAATAAATAACTCTTTTCTTTTTCACCAATCTCTAGCATGGAGAGCTATAATTCTCTGGCTTAGGGAAAGGTGAACCTAGTACAGGGGGACCCCAGGAGAAATGGGGATTAATTCCCTAGCATTGTGGGACTCTCTTCCCTGGTGGCCAATCGGGGAGGATCATGGGAAACCACATGTGCAGTAGCTTTAAAGTAATGCAACTACTTGTATATACTCAGTAAAAGCCCACCACAACTAGCCAGGAAGGATCTGCTCTATAAGCATAAAGTCCCTCCAGCCCATGAGGTCAATCTCTGCTTGGAGTTGGCCTGTCCCGTGTCTCTTCTATGAACTCTGGGTGTTCGGTTCAATTCTTTGTCCCGATCACTAAGAACCTGGTTACCTGTGCCCACCTGTGACAGTGTGAGGGGAGTCCTGCAGCAACCTTGAGGTAAGAGCCCAGGCAAAGAGGCCAAGTCAAGGCAGGGCCAAGGTTGGTGCTGAAAGAAAGACAACAGCAGCCAGGCTGATCCTCCTGAGGTGGCAGACCACAGCCTGGCTACCTCCACTGTGCCCTTGAAGAGGGGGCAGGGCTGCCCATGCAAGCAACTGGTTTGTCTTCAGCACACAGACAGGGCTCAAGACACAGTAGACTCCATCCCCTTTTCTTTCAGTCTCAGGATGCAATTAACCCCATGCTGGGGCAAGGCTGTACTTGCAGCTGGAGGTTAAGTGCCCTGGCTTAGAACATTGGAGAGAAGAGGAACAAGGAGCAGAGAAAATCCTTCTATTCAACAGCACCAAGCTCTTTTTTAACCCTGGCCTAAATCCCTTTGCTGCTGTGATGCCAATTTCTTCTCACTTTGTCCTTGGGGAAATGGAGATTGGTGAGCATCTTCCCCTGAATTCAGGCGCTTTCACAACTTACAGATGGTTTAACTCATGTGAATTAAATCACTCCTCAGTCTACTGGGAGTAAAATTTTTCCTCTGTTTTACCTGTTTCCTAGGTAAAGACAGGAAGAAGAACAAGTCGAGTAAGGGGCTGAGAGGTCCCCTGCTAATTCCCAGAGCTGAGAGGCAGGCAGGGCACAGGCACACCTGGTAGGAGCTGGCTTTCTTAGGAACTCCAGGGACAATCACAGGGCTGCAGTCTTGTAGCTCCAGGGCTGAGCCCTGGCTTTGTTCTTGAAGAGGAGGCAAGGAAGGAAGGAATCAGAACAGAGGGGACATGGCAGGAAGGACACATCAGAAGGACAGCACCCGCAGCATCAAGCAGATGAGTTAAGACCTTCCTTCCCCCACATCAGGTGTGTATCTAGATAGACGCTTAAGAGAAAAAGTGGCACTGATTTAGTTCTATTCAGAAGTTCCTCAAGCTCTCTTGTAACAGGTGACTGCTGGCACTGGGAAGCCACCCAAGAGGCCACCTTGATGGCTTTCTGCCACAGCCCTGAGTGGTGGATGGAGGCTTGGCTCTAAGAGAGCAGTTCCTACCCATATATCCACTCCACAGGGTCATACCCTGGCAAGGTTCTCTGATTAGAAGCCCACGTATCCAGAGGACTTTCCCCATTGATGCACTCTCCTTTTCACTAACTCGTTTAGCCTCCTCGGCCATCTTGGTGAGATAGGAAGCAAGAGAATTTGAGCCCTGACAGGTGTAGTTCATCATCGCATAAACCAAAAGGTTGCTGGTTTGATTGGCAACAAATCCTGGGTTTCAGGCCATGTCCCAACGCATATCAATGTTTATCTCTTTCTCCTTCCCTTCCCCTCCTCTAAAAATAAGTGAAATCTTTTTTTAAAGAAAATTCTTATTTTCCCTCTTATAAGTAAAGAAATTGGGACTAGAAAGGTCAGCTTATATAGCCATGGTCACAAATCAAATTCTGGAACCCAGTTTTTGGCTTTTGGGGTTTAGATTTCCTGGCCCTACACTATCTTCCTAAAAAGGCAAGGGACAGTGGTGCAGGTAACAAAATAGAAGTGGGCCCTGTCCTCTGCAGGATCTTAGCATTTCCAGAACCTTGGCAAGTTTGCCACATCTGTGAGCTGGCTCAGCAGACAGGAAAAAAGCCAAAGGTGGCATGGTCTCCACCTTGGTAACAATGCAAACATCTCCAATGGGGTCACCTTTCTGGAAGCATCTGTTCCTGCAGTGTTGCCTACTACCCAGGTGTTTGCTGTTGCTTCCTTCTCATCCCTGTTATATTTGCATTAGCACAGCTAGGCCATCCCAGCCCCCGGCTGGCATTAAGGAGACCAGGTCTGCAATGAGTGCAGGGCCATTTCCTCCATTTAAAGGTCATTCGGCCATTGGGAGAAATCTCCAGACTGGACCCCAAACTGCTCATGTTGAGCACCGAAGAGCCTCAGCATTCGATCTGTCCCCTCTTGGGTATGAAGAGGTCTCCACAGCAAATATGTGGAGGACTGGAGTCCTAACCCTTCCCCTCTCTAACCCTCCAAGCTGAAATTTTAGCCCAGGCTATACAAATAGGCTTTTGTATCAGTGCCCTGAGCCACTAAATAAAATTCAGAGAACTGTCATGCACAGAACCACCACCCTTGTGAATCCTTCATTTCCCAGGCCCAAGTGGAGCCTGCTTGGGAAAGCTTTCTCTCCAGGAAGCCTCTAGTGAGTGAATGCCTGGGGTGGGGGTGCCAAGGGCCCGAGCTGACTTTCTATCGACTGTCATACTATATCTCTGTCCCTAGCCAGGCTGCCAACTCTTCAAAGGGACTGCATATTCTCTTTGAAGCCTTGGGTTCAAGTTCTCAGTCTGCAAATAGCAAGTATTTGATTCACACTGGGTATAAATTAACAGGTTCTATAATTGTACAAATCTGGGTTTGTGTTCCTGCAAGTATGGTCACTCCCATCTCAAACACTGCTGCCAGCTCCATAACTACCTGTAGAACAGGCCAGACTCCTTGCCCTCCTTACATTTGGGACCATGACCTGGAAATAGCCTGCCCTTAGCCTCATTTCTCCTCCAGGCAATTTCTCATGAACCAATGCCTGAAAGACCAGGCCAGCTCTGCCTGGGTGCTTTTGCTTGGGTTATTTCTCCCACATGGAAGCCAATGTACTCAACACAAAAAAAGGGCTCAGGATCACTGTGTTTAACTCATGTGAATTAAATCACAGTTGCAACTCAGAGGAGGCTGCATCCTACTTTCTGCTTCAGGGTCCCCAGCTCCATCTTAAAGAAGGAATATCTGTCCAAGTCCATTGGCCCCAGGAAAAGGAGCTAGTGCAGTGCTTGTGGAGCATGGTGTGCATAATGCTGTAAAAGTATGGATTGTGGCCATGGGGACTTGAGAATTCTTACCCACCTTGGCAAATGTCATTCTGCATACCACACCAGAAAACTGGGTGGGGAAAACTGAATTTTATAAAAGGAAATGTGAAGGGGAAGACAGAGATGGAGAGAGAGGGAGTAGGAGTCAGACAATTAAGAAAGAGAAGGGGAATGCACAGAGGTGGAGACCTTGCTACCTCTAGGGAGGTGCCTTCGCAGGGCTTCCTCCCCCTGTTCACCCATCAGCCTCTTGGTGGACTGGGGGAGGTGGTAATGTTCAAAAGCTTACGATCTCTATTTCGGCTTTTTTTTTTTTTTTTTGGAAAGAAGACCCACAGCTTTTATTGGATTCCGCTGTGACTCTAGAAACGGCTTCTTGTTCTCAGATTATCTGCTGGTCCTCACAGTTTGGTGCTCCTCAGAATCCTGTCTTAGGCCTCTTCTTCCTCCCACTTCAGCACCTGTAGCCACCACTTTACTTGCTGCATGATGAGCTCACTCCTGGTACCTGGTCAGGACTGGCATTGGGGCATAGCGCTGGCAAGGACACAGTGCATTCCCATTTCCAGCAGGCACCTCTCTTCTGAAGTCCAGATCCACATAGCCATGACCTACGATATGGGAATCTCCAGGGGGAAGCCCAGAGGCACCTCAACATTAGCAGGACCCACACTGAACAACCACCTCCTCTAATTCATTCTCATTGCAGCAGGAGGATTCTCTCTCACACAGCAATCTGATAATCTGCCCTGCTTCTGACTTGTCAGGAGCTTCTTCCTGTACCAGGCTAACATCCAGACCTCCTCAAAAGGGTTTCTAAGGCCCTCTATTATCTGGCCCCTGCCTACCTGTCCAGGTTCATCTCTTCTCACCTTCCTCTCTCCCACATCTCATAAAAACACATTTTCTCCTGCTTCAGACTTTTGAACATACATTTCCCTCTAACTACACCAACCTTCCTGGACTAACTCTTTTACATGGATTAACTCCTTTGTTTTTTTAAACTTCTGTTCTCAGTTTAAGTCAGGATTTCTTCTAGGAAGGCTTTCCTAACACATCAGGACACAGGCCCTTGCTAAGTGACACTATAGCACCCCATATTTCTCCCTTTTAAGCCACCTTAGGACATATTTGATACTTTCAATAAGCGCTTACTTAGTCCTTTGTGTCTTCCACTAGATTTTAAGTCCAAAGAAGCCAGGAACTGTGACTGCCTGTTCCCCACTGTATGCACAGCCCCTAGATCACTGCCCAGCACACAGTGAATGTTCAGTCATTGCTGACAGAAAAATACAAATGGAAGAATGAATGAATGGAGGAAGGAAAGGATAGAGGGAGGAGAAGGAAAGAGAGAAGAGAGATAAGGAAGACTAGAATGAAGGGAAGGAGGGGGAGGGAGGGAGGGAGGGAAGGAAGGGAGTCTATCCCTTCTGAGAGTCCCCTGTCTTTACTCTAGGGTGCCATAGACATGACACTAGCACTCCCCTTTCTCTGAAAATCCTGAGTTATGGATTGTAAGTCAGGATGAGCCTCTAGGCTGGGTGAATTCCCTGCATTATTAAACATCAGTCTCTCTGAAGAGCTAGGATAGCACATCACATACTTCATCCTGCTTGGTTCCCAGAATGATGTCTCACACACAACAAGTCCTCAGTCACCACAATTGAAAGTGTGGCTCACACCCTAGGCTTTAGTTACAACACACTGCTATACACATTCTCTCATAAATACCAATGGCTGGAGAGGAATGAATGACCAGCAGAGAAGGAATCTAGTGAACAACGCTGGAGGAGCAGTGTGTTCTGTGCTAAAATCAGAGCCTGAGACCCAGAATCCAGCCCCAATTCTATTCCTGACTTGAATTGGCAGTGATCTATCCTCGATTCAATCCCCCCTCTGCAAAATGGAAGATGGACATCTCCTCTCCCTACCTGCTGAGGCTGCTGTGAAGAGATAAGGCTAGATAGAAAGGCACTGCCTAAGTTAACACAACTATGAACATGCATGTACATCTCGTAGGGCAACCTCAGCAACTGCAACTCATCAAGCCACTTGTGGTGACCTCTCCACCTTGCCGAGCTCTGAGCTCCAATCCCACTTGTCTTTCCTCTTCCTTTAGAAATCCTCTGGAGCAAGAGATGATAGAAGAGATGGCCACATCCTCAGGTCCTATTGCATTCACAGCCAACCTGGGAAAGGGCTTGAAGCACAAAATCCACTGCTGCTTTTGTGTTTGCCAATTACAACTAAACATCGACTGAATAGCCGTGTCGGTAATGCAAGAGGGAGCTACTTGGCCTTCCTTCTGCTCCACTGTAGGGTTTCCCAGCTGGAGTCTGTGGGCTTCAAGATGCCAAGGTTGACAACACACAGAGCATGCTGATTAAATCTGCAGGGGACACAAAACTGAGAGGCATGCACTTAACATGTCAGGTGACAGAATCCAAACTCATAATGGCCAGCATAATGGGGCGGTGATAAAAACCAACATAATGATATCTTGGATGGAATATGTAAAGTCTTAGCTCTCTGATTCCAGAAATCAGTGGTAGACATATAAATGGGGATAGCTGTCTTGGACATATTTATTCAAAGAACAATACATGGGCTTTGTTTATTTGTTTTGAACCACAAACTTGACTTGAGTGAACTATGACAAACTGCTGCATATAAGGGGAAAAAAGTGTAATTTTGGGCTGTGTTAACAATTGCAGAGTGTCTGGGACAAAGGAGGGAATGGTTCTGTGATCCCTGCCCTAGCCAGACCAATGCCAAACACTGTGAACAGTTTGGTCACCACTTTCAGAAGGACAATGAATGACAAAATAGAAAAAGAGAGTGTCTGCACTAGTGACAAAAACAGAAGTCAAATCCTACAGAAGTGGCTGAAGGGGGAGGAAATATGCATCCCAGGATGAATAGAAGATTTGGAAGGATCATGAGTGTTGACTTCAAGTGTGTAAAGGTCATGAAGAAGAATTAGGAGTCCACTTCCCTAGGTCCATGAGGGCCAAGCCAGGGCCTGCAGAAGGAAGCAACAGACTCAGCAGATTTGGATATCAGAAGAAACTTACCAAAAACCAGGGCTGCTGCCTCAAAAGGCAGTGAGCAACCTGTCCTTGTCAGGATTTAAGCAGAGGATGAACTCAGGAGCAAGTAAAAATAGAAGAATCTGTGGCCTCAGTTGCTATTACCTCTGAAAAGCACACAAACTACTGCAGGAGATTTTCCTAACATGGTTATAGACTGAGGTACTTTGGCTGAGGTGCTTCAAGAGACCAGAAGGCCTAGCTCCTTCTCTTAATATCCTGCCTCTCTAGGCCTATTTCCTGACACTTTGCCCCTCTCTGCCCACCCCCAGCCCAGCATACCACAGAACTGGACACTGGGCTCAGCTTCTCCATCATGTCTCCTGAAAAGCCTTATATTGCCCCCCAAAAGCTGGTTGGGACCCCCTTCACTCTGCTCCCTTAGCACCCTGCACTTCTGGTATCAGAGTAATTATCCCTTTATAGTTACTGCTTATTTACTCATCTGATTTCCCTGCTAGGCTAGGTGAGGGCAGAGACTGTGTCAGGTTGACTCATTACTATCTCCAGACCACCTAGCACAGGGCACGATTGACGCCGGCCTGAAATGAGTATTTCCAAATGTGTGAATGTGTTACTTAACTGGATTCTCAATGAAGCTCCCATACTATAGTCTGGGTAGAATCAGGGGCTAGGACCTCCAAGCTTCTCATCCCTACAGAATCCATCTGTTTCCTCCAGGCTGCACATTAGCTTTGAGGTTTTTCTGCCCTGCTTCAGGCTCTGGGGAGGAAACCCCTCTCTCTCTAACCCCAATAGGCCTTCTACCTATTCTAGGCACGTTATAGCTTCCCGTTCTGGCAATGGACATGTTGGGATGTTCTTTCCTAGAACCCAATAAGGATCAATTTGTTTGATATGTTTTTGCCATGTGGTTAGAGACTGGAAAGATCATCTCTGAGGCCCCTGTCTGCCCTGGGAATCTCTGCCTGGAAGAGCCTGTCCTTCTAAACTGGGGCCATCCTGAGAGGGGCCCCTTGAATAGCAACAGGCCCCGTTCCAGGGTGTGACTCAGCAGTGCCCCAACATGACATTCAGCATGCCCACCCCCAGGCTCAGAGGTGAGTCACACCAAGACAAGTCTGCTCTTTCTCCCTGCCACCTTGGTGTGGCAGGGACAGGTGAGAGGCTGAGGGAGGTGTCTGACTTGGGACAGCAGATAAAGTGCAGAACATTTGCCCCCACTTGGTGAGTACATTGAGAAGGTTAAGATCCAAAGAGCTAATGCCTTTGCCTTGCTCTTGAAATGTTCATTCTGTTCTCAGGTGTTAACACAGTTGCCCTTAAAATGAATGTTTTATAGCTCTCTTTTGTGTGCCCTGTGCCTCTATTGTCGCTATTAATATTTAATGTCTCTTGAGGAAGGCACACTTTCCTGATGCAACAAGGTCTGGAGTAGCATTCATCTGAGAGACAACCCTAGGCTGGAATGGCAGTGCAGGCCCGTGGGGTGGCTGACTCTTCCTTCCCACCTCCTGGGGGCATTGGGTTATGGTTGGTCAGGCTCTGTTTTGCCCTTCAGGGAATGACAGTCCTGGAGTCTGTAAGGGGCTGCCAGTGTCTTCATTTACCCATTCCTTCACTCCCCATACCACTGGGCTGCTGGTAGAGGCCTCCAGGCATATGGGCAGATTTTAAAATAATACAAATCATTAACATTTAAAATGTTAAAGGGGCAACAGTTCATTCTTTTCTTGCAGGAGGTGGTAACGCAGCTCTGAGAGAGGAGCCAGAAGTGGGATGTGCAGGGCTCCTTCTTTATGCATCAGACTTCCTTGGGGCAGAGTCTTTGGTATGCTCCTCTCTTTGGAGAAAGGCCAGGTGCTTGCCTATCTGAGTTGCAGTGATGAGGAGAAAGAGGCCCACATACCCAGAACTGGGGACAAATTTGTCCCCACAGAGGGCCAAACTTAGAGTCACCATTTACTTAGTCATTGAGGGGCTGGAGTTAAACAATACAGTGTATGAAAGAATGTGGGTGGGACCCCAGATGGCCTCAGCAGCATCTTGACTTTTGTCATCAATGAGTCATATGGCCTTAGTCAGACCTCTTAACCTCCTTTCAGCTCAGTTCAACTCAGTTTCCTCTTCTGACAAATAACAGAAAAATTTAATTTTAGAGTTGAAAGATACCCCAGAAAATATCTAGTCTGATTTCCTTTCTGTACAGATAACCTCCATGTTGCTATAGGACTAACTGGAACACAGAACACCTGTATTTGTGGATTCAGGATTTAAGACTTGACATGGGGCCTTCCCCTTGTTTCTTCTGCCTTGCCTCCTACAAACCACTATTCAGCTGTGACCTGCAGGCAACTCTGAAACCTAGGCACAGAGTTCTTGTTACTAATCACAGTGCTTCTCATGTGTGTGGTTGCTGCTCAGTTTTCAGAACACCCTTACCTGCTTTATCTATTTGATCCCTGTGAGTTAGGCAGGGAGGTGTCAGTGCAGCAAATGGGAAAATGCAGACAGAAAGGTGAACTCTAGGTCTCATAGGTTCTTAGTGGCCAGGAGGAGACATGAATCATGGTCACTTTACTCTCTGTGCAGGACTCTTTTTTCTACAGCACTTTGTTTGTTTGTTTGTTTGTTTCAGAAACTGAGACTGTTTGGTATTATCAGAAAACCTAAAAGAACCTCTAAAAAGAAGGGGCTTTGGGAAATGGGTGAATAGCTGTCCAAAGCATTCTATGTATTGAACAGACACTTACAGATTTGCCTATTTGCTGGGATAGTCCAAAGCACCATACAAAAGTAAAGTACAGTTATTGCCATCAAAAACATTTGCATTTCTGACACTGCAAGGCCAGATGGTATCACCTCCTTAGGACACCTATGAAGCCAGCTTCTTATTCTTCCTGAGCTGGCCAGCAGTCACAGAGAATCTCACAGGAAGTAACTCCAAAACCCTTGAAGAAGGCAAGGAGAGGGGTTGGGGAAGTGAATTCTCATTTTTCAGATAATAACACATTTAATTCCAGGAATTCCTGAAAGATTATCTCTTCCCCACTAGGTACCATGTTTATTTATCCTCTTATCTCCAGCACCTGACACAACCCATGGCACAGAGTAGGTGGGCAATGGAGGTGAATGGAACCACTGCACTTGACATTCTAGACTGGAGGCAGGAACTACAACTGGGTCTCAAACTTCAGAAGTCCTGTGAATCACTGGGGTAGTTGTTAACATGCAAATGTCCATATCAGAGTTTCTAGATTTAGTAGGTCTGAAATCTGCATTTTTAATTACTTTTCCAGGTAAGGTTCTAAACAGGTGCTCCCTGGCCCTCCTTTTGAAAAATATGCCTCAGAAAGAACTCTGAATTTGCAAGCTGGCAGGTCTTCCCAAGGACTATTTATATATCTTATGTCTACACACTCTACCCTCAAGCAGGAAACAGAAGAGAAGCCTCTGTGGGTTGTGTCCTGGGTAGAGGGGGCATAGCGCTAAACTATGCAAAGGAAAGACTTACCCCTGTACAGCCTGAGAACAGTAGTATCAGGACAGTGGAGATTAGCAACTGCTTTCTGGCACAGAACAGGTGAGGGTAATTAACCTTTAGAGGGGCAGCTTCATTTCTGGAACAAGCTGTTCTGTCTGTCTTCTGGAGCCTGTTCCTATTTCCCTAAGGAGCACCAGGCTGTGGGCACCTACCTGGATGTGGCTCTGCTCCAGGGCCCAGATTTTCAAAGGGAAACCCCACACCAGCACACCAGCCCATCTGCCTGTGGCTAGCGCTCTGCCTCTCAGTGCTGCAGCCATCCCTGCCTCTGCCTGGCTATTGTTTCTGGTCTCTACATGATTATCCAGCAGACATTTCTGTTGAGGGTGGGGATACTCAATACACACACACACACACACACCCCACTGGTGTTTTTCTCACAAAAGGCCTCTCACATGTATCAAAGAAGTACATCAAAAGCTTTGTGCTCCCCCACCCCAATGACACCCAGAGCAGAAACAGGGTTCCTGTGCCAGAGGCAAGATTCACTTCCTCAGTACCTGATCTTTCACCCATTATCACTTCAAGTCCCTTAGAGTTCTGAAGATGTTGTCACATCCAAGTGAGGCTCTTCCTTCTCCATGGCTCATGTGGAAACTGCATTTTCCAGAAGTGGACACAACAATTTCTCCCATCCCATATACTCTTCTAATGAAGTGACTCTGGAATACACCCCACTTCAGTGGGAGGTGGGCTCTGTGACCCTTCCTATGGAATCCAGGTAGGTTGTGACTATAGTGGAAGTGAGCCTACATGACTCTTGCTGGATCAGTCAAAAAGGCAACACAGCTTCTGCACAGTTCTTCTGGGTTGCTCATTTTTGGAATAAAACAGCATTTTTGGTTGCTGTTTATCTTCCTGGAGTGGAGTCATGTGAATTCTTTATATATTTTGGAAATCAAACCCTTGTCTGATGTATCATTTGTAAATATACTTTCTAAAATGATTTGTTCCCTTTTCATTTTAATGCTGTTTTCTTTAGCTGTGCAGAAGCTTTTTATTTTGATGAAGGCCCATTTGTTTATTTTCCTTTATGTCTCTTGCTTCAGGGACATATTGATAAAAATATTGCTGTGTGGAATGTCTGAGATTTTCCTGCCTATGTTCTCCTCTAGGACTTTTACGGTGTTGTGACTTCTACTTAAGTCTTTTATCCATCTTAAGTTTATTTTTGTGTATGGTGTAAGTTGGTGGTAGAATTTCATTTCTTTTGCATGTAGCTGTCCAGATCTCCTAACACCATTTGCTGAAGAGACTATTTTACTTCACTTTTTGCTTCTGTACCCTTTGTCAAATATTAATTGACCATACAGACTTGGGTTTATTTCTGGGCTCTCTATTCTGATCCATTGATCTATGTCTCTGTTCTTATGCCAGAACCACACTGTTTTGATTATAGTGTCTTTGTAATATAGTTTGATGTCCAGTATTGTGATCCTTCCTACTTTGTTCTTCTTTCTCAAAACTGCTGGGGCTAGTCGGGGTCATTTATGGTTCTCTCCATATAAATTTTTAAAATGTTTGTTCTATATCTGTGAATTATGTCATTGGTATTTTAATAGGGATTGCACTGAATCTATAAATTGCTTTGGGTAGTATTGACATTTTGATGATGTTAATTCTTCCTATCCATGAACACCATGCTTCCATTTATTTGCGTCTTCTTTAATTTCTTTCTTCAGTGTTGTGTAGTTTTCTGAGTACAGGTCTTTTACCTCCTTGGTTAGGTTTATTCCTAGGCACTTTATTTTCTTGTTGCTATAGCAAATGGAATTTTTTCCTGATTTCTGCTTGTAACATTTTGTTGTTGGTGTACAAAAATGCCTTCAATTTGTGAATATTAACTTTGTATCCAAATTCACTTTTGGCTTTGCCAAATTCTATTAGGTTGAGTAGTTTTTTGGTGGACTCTATAGGTTTTTCTATGCACACAATCATATCATTTGCAAACAGTGACAGGTTTACTTCCTCCTTTCCCATTCAGATGCCTTTTATTTCTTTTTCTCCTCTGACTGCTGTGGCTAGGACTTCCAATGTTATGTTGAATAGAAGTGGTGAAAGCGAACATCCTTGTCTTGTTCCTGATCTTAGGGGGAAAGCTTTTAGTTTTTGCTCATTGAGAATGATGTTGGCTATTAATTGCTTGTATATGGCCTTTATTATGTTGAGGTATCCTTCCTCCACTCCCACTTTGCTGAGTGTTTTTATCATAAATGGGTGCTATACCTTATCAAAGGCTTTTTCCAAATCTACTGATATGATCATGTGATTTTTTTCTTTCCTTCTGTTTGTGTGATATATTACATTTACTGATTTGCAAATATTGTACCATCCTTGTCTCCCTGGGACCCTGGGATGAATCCCATTTCATCATGTTGTATGATCTTTTTAATGTATTACAAGATGAAGTTTGCCAATAATTTGTTCAGGATTTTAGAGTCTATGTTCATCAGCGATATTGGCCCTTAGTTTTCTTGCTTTGTTGTGTCTTTATCTGGCTTTGGGATTGGGATGATGCTGGCTTCAGAAAAAGAGTTTGGGAGTCTTCCCTCTTCTTGGATTCTTTGGAGTAGTCTGAGAACGATAAGGGTTAGCTCTTCCTTAAACATTTTGTAAAAATCTCCTGTGAAACCATCTGGTGCAGGGCTTCTGTGTGACAGAAGTTTTTTGATTACTGCTTCAATTTCACAAGCTGTTATTGGTCTGTTCAGGCTTTCTGCTTCTTTTTCATTCAGTTTTGGAACATTATATTTTTCTAGTAATTTGTCTGTTTACACAGGTTTTCAGATTTCTTGACATATAGTTGTTCATAGTAATTTCTTACACTCCTTTGTATTTCTGTGGTATCAGTTGTAATTTCTCCTCTTTCATTTCTGATTGTATTTATTTGGTCCTCTCTCTTTTTTTCTTGATGAGTCTGTTTAAAGGCTTGTCAATTTTGTTTATCTTTTCAAAAAAACAGCTCCTGAACTTATTGATCCTTTTAACTATTCTTTTAGTCTATATGCCATTTAATTCTGGTCTGATCTTGGTTATTTCCTTTCTTCTACTCTCTCTGGGCTTTATTTATTATTGTTTCTCCTCCAGTTATTGTAGATGTAGGGTTAGGTTGTTTACCTGAAATGTTTCTATCTTTTTTAAGTAGGCTGGTATGGCTATAAACTGCCCTCTCAGGACTGCCTTCACTGTGTCCCATTAGTTTTGGACTATTGTGTGTTCACTTTCATTTATTTCCCCAAACTTTTTTATTTCTTCCTTGATTGGTCAGTATTGGCCCATTCATTTTTTTAATATATTTTATTGATTATGCTATTACAGTTGTCCCATTTTCCCCCCTTCACTCCCCTCCACCCTGAGCACCCTCTCCCACCCACATTCCCCCCTTGGCTTCTACGTTTCCCATAATATTCTTACCCTCCCTCTGTCTATTTTCTACCTACCATTTATGCTACTTATTCTCTGTACCTTTTCCTCCTCTCTGCTCCTCCCACTCCCCTGTTGATAACCCTCCATGTGTTCTCCATTTCTGTGGTTCTGTTCCTGTTCTAGTTGTTTGCTTAGTTTCTTTTTGGTTTTGTTTTAGGTGTGGTTGTTAATAATTGTGAGTTTGCTGTCTTTTTACTGTACATGTTTTTTATCTTCTTTTCTTAGATAAATCTCTTTAACATTTCATAAAATAAGGGCTTGGTGATGATGAACTCCTTTAACTTAACCTTATCTGAGAAGCACTTTATCTGCCCTTCCATTCTAAATAAAACCTTTGCTGGATAGATCAATCTTGGTTATAGGTCCTTGCCTTTCATGACTTGGAATACTTCTTTCCAGCCCCTTCTTGCCTGTAAGGTCTCTTTTGAGAAATCAGCTGACAGTATTATGGGAACTCCTTTGTAGGTAACCCTCTCATTTTGTCTTGCTGCTTCTAGGATTCTCTCCTTATCTTTAATCTTGGCTAATGTAATTATGATGTGCCTTGGTGTGTTCCTCCTTGGGTCCAACTTTTTTGGGACTCTCTGAGCCTCCTGGACTTCCTAGAAGTCTATTTCCTTAGCCAGAATGGGGAAGTTCTCCTTGAGTATTTGTTCAAATAACTTTTCCACTTGTTGCTCTTCATCTTCTCCTTCTGGTCCCCTTATGATTTGAATGTTGAAACATTTAAAGATGTCCTGGAGGGTCCTAAGCCTCTCCTCATTTTTTTGAATTCTTGTTTCTTCATTCTGTTCTGATTGGATGTTTCTTTCTTCCTTCTGGTCCACTCCGTTGATCTGAGTCCCAGTTTCCTTCTCATCACTATTGGTTCCCTATGCATTTTCCTTGATTTCACTTAGTGTTACCTTCATTTTTTCACCTAATTCAACCAATTCTGTGAGCATCCTGATTACCAGTGCTTTGAACTATGCATCTGATAGGTTGGCTATCTGTTTGTCGCTTAGTTGTATTTTTTCTGTAGCTTTGATCTGTCCTTTTGTTTGGGCCATTATTTTTTGTCTCGACATGCCTGTTACATAGTGAGGGTCAGAACCGTAGGTGTTCCCTGGGTGGGGCAACTCAGTCACTGGGTTGTGATGCTGTATGTGGGGCAGGGATCTGAGAGGGAACAATTGTGCTTTCTCCGCTCTCTGCTGGATTTCAGTCACTTCCACCACTTCCCCCAAGCAAATTGGGCCCTTCTGGTGCTGATTTCCAGGTGGGTGGGTTTGTTTATGTCCTGGGACCCTGTGGGTCTCTCCAACTAACTCTCATGTGAGGCAGGGAATTTCTCCCAGCACCTCAACCCCCACTGGTGTTTTCAATTGGTGTTTTGAGGCTTTATTTCCCTGTTCTGCGACCCTGGGTGCATGGTCTGTCTCATTCCCCAGTTTCACCCATTTTGTCTGCACGTGAATGTGGGACCGGATGCTCTGCGCCCCTCTACAATTCTCTGCCTTGCTGGGTCTGCAAGCTGCCACTTTGCATGCCTGAAGTCCACCAACTGCCACTTTGCACACCCGGGGTCCTCCAGCCGCCCTGCTGCGAGCACTCTCCATCCTGGCTCACTGTCTGCACCACTCTTACTGGTCTGGATGAATGTGTCTATTTTAACTCCTTGGTTGTTGGACTTCCATACAGTTCAATTTTCTGTCAGTACTGGTTGTTTTTTTTGTTTTTAAATAATTGTTGACCTTATTTTGGTTGTACGAGGAGGCACCCTGCATCTACTTACACTTCCATCTTGGAGGCAAGTCTCCATTCATTGTTTAATAGCATACTATTCAATCTCCATGAGTTTGAGTGTTTTTTGAGTTTTTCCATGAGGTTCATTTCTAGTTTTAGACCCTTGTGGCCCAAGAAAATTCTTGATATGATTTCAATTTTCTTGAATTTATTGGGGTTGGTTTTGTGTCCTACCACGTGGTCTAGCTTTGAAAATGTTCCATGTGCATTTGAGAAGAATGTGTATTTTGCTCTTTTGGGTTGAATGGTTCTATATATATTAGTTAAGTGCATTTGATCTATAGTATTGCTCAATGCTGCAATATCCTTGTTGATATTTTGTTTGGAAGATCTATCCGTTTTTGGCAGTGGGGTGTTAAAATATCCTAGTGTAAGTGTGTTTCTGTCTACATCTTTCTTGAAGTCCTCCAGATTTTCCTTATATACTTGGGTGCTCCTATGTTGGGTGCATACATGTTTATAATGTTTATGTCTTCTTGATGGGTTTTTCCCTTGAGTATTATGAAGTACCCTTCATTATCTCTTTTTATGGCCTTTGTTTTGAGGTCTATTTTGTGTGATACAAGTACTGCTATCCCAGCTTTTTATCCCTGTCCATTTGCTTGGAATACTTTTTTCCAACCCTTCACTTTCAGTCTGTGTAGGGTTTTTTTTTTTTTTTTTTTTCCTGAGGTGAGTCTCTTGTAGGCAGCATACGTGTGGATCTTGTTTTCTTATGCATTCAGCTACCCCATCTTTTGATTGGAGCATTTAATCCATTAACATTTAAGGTTATTAATGATAAGTACGTATTCATTCTTCCCCCTTTGTACCTGTATTCCTCTCTCTCTCTTTCTCTTTCTCTCTCTTGCTCTCTCTCGTTCTTTTTCTTCCTCTTCTTAAGGCAGTCCCTTTAGCATTTCTTGAACTGCTGGTTTGGTGTAGATGTATTCTCTCAGCCTTCTCTCGTCTGGAAAACTCCTTATTTCACCTTCCATTTTAACTGAGAACCTTGCTGGGTAGAGCAGTCTTGGTTGCAGGCCTCTTGTTTTCATTACTTGGAATATTTCTTGCCATTCCCTTCTTACTTGTAGTGTTTCTATTGAGAAATCAGCTGCTAGTCTTATGGGAGTTCCCTTGTATCTTACTTTCTGTTTCTCCCTTGCTGCTTTTAAGATTCTCTCTTTATCTTTAAAACTTGGCATTGCAATTATCATGTATCTTGGAGTGGGCCTCTTTGTGTTCATCTTGATCAGGACCCTCTGTGCTTCCTGAACTTGCTCTGTTTTTCCCCTCTCCAGGTTCGGGACATTTTCTGTCATTATTTTTTCAAACAGGGTTTCTATCCCTTGTTCCTCTTCCTTCTGGTATTCCTATGATTCAAATGTTATTGTGTTTTGTGTTGTCCTGTAGTTCCCTTAAACTATCTTCATATTTTTTTAGTCTTTTTTTCATGAAGCCACTCTACCTGGGTATTTCCTTCTACTTTGTCTTCCAGCTCACTAATGCAGTCCTCTGCTTCATCCAGCCTGCCTGTAATTCCTTCTAGTGTATTTTTATTTCAGATAGTATATTTTTCATTTCTTTCTGGTTTTTGTTCAAAGTTTCTATTTCCTTTTTCATACTGTTGTAATTCCCATTCAGTTCCTTGTGTTGTCAGTGAGTTCCTTGAGTATCCTTATAACCATTCTTTTGAATTCTATATCTGATGGTTTGCTTGCCCCCATTGCATTTAGCTCTTTTACTGGGGAGTCTTCCATTCCTTTTGATTGTGGGTTCTTTCTTCATCTCCTCATTTTAGGTGACTCTTTTTGTCTCTTTCTGTGATTTCCAATGCTCTGCTTTGCCAGCATCTTTGTGGGGGGAACTTCTGTGGTAGGAGTTCTGTGGGTCTCGGTGGTGAACCCTCCCCATGGAGCCCTGCCCTAGTTAAGGATTTGTGGCTAAGGACTCCAAAACCAGTGATTCTTCACAGGAGCCTATGAGGCCTTCTGGAAATTTAGAGGACATTTTTGTCCTCCACATATAGTAATGCCCAGACATTTATTATTGAAATATATACATTTCATTATATTATTTTAAGTTACCCATTATGTTATATTTAGGACATTATATGCTTTTAAATCATGTGTGCAGAAGAGTTAGAGTATCTCTGAATTTCATTTCAGGATAGCAAAGTGGTCTTTTTGAGAATACTTGTTATAAAATGGGTTGGACTGAGTTGAGAAACACCTCCCCATACAAGACCAGACACCAGGAGTGTTGGTGTCACATTAGCTCCAGCCAAACCCCTCTGCCCTACCTCTGGGATGCCAGAAGCAGAGAGAATGGCCTGGATCAGTATGGACATGGGATGGGATGAGAGTTGAGACCCTCTGTGAAGACCAGCCCTTATAGGAGACTGTTCTGCATGGTGTGGGCACAGACAGGATCCACGCGCATGGATAGGTTTCCCCATGGGGAATCAGATCTGCATTGTACCTAGACTGCTTTGAGACTTGCTTTTTGCTAAAACTCCCTCACACTGAATTAAGGCAGCAAACATTTACTGCATATCTTTAAAGCAACTTCCTAAAATCTGTGCTAAACCTTCCAAGGAGGAGTGTAACCAGTTCAACCACTTTTCCCTTTGCACTTGCAAATATCCTTCTTCTGTGATGTGATTAGTGGCATCCTCTCCTTTGTTTTCTGTAAAAGGTAACCACCTAAAGCGAACCTCTGCATAGTAAATGAAGACCATCATGTAATGTGCCCAGAAAAGCAATAAAAGTTTGTCAAGACAAGGGTTGGGGCACTGTCCCCTTGAGAGAGTGGCTGTGCTGTCACTTTTCCTCCACAGGACTTGGCAGTCCGTGTGAATTTGTCATGTCTCATCCACAATGTTGTGGACCCCATGAGCTGGGGTCCACATCAAGCCCTGACTGACAGCCTGACCCTGTCACCACCCTAGTGTAAGTTATGCCAGTAGCCAATATGCCTTCAGCATCTGTAGGGCTTCTTTCTCCTTCATTGCCATTAGATCTTGTTAGCTGTATTGTCATTTATAGGAGAAGTCACAGAGGGGCTCTCAGGGCCACTGCCCCATCTTACAGAAACAGGTAGCCCTGCCCCTTCTGCTGGTGATGGTCAGCTGGAGGCCTACTATTGGGAGGGGTCCAGGAAGACCACCCAGGAAGGCCTTCAGGGAGAGATTCTCCAGGCTGCTAGGTGGAGGCCTGTGAGACCTAGGGGCTCTGCTTCTGTGGGTCCCAGCAAGCAGGGCTTTGTGTGCAGGTGTGAGGTCTCTCAGGCCCTTTGGGTGTCATCACATCAAAGAGTTCATTCTATAACTGCACACAGCTGGGTCCATGGGTCTGCATAGTCTGCCAGCTCGCCAGCCTGCTCTGCTAAGGACAGTGCATTTCACCCTGGTCACCAGGGACATTGGTCCACTGTTGATTCAGCTCCAGACAGGGCCTCAGCTGTGCATGAAGGAGGCAGTGCTGCCAGTCTCTGCCTCCTACCTGTAGCCACCTCCAGGCCTGGGAGGCAGTGGGCAGGCTGGCCAGACCCCACATGCTGACCTCTCTTCCTCTTCTGCATAAATGAAATTTCTGACAAACAAGTGCTCTAAAGAGCTTATGCCTTGATATGGCCAAAGAAACCTCTTTCTTGCTTTGCAGTTAGACTAGAATAAGTCTTTCTCATGAGGGCTTTGGTGAAATTGTATATGGCAAGATGTGGCAGCCACACTGCCCAAGGGAGGGCCAGGGTCTCAGTGGGAGAGAAGGCTGTTATCCTGATGGGCTGCAACAGAGGGGGCCAAATGGCTCTACTCACTAGCCCATTGCCACAGGGAGTGGAAGGCCCCCTGGCACAGGGGCATAGTTTATAGCCCGTCCAGGGCTGTATCACAACTGGCCAACTCACAGCTAAGCCCACAGCTCAGCACCCACCTTTGTCTGCAGGCATATCTCAGCTTGAAGGAGTGAACCACCGCCCCCATTCCTGGGCCTGGAGGAGATGGAGGGCTGGGCTGAGAGCCACTTAGCCAGGGGTCTCCGGGTCTCCTCCCTTCAGAACCTGGGACCTTTGAAAAGTGTGAGAAGCAGAATTGACTTCAGCTGAGGCTCAGAACTTTTTTACTACCTCAATGCTCTTGGGAGGGAATGGAAATAAAGTCACTGTGATCAAATCTGAAGACGACAAGGGAGGAATAGCCAGAGCTGTGAAAGGAGGAAAGAAAGAGCACTGGGGGCTACAATTCTTTCTTTCTCCACTTTTCTTTTAAAGAGAAACAAATTAAAGGGCTTAGATTTAATAAGGACACCGAAAGATAAAAACTGCCCTGGGTCTGTGGGGGTGGGGGTGGGCTCCAAGGTGCCCTTTCTCCCCAGCCTCCCATGAGGCTACTGCACCCCCAGGAGGCCTAAGGCACCAGCTCTACTCCCTGCATCAGCACAAGCCATGAAGCAGACTCTAGGAAGCTGGCATTGGATGGAAGGGACCTAAAAAATTCCACAAATCTCTGGTTCTCAAACTGCACTCCCCAGAACATGTCCCTCAGGAGCCATGGCTGGGTGTTGGAAGGTCAGGGGCAGAAGGGAGCCCAACCTGCAAGTCCCTGATGTCTCACTTTGACTAGAGCAGCTCAGTTTCTACTGGCTGGACTCTGGGAGGATTTTACTTGAACAAAAGATTTAACCACTAAAAGTAAGCTTGGAGACCAGTGGCCTAATCTGACCATCTCAGTTTAAGATAAGGGCCTTCGAGATTCTCTGAAGGGAAAGAACTTTCATACTACAGATGAATGACAAATGTAACACTTGAGCCAAGGTATGTTGGCATCTAGTCCACTCTTCTTTTCCCTACACCCCCACCCAATTATTTTATCTCCTGTCTAGGTTTACTTTGCTAACATTGCCGAAGTTGTACTTCTAGCCAGACCCTCTCTGCCTGTCAGACCTGCACAAGGAGCTGTGCACTGGATGTCTGTGGGCCCCTGCAGACCGCCACACCCACCGCTCACCCTCTGCCCTTGCTGGGTGTTTGCCTCAGTGGGCAGCCTATCCTGGCACCCAGTCACCCAGTGGCAGCTCCAGGATTTTTATGAGATAGAATGAAAGTTGGGCTGACAGGGTTAATGGAGCTAGCAAATTTGTCTCACAGCTGAGTCTGCATGGCAAGTACACTGCTTTTCCTTGGGTTCCCTGATTGACCAGGGTGTAGCCCTCCTCCTTACCCAGTCATGACAGGCAACCAAAGTGGAAGATGGGAGACAGCCTCACCTTCTCCTTCATGTTCATTGGCTGCCCCATCCCATCAATGGCCAAATCCTACTAAATTCTCCTCCAAAATGATATTTTACTTCACCTTCCTTCCTCTGTGTACTCTCCAAGAGAGGTCCAAGCCTCCTTGCCTCTCCCATGACAGCTTTGGAGAGCAGTCTTTCTTATCTGCCTCAGTATACTCAGTATTCTCCAAGTACTGGATACATACTAAGTACCTGGTTAATATTTAATGAAAGAATGAATAAGTAAATTCATTGATGGATGGATGGATGGATGGACAGACTACTGCAATAGTCTCTTAACTGCTCTCCTTTTAAAATTGGATCCTCCTCTACATGCCCTCCATTCTACCACCACAGTGACTCACCTAAAATGAAAACTGGAAAGGCACTCTTCTTACTTAAAAGTCCTCTTAAAATTCCCAAACCATGCCCAGGCTCCCTGTCCTGGCACTCAGAGTCTTTACGACTGGACCCTGCATTCCTCTCCAGTCCTACCTCCTCCAATTCCCATCCACCTCACTTGTAAATCTCCTTTGAAACATCCTTTTCCTTCATCTGGCCCACGTTCACTCTTCTTTCAAACCCTGCTCAGGTTACATCTACCTTAAAAACTATTCCTGCCTCTGTAACCCCTGTTCTAGGCTGGCTGGTCCTTGCCTCTGCTTCCACAGTGCAAATCTTCATCCCTGTAGTTGCCACCTGAGTTATCACAGTCTGTGTGTCATCTTCCCTGTGGTATTGCCCACTCCTTGAATGCAAGTCCCAGATCCTACTCATGTCTGTCTCCCCATTCCCAGCACAAAGACCAGCACAACAGCATAAGTGTGTCTAGAAATTAGCAAATGTGTTCCCATGGGGCTAATTCTGAGAGGCAAAACCTCAGAAATTGTCCCCAGAGCTGAGCGTGCTCTGGAGGGAGGGTTTTGTGGGCCTCCCCCAGGCCACTGCAGGCCTTGGTGACCTCCACTCTGGAAGAGCTGAGTTTCTCCATTGATAGTTTCAGATGGGGGCACTGCCCTTGTGTGTCTACCTTTAAGACAGGGTCAGGAAGGGGTCACAACAATATGTGGTAGACCCTTCCCTGAATGCAACTAAGTGACAGAAGCAGCCAGTCACACCAGGTACTACTGAAACTTGGCTAGTGTCCCATGTTGGGCCATCACATCTTCTTTTTGGTGCCTGGTTGGTCTCAGAGAGGGATAGGATAGGAGGTCACCAACAGAGGGGACCTGCTTAGCCCAGTCCAATGCACATGCACTCTCACAGAAGCCCTGTTGCAGAGTAGGAAACAGCTGAGTACAGCATCAACTAATGGAAGAAATTCCCAAGCTCTAGGCTACAGAATGTTCTCTACCCAGTTCAGCAGCAAGAACAGTGCAACAGTAAGCCCAACATGCCCCTTAGGCCAGTGGCAGGGTTATCTGGAGGTACATGGGTCCAACTCAATAAGAAGCAGAATATAAGCTGAATTCAAGAAAAAGACACAAGGGTTTGAACTAAAACAAGTGAGTCATTTTTGCTTGTTTGTTTTGGGGTTTTCTGGGGTGGGGGTGTATGTTTTGCTATCAGGACACACAAGTGAGAAGAAAGCCACGGGTCCCAGATTCTGGATGCAAGAAAGACACAAGAAACAGAGCTCTAACCTTAGAGCTCTGAGTTCCACTGCTGCTCCAAATTCCACTGCTGCTCCCTTTGCAAAATTCCCTCTCCCACTTTCTTTAAAGTAGGGTGCAGAACATGAAAAGAAAGACTTTTGGGGGTCTCACAGCCTGCATTCAAATACCAAATGTGCCATTTATTAGCCATATACCCTTGGAAATGTTATTTTACAATATTGAGGCCCAGTTTTCTTAACTGCAGAAAGGGGGCAATAGTATGTATCTCTTAGACAGATGTGCAAATTTATGGAGGTAATATATACAAGTGTCTCACACAATGCCTGTCACATCACAGGTGCTCAGTACCAGTTGGTTCCCTCCTCCTTCTACCCTACATCTCCCCAACCTTGGCTTCTATGCTGTTCAGAGCTCCTAGCTCCCAAGCCAAGGCTGGGGATTGGGCTATGATGAGAATATGCCCATTCCTTGGGAAGGTGAAATTTAAGGTCAATGATTTGGGACCAGTGAGGCAAAGGTAACATGAGGAACACAAGACAGCTTCATCAGGGAAAGAAGCAAAGAGACCCCTAAACAAGAGTCCCTGACTGGCCCACATTCAAGTCAGTTTTGGAACACATCCTGCAGTATGAGCCTTCTTGCTCTTAGAAGAAGCCAAGGGGGAGACTGAATACAAAGGAAGGTAATAAAAATGAACAAGGAATTATAAGTTTTGACCAATAAATTGAGGTTAAAGGAGCATAATGTGTGGAAACCAGAGAACCAGAACCTATGAGGACAGGAAAACTTCCCATAAATATGTGAGACAGAGCCATATAAAAGAAGAGCAAGAATTATTTGAAGCAGTTTAAGACACCATTAAAAGAAGAAATGGCCTCAAACTAAAATAAGAGAAAGTTAAATCTGAGTCTTGGGGACATTAACTGGTGAAGAGGGTGGAGAAAAAAACACCTGGCTATTGGTGCAAAGTCATCAGGAAGCAAAGCCACAGGTGCCGGTGCCATTGTCTTGTCCCCATTTAGGGAGTCCACCTTGACCACTCAGGAGGTGTTCTCATTCTCATTGAGCAGCTGTTTTGGGGCATCCAGTTCACAATAGGGAGGGGGTTGGTTCTGGCTGCCCAACTGCCTGGCTTCCCATGTTCAAATTCACTCTTGAAATAAGAAGAGACAGGTACAACCAGCTCCTGGTGGGGTGATTGGCTCAGATGACTGGAGTGTGATGCCAGGAGGCCAAGGTCACAAGTTGGAGCCTATGTGGGCTCTGTCAAGGCTTATAGTGATAGAATGTGGCTGGACAAATAAGAACTATATCTACTAGTAGAACAAATGTGCTTCAGAGCCTCACACAAAAGACCACTCCCAAACATGGGACTGCAGAGCATTACAAGTGCAGAGCATTACCCATAAATATCTTAACACACTCTCAGCAGTGACAATTTTTATCCATTATTTCAATAGCACTCACTAAAGCCACTTGCATGCTGGGGGTATGAGTGGGGAAGGGGGTAATGCCTGAAGGCTTTGGCCGTGGCTGAGAAGGCAAACATGCTTCTTCATTTAGGGTTTGGAGTGATTGAAGGAGGAGGCAGCAACTGACTATGAGCCTTTCCCAACTTATTTGCACAGATCCGATACATCATTTTTACAGTTCTTCTAAAAAAAAACCCATAAATCATTTTTCTTCTCAAATTTCACATAAAATTTATCTTGCTTTTTGCCTAAAATTGACTAAAAACATTTTAATTACAATAAGAGACACCTAGAGCAAAATATATAGAAAGCCCACTCAATATTCATTTATTCATTCAATCAATAAACTGTTATCGAGCACCAGAGTGCACTGTGAGTTGTGATGGAGACTACAAGATGAATAAGGCATTCTCTCTGCCTCCAAGGAGTGTGTCCTGGTTAGGGTGGGGGCTGCTTCCAATAGAGACACAAAAAGGTCTAAGATAGGTGAAATGTGAGTTCTTTTAACAGAATAGTAAACTATTTGGTAACTCAGAGGAGAAATAAATCATTCTGACAGGGAGGATCAGGCAAGTTTCCAGACAGAGGTGATATATGATCTGGTCTTGAGTAAAGCATGGAATTTCACCAGGGAAAGAGAGCATGGAAGGGCATTTCAGGACTGAGAAATGCCATGGACAGAGCCACAGCGGTGGAACAATGCTGTTGTCCACAGGCAGGATCACTGAGTTATCCAATAAAGCTAGAAAACAGGAGCCAAGGTAGCACTGGGGAGGGTATAGAGGAAGAGGGTGAAAGGGGAATAATAGGGTTATTATTATAATCAGGTCATGGAAGGGCTTAATGTATATCAAGCATTTTGTATTTCATAAACAAAAAAACCCCTAAGAAGTTCTTGAGTTGTGACCAAAAATGGCCAGGTCAGTATATTAGGAAGAAAACACAGATTCAATGTGCAGGATAGACTTAAGAAGTGAAAGATGGGATGCAGGCAGAAGGCTCTTGCCAGGTGAGAGGTTGTGGAGACCCAACCAGGGCAATGGTAGAAGTGACGACAACTCCCTGTTTCTGTAGAATCATGTGTGTGTTAGCACAATACAGGGTGGGAAAAGGAGACTTACTTTGTGAGTACACAAAACATAGAGTTTATTCTTGTATTATTATTTATCAATTATTATATTATTTTCCATATGAACAATGGTAAACCTACTTTTGCCCCACCCTGTCTTGTAGCAGCACATTACCTTAACCTGTTCCTTCTACTTGGAAAGTCTTCCACACCATCCAACTGGTTCACTTCAGAGTGATCTCTAAAAGCATTTCCTGGCTCACCCAACCCTTGTCCCTGCTCTGTGCTTCCAATACAGCAGGGGTGTTCTTCCATGCTATACTAGCACAACAGTTATTACTCATCTGGTTACTTAGCCTCCACCATCAGACTGTAGAGTTCTTAAGAGTAAGTCTTTGGTCCTCTTTAATTCTTTATTCTCAGGACCTAATCCAGACAGGGTATCCAGAAAGGTTTCTGTGATGGAAGGTGTAGGGTAAGTGGAAGTAGTCTGGCTTCCTCGCCCAGGAGTCTGGGTAACTAAGGGGAGCAGTGTTCCCATAGCCTTGGAAAGACCTGACAACTAGTGTTCTCATAGCCTTGAGACTGGGTCTGATAAATTGTTCCCATAACATGAAGTGGGTTCACATGTGCAGAACTGCGTTATGTTATGTAAGGTTTTGGCAGTTTTCCAGCTTTGTTCCCCTCTAGTACTTAAATAGGTAAGGACTCCCTGCTGGGGGTGTTGAAGATGAGAGACACACAATGGGACAGGTGCCACAATGGGTGCTATGATGGGTGCCACGCTGGGGAGCAGGGGCCATGACATGTGCTACTCGGAGACATGCAGATAGACACACAGCTTGGAGCGTGCGTGGCTCACCCACCCGTGAATAAGGCATGCAAGACATCCCAACAGCTCCGTAAATATTTTTCCATCTGCTCGAATACCATAGACCTGCTTGGCCTTGAAGGGTCGCAACACAGAAGGGAATGTCCCTGAACTACTCTCTGTGCATAAAATTTATTTCTTTCATACCCACATATATAAGCCCACTCTGTTTAGGTAAATATACCAAATATACCAATAAATATACTGGTAAATATACCAGTCCCATGTCCAATGCCTCTCCCCTATTTCATTCTCACTCTGAGCCCATCACCCTATTTCTAGTGTAAATTATCCTAATTAACCTCTTTCAACCCCATTAAAATATGCTAAATTATTCTCAGCTCTCATGTAAGACTCTGTACTGAGTTACCTGGGATGGAATACAATCTGTTTGCTGGTATCAAAGCCCTGCTGCTCACCCAGGGGATTAACATTGTGACAAAATCATTAGAAAACTGATGGACTATTGAGGCCTCCTGAGCTTGCTGAACACCCATTCCTCAGCCTAATAAATGCCTTCTTCCCAGGCAGCAGTTACAGGCCATCCATTTCCTTGCTTTCTTCCTGGCTGGGCAGCCCAGAGACTCCAGTAAATGCCTTCAGGGGGGTGGGGGGGGGGTGTTATTCACAGCTGGCTAGACATCCTCCTAAAAATACCTTTGCATATCTGCATCTTTTATATATTAATAATAAAAATCTAATTTCCATTTTGGGGTAGGATGGCATAGTTTGTGGCAGATGAGTACTTCCACTGGACACAACTAGAAATGCCAGATAAAATACTCATCTGTTTTAAGATATCATTGACCTGCTGGAACAACAAGGATCAGAGAAGACATAATTCCAGAGAGGGGAAATGTAAGAAGGGGTGAGTTGATATTCTGCAGTTTCTTCTGACCTGGAGAGATTTGCCATTTTAGGACACAAGCTGGGAGACTGGGGACCCACACTTGGATCAGGCAGAGGCTGCTGCTGGAAAACAAGGACGCCAGCAGGGCTACTGGCAGTCTTAGGACTACAAAGAGAAAATTAGAGACTCCAGGGGCCTCAAAGGCAAAGCTAGTTTTCCCAAGAGGCTATTTACAGAACTCTGAATTTAAATAAAGTGAAGGGTTGGGGGCAGGGAGAACCCTAAACAGAAAGCCTCTATAAAGCAGAGAGTTTTTTGTAGTTTTAAGATACTTAAGTGATAAGACATACCACACCAGGCTCTCAACTAATGCTGGCTACTCCCTGGGAGAGAGGAGAGCCAGAGTTAGACTAAACCTTGTCAAAATACAACCCAGCTAGGATTTACTTCAATCTTTGAATTAAATTCATCTATTTCATTCTGCCTAGCAAACACTAAATCCTCTCTTGAAGGTCACAGCATCTACAGGAGTGGGCAAAGTAGGTTTACAGTTGAGAGTATGTGAAATAATCTCTTTTTTATTAGTTATCATATTATTTACCAAATGAACAACTGTAAACCTACTTTTGCCCCACCCTGTAAAAACTATACAATGCCTAAAATTCAATAAAAAAATTACCAGGCACACCCCAAAATAAAACCACATGACCAAAGTCCAAAAAGGAAAAAAAAAACTGACAATAGAAACAGACTCACAGGTGACAGATTCAAAGTTTATGGAAAACACTTCACATGTGAAAAATTTGTTCAAATAAATGAAAAGAAAATGTACAAAATATATGGATTAAAAAAAATTTCACTAGAAAAGTGTAAATGCTAATAAATAATCACCTAGAAATTCTACAAGTAAATAATTCTGACCATCTGAAAGAACTGGAGGCTTGTTGAAGGAGCACAGCAAAGCAGGAAACGTGTGGACCAGAGAGTGAGAAAACAAAGGCTGTGGTCCCTGGGTCTAGCAAAGAGAGCTTGAGTCCCTTTAACATTTCATATAATAATGGCTTGGTGATGAACTCCTTTAACTTGACCTTATCTAGGAAGCACTTTATCTTCTCTTCAATGTTAAAGGGACTTAGAAAAAGAAGATCGAAAATATGAACAGTAAAATGACAACAAACTCACAACTATCAACAAATGAAACTAAAAGAAAAGAAAAACAATGGAAACAAAAACTAAGCAAACAACCAGAACAGGAACAGAATCAGAGAAATGGACATCACACAGAGGGATTTTGGTGGGGAGGGGGGAGGGAGGAATAGGGGGGAAAAGGTACAGGGAAGAAGAAGCATGGTTAGTAGGCATAAGGTACACAGGGAGAGATAAAAAATGGTATGGGAAACAGAGGACTCAAAGAACTTATATGTACAACCTATACATGTGGTCTAAGGGGGGAGGGGAATGCTGGAGGGGGATGGGGGGAATTGGGAAAACTGTAAGAGCATAATCGACAAAAAAATATTAAATAAAAAAGAGAGAGCCTGAGAACATTACTTAACTCCTCTGAGTCTTGGTTTCCACATTTGCCAAACAGAATAATAAGACCCACTCTATCTACTCTGGGGTGTCAAGCAAATAAAATTAAGTAACACATGTGAAACTTTTTAATAAATTACCAACAACTACACAGATGTACGGTATCATTATTGTAATAATAGTCTGGCATCAATTCAAAACACAGTATTTCTACTCTATCATTAGAAGTATTTTATGTCAATGATGGGTGATTACCATGCTCTTAACTAATGCTCATATTATTATAAAGGGTTTTGACTAGAGAAAGCTAAGAGAAAAATAATAACAAAGCAGGCAGTTCTAAGTTATGTTGGGGTTGATTATTCAATTTACAGATTGTGTCTGGACAACTGAAAATCCTAAACTAGTTTCTCTGCTTGACATGCTTTTGGATCATCCTCTTAGTTTTTCAAATGGGTATGCTCATGGAGTGCAAATCTATATTAATAGCTGCCTGATAAAACAACCACCAAGGTAAATCTGAAGCAGAGATACCCCAATGCCTTCCAATGCCAGCAACAGTAATGTTGGGACAGTCTGTTATTTTGATTCCTCACATCAGTGCTCTCCTCTCCTGGCATATATAATGGAGAGTAGCGTACTGGTTTTTCACATGGAAGGGTGATGCAGTTCATCCACTACCAGCAGAACATCTGAGCTTCCTGGCATTGAAAGGGTAGGTGAGCTATCCCTTTTGGAGAACACAATGATAATAAGGTCATAATCCCAGCCTGACTAGAGCTTTTAGTCTGTAGGGATGATGTCATGTGCCTAAATATAAGTTCTGTTAGAGCAACAGTTCAAAAAGTACAGGAATTTATGTGAAAACTCATTTGGAACTGAGTTGATCATAGACTTCATAGCCAAGATGTCAACAGACTTTGGCCTTGAGAGACAGTGAAATTGGAAATAATACAAGCAGAGGAAAAAGTATGAACAAAGATACAGAGTTTAAAAAAGTAGGAAGCATAAAAGGAATTGAGTTCAGTTTAATAAAGGTATCATGAAAAGGAATATTTTTTAAAAGAAAATAACAGATTTGTGTATGTGTCACAACAGCATTGGCATGAAGTGGTTCTACAGTGATTGTCAAAGATAAAAGAGGGGTGTGGAGACTGTAATCTAAATGTGTTTGCTCCTCAGGAAAGTCAGTGGAATATAGATTCCCAGAGAGCAGGTTTCTATCTGCTTTGCATATATATATATGTGTGTGTGTATATATAAATATTTATCAATCATTCCTTATGTGGCAAGCAGTTTATGCATGTTATCTCAGTTGGTCTCAAAAATAGTCCTCTGAAGCAGATATTATTAACTTCACTTTAGAGGTAAACTGAGACTCAAAAGTTAATGTACCCAAGATCTTTCCACCACCAAGTTGACAGCAGGATTCAGATCCAAGGGAGTTTGGTGCTCTCACGCTGCCTCTGAGGGCAGCATTGCTGACGGCAGCCTGCAAGGTGCTCCCACAGGTGTGGGGTAGCTGACACTGAAGAGAGGCAGGGTTGCAGATGACCTAAAGTTTACATTGAGGTAGTAATTACAGCCACAAGATGGGTGAGATAGCCCAATAAGCATGAGGGGAAAATAAAGAGATTGGGGAAAAAGAATTATTAGAAAAAGAGATGAAGTAGTTAGGAGTAGAAGAACTGAGAAAGGAGACCCTAGCCTAATGGAAACCAGGATCAAAAGAGCTTCAAAGAGGAAGAGAGAGTCAAAACTGCAACTGCTGCAAAGAGGTAACTGAGGATGAGACACATAAGACCCAGAAAATGCCATTTGGATGGTGATCTTGAAAAGAAAGAATCCAGCAGAGAGGAGTGCCTGCAGCCAGGAGCGTGTGTGATGAGAAAAATGGCTTGACCAGGAACACAGGCAATAGATAAACCAGAGCTTTTTGAACTCTCCTGATGGCAGAAGGCCATCGTCTGGAGGTGGTTATTAAAAATTTGAATTTCCAGGTATTATTCCAGTCCTACAAACCACAATCTCCAGGGTCAAGGCAAGCTGGTAAGCAGGCCAACAGATTTTTAAATCACCAGGATAGATCAATGTTTCTTGAAATTTAATGAACATGGGAATCACCTGGGGGTCTGAGGCAGGGCTTGAGATTCTGCATTTTAACATATTCCTAGGAGATGTCAATGCTGCTAGTCTGAGAACCATATTTTTTAAAATTTATTTTTCCATTACATTTAATATTATTTTGTGTTAGTTTCAAGTGTACAGAATATTGGTTAGACAATAATAGGCTTTACAGAGTGTGCCCTTGGATATTTCCAGTACCAACATGATAGAATACACAGTTATTAAAATGTTGACTATATTCCCTATGTTGTACTTTACATCCCTGTGACTTGTCGTAACTACCAACCTGTACTCCTTAAGCCCTTCACCTTTTTCACCCAGTCTCCCAACCACCCTTCACTCTGGCAGCCATCAGTCTGTTCTCTGTGTCTATGAGTCTGTTTCCATTTCATTTGTTTGTTTATTTTGTTCTTTAGATTCCATGTATAGGTTAAATCACATGATATTCGTCTTTCTCTCACTGGTTTATTTCATTTAGCATAATACCCTCTGCATCCATCTATGCTGTCACAAATGGTAAGATTTTGTACATTTTTATCATTGAGTAATATTTCATTGTACATATGTACCACTTCTTTATTCACTCATCTATTGATGAGCAGTTGGGCTGCTTCCATAACTTGGCTACAGTAAACAATGCAACAATAAGCAGAGGAGTGCATATATCCTTTCAAATTAGTGTCTTGGGTTTCTTCAGGTATATAGCCAAAACTGGAATCCCTGGGACATAAGACAGTTCCATTTTTATTTTTTGTGAGAAACTTCCATACTGTTTTCCATAGTGGACGTACCAATCTTCATTCTCACCAACAGTGCACAAGGGCTTCTTTTTTTCAACATCCTCATCAATACTTATTGTTTGTTGATTTTTTATTGTAGCCATCCTGACAGGTGAGGTGATAACTCATTGTGGTTTTAATTTGCATCTCTCTGATGATCAGCGACATTGAGCATCTTTTCATATTAACCCCTTATTGGATGTTATCATTGGCCAACATCTTTTCCCAGTCAGTAGTCTACCTTTTCATTCTGTTGATGGTTTCCTTTACTGCACAAAAACTGTTCAGTTTGATGTAGTCCCATTTGTTTACTTTTTCTTTTGTTTCCCTTGCCCAAGGAAATACATTAGAAAAAGTATACCTATGAGAAATATTAGAGATTTTATTGCTATGTCTTCTGGGAGTTTTATAATATTTAGTCTAAAATTTAAGTATTTGATCCATTTTGAGTTTATTCTTATAGATGGAGTAAGAAGGTGGGCTAGTTTCATTTTTTTTGCATGTATTTGCCCAAGTTCCCCAACACCACTTACTGAATAGACTTCTTGCCCTGGCTTGTGTGGCTCAGTTTGTTGGAGCATTGTCCTGTACACTGAAAAAATATGGGTTCAATTCCCAGTCAGGGCACATGTGTAGGATGTGGGTTTAATCCCTTGTTTGGGCAGGTATAGGAGGCAACCAATCCATGTTTCTCTCTCATGTCAAAGTTTTCATGTTTCTCTCTCTCTCTCTCTCTCTCCTTCTCTTCCTCCCCCATTTCCTCTCTAATAAAAAGCAATAAAAATGTCCTCAGATGAAGATTAACTAAGTAACTAAATAAATATAATTTTTTTACCCTATTGTATGTTCTCATCTCCTTTGCTAAATATTAGTTGACCACGTAGGTGTGGGTTTATTTCTGCGCTCTCTATTTTATTACATTGATCTTATATGTCTGTTTTTATGCCAGTACCAGGCTGTTTTGATTACTATGGCCTTGTAGTATAGCTTGATATTTGGTAGAGTGATACAACTTTGTTCTTTCTCAAAATTGCTGTGGCAAAAGGAAGAGGAGAAGAAAAAAGAAAAAGAAAAAGATAAAACTGCAGTGGTTATTTGAGGTCTTTTGTGGTTCCAAATACATTTCTGGAATATCTGTTCTACTTCTGTGAAATACACCATTGGCATTTTGATAGAAATTGCATTGAATCTATAGATTTCTTTTTTAAAATATATTTTATTGATTATGCTACTACAGTTGTCCCATCCCCCCCTTTATTCTCCTTCACCCTGTACCCCTCCTCCCACCACCATTCCCACACCTTAGTTCATGTCCATGGGCCATACATATAAGTTCTTTGGCTTCTCTATTCCCCGTACTATTTTGACCACCCCCTGTCTATTTTGTATCTACCATTTATTTATGCTTCTTATTCCCTGTACCTTCCCCCCATTCTCCCTCCTCCACCTCCCCACTGATCACCCTCCATGTGATCTCTATTTCTGTGAATCTGTTTCTGCTCTAATTATTTGCTTAGTTGATTTTAGTTTTAGTTTTTTTTTTATGTTCAGTTGTTGACAGTTGTGAGTTTGTTGTCATTTTACTGTTTGTATTTTTTTTATCTTCTTCTTTTTCTTAGATAAGTCCCTTTAACATTTCATATAATAAGGACTTGGTGATGATGAACTCCTTTAACTTGGCCTTTTCTGGGAAGCACTTTATCTGCCCTTCCATTCTAAATGATAGCTTTGTTGGATAGAGTAATCTTGGATGCCAGTCCTTGCCTTTCATGATATCGAACACTTCTTTCCAACTCTTTCTTGCCTGCAAGGTTTCTTTTGAGAAGTCAGCTGATAGTCTTATGGGAACTCCTTTGTAGATAACCATCTCCTTTCCTCTTGCTGCTTTTAAGATTCTCTCCTTATCTTTAATTTTGGCTAATGTAATTATGATGTAACTTGGTGTGTTTCTCCTTGGGTCCAATTTTTTGGGAACTGTCTGAGCTTCCTGGACTTCCTGGAAGTCTATTTCCTTTGACAGGTTAGAGAAGTTCTCCTTCATTATGTTTTCAAATAAGTTTTTAATTTCTTGCTCTTCCTCTTCTCCTTCTGGTATCCCTATGATTCAAATGTCATAATGCTTAAAGTTGTTCTGGAGGTTCCTAAGCTTCAAAAAATTCATTTTTTTGAATTTTTGTTTCTTCATTCTGTTCTAGTTGAATGTTTATTTCTTCCTTTTGCTCCAAACCATTGATTCAAGTCTCAGTTTTCTTCCCCTAGCTGTTGATTCCCTGTGCCTTTTCCTTTATTTCACTTTTCATAGCCTTCACTTTTTCCTCTATTTTGCAACCATAGTCAACCATTTCTGTGAGCATCCTGATAACTATTGTTCAGAGAAACTCTGAATCTGACAGGTTGGCTATCTCTTCATTGCTTAGTTGTATTTTTTTCTGAAGCTTTGATCTGTTCTTTCATTTGCACAATATTTTTTTGTCTTGGCACACCTGTTACATAGTAAGTGGTGGAGCCTTAGGTGTTCACCAGGGCAGGATAACCCATTGTCACAACTTGGTAGGTCACCGAATTGTGATGCTGTATGTGGTGGAGGGGTCCAAGAGGGAACAATGCCACTTGCTCAGCTTTCCCCTGGCTTTCAGTAACTTCCTCCACTACCCACAAGCAAATTGGTCCCTTGTGGTGCTGACTCCCAGGGCCATGGTTTTGTGTACGTTCTAGGACCCTGTGGGTCTCTCCAATGAAATCTCCTGTGAGGCTGGGAATTTCTCCTGCCACCTCAACCCCCACAGGTTTTTTCAGTCAGAGGTTTTGAGGCTTTATTTCCAGTGCTGGAATTCTGAGTTACGCAGTCTGTCTCACTCCCTAGTTGTTCATCCCAGTTTATTGGCATGAAAATGTGAGACTGCCTGCTCTGCCAGCCGCTGCCTTGCCTGATCCACCAGCCACTGCCTTGCTTGCCCCTTTTCTCCAGCCACCACCTTGCTCCAAGTCCTCTCCACCCCGACTGCCTGTGTCTGCTCCTCCTACCTGTCTGGATGAGTGTTTCTTCTTTAACTCCTTGGTTGTCAGACTTCCATACAATTTGATTTTCTGGCAGTTCTGGTTATTTTTTTGTTTTTAAATTGGTTGTCTGTCTTTTGGTGGTACAATGAGGCAAAGTGTATCTACCTACATCCCCATCTTGGCCAGAAGTCTGCATTGAATCTACAGATTTATTTGGGTTGTATGAACATTTTAATAATTTTAATTCTTCCTATCCATGAGTACCATATAAGCCTTCATTTATTTGTAACTTCTTACACGTCCTTCTTCAGTATCATAAATTTTCAAGTACAGGTAATTTACCTCCTTGGTTAAATACTTTCCTAAAATTGAATTTACATTTTTTGTAATTATAAATGATATTGTTTTCATAGTTTCCCTTTCTGATAGTTCATTATTGGTACATAAAAATGTTGTCAATTTCTGAATATTTATTATGTATCCTGCTATTTTACAAAATTCATTTATCAGTTTCAGTAGATTTTGGTGAAATCTTTAGGGATCTTTATATACAATATATCATCTGCAAATAATGACAGTTCTACTTCCTCCCTTCCCATTTGGGTGCCTTTTATTTCTTATTCTTTTGATTGTTGCGTATAGAACTTCCAGTACTATGTTTAATAAGAGCGGCGAAAGTGTATAATCCCAGCAATTGAATTGCTGGGTCAAAAGGCAGTTCCATTTTTAGTTTTCTGAGGAAATTCCATACTGTTTTCCACAGTGGCTGCACCAGTCTGCATTCCCACCAACACTGTACTAGGGTTCCCTTTTCTCCACATCCTCTCCAACACTTGTTTGTTGATTTGTTTATGATGGCCATTTTGAACCCTGAAACACCAATCGAAAACATATGTGCCCCAATATTCATAGCAGCACAATTTACAATAGCCAAGTGCTGGAAGCAACCTAAGTGCCCATCAGTAAATGAGTGGATCAAGAAACTATGGTACATTTACACAATGGAATACTACACAGTGGAGAGAAAGAAGGAGCTCCTACCCTTTGCAACAGCATGGATGGAACTGGAGAGCATTATCCTAAGTAAAATAAGCCAGGCAGTGAGAGACAAATACCATATGATCTCACCTATAACTGGAACATAATCAACAAAAGAAAAAGCAAGCAAAATATAACCGGAGACATTGAAATTAAGAATTATCTGAGAGTAATCAGATGGGAGGGGATAATGGGGGGAAGGGTTTTCAGGAACAACTATAAAGGACACATGGACAAAATCAAGGGGTAGGGTGGAAGCAAGGGAGGGAGGTGGATTTGGATGGGGTGGGAGGCAGTGGGGGGAAGAAAATGCAGACAACTGTACTTGAACAAGAATAAAATAATTTTAAAAGAGGAGAAGGAGGATGGCATTGGAGTAGGAGGGAGCAGGTTCGGCTTCCCTCTGCACACAGGAGAAAATCCTGGCTGATCTACGGAGTAGAGGAGCAAGCAACCAACATACTTCAGCATATGTGGAAATAGGGGACCAAGGATTGTGGCAGAACGAAAAAACCAGACCCTGAGCAGAGTGCTGCAACATGGTAGGGTCCAGGGACCAGCATGAGGCCAAGGGGGCTGCAGCCCCAGGCCCAGCACCTGCTGCTGGGTTTGCCACAGAGTCCTTGGGAGAAAGCTGGGACAACTGCTCCCTCCGCAGCCAAACAAGGTCTGAGAGGCACTGTGAGGAACCCAGTTGCTAGCAAACACACAAGGGCTGTGAGCACCCTCGGGGGGCTGTGGACACTGGCGGGGTTGGGTTGCACAGCAGGCCCTGACCCCCACGGTCACAGGTCTGGCTGGAGAGTTGGGCTGCAGGAGAAGCCAGGCCATTGTATGGAGCAGCAGGCTTGAATAGGAGGAATTTCTCAAGAGGAAGGAGTGAAAAGACAGACTCTCTTTGGGGAATACTCCTAAAGTGATCAATCGCTCCAGCCTCCCTGCCATCCAGCCGGGCAGCGATCCTGAGGTTACAGGGAAGGTATGCTTCTGTGGAGGATCCTGCGCACCCCCATAGCACTGGGAAGGGTGAGGCAGTCTGGCTGAGGGTACGTGGGAGAGCATCCCCACACCCCTCCACAGCAGTCCACAGCAGTAACCCTGGGGAAAGGCCTGATTCCCACACCCAGGGTGCAGGGCTGAGAAGCCACCATAGCTTCCCAGACAGTGCGCGACGCTGACCGAGGAAGAAAAGCCATACCAATCAACCCTCAGCCTGCCACAGCCAGCATGACCACAAAAACTGATTTGGCCACTTTGAAACCAAGAGACGTTTTAATTTTATTCTATTTTTTTAACAATTCTTAATTTTTTAATTTTTATTATTTTTATTCTCTTTTAATCTCTTTTTCCTCTCTTTCCTGCTTTCTTGTTTTATTCCTTCCTCCTTTCTTTCCTCCAATTTTATCTCTTCTTCCTTCCTTTGTCTGCCTTTTTTATTTTCTTTTAAATACCTACAAGTGAGACAAAATCCTGGGTCTGTGAAAAGAGCAGAGTTGAACCCAAAGAAGGAGCATCACAACAGCTGAGACAGTGAGACAAACTTCACTCTGCTATTACAGAGAACCTGCAAGTTATTGCATCTTTGTATTATTATTATTTTTCCAGTATTCTTACATCTTTTTAATACTATTTTTGTATCCCTCTTCTTTTTGTATAGTCTGCTTTGCTAGGCTGGTTCTATTGTATGACCTGACAGGTTTCCCCTGATATCTCTTTCATAGTGTATTGCTAACATGCTGTCCTTTAACTCACCTGTGTCCCATTAGCACACTACTCAAGGTTCTGTACTCCCTATTCTTGTTACCTAGATCTCATAGATTCTGTCATATGATTGTTGCCCTAATATTATTGTAAATAATTGCTGTTCCATGCAATTGTAATTACTTCACAACACCCCTGCCCCAGATCTTAGCCCACTTCAAAGTTGCCTGAACTCTATTACTGTAGTGGTTAACTATATTCTCTCACACACTACACCTATTTACTACCCTTTACTCTCACCTTACCTCAGAATCTGACCTCCCACAACCTCCCTGCTTTCTAGATCCAACTCACAATCCTTCCTTCCACAACAAGAGTCTTATCTTCTTTCCATTCTTTCAAAAAATCAGCTAGCTGGGTGGAAGATCATGGTTAACACTATACATGGCCAAAGGATCTCCTATCTCTTCTATACTGGCTGCTACTGTAAAAATCATAGAATACTCTCTTGCTGTCTTAAACCATTTTGCCTTCCCCCTCCAACTGATCACAATAAAGAGAAGGTGGAAGTGGTGAACACCAGGATACCCACTGGAAGAAGAAACCCAACAACAAAGGAACCACTAACAGATAACAACAGAAGAAGGTGAAGGAGGGAGAAGTAACCACACAAACCTCAATCCAGGACCTATCTGGAAATACAACTAAACAGTAGAGATAGTACCCAATAAAAACAACAGAAAACGAGCAAGAGAGAATCCTCGAAACCTTATACACATGGAAGACCAGCTTCAACACAACCTTCCCTCACCAGCACAACAAAATAGAAGAGGTGGTGGACAGAGTGACCCTCAGTTAAGCAGCTGGTGGGAAGGAACCACCAAAGAAAGACCCAACAACAGTCAAAACCCAAAGACAAACACAGAACAAACTTAAATGACAGCCCAAGACCAGTGAGCTCAGGAGATCAAGGAAACTGCACCACTAAAACTCACTGGTATTCTACCACAGAAGTTCACGCCACAAACCCAGGGAGCCAGAACAGATCAATTAAAAAAGCTGAGGCTAACAAGAAGAGGTTCACAAACAATGGGAAGACAAAGAAACAATCCCCAAATGAAGGGAAAAGAGGAAGCCCCAGAAAGAATGCTAACTCAAACAGAGGCAACTCAACTATCAGATGTTGAGTTCGAAGCAATGATTGTCAGGAGCTCACAATGAGCTACCAGAAACTACAGGGAAGCTACATTGAACTCACTGCAAACTATATCCACATCAAAAAGGAAACAGAAACTATCAACAAGGGCCAAGAGGAAATGAAGAATGCAATTTCTGAACTGAAGAACACAGTAGAAGGAATGAAAATCAGGACCGATGAAGCAGAAGATCAGATCAGTGAGCAAGAGGACAAAGTAGAAGAAAACACCCAGAAAGAACAAGAAAAGGAAAAGAGACTCAGAAAGAATGAAGAGGGATTAAGAGAAATGCACGACAATATGAAATGTAATAATATCAATATAATAGGGATACCAGAAGGAGAAGAAGAAGAGTAAGGGATAGATAACCTAATTGAAAAAGTAATGATGGAAAAGTTCCCTAATTTGATGAGAGAAAAAGTCATACAAATCCAGGAAACACAGAGAGTTCCAATCAAGAGGAATCCAAAGAGGGTCACTTCAAGACATACCATAACTAAAATGGCAAAATACCAAGACAAATAGAGACTCTTAAAAGCAGCAAGGGAGAAACAGAAAGTAACATAGAGGGAGCCCCAATAAGGCTAGCAGCTGACTTCTCAATGGAAACACTCCAAGCCAGAAGAGAATGGCAAGAAATATTCCAAGTAATGAGAACCAAAGGTCTCCAACCAAGGCTACTTTACTCAGCAAGGCTCTCAATCAAGATAGAAGGCCAAATAAGAAGCTTCCCACACAAAGGAAGTTTCAAAGAATACACCTCCACCAAACCAGCTCTGCAAGACATGCTAAAGGCCCTGCTTTAAGGAAAAGAAGGGAGAGGGAGAAAGGGAGGGAGGGAGGGAAGAAGGGGGAGAGAGAGAGAGAGAGAGAGAGAGAGAGAGAGAGAGAGAGAGAGAGAGAGAGAAACACAGGTACAAAAATGGCAATGAATAAGTATCTATCAGTAATACCTTAAATGTAAATGGATTAAATGCTCCAATCAAAAGACACAGAATAGCTGAATGGATAAGAAAGCATGGCCCACACATATGTTGCCTACAAAAGACCCACCTCAGGACAGAAGATATACAAAGACTAAAAGTGAAGGGCTGGAAACAAATTTTCCAAGCAACTGGACAGGAAAAAAAAGCCGGGGTAGCAATACTCATATCAGACAAAACAGACTTCCAAAAATGGGCCATAAAAAGAGACCCACAATGTCACTTCATAATACTCAAGGGAAGAATCCACCAAATCATAAACATTGTAAATATATATGCACCCAAAATAGGAGCACCCAAATACATAAAGAAAATCTTAGAGGACTTCAAGAAAGATATTGACAGCAACACAATTATAGTAGGGGATTTTAACACCCCACTGTCAAAAATGGACCGATGTTCCAAACAAAATATCAACAAAGATATTGAGGCATTGAACAATGCCCTAGAGGAAATGGACTTAACTCATATATAGAGGAAGCCCTTCATCCCAAAGAAGCTAAATACACATTCTTTTCAAATGCACATGGAACATTTTCAAAGATAGATGACATGATAGGACACAAAGCAAGCCTCAACAAATTCAAGAAAATTGAAATCATACTGAGCATTTTCTTTGACCACAAAGGACTGAAACTAGAAACCAACCCCAAGGGAAGAAACCCAAAACACTCAAACTCATGGAGATTGAATAGCATGCTATTAAACAATGAATGGGTCAAGAATGAAATAATGGAAGAAATCAAAAAGTTTCTAGAAACAAATGAAAATGAGCTCACAACAACCCAAAACTTATGGGACACAGCCAAGGCGGTCCTGAGAGGGAAGGTCATAGCAATACAGGCCTATGTAAAAAAGATAGAAACATTTCAAACAAACAACCCAACCCTATGTCTACAAGAACTCAAGGAAAAACAACAAAGACAGCTGAGAGCAAGCCGAAGGAAGGAAATAACCAAGATCAGAGCAGAATTAAATGACATAGAGACTAAAAGCACAATTCTAAGGATCAATGAATCCAGGAGCTGGTTCTTTGAAAAGATAAACAAGATTGACAAGCCTTTAGGCAGGCTCATCAAGAAAAACAGGAGAAAGGATCCAAATAAACACAATCAGAAATGAGAGAGGAGAGATTACAACTGACACCACAGAAATACAAGGGATTGTAAGAAATTATTATGAAGAACTGTATGCCAAGAAATTTGAAAACCTAGGTGATATGGACAAATTTCTAGAAAAATATAATCTTCCAGAACTCAATGAAAAAGAAGCAGCAAGCCTGAACAGACCAATAACAGTAAAGGAAATTGAAGCAGTAATCAAAAAACTCCCAACACACAAAAGTCTGGGACCAGATGGTTTCACAGGAGAATTCTACAAAGCATTTAAGGAAGAGCTAACCCCTATCCTTCACAGACTATTCCTAAAAAATCCAGAATGATGGAAGACTCCCAAACTCTTTTTATGAAGCCAGCATCATCCTAATCCCCAAACCAGATAAAGGCAAAACAAAGAGCCCTGGCTGGCATAGCTCAGTGGATTGAGCGCGAGCTGCGAACCAAAGTGTCGCAGGTTCCATTCCCATTCAGGGTACATGCCTGCGTTGCAGGCCATGACCCCCAGCAACTGCACATTGATGTTTCTGTCTCTCTCTCTTTCTCCATCCCTTCCCTCTCTAAAAATAAAATAAAATTAAAAAAGACACAACAAAGAAAGAAAACTTCAGGCCAATATCCCTGATGAACATAGACACTAAAATCCTCAAGAAAATATTGGCAAACCACATCCAACAATACATTAGAAAGATCACACACATTGACCAAGTGGGATTCATCCCAGGGATGCAACGATGGTTCAATATTCCCAAATTAGTAAATGTAATACATCACATAAACAAAAGCAAAGACAAAAATCACATGATCATATTAATAGGTGAGGAAAAAGCATTTGATAAGGTACAGCACCCATTTTTGATAAAAACACTCAGCAAAGTGGGAATACAGGGAGTATTCCTCAACATAATAAAGGCCATATATGAGAGACCTACAGTCAACATCATACTCAATGGGCAAAAACTAAAATCTTTTCCACCAAGATCAGGAACAAGACAAAGTTGTCCACTTTCAGCACTTTTATTCAATATAGTATTGGAAGTTTTAGCCACAGCGATCAGACAAAAACTGGAAATAAAAGGCATCCAAATTGAAAAGAAGGAAACAAAACTGTCATTGTTTGCAGATGACTTGATAGTGTACATAGAAAATCCTATAGACTCTGCTAAAAAACTACTTGACCTAATAAAGGAATTTGGCAAAACTACGGGATACAAAGTCAATATCCAGAAATCAAAGGCATTTTTGTATACCAACAGTGAAACAGCAGAAGCAGAAATCAAGGAAAAAATCCCATTTGATATAGCAAAAAGAAAAATAAAATACCTAGGAATAAATCTAACCAAGGAAGTAAAAGACCTATATACAGAAAACTACACAACACTGAAGAAAGAAATTAAGGAAGACACAAACAAATGGAAACATATACCATGTTCATGGATTGGAAGAATTAACATCACCAAAATGTCCATACTACCCAAAGCAATTTACACATTCAATGCAATACCTATTAAAGTACCAATGGCATATTTCACAGACATATAAGATACATTTCAAAAATTTATATGGAACTATAAACAACCCTGAATAGCTGCTGCAATTTTGAGAAAGAAAAACAAAGTAGGAGGGATCACTATACCTGATACCAAACTGTATTACAAGGCCACTGTCATCAAAACAGCCTGGTATTGGCATAAAACAGGCATATGGGCTAATAGAACAGAACAGAGAGCCCAGAAAGAAGCCCAAGTCTCTACGGTCAAGTAATATTTGACAAAGGGGGCAGCAACATAAAATGGAGTAAAAACAGTCTCTTCAACAAATGGTGTTGGGAGAACTGGACAGCTGCGTGCAAAAAAATGAAACTCGAGCACCAACTTACACCTTATACAAAAATAAATTCAAGGTGGATAAAAGACTTAAATATAAGCCATGTCACCATTAAAGTCATAAAGGAAAACATAGGCAGGAAAATCTCAGATATTTCACGAAGAAACATTTTTATTGATATGTCCCCCAGAGCAAGAGACATAAAGGAAAGAATAAACAAATAGTATCTCACCAAAATAAAAAGCTTCTGCACGGCTAAAGAAAACAGTATTAAAATAAAAAGAGATCCAACTGTATGGGAAAACATATTTGCCAATGATACCTCAGACAAGAGTGTAACCTCCAAAATATATAAAGAACTTACACGACTACACTCTAAGAAGAAAAGCAACCCAATTAAAAAAAATGGGCAAAGGACTTGAACAGACACTTCTCCAAGGAGAACATACAGAGTATCCAGAAACACATGAAAAGATGCTCAATATTGCTAGCTGTCAGAGAGATGCAAATTAAAACCACAATGAGATATCACTTCACACCAGTCAGAATGGCCATCATAAACAAAGCAACAAACAACAAGTGTTTGAGAGGTTGTGGTGAAAAGGGGGCCCTAGCGCACTGTTGGTGGGATTGCAGACTGCTACAACCACTATGGAACACAGTATGGAATTTTCTCAGAAAACTAAAAATGGATCTGCCTTTTGACCCAGCAATTCCACTGCTGGGACTATATCCTAAGAACCCTGAAACACCAATCCAAAAGAACCTATGCACCCCAATGTTCATAGTAGCACAATTTACAATAGCCAAGTTTTGGAAGCAACCTAGATGCCCATCAGTAAATGAATGGATCAAAAAACTATGGTACATTTACACAATGGAATTCTATGCAGGGGAAAGAGAGAAGGTGCTCCTACCCTTTGCAACAGCATGGATGGAGCTGAAAAGCATTACGCTAACGGAAATAAACCAGGCAGTGAAAGACAAATACCATATGATCTCATCTTTAACAGGAACCTAAACAACAAAACAAAGAAAGAATCAAAATATAACCAAAGATTTTGAAATAAAGAACAGACTGACAGAGTTCAGAGGGGAGAGGAGAGGGAATTTCAGGGGAATTTCAGGGGAAAAGGGGAAGGGTTTACGGGAACAAGTATAAAGGACACATGACTAAAAACTAGGGGCAAGTCGAAATGGGAGGGAGGTCGGGAGGGCTGGGTCAGTGGGTTGTGATGGGAGTAAAAGATAGAAAGTTGTACTGCAACAACAATTAAAAGAAAATTTTTAAAAAATAAATAATTTTAAAATAAAAAAGAAAGTGTGGTGAAAGTGGACATCCCTCCCTGTCTTGTTCCTGATCTTAAGAGAGTTATTTTCAGTTTTCTTTATTGGGTATGATGCTGGCAGCAGGTTTCTCATATATGGCATTTATGTTATAACAATATTCCCTCTATTCCCTCTTTGCTGAGAGTTTTCATAACAGAAATGGTTGCCAGATTTTACCAAATGCTTTTTTCTGCATCTATTGATGTGACCCTGTCATTTTTATCCTTTATTTTGTTTACTTGTTTTATCTCACTAATTGATTTATGAATATTGTACCAATCTTTCATTCCAGGAACAAATTTGATTTGATCATGGTATATAATCTTTTTAGTGTATTGCTGAATTTGATTTACTAATATTTGTTGAGAAATTTTGCATCTATGTACATCAAGAATAAGGGCTTATAATTTTCTTTCTTTGTAGTGAGTTTATCTGGTTTTGGAATTAGGATAATGGTGGCCTTGTAAAATGAGTGTGAGAGTCCTCCCTAGTCTTAAAACTTTTGAAATAATTTGAAAAGAATAGGTGTTGGTTCTCCTGTGAATGTTTTGCATCCTGTGAAGCCATTCAGTCCAGGGCTTTTCTTTGTTGGGAGTTTTTATTTTATTATTATTACTTCTTCAATTTTGTTAGTTATAATTGGTCTGTTCAGATTTTCTGATCCTTCTTGATTCAGTTATAGAAGATTGTATTTTTCTAGAAATTTATTTATTTCCTCCAAATTGTCCCATTTGATGGCACATGGTTGTTTATAATATTGTTTTACAATCCTTTATATTTCTGTGGTATCAATTGTCACTTTTCTTTAATTTGTGATTTAATTTGTGGCCTATTTTCTTCTTGATGAGTCTAGTTAAAGGTTATCAATCATGTTTATCTTTTCAAAGAAACAACTCTTGTTTTCTGTCCTCTTTTTATTGTTTTTTACACTATTTTGTTTACTCCTACTCTAATCTTTGTTATTTCCCTCTTTCTACTCACTTTGGGCTTTGTTTGTTATTCTTTTTCTAGTTCCTTTAGGTGTAAGCTGAGATTGCTATTTGAGATTTTTCTTAAGTTACTACTGTATTGCTACAAATTTTCCTCTTAGGATTTGCTTTCACCATGTCTCTTAGATTTTGGATTGTTTTGTTTTCATTTTCATTTGTCTCAAGGTATCTTTTGATTTCTTCCTTGATCTCATTGTCAACCCATTCATTGTTTAGTAACATGTTATTTAGCCTCCATGTGTTTGTATGTTTTTCTTCTTTTTTTTTTCTTGTAATTGATTTCTAGTTCTATAACATTGTGGCCAAATAAGATGCTTGATATGATTTCAAACTTCTTAAATTTACTGATACTTGTTTTATGTTCTAACATGTAATCTATCCCAGAAAATGTTCCATGTGCATTGAAAAGAATGAATATTATGCTTATTTGATGAGAAATGCTCTGAAAGATAAGTTAATTCTATGTGGTCTACTGTGTCATTTAAGGCTGCTGTTTCCTCGATTTTCTGTCTGGAAGATCTATCCAGATGTCAATGGGTGTTAAAACCCCCAATTATGACTGTATTATTATCAATCTCTCTGTTTAGGTTTATCAAGATTTGGTTTATATATTTAGATCCTCCTGTGTTGGGTGCATAAGTGTGACAAGGGTTATATCCTGTTGTTGCATTGATCCCTTTATCATTGTATAATGTCCTTCTTTATCTCTTACTATATCCTTTGCTTTAAAGTCTATTTTGTCTAAGCATTGCTACCCCTCACTCTTTTTTTTTTGGTTTCCATTTGCAGAAAATGTCTTTTTCATCCCTCTACTTTCAGCCTGTGTATATTTTTTATTTTCACTTTTAGACAGCATATATGTGGATCTTGCGTTCTTATCCATTCACCTACACTATGTCTTTTGACTGGAGTATTTAATCTGTTTACATTTAAAGCAATTATTGATAAGTATATATTTATTGCCATTTTATTCTTTATAACTATATTTGAGGATCATATGTTTAATGATGATGAACTAGACTAAAGCTTACTTGTCCCACAGAAGTAGGTGTGAACACTGGGCTCTTGGTACCTTTCACATCACCTGTGGACATGCTTCTGGCTCCTTTCCACACTCACCAACAGATGATAGCAGATCTAAACATCATCTTTGACAGAATTTCAGGGTTTGGAATTCTGTGCCATTCCTTCTGACTTCCTGTATGCCCTTTATTCCCTTCCCCAAGATAAATAGTTGTATTAGATAAGTACAGAAAAGCTTTCCTTGACTACTCTACACATAGAGAGTGAATTCTCTCTCTACTGAGCTTTTATACCATGCATTTTCTACACCAGTCATTGGGCACTTAAATATGCTTTGTCTTACTATAGCTTATAAATTGTTTTATAGTGTCATTCAATTTTTTGTATGTGTTAGTATTGTGTCTACAAGCCCTTGGAGGCCAGGTATCAAATACTATCCTGATTTTTCTTTTTAACCTAGACTTATAGCAGATTGCTAATAATATTGAGTGCAAATGAGTGAAAGAATCAATCATCCATCAATTAGATTAAATGTATATTCTATGTTTCATTCTACTTTCTTCCCAGAAAAAAAAAAAAAAAAGAAGGCTTACCAAAATGTGTTAAAGCTCTGGAGAAGTTCTGTACTTATTTGCAAGTCTGAGTTCATGATTTATTCCCTGGGAATCTTCTATCACACCACTAGGGAAAACTTTTCCAGGCATGACAAATGGACACTCCAGGGCTAATGTTTACTTTATCTAGGGAAGAGTGTAAGGCCACTAGCTCATCTACTGAATACATTCTGCTTTCTCAAAACCGTTCTCTACTTTTCTATGGTAGCCTACCACATGCCAGTATGCCCCTCAGACACAACAGTCACAGCTTTCCACAATTTCTTGCCAGTTAAAATATGTTGGCTAGTAAGTCTTGTTGATATGTTAGTCCTGTAGTTTATTGTGGATTCAGTAGACTATGTCTATTTTGCATAATGGATTTTTTTTGAGTAAATATATTAAGTTGCTCAGTCCTAGTCTCTCAGCACTATTCTCTCCCTAGGAGACTGCTTGATCCCATAGCTCTGAATACTACTTACATGCCAAAGACACCCCTATTTATATATCTGTTCAAGACTGCTATTCTGAAGTCTCCCATCTTAACATACAATTGACTGCCTGACATCTCAACTTGGATATCTTATAAGCATCTCAAACTTAGCATATCCCAAATGAAATTTCTTGATCACCTCTCACCTCTTACTCCAACCCCAAGGCTGTTCCTCTTCCATTCTTCCTCTTCTTAACAAATGATACCTCTGGCTATCTAGTTAGTCAAGCCAGAAACCTTGTTGTTCTTGAGCCTTAATTCATCCTCCACAGTCAGTCTACCACCAAGACCTTCAATTTAACTTCAAATAGATCTGTTTACTTCTTATCATCTCTACTGTTGCCCTCCTAATCTTAAACCAACATTACCTCTGGCCTTGATGATTAAATCCTTAAGCTCCCCTCATTTAAAAAAAAAATTTTTTTTTTTTTGCTGCTCTGCCTGGGTATTTTTTTATACCTTGTCTTCCAAATCATTAATTTGATTCTGTTCTTCATCTAAATTACTGTTTATTCTTTCCTGTGTACTTTCTATCTCAGATGTTGCATTCTTTAATTCTGACTGGTCCTTTTTATGGTTTATATGTCTTTTTTTTTTCATGCTGTTGAGTATCCTTATAATCATTGCTCTAAACTCTCTATCTGACAAATTGCTTGCCTCCATTTCATCTAGTCCTCCTCTTGTTCTTTTGTGTGGGATCTGTTTCTTTGCCTTTCCATTTTGGCTGCTTTGTTTTTGTCCACCTTAGTTGTAAAACTAATCAGTCTTTGGACCCACCATTGGTTAATATAATCAAGCTGTAAACAACCCAGCTTAAGCACCACAGGGTGGGGCAGAGCAATGCCTGCAGGCATGGTTCTTGCTTTTCCTCAGGCTGAAGCCACTTGGAGAGGAGTGCTCTGCCTGAGGGTGATGGCTTCCACAACATGGGGAATGACGCAGCACTGGGATCCTGGCAGCTGTTCCCCCAGTTCTCTCCCCAAAGCCACCAATCCCAGACTCTCCTCAAGCATCTCTAGTCCACTCTGCCCTCCTTCTGCAGGAGCCCAGGGTAAGTGGCTGCAAATGAAATTTTGTGCATTGCTCCTTTAAGAGGCTCTCTGCTTCTCTAGCCATCTCTCCCTGGCAGGCAGAAACCCTTCTGCTTTTTACAGCTGGATGTTATCTGAGTTCCTTTCTGGCTCTAGTGCTGTAGGGTGTGGGGCTCAGCTTAGGGTTTAGACCCCATACTTCTCAGAGAGAACCACCCAGCCACTGAAATATTCCTCTGGCACTTCAGCTGCTGCCCATGGGAGTTCAGCCAGCCCTCTCACACCTCCTCCACACTCACTACCTGTCACATTGTGGTAAAGTGATTTTTTCTTCCTGTCCATAGTTACAAGGCTTCTCTCCAGCTAGTAGTAGTGGTTAGTGGTTATTCTGGATGATTTCTCTACAATTTAATTGTAATTCCAGATTGGTCCTAGGAGTAGGTTAGTGTAGCTTCCACTTACCCTCTGCTATCTTGGATCTTTTGGATTATTAAATCCTAAACATTTTTTGAGCTTTCAACTCACTGATTCATTTGTTCACTCAATAATTTATGGCGTACCCACCCTGTGTTAGTTAATTCTCTCAAAAGAGCACATGAAGTTGAGAAAAGACCATAAGCAAACCTGCTATGATAAAGGTGTTTATAAGGCATGATGACATAGAAGGAGGGTATGAACAGTAACAGGAAGGGGAAAACTGTGAGAAAAAACTGCATGGGGAACTTCATGTTTAAACTTGTATCTAGAGAATTAGTAGGGATTATCATCAAGTAGGTAAATGGACTAAAGCCTTCTAGGTATGGTGATAGAAAAGTATGTCATGTATATTGTGTTCAGGAACTGTCAAGTGGAATACAGAGTTGAGAGGGTAGGTGGACATGTTACTGGTGAGGTAGGCAGGGGCTAGATCACATGAGTTACTGTTGTAGGCTAAGTTGTGTTCCCCCAAAATTAAATATTGAAGCCCTAACCTCCTGTATAGCAAACTATTACTGTATTTGAAGATAGGTCCTTTAAAAATATGATTAAATCATAATGAAGTCATTAGGCCAGGTCCTAATCCAATCTGACTGTTGTCCTAGTAAGAAAAGGATATTTGGACAAAGAGACACATGTGACTGTGTGAGGAAATGATGAGAATGTGCCCTCCTCAAGCCATGGAGAAAGGACTCAGGAGAAACTAAACCTTCCAGTATCTTGACCTTGGATTTTTAGTCCCTAGAACCACAAGGAAATAAATTTCTGTTGTTTAAGCCACTGACTCTGTCATATTTTGTTATGGCAGCCCTAGCAGATTAATACAGGTACTATATGCAACTGAGTTAACACCTTATCCTGGAGGCAATGGGTAGCTGGGAAGGGCATAAGGAGGGAAAAGACTCTTTATTCATCCAACCGGCACTCTCCATAAGCAATGTGGAAACTGTGCTGGGCACTAGGAGTACAGTTCAAAGAAGGCTTATCTGCAGAAATGACATTTCACCTGAGGGATGAATAAGAGCTGATCAGATGGAAAAAAAAGTGGGGGAGAGGGAGGGTGAGATCGTGGTCAAGAAAAAGAACCATGTGTGATGGCCCTGTAACAGGAAGGCTGTTGGTACCTTTAAGACACTGACATTAGCCAGTGTGGGTAGAGCTTGGTCTCAGAGGACAGACACTTGAGGAGATACAGACAAGGGTATTCAAGGACAGATCATGTAGGCTCCAAAGGTCTCACAACAAGTGGGAACCCTCTCTAGAGAATTTTCCTGGAAATGGGCCCAAGCCAATTTCCTGATCAAGGTGGACACTGGAGCTACAGTTTTTGATGTCCCCATCTTCCCTTCCACTGAGCACCCCAGGGGGGCACTCCCTGCCACCACCCACTTGTATACATATTGGAGGCAGACACCACTAAGTGCATTTCTTCCAGCCAATGCTCTGAGAGACACCAGAACTTATATTTAATTTTGACTTCTCCATGCTTCCCACCAAAGCTTGGAAATCACTTCCCATGCACTGCTCTCCCCTGTTCTATTCCTTTTCTTTCCCCTCCACCCCAGGAAGGACTTTTCTTCCCTGACATCCTACTTTTCCATGCAAAGAGAAGTCATTCTTCATAGCAGTTTTATTGCCGGGTGATATTAACACAATGAAGGGAATCACTGCTAATTTTTATGAAGTATCTCATCATAAGTAAGTCATTAACAGCTGTGAAAGAACAGGCATTGGGCTTCCCTGGGAGAACCTTCACTTAGAGCCCTTCACCACAGCCCTACGCTTGCTATCCAGGAGGGTCTCTGTAGGAGATAAGCCCTTCTTCTCCAGTAGGGCTCCTGCTTCTGTGCCCCTAGCCCTAGTTTCATGGTTTTCAGCCAGCCCCAGACTGGGGAGGAGTGCTGAGCTGGCTGTGATGGGGATGATTAAGTTAGCTGGAAATGTTATTAAAATCCAGTGTCAGCGGGCTGCCACTGCTATCTGTTCTTACAACCTTTCCTCTCTAAAATCAGGCCTTGACCTCTGTGCCTTGCTGAATGTGTCTATAAATCTGAGTGAGCAGGCAGCTAAAAGCTAAATGGCAGTTAATCAGGAGATAATCCAGACCCAGGTGGAGAGTAAATACTTAAAGGGCAGAGGGAAGAGATGAGGGAAAAGAAAACAACAGAAGTGGAAAATAGAAAGGCCAAAAAATGCATCTGTTGCAGCCTTGACAGAGACAGAAACTGCACAGAAACACAGAATACAAGGCTGAACGGGACCCTGGAGGACCATGGTGTAACAAACGGAGGCCAGAGAGGTGATATGACACCCAAGAATTCAACAATCAACACAATCTGGGCCTCATTCTTATCCTGGGCCTCTGTCCTGAGCCTTTAGCTTCTCAGGTTACCAGGCCTGCCCTTGCCTAGCTTTCCCCCAAATTCCTCTCTATTCTTCCTCCAACTGAACTCCTTTCTGTGGCTCTGGCATGTGGTCCAACCCTAGGCAGCCATTGACTGTGTCTCAGAGATGAAGGTAAAGCACTGAGCAATGGGGAGGCAAGTGAGAAGGCCTGAGCCTGGCCTTCCCCATTGTGGGGAGACATTTCCCTGAGTGGGAGGCAGGCCTCAAAGTTCAGTTGGGCAGGGGGCCTCTCTGATGCTGGGCCAAGCACATACAATCCATCTAAAGGTCAAATGCTCCACACAGTAAGTATACTCTGCTATAACTAGAAAGACCAGAGACTGCTTGTTAGTGATCCAGTGAGAAGAGGGCAATGGGAGACATGACTGAAATCCACCTTTTTAGCTCATCCAGGTCTCTTTCTCCTCCCTTGCAAACTGAGACAAACAGCCAGTTAACAGCATCCCTCCTTCCCCCAACCACAATGTTCCAGGCTCTTTGCTATTTTATTTCAGGTGTGTAACTTAGCTCATTTAGTCCCTGTTTCCTGCCCCAATATTCCTATTTTCAAAGCCTGTGGGCACATGATCAGAAGTGGAACATACCTCTTCTCTGTGGTAGCCCAATACATAAATGAATCATTCATGAATTCATTTAACTGATGTTTATTGAACACCTACTATGAGCATGGCCACGGGGAGTGACAGGAAATAAATGGGTGCCCTCAGAGACACCAAGGGCTATAGAGCTCACCCGATCATATCCTGTGAGATGTGGGCTCACAGTCAGTTGCCCACACCCTGGCCTGAGAGCACTGACCAGACAGTCCTCAGGAGTGAGGATACAAAGGATGGTCACAGACATTTTCTTAGAGAAGAAAGTCATGTGTTAGAAAGGCCTTGAATGATGAATAAAATTCTTCTAGGCAGGCAAGGAGAGAAGATGAAGATTCCAGGCAGAGGGAGCAAAGGCCCAGAAACCTGAGAGACAAGGATGTTCTGGGACTCCAGCCTGTCTGGAGGGCAGGGTGCATGCTCATGAGTCTTCATGGGGCAGGATGGAAGTGGAGAGTGATGTTCAAAAAGGACACCATCTAGATATGCAGTCTCCTCATAAAGGAGTCAGATGCTCTGGAAAGGAGTTTGAGCTTTCTTCTACAAATGCAAAACTAGGAAAGAATAGGGATCCTACTCTCCTCAGATGTCAAGGGGGTAGATACTGAGTGGCCTCTGATTCTCATGCCCTAGGGTCTAGAGGTACTCAGGCCTCTATTATCACCTTCCACACTCAGATGCCTTGGCTGCCAGGCTCTGGGGCTTAGGCAGGGAGGTCCTATTGTCCAGGAAACATTTACTCAACAGCCCAAATCTCACATGTCCTGTCCCACTTCAAGTGGCCTGCTGCAGGTTTCTACCTGGCAACTTGGGTGGACAGTGCTCTCCAGACTGCTGACAGTTCCTGAGTAGGTTGTGAAGTACTTGGGAGAACATAAGAGAGCCAAGAATTTCAGTCTCCATACTCTTTCCTGAGCTCCAAGAAAAACAAGTCTTCCTACTTTTCCTGGGCTGTTTACTCAAAAAATTAAGCTCAAGTAAAAGAGGAGAGCGCACTGGTTTTGAACTAAGGCAGGGCAGTATAATGGGCATATGGTCTTGGGAGGCAAACAAGGCTTGGATTTTAATGCCAGCTCTAGACTCATACCAGCTATGTGACCTTTGGTACATTATTTAACTTCTCTGAGCCTCAGCTTTCCCATCTATAAAATAATATCAAATAATTTTTGAACAGCACAGTTCCTGGCACATAATAAATATGTAACAAATGTTGCTGTTAACAGAAGGTTAAATATTTCTGATTCCTAAAGCCCAACTCTTACTTCAAACTCTTGTTTCCTTTTTAGGGTAAGAAGACCTTTTCCTTTCCTACTCCCACCACCAATCCACATAGAAGAATCACCCTTTCTATAAATAAATAAATAAATAGATAGATAGATAAATAAATAAATAAATCTATCTTCTGGTGGGCTACCTCGCCTTGTTTTTAGGACACCTGCCAAGCCACCTTCTCTGCTCTCCTTCCTTGTGCTGACCTTAGACAGCAGGGACTCTCTGGGCCCCAGTCCTTGGTGCCTTCCTGGAAGAGAAGTACCTGATACATTTCATAAGACAGAATAAAAAGCAACAATGATATATGTTTAGCCATTAGCTACATAAGTAATCAAATATCACTGCCATAGGATTCCTGGTTAAGCATCACTTGGAATCTAATAAGTAAGCAGCTATAAACACAGTCAGTGTGCAGACTCATCCTCATCCCCTTGGAGTGACAGAGCCTCTGTTCTTATTTTTAGTGTAAAGTTGCTTTCAGCATTATGCCTGTGGTTCAATTTTAAGTTGATTTCTGTCTCTCAGATGTCTGGAAAGAAAACCTGCCAGGGTAGGGACAATGAGGACTCAGGTGCACTGTTTACCTTCTGCTTCTTTATAGCAGCTGAGGTGTTTGGGGGATCTGGGGCAGACCTTATTCATGACCACCTCCCCTCTACTCTTCCTAGAGGCCCCACAGAGGGGAGCATAGAAGGGAGCAAAAATGGGAGGTGCCTAGGGTGAGGGGCAGAGCTCAGGGGCAGAGCCAAAAAACTCTGGGTTCAAATCCAGGGTTTTCTATGTTCTGCATGGGTGAGCTTAGGCTCTCCAAGCCTCAGCTTCCATATCTAAACATCATTATCAAACCTGCCTCTGGATATTGTAAAAATTAAACTTTCTAACTATAGAAAATGATGTACACATATTAGGTACTCAATGAACATGAATGTCATTCCTATCCCATGATATAGCCCTTTGAAGTGATGGTCCACCACCCTCTCATAAGTCCTACTCTAGATGGAAGCAGGAGATACATCAAGGAGGGAAAAATAAGCCCAAAATGCCAAGGTGCCATGGTCCCTGGACCATCACATTGACCACTGCTTGAGTCTGAAGCTTTCACTTTAGCACTTCCTGCTTCCCTGTTTCATATTGCCCTATAGTACCGTCATGCCTGAGAGTCTTATCTTTTCATATTTAGAACATTGACCACAAAATATCCTATTTCCTATATTTCCCCCAGGGCCTAGCCTGTAGCAAGACACTGTAGGCATAGTAAGTAGCAAGAGACAAATGAACATGTTGGACCAGCTGTAGAGACCAGGTCTTTTAATTTCTTGCTCACAGCAGCACCTTCCTACATCATGTTCCTTAATGTACAACAGGATTTGTCCCTTTCTGAAAGGATGACAGGGAGAGTAAGAGACAATCTGCTGGGATTCTGGGGAGAACACATTCTGTCTAGGACCCATGGCAGGAAATAAACATATCACTCCAAGCCAAGCCCAGCAGAGCCCATATGATGGGGCTTCTGATAGCATTCAACTCATAGGCTCAGACAGCATTCAGCTCTGACATGTTACAAGTGGCCAGATTATACATCAACGTGATGAAGTACTTCCTGTTACTTCAGGAAGTACTTCATCAGCTCCCTCTCTCCTATGGCATAGCCTCAGTCACAGGACTATGGCCACCCTTCCAATCTCCCTCTCACACTGAGGAAATGGATCAGCTTTAGGGCTCTGAAGTGCCTGCTTCCTGTGAAAACTGCTTGATCATAACAGAAACCAGGCAAGTCAGCCAAGGATTGGACTATGGACAGTTTCCAAGGGCATGCATGGTCCCCTGCATAAGGCATTGCTCATGAGGAGGCCTTCAGGTGACTCAGTCTACTGTCGTGGAGCCCATCCAAATTGAGAGGCAGAATAATGACCCTCAAAGATGTCCCCATCCTCATCCCCAGAATCTGAGAAAGTGTTACCGTCTACAGCGAAAGGGGCTTTGCAGATGTGATAAAGGTGCCAGACTTTGAGGTGAGGAGAAGATCCTGGATTATCCCAGGTAGGCTCAATCTAGTCCCATGAGTTCTTAAAATCAGAGAACTGTTACTGTCTGAGGTCAGGGAGCTGTGAGGTGAGAATGATGGACCCTGGCCTTTGAGGGTAGAAGAAAAAGGACATGAGCCAAGGGTAGCATCAGACTACAGAAGCTAGGAATGGCCTTGGCTGATAGCCAGCAATAATATAGAAACTTTGATTTTATAGCTTCAAGGAATTTAATTCTGCCAACAAGCCAGATGAGCAGGAAACAGACTCTCCCCTAGAGTCTCCAGAAAGGCTCACAATCCTGCCATGGACACCTTAGTTTTAGCCCAGTGAGACCGACATTGGGCTTTTCTTTTTCACAAACTCTGGGATGATTAATTTGACTTGTTTAATAAGCTGGTAAATTCGTGATAATTCGTTGTAGTAATAAAAAAAACTATAGTAATAGTAATTATGGTGGAATTACTGAAAACAACTTATTGACCTCTTACAAGTCATCAGACACTATGCTAGACATTTTGCATACATTAATCACATACAAACCTCAACAATCATATAACATGAGTATTATTACCCCATTTTATAGTAGAAAACAGAGACCAAGCTTGTCAAGGTCACATGCTGAAACTAACTCAATTCCAGGTTTGTATGTCAAAGAGACCATCCTTACTCTACTACCCTACAATTCCATCCAGAATTAGGCTTCCCAACTGTTGAGCTGATGCAGACACCGGCCTGCAGTGTCCAAGGTGTTATGGATGAGATAAGACATTCACACGAACTACCAAGTCCTGTGAAGGAAAAGGGATGGCACGGCTACTCTCTCAAGGGGAGAGCGCCTCGGAGTGGCCTAGCCACTCTCTCAAGAGAAGAACGCCCTGACTCTTGCCTACGCCCTGACCCTTGCCTTGACAAGGTTTTATTGGGTTCAATTTGCACAGGAATACAGGTAAACTCATTAATCACTGTCAGGCAGTAAGGATCAAACAATAGATCACATTCAAAGAACTACGAGGGCTTATTCTGAGTCAGGGTCTGTTAGCTAAAGGGCTACAAAACTTTGGGAAACAAACTCATTTCCTGCTCGGACCCTTATCAGAAAATTGAGAGCATTCTTAACAAAGCAGGTTTCACAGGATTTTATATATTCTTTCTTAGGCCTGATCACCCTTGGGAACCCACCCTTTCCAGTACAGGGCTGCACTGCCCTCTGTCATTGTTTCAGGCTTAAGTCAGGAAGGGGAAGTGAGCAGCCAAAAGATTAGGAGGCTTCTCGCAGACAGAATGAGGACTCAGGCTATGTCAAAGCCAAGGGGTGAAGGTCTATCACCCTCTTTTGCTATAGCCCCCCAAGTCCTTCCCTGGGGGCTCCTGATGATTGTGCCCGTCTTAGGTCATTCTTCCCTTGAGGAATCTTACCCATCACTGGCTAACTAATCAAGCATTGGGAGCCAGGTAGGGTGAAGTAAAAGGAGCATATGCAGAGCCCCTGCCAAGGAGATAAGCTTTGTCTCCTTAGTGGTTAATGGTCCAAAGGTCACTCACTCAGCCTTAGCCACGTAGGGGTGCAGGGGGACGGGTTACAGTTTCTGAAACCAGGCAGTGCAGTTCCCAGCACTGAGCAAACTATTTTTTTAAAGAAACAAAAGAATGAGTACTAATATTTATTAAATATTACTAGACGTGATACACTGTTGCATGGTGCTTTATATACTTCCACTCAATAAAATAATCCCCTATGGTAAATTGTTATCTCCAGTTTATAGATGAGAAATTGAATGTGAGAAAAGCTGAGCATTTTCACTAAAGGAACATGGCTAGTATGTGAGATTTAAACCCACAAGTTCTGAATCCAAGGCCGTCTTGTTCCATAATGCTTAGCATATAAAGACTTGAATGTGAACTTCAAGCTTCCTGAGGAAACCATCTTCATGGCTTCCTAGTAAGCTGGGCACTTGATTGAAACCCAAAAGAGGCCTCCACCAGACTATACCACCAGCCACCAGCAGTAGAGCTCCATGAGAGGGGTGGCCCTGCCTCCCCTGTCAGGGCCCCCCCTGAGGAACCAATATTGCTCTCTGGGGCCAATCAGTTCCTCATTCCTGGGGCCAATGAGGAAGCGATTGATTACACATGGGGAAAGCTCTAATGAAGCCAATCCACTGATACTTTCCCTCATTTACAGCCCATTTCATCTCCAATTCCATTTATTTCCACTTAACATCCTTAATCCCTTTAGTGCTCTAGATTTTCCAAATTGGCTCTAAAGGAGAAATTAGCATTCAAGCACCATTTCCAGGTAAAAGTCCCTTTAGTTTCAGAGGCCCAAGAGCTCAAGGAAGTGCAATGAGAACTACTTACTGGTAGTCTTTGGAAAATTCTCTGTCTTCCCTGGCCTCTGGCCTAAGACGTCCAGGCAGCTTCCCAGGTTTGGGGACATTCACTACAATTCTCCAGCACAGGCTGCTGGTGGTACCTCTCTGGATCAACTTAGCAGAGCTTCCTGCTGAGGCCCCTGGGACTGCATTCTTCTTTTCTGTCATCTCTAGGAAAATCCCTGTCCTTTCATCTGTGAGCTAAAGGCTCAAAATTTCATGTGGTTAGATCCCTGCCACTGGGAGAAATTTATGAATGTTGCCAGCAAAGTGTCATGTCCTCTTGCGCCTGTGTCTATCCCTGTTCAAAAGACCATGTGCTATAAAAACAGGAAAAACACAGCTTAGAAGAAGCCACAGGGGTGACACCATATAGGGACCTTCCTAGCACCTAGCTCTCAATCACAGGTGTCTTTGCACACTGCAGTGCTCTGTTTTAGGCGTTCAAAAAGTGGCATCAGCTCGGCATTGAGACCAAAATAGAGCCAGTGAAGAGCTGGGGGGCAGGTTTTGCAGGCATAGGCAGAGACCTAGGTGGCTTTCTTTAACCCAAAGATCAGTCAGCCAGGGCTTGGTGGGAATGGGTCTGACAAGAGGCTCTGAATCCAGAGACCAGACCCCACCAGGCTGGGGCAGGTACCTAGGTACCTGTGGTGGATCAGAAGCAGATGAGGAAAGTGCCAGACTCTGATTTGTGGATGGGGGTGGGGAGGCACATGCTAATGAGAAAAGGACAAAAAAAAAAAAAAAGAAAAAGAAAACCTGTTCAGAGAAGGGTGTATGAGTCAAATACAATGCTGAGAAGGAAGGAATAGTGGAAGGCACTAATGATGAATCTCTGGAGGAAAAAAGGTGCTAGGGGGCCTTGAAATGATGGTGCTTCAGATCTCAGATATGCTGTGGCCAGGAAGAGCACCAGACATGCTTCCAGTGCTCTGGAGGGAGAGGCAGAGCTGCACAGTAGGTGCAAGGCACAGAGAGACAGATTTTGGTTCAATAGAAAGAAAAACCAATGGTCAGAAATCTTTACAGGTGAAATGGTTATCCTAACACCATCTCTAAGCCCCAGCAGACAGACAGGGTAACAGTGCTGGGACAATAAGCAGATACCCTGGAAGCAGGTGGCAGGGTCCAGCTGGGAGGCTTGGTTCAGGTTCAGGTCCCCAGGCTCTCAGAAGACAGAGATAAGCAAAGCCTGACCACAGTCCCAAGGGAGCGTGGGCACAGTCAGAATATAAGTGAGGTTGCAGATCTGAGCTCAAGACATGCTTGAGCACTATAGTGGCAACACAGGCAGGGGTGATAGATTAGAGTTTGCATCAGAAAACAAAGTGAACCAACAGCCAAGGCTCATTTGGTTGCTCCAAACGGCTGGCTTGGGCACACCTCAGAATAGGATCAACATTAGTCCCAGGGCTTTCTGGTGGGGAAGGAACCACAGGGACAGGGAGCCAGTGAGACCCTCAGCAAGGAGCTGTCATTAAGAATAGCTTTTATACTTCCAGTCAAGATGGAGATGTCGGTAAACACTCTTCACCTCATGAATAGCTACAGCAAAAATTACAACTAGACTACAAAGCAAATATCACCCAGATTCATCAGAAAATCAAACTGTTTGGAAGTCCAATGACCAAGGATTTAAAGAAGCTCCATTCATCCAGATGGGTAGGAAGGGCAGAGACATGGAGAAGAACAAAGAAGCACGGAGTGACATGGAGAGGTGATGGAATTGGCAGTCCCACATTCACATGTGGTGGATAAAATTTGGGAGGGATACCTTGGGACCGAGCTATCCCAGCCCCAAACCAGAACACCCAGCCTAGGGTTCCAGTGCCAAGGATATAAGTCCCTATAACTTCTGGCTTTAAAAAACAGTCAGGGCTGGGGGTGGCAGAAGAAACTGCGGGATTCTCAAGAGACTCCTCTCAAAGAGCCCACAACTGACTTAGGACTCATACATACTCACCCACTTTGGGATTCAAATCCAGGACAACAGCTGGAACCAGTGGCATACAAGGAGAAAGTGAAGGGAATGCTGGGAGACAGCTTCCCCCCATGCAATCTCCAGAAGCCAGGCAGTGGCACTGTCCCCTTTCTGAGCCCTAACCCCACACAAAACCACAAAGGAATGAAATGGGTCCTGGCAATTACCTAAAGCTCCACACCACGCAATTTACAGGTGTCTCTTCTACAATAGGCCATGCTACTAAGACAAAGCAGCTCTACCTAATAAACAGACACAAACATAGGGAGGCTGCCAAAATGAGGAGACAAAGAAATATGGCCAAAATGAAAGAAGAGAACAAAACTCCAGGTAAAGAACTAAATGAAATGGAAATAAGCAACCTGTCAGATGCAGAATTCTGCAACCTATCAGATAAGCAACCAATCAGATACAAAACACTGGTTATCAGGATGCTCAAAGAAATCTTTGGGTACTGAAACAGCATAAAAAAGACCCAGAAAGGGGTGTGGGAGGGGCTGGATTGGGAGCAAAAAGGAGAAAACTGTATTTGAACAATGATTAAAATAAAATTTAAAAAAAGACCCAGAAAGAAATGAAGGTTGCATTAAATAAAATAAAGAAAAATTCACAGGGAACCAACAGTGGAGGGAACGAACCAAGAATCAGATTAATGATTTGGAATATAAGGAAGAAAAAAAGCATTCAATCAGAATAGCAAGAAGAAAAAAGGATTTGAAAAATGAGGATAGAATAAGGAGCCTTTAGAACATCTCCAAATAAACCAATATCTGAATCATAGAGGTGACAGAAGAAGAAAAGGAAGAGTAAGAAATTGAAAACCCATTTGAAAAAATAATGAAAGGAAACTTCCTTAATTTGGTAAAGGAAATAGATATATAAGTCCAGGAAGCACAGAGAGTCCCAAACAAGATGGACAGAAAGAGGACCATATCAAGACACATCATAATTAAAATGCCAAAGGTTAAATATAAAAAGAGAATCTTAAAAGCAGCAAAAGAAAAGCAGAGAATTACCTACAAAGGAGTGCCCATTAAACTGTCAGCTGATTTCTTAAAAGAAGCTTTGCAGGTTAGAAGAACTAGCAAGAAGTATTCAAAGTGATGAAAAGCAAGGGCCTACAACCTAGATCACTCTATCTAGCAAAGCTATCATTTAGAATGGAATGTCTGCTTCCCAGACAAGATAAGACTAAAGTTCATCATCATCAAGCCATTATTATATGAAATGTCAAAGGGAACTGTATAAGAAAAAGAAGATCAAAACTGTGAACATTAAAATGGCAACAAATTCACAACTATCAACAACTGAATCTAAAAAGCAAACAAGCAGAACAGGAACAGAATCATAGACATGGAGATCATTTGGCTGGGAAGGGGAAGGGGGAGAATGGGGAAAAAGGCTCAGGGAATAAGAAGCAGAAATGGTAGATACAAAATAGACAGGAAGATGTAAAGAATAGTATAGGAAATAGAGAAGCCAAAGAACTTATACACACGACCCATGGACATGAACTAAGATGGGGGAGATTTCTAGAGAGAATGGGTACCAAGTGGAGGGGGACAAGGGGGAAAATTGGGACAACTGTAATAGCATCATGATCAATAACATATACTAAAAAAATAAATATCAATAAATACATTTTTAAAAGTAAAAAAATAATACTTTTTGTGTCAGATGAAACCGTTGTACTCTCTGCTTTTCAATACCTTTCAGATTTGAAGCTCCTTTGGGACTTCCCTTGTGTCTGCATGATTCATCCATTTAGTAGATATTTAACAAAGCACCTACTCTACACTAGGCCCTGTCTTATATGCTGGGGAAAGAGCAAAGAACTAAACAAGGGCTTTTCCTTATGAGAAGACTCAGACAATAAACAAATAGAGCCAGTTTATCAGATGGTGATAGTGCTGTAGAAAAAATAAAGCAAGGAAGAGGGTGAGAGGGATGGGGAGAGGAAAGGACCTGCAGGAAGCGAGAGCGTTAACTTTGCAGATATCTAGGCAGAGAGAACAGCAAGTGCAAAAGCTCTGAGGTGAGTGCATACTTGATGTATCTAAAAGAAGAAAGGAAGCCACTGGGGCTGGGGTTGTTATGAGGTTGTTATGGGGTTGTTATGGAGGTTGTTATGGGGTTGTGAGCAAGAGGAGAGTGGTAATATGAGAATGAAAAGTAACAAGATAATGGGATAGGCCATTGAGGGCCCTGTGGGACATTGTAAGGACTTTGTCTTTAACTGACATGAGATGAGAAGGCACTGGAAGGTAGCAGAAGAGACTGAGAAGAAGTGACCAGTGAGGCAATGCAAGAACCAAGATGCAGTGTGGCCCAGAAGCCAAGAGAAAGAAGTGTTTCAAGAAAGAGACACTGAAAGACTGTCAACTGCTGCTAGCAAAAGGAGTCTGGGGGACAGATGACTAGACTTAGCAAGGGCATGATTGGTGGCAATAAAATTCTGATGCGAGGTGAAAGAAGAAAGGAAAGAAGACAATTGAATAGGCAATTCTTTTGCAGAGTCTCACTGTAAAGGAAGAGAGAAATAGGTGGTTAGATAAAGACATGGGGCTTAGGGCAGTTTTTCAGGTGGAAGATCATGCAGATCCATTACCTGGGACCATTACTCCAGTGTGGAAAGCCCACGACACTGGGAAGTAGAGAAGATAGAATTCAGTCTTGCAGGACACTCTTAGGCCTGTGGGGCAAATGGAGTACAAATAACTTTTTTAAAAAAATGTTTGCAAAAATAGATGGGTATGTACCAATGCAGATAGTGCAACACATGCATGGCTGTGTGAGTATGCATACCTCCTGAACTCTGAGATTTCTCAAAGGAAGAGCTTTCTGATCCAGGTAGGGATTCTTAGCTCCTAGAAAAAGATCAACTTAAAGCAGGATTTAGAAAAAGACAAGTGTCTTGACTGGTGTGGCACAGTGGACTGAGTGTTGGCCTGCCAACAGAAGGGTTGCTGGTTCAATGCCCAGTCAGGGCACATGCCTGGGTTACAGGCCAGGTCCCCAACAGGGGGCACACAAGAGGCAGCCACACATTAATGTTTCTCTCCCTCTCTTTCTCCCTCCCTTCTCCTCTGTCTAAAAATAAATAAATAAATAAAATCTTGAAAGAAAGAAAAAGGAAAGAGACATCATTTGGTGGAGGAATAGAAGTGTGCTCCAGGCAAGGGAAGGCTAAGAGATTGAGAAGGCTCTTCATAATAACAGATGTTACTTTCCTAGCACTTCCTATATGCCCAACACTGTTCTGAGTGCTTTCTATGTAGTGACTTATTAAAGTATCCTAAAAACATGAGGTAGTTACTACTGTTACCCCATGTCATAGGTAAACTAAGAATAAGGTCTTGCCTAAGGTCATATGACTAATAAAGGGTGGAGCTCAGATTCAAGCCCAGGGAGTATTGTTAGAGTCCATGCTCTGGCATTGAATTCAACCATGCAGGAGCTTTCCAGAGCCAACCCTAGTGCTCCCTGTGATACATCTGGTTCCATTTATCCCCTGCCCTCCAGACCTATATCGGCTTGGAAGAGCCACGTAAGACATCTGGGTGAGTCAGTGCAGAAGAGATCAAGAGAGAGGTAAACACATGTGGGACCTTCTCATGGGCTGCCCCAGATGGGCACTCACCTCCAGTCACCTGGGTTTCCTCAGCAAGAGCCCAGGGAGTGAGAAGAGCTGACAGAGCAGTGGCTAATGTCCACCCTGGGGTACAGTCTCAGAACATTGGACCTCTCCTCTGAGAGGGTGGCGCTGACAGAGAGTATCAACTGGAAAGAGCCCCATGCTCTGCCTGCCTCCCCAGACATGTACACACTAAGACTGCATGCTCGGAGCTTGCCTGGTCTGGGCTCTGTTCCCTCCGCACATGCCCATCAGTGTGGGCTTCAGGTGCTTTGCCAATCTGGCCCACAAGCTGACTGGGCCCCATCACTCAGCTCAATGAGAAGAAACACACACCAAAAAGACACAGAGGAGCCACTGGGTAGCCCGACAGCTGTCTGCAGTCTCCTGCCACCCAGCATCCCCAGCAGCCGGGGCCCAGCCTTCCTAATTGGAACATGCACCTGCCTACCCAGATGAATGAGAGCTATGTGTGACCACAGTCTTGCCTGCAGCTGAGCTGTGTGGGTGTGTGGGGCACACAGACTCTGTTGCACACATGCGAGCCCCTCCCCACTCAAGCTCATGAACACTGGGGCCTCCGTCACCACCTGTGCTCCCCCAGCTCCCTATCAGAGGCCACGAGGAGAAAGGATGCACCCCAGCAGGCCTATGACAGGGGAACAAAAGGGATAAGTAGGGCTTCATGTCTTTATCTGGCCTCCCCAAGCAACTGGGGCCAAATAGGGTCATGGCTTAAATTAGGCAGACGGCTGCTTCCATTCTAGGCTCTTAGCAGTGGTTGTTAATGAGGACACAATGATAAAAAATACCTCCCTATGACAGTATGAAAACAGACCAGAGGATCTTCTCATGGACAGAAATGCACTGTCACAAAATCCCAGGTTAAAAAGCATCTTAGAGGTAACAGGTCCAACCTGCATTTGATGCAGAAATCCCTGCCCACCGTATCCATGGTTGGTCATCTCAGCTATGGAGACCTCAGTGTCCAGTGCAGCCTATTCCATTTGTCTGGCAAACATTCTTTCATATCAAACCAAACTTTCTCCAGAGCTTGTTAATGGCTTACTCCCCTCCCAAGACTCTGTAAACACAGACCTGAAGATGGGTTTTTGAAATTCTGATGAAATGTCACCATGACTGTTCTAACCCCATGTGTACCTCTGCCAGGCAGGGCTTCACTGAGCAGCAGCAGATCCTGTCAGACCATCTCATGTAGGGCAGGCAAAGTGAGAGCCCAGGAAAACCAGACCATGGCAGCACAAGTGAACACAAGTGGCAGCCACAGACCAAAATTATTTGAAAAAATTAGCTATTATCTAGGACTTTTAGTTAGGAAACAGCAGCCCCTTCCCTTCATGCCCAAAACAACAGCCACTGGAGCCTTTCCCAGTTTCTCCCCAGAGATCAGTCATGATATATTTGGGAAAACATAATGTCCATCACCATTGCTTGCCTGTTCTCTTTAGCTTGGCCTGATTTTGTGAGGTCTTGGGTTCTGACACACTGGTCCTGGTAGCTTTGAGTCCTCATCTGTCAAGGATGTACAACCAACAGGCTATTGAGGACTCCACTGTCAGGGCGGACTTCTGACTCTACTTGTTCACCCAGTGCCCCTCTCTGACAGATGCCTTCTCCTCTCTTTGCTTTGAGGCTACCACTCCCCTCCATACGCACACTGGCAAGTCACAAACTCTGTGGACCTCAGGTTCCTCTTCCATATGCTGTGCCTTACAGGTTGTTGGGGAAATTAAATTAGCATGTGTAATAGAACATGTGCAAACCATGGCATGAGTATGTCCAGGCAGTTGGGAGTCAGGAGTCCTGGCACTACCAAAGGGGCTTTTGCCAATTCACTTCTCCTTATTGGAGCTCCAGTTTTTCTTATTGGTCAAATGGAGTGTCTAGGCCTAATTCATTCTTTAATTCTTGGCAAAAGAGATAATGGTCTAAGGCTGTAGTTCACACATGGAAAAGTTGAGAGAGAGAAGATAAATGTCTTGAAATCATCCTGTGTGGCGCTCTGGGAAGAACAAGCCATAGCTGAAGCCAGATGTGACTTTGTGGGCTCAGTGACTCCATATAGCACACTGCCTGGATGCCTCTCTAACTGCAGTGAAGCCTCTCCTGATCCCTGAGGATGCGGATGAGAGGCAAGGATGGGGTAAGGAAGAGAGGAGAGACAGCCTTGTGAAGCATGCATGCAGATATACACAAGGACTTCTACTTTTGGCAAAATATTTACTCTCCTAATTGCATATTCTGTACATGTATTGTTAAATAAACTTGGTTGGCACTTCTGAGCACTGACCAATATTTGGGGGAAGAGAAATTTGAAAACTGAAAGGTCAGCTGAAGACTCATAACTTGCCTTTAGATAATTTGTCTAGCAAAATTTACGAAGCACCTGCTACAGGCAGGCACCATGCTAGACCCAGGAGCACAGACACAATAAGAAAGACACAGACTCCCTAAGGTGATTACCAGGGGAGAAATTTGTGTCCCAGGAATCTTTCTATACTCCCTCTCCAGATGACATATGAAAGTCATCAATGTACATTTGTTACTACTATGGAAGACCAATTGATTGCCCATATGGGTGTCTATTTTGGAAAAGAGATGAAAACATACATGCCAATCAAAATTTCATAAATTGCATCACATGCTAACATTATTAAAAGGAGGCCACTACTCAAAAACCCCACAGTGAATTGTCTGCAAAGCACAGAATTCAGCTGGTATATTTGGATTTCCATATGTCAGATATACATAATGCACAGCAGAATAGGATAAGAAACCAGTGGTTATTGTCTTTCCTCTTGCCCCCAATTCTCTTATTATTGTTACCTTTACAACAGTTAAATGTGCCATGTTTAGCATTGTCTCTAAGCAACTAAGTAAAAAACGGTAGCTGTAAAGTACTTGTGGGTCCTAGGAAGGCATAGTGTCAAGTAAACACAAATTCTTCCTGTTTCTCTTCACCATACAGGGAAAACTTGAACAAGAAAGAGATGCAACTGCTGCAGGAGCCACAGGTGTATGTAATGCCACCCTTGAGAGCAGGGCTCTGCTCTGCCAGGACTGAGGCTCAGAAACCCCAGGCCTCAGTGTCCTCATCTGTCAGGCAGGCTTTGTGTCCTTAGGAAATTATTTGTAGGTAAAAATAATCAAAGAACAAAAGACTAGCAATAATGACTGCATTTTTCAATACTTTTACCAGGTAGAACCCTATATATTTAATGCAACTATTGTGATTAGTGGACTATCCCAAATGTCTCCAGGGGTGTACTAGCTGCCACAGAGCAAAGGAGAGACAGCTTTGGAGACATGTTCAGACTTCAGTATTTGTGTGGCGACCTTGGACGAGTTACTGAAAATCTTCCAGCTTCCATTTCTTCATGTGTAGCATGAAGATTGCCTGAAACATGTGAAACACCCAGCACAGTAACTGAGAGAGTGTAAGGCCTTTCCCAGTGGGAGTTATCATGGTAATTACTGTTGTTCCATGCCATACCCTCAGAGCTTGTCCCTCAAAAAATGCTCATTGAGTGAAGCGCTGAATGAAAAAGGGAATCCTTGTTTTCAGATTGTAGCCAACATTTGCATTAGAATCCAATAAGGATCTTCAGCCCATTTCCATTCTCTCTTTTAAAATTTGGACCATAAGAAGCACCTAGGTTTTAGAGGAGGGAAATAGGGAAAAAATTTTTGAAGTAAAAAATGTGGTAAATATTTAACAACATAAATAACATAATATTTCACCAATGTAAATGTAAACAGAACTCAACAGCAGCATTAACAACCATTATTCCTCACAAATTTTCAGGGCGGGGGGTGCGTCTTAGAGTTCAAAAATATGATACCTCTGTTAGCACACATAAGACCAGAGAAAGTAGTTTAAACCAACAATATTAAACATGTTCTTGGAGAACCAGGTCATTCAAAGCCCATGGGTTCTTCCACCATTACATTCACTGAGTTTGTGTAAGGCCTTGCATGCACTGGGTACTGTGTCAGGTGGCTGCTCCCCTATGCCATTCAGAGTCTGTTTGGAAAATAGAGTACCATCATAATTACAGCAAAGCCCAGTGAGTGCTGAAACATGGGAGACGGGAGAAAGGTAAGAAAAAGATGATTTCTTCCTGAGAAGGACAAGGTGATATGAGGGAAGATCTTTGCAGAGGAAGGGCTACTGAAGCCAATGATGGTGATGATGAAGGAAGAGTAGAAGTTTTTCTGACAGAGAAGATAGAATGGGAGGAAGAGCTCCCCAGGCACAGAAGGCAGATGGGTAAACCCTGAGGAAACCTCTCTGGTGTATCTGAGACAGGAGGCAGCTGAAAAACCCAGCATTCATTTGACTGACAAATGCTGAATACATAAAGTATTTGGGCAAGGGTAACAATTACTAAAGTCAGAGACAGGATGGGAGGAAACTACCAAAGACAATGACCTTCACATTCTGATGAAAGGGCTCTGCTTCCCTGTTGGCTAAGGGAACCCACTGGTGGGCAGCAAGGAATCGAGCAAACTGATGGGGTCCAGCCAGTGCTGACGGCCACCAGCTTGGCCACCTACTTGCTGTGTTACCTGGGCCAAATCACTGCCTCCTTTGGGCCACCTTCCTCATCTGTGAAATAAGCAGGTTGGAAAATGGAATCCTTAGAATTCTTTTTTGCTTTAAGGTGTTCAATGATCCCTTTAAATCACGGAGGGCTGTAGAGAAGGGGTGGGGGTCTTCTCAGAACATTTATTAACTTGAGGCTCCCAAACTCATGTCTCAGAGGACTCAGAGGGACAAAAGCAAAATCAAAAAACATTTTCAGATCAATGACTGAAGAGGCTGATACATATGTGAGAGACTGGGGCGTCTATGGGGGCAGCCTCACAGTCATCAATAAAACCCCTTTCATACAAAACCTTATTTACTCGTTAAACACTGAATGTTGTAATAGATAATTTGGCTATATCTCTAATTTGTGCCTCACTTCAATGAAACACAGCAGTCCCAAAACAAGGTAACTGGTATAGCTACAAACATCTGTATATCACCAGGGGAGCAGCAGCACAGAGAATGGAGCAGGCGGGCAACTTCTCAGAGATTCCTGGTCCCTTTGTGCAGCCTTGGTCTCGTAGTCTTCTACATCTGTTCTGGGGCTGGAGGTTGGAAGGTGGCCACTGCAGAAGATTAGACCCAGTTTCACCTGGTCAGCCAGCAAGGCTCCTGGCTGGAAATCAGTCACATGTGGCCTGGCATGAACCAAAACTGAGGTCCGGCAGTCTTGACAGAGCAGGACAAACCATGCTCCACACATGGGTTTGAGATTATGAGGGTCCCTTTGAGGCCCCCTGTTGTCAATGTAGCAGGTAAGAAAGGAACTTGTCAGCTCCACTTTCTGCTTCCCTCTAGGAGAACAAGTGCCAGGGGAGTTGAGGCCCTGAGGCACTGCCAATTCTGGCTCCATCCACTTCTGCTTCCCATTAGCAACAAATGGAAATTGATGGGTTACCACTTTACTTGCTCATTTACAGAGGAGAAAACCTTGTAGCAATTGCTGAATAACTGCAGGTGTCTTACAAATTAAGCATCTTAAGGGTATAAATCATTTTGCATTGTGGCTAAGCATAATTAAATTAGATCTTGAAGTTTCTGTAGAAAGGAATGGGGAAGAGGGAGGGAAGATTTTGTTTTCAGTTCCTCTTTTTTTTTTTTAAGCATGCAGCGTGGTGAGCCCAGGACAGGCTGAGCAGGAGAACTGAGCCATCTACCCACAGTTCTGACTCCCACCCACTGCCTCTGCCCATGAGTAGAACTATGTGCCAAGAAGGCACCCTGGAGCAGCTCGCAGACTGCAGTGGGACACTGGCCCTAGCCAGAGCCTCAGCTCTTGGCTTGCCTCTGCCTACCACCATCATTTCAACTTCTGAGACCTCAGGACCAGCCCTTCTGATTTGGGGCTTTAAGCCAGTTCCCTGAGACTCAGTGTCATGACATCTTCATTCTAAATCAGCCTCTAACCCTCTTAGGATAAGTTCAGAATCCAGGACCCTGCCTTGCTTATAGTATTACTTCCTGCCTTCCTCAGGTGGGTACCTACCTGGATAGCCTGCCTGGTGTCTGGGTCCCTCTGGGGCTCTTCCCTAGCATTGCCCCAGGGGGCCTGTTATTGGACAGGCAGGCCTTCATGTGACATACAACCCACCTGTCAGGATGACTCACTGCTGTGTGCCACTAGTCTGTCCACATTGACACCCCCTTCCCTATCTCTCTCTCTCTCTCTCTCTCTCTCTCTCTCTAGATATATATATATATATATACACACACACACACACACACACAGGTGCCCCCAGCCCCCACAAACCCCACACCCCACATCTGTCCCAGGCCATCAGATCCCACCCAACATGGTGTATGCTGGACTGAAATGTCTCCTGCCTCTGCAGCTGAAACCATGTCATCAGGACTCAGGTCAGTAGTGCCTTGGTCTATAGTTACTAGCCTTGCTCAGTTCTGAGTGGGTTGGGGTAGTGGGGGGAAAGCAGCACTTGATTCCCTAGGCATTCCTGGATTTCATGTGGAGCTAGGCCTCCTTCCCTCCTTCCAGAGATGGGAGGGCTGATGAGGCAAGGAGTAGCACTGTCCCATAGCAAGTAGGATGAGGAAGAGAGCAGCAGGGACATGCGTCACTACAGTGACCTGGCTCTCCCTCTCCAGAACCAGGTTAGGGAAAGCAGATACCACCAAGTCAAGGGCCCTGACAAGCAGTAGGCCAGAGCCACCCAAAGGATTCTCTGGCTTCATCCAAAGCACACCCTTTAGGAAGACTTCTTAGCTTGACCAGAGAAGAGATCCCCTCTATTCTCTGATCTCCAGCCCTGTATTTGGAATCCCCTGGGCCATTCCCACCCTCTTCCTCACCTAACAGCTGTCCCTTTCATGTGCTAGGCTGTTGGTCACAGGCTATAATGGGTACTTATCAGCATCTTTTATTCTGGCAGTGGGAGCTAGGCAGGTTGACCATATTAGAGCTGTGACCTGTCAGCTGCACCAGCCCCACTGCCCAGGCCCAGCCAAATGAGAGGGAACATAGTACAGGGTCATATGTCCCCTGTGGACACCTAGGGTAATGAGAGGGGGTATCACCCATGGTCAGGATGCCCCTGGGGTGCTGTTTGAACAGCACTTACCAATCCTCAAGGCTTGGGGACTGCAGGTGACCATCACAAGCCACACGGGAAGCAGCACCAAAGGTGCGGAGACTCGGGGCATCTTCTATAAATCCTCATGGAGCCCTCTGCTGGTCTGCGCATGACATCACTCTGCAAGACCGAGGTAGGAGCACATGAGTCCTATGCCCCTGCTGAGAAGCCACCATCCAGTCCAGTGACCCCAGGCACCTGCTCCACCCAACCCCCCAGAATCTCTATGGGGAGGGCAAACAACCCTCCACAGAATGGCTGGCAGTGCCAATGGAGAGCTCCAGGCAGGCTGCAGGCCTCTGTCTTTCCTCTCTATGCCCAAGTTCAGGTTCCAACTTCTTCCTCCTCATCAAAGTGGGGGCAGGTGGTGTACTGTGGTTGAATGATTCATGGGGCTCCACTTTTTTTAAATCTCAAATATGGGATGAAGAACTTCAGCTGATCCTAAGGAACAGGAGCTGTGGATAAGCAGCAAAGGGCACAGTCAGGTGGCTATGCCAATGCCCAGACACCTGCACACACACTGCTCCCTGTGCAGTGGTGTGGGGCAGGGCTGGGTCCCAGCCCAGCTCCTCCATGAACCAGTGAGTGGCCTTCATGAGGGCTTCTCTTGGTCACTCAACCCAGTTTCCTCACAGGTAAAAGTGGCACAATACTACCTATCCCGTAAAGAGGAAACGAGGACTAAGACAATGCAAAAGAAGCTGCCATGCTCAGGGCCTTGCCCAAAGGAGGGACAGTTCAGATGTCAGTTCCCCCCTCACCCAGATGGGTAAAAGTTCATTCTCAGCTCATTAGCTGGTTCCTACATGTGCTCCTGCCATCTGCTGACAACTATCCCTTCCTTATCCTTCCTGCATCAACCTCTCTCCTTCCCTGGGCAGGTAGATCTCTGATGTCAAAGCCAGAGCTTTGGAGGGGCTGCCTCTCCCAAAGGTAGCATAGGCATTGTCCCCTCACTGGGACCTTTCCAACACCCCAAGATCAGAGTCCGTGGGCTGCCAGCTCTGCCTCATCGTGGAGGTGAGGATGGGGCTGGTAAGCACCTGGATATGTTATTCCTGGGTCACTCTTGGTTAGGAAAGCAGTATTAACAATTCCTCTTCCCACCTTTCACAGAGAATCTAATAGAAATATGGGCAAAAGACCAGAACTGAAACTTTACCTATAAGTATATCCAAAGGCCTGGAAACATTTGAAAAGGCACTCAGCTTCATTAGGTTTCAGGAAAATGAAATTTTAAACCACAATAAGATACCAGTATACATCCACCATAATGACTTTAAAAAAAAAGACAGGTCAAGTGTTGGCAAGGCTGTGAAGGAACTGGAACTCACATAATGTCAGTGGGCGTGCATATGGATAGAACTGTTTTTGGAAAACTGGTGTACTAGAGCTTTCCACATATCCTCCTGACTCCGCAACTTCATAGGCAGCACACACACACTAGAAAAGATGCACATGCTCCCCAAAGCCAGACTAGAAGGCCCAGTGCAGTACTCAGAATTCCTCCAAACTGAAAGCTACCCAGATTTCTACCAGCAAAATGGAGAAACACAGGATATGTTCACACAATGGAATGTTGCATGGAAATGAAAATGAATAATGATGAATCTCTTTTTTTTTGCTTTTTTTTATTTTAATCATTGTTCAAATACAGTTTCTCCCTTTTACTCCCAATCCAGCTCCCCCTCCGACCCCTCCCCACTTCCCTCCCATTACCACCCTCCCCTTAGTTTATGACCATGTGTCCTTTAAGTTTGTTCCTGTGAACCCTTCCCACTGTCCCCTGAAATTCGCTCTACTCTCTTCTGTGGGCACTGTCAGCCTGACCTCTATTTCAGTGTCTTTGGTTATATTTTGCTTGTTTATTTTAATGATGAATCTCTTAAACATTATATTGAGCAAAAGAAACCAGGCACAAGAGAATGTACAAAGTATGATTCTTTCCATACACAGTACCAAAACAGACATAAAACCATCTGTGCTGTTCGATGTCTTGTTAGTAGTTACTCTTGGGGATAGGTAGCGACTAGAAGGGGATGTGTGGGGTCCTCTGCAGGTGCTGGGAGCACCCTTACTCTGGATGCTGGTTATATAAGCATGTTCAGTTTGTGAATACTCATCGAACTGGATTCTTATGATAATGTTCACTTTTCTGTATGTTTAATCACATCTTCCCACCTCCCCCCACATACTCAATGTTCCAGCCATGCCCAGTAGCTTGTGGTTTCCTGTGCTTGCCATGCTCCCTCTGCCTGAAGGGGCTCCTCTCTCCAACCCCTGCCACTTGCCAGAACCAGGTGCTTCTCTATGGGCCATCACATCAGCCTATAGCGGCTCAGATACCAGCACTTTTCCCTCTGTGGCAGCTGTATTTGTGTCTATACCTGAGATGAGTGTGGGCTTCTAAGGGCAAAAACTGTTTCTAGTTTACTACTGTATCCTCAGAGCCTGCATACACAAAATAGGTGCATAGTCCATATCTACTCAATGAATGGAAGGCCTTAAGCAATGCCCTCTACAGGGAGAGAGGAAAATAAGAGGCAAAGACAACAATGCTGTTGGAGGCCTAGAATGTGTGTCCTTTAATTCATGGGTGTTGATGAAGGGACATAATGACAGCAAACAGTGTCAAGGGAAGCTTTACATCCTTACTCATTACAGATAAAGTCCATTGTTCAGTGACTGTACACTGCAGTGCAAGCTTGACTGAGGGGGAGAAGGGGGCAGAAATTTTGTCTGTCTCCTCAGGACCCAGAAGAGTGCATAGCATATATTACAGTCTCAATAAATACTTGTGCAGTAGGTAAATGAATAACTTTCAAAGAGGAAAGAACTGTAAAAATCTGATTAGTCTATATTAAAGCAGTGTTAAATATAATAATTTATGTCAAATGCCTTCCATTGATGCCTGATCAGCAGAAGCATAATAATTTTGCAGACTGCTAAATAGGTGTCAGATTACCCTGTGTATTATAGATTTTATACGATGACAGAGCTACTAGTTCCTGCAGGCCTGACTTCTGTCTTTCATGACCCTGAAGCCTGGCTGATCTTGGAGACCACATGTAAGGACAACATTGGCTGAGGTCCAGGGCTGCTCTTGGCTTCAGCAGTGTGAGCTTGGGCATAATGATGACAAATAATCTCCTCCAAAGTGTTTGTTTAATGACATCCCTCCTGTCCCACACACATGTCAGAATAAAAAGAACCATCATGTCACATGTTTGTAATGTTCAAGAGTGCAAAATTTGGCATATGTGAGGAGAAAGATAAAACTCTCAGATTCTTTATCAAAAAAATACAAATAAATGTGACGTCTATTTCCACTTTAATGTTTAGATGAGTCTGGCCTTAGAACCTAACAGTGTAGCCTTTATTAACTGAAAGTACGTTAATAAAAAAAGTTATCCTGGAGATATGCCCTTTTCCTACTCACATTATCCCTCTCTGGGAATGTCACTGCCACCCATGGTTTATTACCATCTGCATAGTGTGGCTTCTAAATTGGATCCTTAAGCCCAGAACACTTGCACTTAGCTGCCTCCTTAAATCTCCACTTGGATGTCCCACAGCCCTTCAAACAATCCTCATGCTAAAGAAAGGTACCCTCTCCACCTCTCCCACTAGCTGCTTCTCTTACATCCTCCTCAGCACTGCAGTCCACTAGTCACCCAAGCCAGAAAGTTACCCTACATTTCTCCTTCCCCACATTCCCACATCATGTCAGTCACCAAGTCCTGATAGCTCTGCCACTTCAACACCATGACCTTTCCATTGCCACTGACTCTCTCCAACCCAGATGTTTGTCGGCAATAATGGAGACCTCTGCCATAGCAGCCTTCTTGGTCTCCATTCCACTGGCTTTTCTCTCTCCAGTAGCTCTCCTCACAGCAGGCAGGATTCTTACCAAAGTGTAAACTTGATAATGACACATTCCATTGTATCAGGGATCAAGGGCAAACTCTTCCCTCCTTCCCATGATCTGGCTCCTGATCTCCTGTCACTGACACCTATACCCTTGTACCTGACACCCCAGGAGAGCTCAACCCCCAACTCCCTCAGAATGCCACTTCTACCTGTGCATGGAATGCAGTCTCATCCTGCCATGGCCTGGACATGGCTTTTCCCTGGCTTGACTATACTTCTTCTCTAAACTGTCTGTGATCTCGCCCCACACTGCTGTCACTCCACCTGAAACATTCCTCATTAGGTCAGATGTCCAACTTATGACGATGCTGCCTATCTCCCCACAGAACTGACAGTTAAGTTGCAAAGCTGTGGCAAGCACCTAGCACATTATCAGACACATGATAGGTGCTCAATTAATATAGGCTGAATAATTAAATGAAGAGATGGTGTCAAAAGGCATCTTCTGAGTTTATGCAAATATAAAATAAATCCCCAGTTTGGCGTACACATTTTATATATTCTCTGTCGTTAAAACAAACAACCTAAGCAGACATAATGCTATACATCTGGGCTTGATCACAGAAGTATGTTGAGAAAAGGAAGAAAGCAAACATTTACTGACTTTTTTTTTTCTGTGCTTGGGGCTTAGGCTGATAGTCACAGTTAAAAATGTGAGTGTGAGTCCCATACTGTCATTTACTAGCTGTATACCTTGGGCAAGTTAGTCAGCTTCTCCAAACCTTGACTTCTTCATTTGTAATATGAGCATGATAAAATTATCCTCAAAAATTGTCATGAGGAGTAATGATAAGATGTTTGTCCTGTGCTGCTTCCACTAAGTCTTTGGTAAATATTAACTATGTGTGAACATTATATTAACCTTATAAGACAGTGTTGCATGCCACATTCCACAGATGTGGAAGCTGAGGCTCAGAGAGGTTCAGTAACTTATCCACTTGCTGCAAGTTGTGTGGTGCTGGGCTCAAATTCAAAAGAGTCTAATTATATTGTAATCACAAATCCCATGCTCCTTCTTTGATTAGAATTAAATATGGAATTACTGGCAGAATTTAAGTCCAAAATGGGCTCAAATATGGGTCCCAATTTCCAAGGGTCTCTGATAGCTGCCATCTCAACAGAGCTGGACCTCAATCCTGTATTCAGTAGATAACTCAGTAGGTGGAAAGTCTAAAAACAACATTTCCGTGCAACTGAGGACACTGTTTTGACACTATAGGATAGCCATACCCATTGTAGTGAATGTCAAGGTGGGGCCCAACATGGATAAAAGGCAGGTTGGAACTGGCTGTGGATCTTATTCAGGGTATATTGTTGTCATGCCCATTTCTTCATTAGCAACACGGGAATATCAATGCCTACCTCACGGGGTGGTGAGCACCAGGAGAGCGGGGAACACGTCGGAATGTCCCGCCTGCGTTTCCAGTTCCTAGCACAGGCTGGCACATAGTAGGCACTCAAAAATATCTGTTGAAAGGATGAAAGAATCCAATCAGATAATGTATGTGGAAAAGGCTCTGTTGGTGTGTTTACTCATGACTTATATTCAAAGTCCTTAGCAAAAAAGATGTTACAATCCAGGTTCCAATCTCCCACAGTATGAGCACTCCTCTGAATTCCCAGCCCTCACTGTCTGCAGCGGTGGCAGCATCTGGCCGCACACTGCCCTGTGAGTGCTTGAGAGACATATTATGGAACACTAGGTTGCTTTACCATTTATCTGCCCAGGATGTCTCAACCAAACACCAAAAATCAGACATCTCCACTTCTTCCAGAAGAGGAACCTAGTTTCCTTTTTTTCAGAATTTGAAGTTTGATTAGCTTCCACAAACTGGGTCCTCTGATGTTTCTAAGTGTCTCTGACCCCAGTTCTGAGCTGGTATTTCCAGTACCAGCTTCATAGGGGCAGAGCCTTCTTCTCATTATTCACTGCTACACTTTCAGCACCTGGAATAGTAGTGCCTGATGCAATGCATCTACCAATAAACAGCTGACTGTGTGCATGAGTGAATAAGTGAATGAGTAAATCACTATTTAATAACTGCACTTATTTATGCCTGCTCTCTATAAGCAGACTGCAAGCTCCTGGGGGGCAGGGAAACACCTCTTTCAGCGTATATCTTCCTAAAACACTTGCTATACTGATTACCTATACAGGGTGCCTAAACTGAGCACATGCTTGATTAATGTTTGGTGATTCTGACCAGTCTTGCATTATACACACAAACAGGCACTACCTGTCAATAGTTTACAGTGTTCAGGAAGTAAACACATTGTCTGAACTTCCTGGCCCACTTGTGCTAAATGGCTTCTCCTCTCCTGACTTGTCAACAGTCCCTCCGCTGGTCTCTCTCTCTTCTTAGGGCTATGGCACCTAATTGTAATCTTCCAGGGTGGCTCAGAGAGGAGGCTTATGGCCACCATATGGTGTCTGGCAGACAGAGGAAATCAGAGGGGCAGCCAGATTAATTACTGTAAGAGTAATTAACCCCCTAGGAGTTTTCTCTCTCGGCTGTGGGCAACGTGGTCTTGATTACACCTCATGATGCTCCAGGCCCTGAAGACAAATGGGTGTGGGCTTCTCTGCTGTTCTGACTCCTGGCTGGAAGAAACTCCCAGCAGAAGCCAGCAGCTTGGGCAGAGCATCCAGGGTGGTGGGGTGGTTAGGGCAGTGGAGTGGGGTCACTGTGCACCTGAGGACACCGTTTGGACAAGGCCCCAGGCCCTGTGGCCTCCTTAATAGAGAATCAACCTTTGTGGCCTGATGCAGTTATGGAGCATGTGGAAGGGTCCTATCTCTCCATCAACATGTAGTTCAATACCAGGATGCAGACTCTGTCCTGGGCACCAAGACCCCGATGTTCACTAGTTCTTGGGAATCACCTTCCTGAGTTTCAACTTCATTCTGCAAAATGGGGAAATTAGACTAGATGATCTCTAAGCTTCTCTCAAGCTTTGAAATTCTAGGAACTGTATTTTATGATATTTACTTACTACATGCAAAGTACTATCTCAGACTCATTGCTCCTCAGATGAGTCCTATGAGGGAAAGACTCACTCTCCCCATATACAGGTGTGGCTCCCAAAGGTAGAGACTGAGGGAGACTTGCCAGGGGCACTCAGCTTTAGGGCCCATGCTCACCCACTACTCTATACCAGCTCTGTCTATATATCCCAGAATCTGGCACATAGCTGGCACTTGAGGGAATGCTGGAATGTGATTATAGTGATTATCACAATATTGAAAAAGAAGACAAGTGAAATGCAAATAAGTAGGTCTTAGGCCCATCTGCACATTTTGCCAAATTGGGGTCAGGGGCCAATAAGAGAAATATGAGTCTGGAGTGTCCTTTGGCAAAACAATCAGTCCAGATGTCCTTCAGCTTTTAGCATTTAGCACCAGGAGATGCTTCTAGGAGTTTGTGATGAGTTAACATGGCAGGTTAGTGGGGCTTGGCATCAACCTAGGAGCTGGACCAGGATAAACTGAAGAGCAGTAGCAGGCCCAGCCAGGCCTGACTTTAGAGGAAGATATTCTAGGAGCACAAACACTGCAAGTATCTGCTGGCACACAGGACACATGACTAGGAATAGTTGTTCCCAATCCTGGACATTAATGGAAAAGACATAAAGAATCCCCAGTCTTTTTTCTGCCCTCTAAACCACTGCCTGTGTAGATTTCAGACTGAAGCCCTTAATCTACCACTAAACAATCTTCCCTCACCAGGGGCCAGAGCAGGCATCCCTGTTTCCAATCTCAGCTGCCACTTTGTGTCCTGAAGCTGGTTACTTAACCTCCACAAGCGTCATTTCCAGAACTGTCAACTGTGGGTGACAATGCCTGCCTTGAAAATCTGTTGCAAGAGGATTTAGGTGCAATGTATTCAGTAAATTTGAACATCCTTGCTTTCCTCTCTCTGTCCGCATTCAAAGCTCCCTCAGCCCATGCACACAGGCACCCAGGACTGCATCCACATCTTCTCCCAATAAGATAGCCTCCACACCTCTCACTAACATTAATCCACAGCCTTTTCACCTCCACAACACTGCTCCAAGTCAGCCCTAACCCAAAAGCTTTCCCTGAAGAAGTCACTCCTCCTCCCTTCCTCAGACTTAGCCAGGCATGGAAGGAAAGTCAGATTAGAGGTGGAAAACAGTGACCCTGGGCCCATCTCTTAACCTCTGGTGGGTTCAATTTCCTCTTCTATGACAGGGGGACATGACAGTCCCACTGTCTACCTTCCAGGGTGCTAAGGGGATCAAACGAGACAATGGGTAGAGCAATTACTTTGCAGATAAGTTAAGTATTTTTCCTTTAATCTGGACTGGCCAAAGCACATAAATAGACTTACTCCCGCTACAAGATTTATACTTTATTTATTCAACTGATATTGCTTACTGAATGTCCTCAGTGTGTTAGGCAGCATTCAGGCCCTGGAATACAGCCCCTACCCTTTGGAGCTTACAGTCAAGGGAGAAGATATTACTCCCATTTTCAGATAGCTGATGCTATAGTGGTAGCTAGTGCAGGAAAACGCAGGATGCTACAGAGTGTGCAGCAGGGGCATCTCTGGAAACAGGAAGGGAAGGTGGCTTTGAGGATGAAGTGTTGGATGTCAGCTGGCCAAGTTCTTTGAAGAGGACATGACGTGAGAGAGAAGGAGATCCCAGACAGAGGAAAAGACATGAAGAAGACTCAGAAGCCTCTGGTGGGGTGCAGTGTGGTGAGTTTCAGAAGTGGCAGGGAGCCCATAAGGCTGGAAAGCTGAGAGCATCTTCTCTATGTATCTGCTGTGTTTTTGCCCCGTCTACATCCTCTCTTCCTCCCTCTCTCCCTCTCTCTCTCCCTCCCCCCCCACCCCGAGTTCCCCCCAAGTCCAGGATATGGCTCTACGTCTACAGTTGATTACCTCCATGAACCTCATATTGGACCCAGCATCTTTCCTACACAAGGTAAGGAGGCTGCAGCATCCATATCTCCTTCTTGCTGCAAAGGAGGTGGTCAGAGATGAGAAGATGGAGTTAATCATCAGTTACAGAGAGCCAGTGGAAACAGAAAGAGGGTCACAGGGGCAGATGTGAAAGGGCAAGACTGGCTCCAGGTGCTGAAACTGTTCCTGGCATTTACAGGAGGCCACCAGGTCAGGCCTTTGGGGAGCCAACCCATGTGAGCTGAGGTTTTGAAATAAAATAGCCCAGTCCTGGAGCCATTTGTAACACATTTACAGCAGAAAGACTGTGTAGGAGTGTTGAAGAAAAGATAGTAAGCAGGGGAGAAAGGTGTGGAGAGGCATTGCTTTTAAGGACAACATTTTAATTACCTCTAGATAAACTCAACCCTCCTTCCCTGCTGGGGATCTGTCCAGGTGCAGATCTGGGAGGAGAGGGGCTGTCCAAGAGGAGCCTGTCCATGCCCTAGAGTGAGGGGGTGTACACTGCAACCTTCCAGTAAGAGATATGAAAAAAGCTGAGCTATGCAGCCTGGAGAACAGAATGGGGAGTGGACCTGTGTGATGGGGGAGGGGAGATGCACTCAGAATTTAACCACTTGAAGACAGCAATTGGTTACTAAAGACTCATGATTGATCGTGCACAGAGAATCTCCAGCTCTACCCAGGTCAAAGCCAAACAGGAAATGCTTTGATGTTAGCAATCAATAGAGAAGCAAGGCCCAACCCAGAAAGCTGCTGGGTCCCAGACACGGAGCCCACACCCCTTCTCATCCTTGGCCTGGCTCCATCCCACTCACATGTGACCTCATTATGTCTGTCCTGTTCATGGTCACTGCACATATACAAGTATATCAGCCTTTTCAATGTCTCAGCCACCATTATCACAAAGCAAGAATGTGTTTCTTGTTGTTGTTTTTAAGTCCTGGCCAGAGCAGGTGAGGTGTGTGCATTCCTCTCAGGGAAATCCAGGACTTGCCCCTCAGTTCTTGAAGGGGTGAGGGAGGGGATGGGCTGTTAAGGCAAACAGAAAAACTAGATATTGTAAAATAAAGATCTATAACAAAATAAGTGGTCCTTTTCACAATACAAAATGATGGACTTATTGTACTGGTGTCAGCCAAGCTGAGCAAACCCTGGGAATTGTCTAAGAACACATGCATGGTCCATTTCCACCTCTTCCCTGCCACCCAGCTGCATGATCACTGATGGCTGGCCATTGCGTAGGAACAGACTGGCACCAGGTTCTGTAAGGAGCAGAGTATAGGAACTCCCCCTACTGGCTGCACCCTGGAGAGGGTCTTTTGGAACTGCAATCAGGGATAGGAGGAAAATGTGCTTCTCATTCTAAAGTGTTTTCTACTGTTCACATTTTAAACTAAGACATTGAATTGCTTTTTCAATGAAAAAATCTAGTTAATAGTTTTTTAAAACACAGTAAGGAATCCTACTTTCTCCATGATAGCTCCAAGAACTTGGCATTTCACTGAGCTCCCTGAGTCTGTCCCTTCCCCTACATAGCAAGGCCACTAACACCTTGCTATGGTGTTAGGTTCCAGTGCTCACTGATTACCGGGCCTCCCCAAGTCCGTTGTGGCCTCTCTGGACCTCTCAACAATGGCCTAGGTGCTCTGGCTGTCAGGAAAGCATTGGCTAGGCTGCTGCTCAAAGCTGATCCGGGACTGTGACCACACGCCTCTCCCAGCCACAACCTAACCCCAACACTCACCTTCTCCCTCACTGCCTCTGCAGCTTCTGCCACAGTACTTACCTCTGAGCTTTTGCCCCTTTTTAAAACACACACACCAGGTGCTCTGGCTCTTGGCCAGATCCCAGGCCCTGGGCGAGGGGAGGGGCCTCCCTCAGAAGGCAAAATCCTGGAGGAACCACTATTTTAAACCGCTGAGGGGCTCAGAAAGGCAAAGGGAGCCCTCTCCAGCAAGTACCCTGGGCTTCTGTGTTCATCATGGGCCACAGAACAGAGCAGAGCTCACACCTAGCTTGTCAAAGCCTCACCACCGTTCCTCTGCCATTGCCAGGAGATATCACCAAAATCACAGGCAGAGCCATGTGAAGCTGTAGGTTGGTAGTCCAGGGGCTGAAGGCTTTATCCTGACCTTGTACAGCCTCAAAAAGACCTTGGGGAAGTCCGTGGCTTCCTTAGCTAGGCAACAGGCTGAACCTGCACTCAACACCCAGTTCCCTAGGGACCCTGGTGAAAGGGGTATACAACCATGACAGCCAAGCTCCAGCTACCAGACGGGGAAAGGCTGCAAGTGCTGTGCCTCTGCCAAGGGGCTGAGTTGCTGGTGGGGCTCAGACAGACCTCCCAGATCTCAGCAACTCTGTAGCACTGTACCAGAGACCCCACGTACTGGGGCACATTCAGCTCTGTGCTGCACTGTCAGAACACTCAGCTATGCTATCTTCCCTCCAGAAGGTAACTGGAAAGGTAAAAATACCATTGTGTAAAAAGTAAAAGTAAAACAACACACTGGAGAACTCTCGGTGCACAATAGTAATGAAGCAGCTTCAACAAGGCAAGGCAGGCTTTGTAGCCAAGTGCAAAAGAAGTGTTAGGAAAATTGAGGCAGAAAGGTGTCCCTGGGCTGGGACAGTGGGAGCAAGATTCTTGGAGGATGTGGGCCACATCATGGGCCCTGTAGCATATGCTGGATAAGAAGCGGACCTTACAGGTATGTGCTGGGAAAAGCAAGTGGTGTCCCAAGCACAGTGACTAAACCAACTTGTAAGAAGCACATTGTGTCTGAGGGGCCCAGAGATAAGTGTTGGGGTCATATTCTAGAGAGCATTGAATATCAAGGTTAAGGAGCTTGGATTTTATCCTCCAGCTAATAAAGAGCCATTGAAAGTTTTGGGGCACAAGATGGAGGTGTAGGTAAACAAGGCTCACCTCCTTGCACAATCACAACAAAAATTACAACTAGACTATAAAACAAGTATCACCCAGAGACATAAAAAAATTGAGCTGTATGGAAATCTGACAACCAAGGAATTAAGAAGCCATACTCATCCAGATGGGTAAGAGGGGCAGACATGTAGAGAGGCATGAAGAGGTGTGGAAATGTGGAGACATGGAATGGATGGTCCTATACTCATGTGTAGTGGATAGAAATGGGGAGGGATACCTGGGAGTGAGGGATTGCAGCTCCACACTGGACCACCCAGCAGAAGGCTCCAGCACCAGGAAGATAAATCCCCATAACTTCTGGCTGTAAAAATCACTGGGGGTTGGGGCAGCAGAAGAAACTATAGGATTATCAGGAGACTCCTCTTAAAGGGCTCACAACAGTCGTAGGACTTACACAAACTCACTTCTTCTGGGACCCAGTAGTGGGGCAGCAGCTTGAAGGGCACCAGTGGCATATGGGGAGAAATCAGAAGTGTCTGGTATCACAGCAAGTGCCAGGGGATAGCTTCCTTCTGGACAAAACTCTAGAGTCCAGGCAGAGGCATTGTCCCCTCTGTAAGCCGTCACACACACAGAACTTTAGAAGCAGCAATACCATACCTGAGAGTCCATCACTGTGGTTCACACAGGTTGTCTTGCCCTGGCAAGGCTTAAGGCTTACTTAAGGCTTAAGGCTTACTTAAGGCTTTACCCCATCCAACTTACTGGTGTGTTTTTCTATAACAGGCTATGCTACTAAGACAGGGAGTCAAAGTAGCTCTACCTAATACACAGAAACAAGCATAGGGGGGCTGCAAAAATGAGGAGACAAAGAAATATGGCCAAAATGAAAGAAGAGAACAAAGTTCCAGAAAAATAACTAAATGAAATGGAGATAAGCAAAGTATCAGATGCAGAGTTGAAAACACTGGTTATCAGGATGCTCAAAGAACTAATTGAGTACTGCAACAGCATAAAAAAGACCCAGGTCGAAATAAAGGTTATGCTAAGTGAAATAACAGTGGAGTGGATGAAGCTCAGAATCAAATCAATGATTTGGGATATGAGGAAGAAAAAAATATTCAATCATAACAGCAAGAAAGAAAAAGAATCTAGAAAGAAGAGGATATACAGACTAAGGAGCTCTGGGCCAACTCCAAACATACCAGCATTCAAATTACAGGGGTGCTAGAAGAAGAAGAGAAAGAGCAGGAAATTGAAAATTTATTTGAAAAAAATGAAAGAAAACTTCCCTAATTTGATGAAGGAAATAGACATACTAGTCCAGGAAGCACAGAGAGTCCCAAACAAGATGGACACAATGAGGACTACAACTAGACACATCATAATTAAAATGCCAAAGGTTAAATATAAAAAGAGAATCTTAAAAGCAGCAAGAAAAAAGCAGATAGCTATCTACAAAGGAGTAACCATAAGACTGTCAGCTGATTTCTCAAAAAAACAAAACAAAACACTTTTCAGTCTAGAAGGGACTGGCAAGAAGTAGTCAAAGTGATGAAAAGCAAGGATCTAAACTTAGATGACTTTATCCAGCAAAGCTTCATTTAGAATGGAAAGGTAGATAAAGTGCTTCCCAAACAAGGTAAAGCTAAAGGAGTTCATCATTACCAAGCCATTATATATTAAATGTTAAAGAAATTTATTTAAGAAAAAGAAGATCCAAACTATAAACATTAAAATGGCAATAAATTCACAACTATCAACAATTGAATCTAAAAAGCAAACTAAGCAAACAAGCAGAATAGCAATAAAATCATAGATATGGAGATCATTTAGAGGGTTATAATCTGGGAGGCAGAAGGGGGAGAATGGGGAAAAGGTTCAGGAATTAAGAAGCACACATTGGTAGGTACAAAATAGATGGAGATATTAAGAATAGTATAGGAAATGGAGAAGCCAAAGAACTTATATGCATGACCCATGGACATGAGCTAAGAGTGGCGATGGCTGGGAGAAATGGGGGATACTGGATCAAGGGGACAAAGGGAAAAAATAGGGACAACTGTAATAATATAATCAATAAAATATACTTTTTTAAAAAAGAAAGTTTTGGGGCAAGGGAAGGCCAGGACCAGCACTGCAATTTAAGGAAGTTGATTTGACTGAGTCATGCCAGATGGCCTAGAGAGCAGAGAGGTTACTTAATGGGCACTTAGACCCATGTAAGGAGACTGTGACTGTGAACGAGAGGGAAGCTGTCCCTGAAGAGAATGGACCCCACACTTCCTGAAATTAGGGTCCTGGATTTTCTTGCAAACTGAAAAAGAAAGTTCTGGAGTAGCAAAGTATTGAGTAGGAGTGGGCCTCCAAGGAGAGCAGAGCCTGGAAATTCCAAAGCCAGCCTTAGTGGAACATGGGACATTGAATGTACAGCCAAGTCTGGATCAGATCCAGCCCATAGCTTGGGCTCTAATGCAAGTGACTCTAGAAGAGTTGGGCTTGAAGTCAGACTCTTCAAATCTGGCTTTGCCACTTGTTGCCTATGTGACCAAGGTCAAGACCTAAAATCTCTGTGCCTTCATTTCCCATAACATAGTAGACAGGCTACTGGCCCTATATACTTCACAAGGTTCTTCAAAGACCAAAGGAATATTATCTGTGAAAAAAAGGTTTTAATAATAAGAAAGTAAGTTAGTTTTTTTTCTAAATCAGATCTATGCTTTATTTCTTAGTTCCTCTATCCCCAACCCCAACATTTCACTCCCTGTCTTTTGTTCTAGAATCTGTCTATATCTGACTCCTCATCTCTCAGATTTATTGAATGGATAAATAATTTATTTTTGTTTTCTATAAAACACCTAGTATACAATGTTTCCCCCAAGTAGAACTCAATAAATGTATAGTTGATTATTAAAAGTGAACTTATAGAGAATGTTTTCATCTAAATCATCATCCCCTCCACTCAGTGATTCATCTTAATATTAACAGTAGCAATAAAAAATATACAATGGCAAGTTGGAGATCTTTCCCTTGCTTTCCACCTCCATTCATAAAACTTCACATAATTCATCCCAGATGGAGGCAGTTGGTAGTGGTTTGCAGCACAAGCTTTGTGTCTGCTTTAGATAGTGCTTGAGTCTGGACTCTGCTACTTACTAGTTATGACATTGGTTGGGCAAGTGATTAACCTCTTCAAACCTCTGTTTCCCCATCCACAAAATGGAAAAAATGTTAGATATTCTTAAAGTTGCTTTTAAAGATTAGCTGCAACTTTGGGTATGCCTGTAAATAGTAAGTGCTCAATGCCTGCCCTTTTATTAAGATTATTGAGAGCTGCTATTGCAATTATTGCTATTATTGTCCAGAGCCAAATCACCATGATTTTTTGGGGGGGGGGCGGGAGGCTTGAGTTGGTATTTGGTACACATTTCCCATTGGTGTGAAGGATTATGAGTGCTCTGTGACTGTCAACCATGAGTAAGCCTCTCATTGGAGAAAACTGATGAGGGTGAGCTTTGAAATGTCCAGACCCCACCAACGCCAACCTAACATCCCCTATCAAGTAGCACATGGATTCTAGGGAGATGGAGTGGATCAGTAGCCCTTATGGTGCTAACTGATAATGGTGCAAGTGAATTTGAAATAAGGCCCACCTGTTGTGTTCAGCAATAAAACCCAGCAGGAGGATTACTACCTTGAACTTGAGCACAGGGGACACACCAGTAGTGGAACACATTAAACACAGGGAACAGCAACTTCTCAACACTTTCCCTATCCACACAGGCCCAAGAAGAAGCCAGGAGACAAGGGGAGGGACATGAATGCAGGCACTATGAGAAACATTCTAGAACTTTGGAAGAAAAGCTCTCCCAACAATGGCAGCTGGGTGTCCAGCCCAACACCTCCAGAGATCTGAAATGAAGGGGAGAACGTCTCTGCCAGCACAATGCTTCCTGGTGTGCAGAGTGTACACTGGTTAAGAAACAGGCCTCTTCCTAAGGCTGGTGCAGGCAGTGGTAGAATGAACACCATTCATTTGTTCATCTACACACTCAGTATGCATTCATTAGGCATCAGTTGCAAATATAAAGAAAGCTAATATAACAAGCCACTCTTTCAAAATGAAACAAGTACAGACATAAGTCACCGGGCATGGGTTGGGAAGTGCAGTCACACAGCCAAGGCACAAGGCAATGCTAGCACTAGACAGACAGCTCTCAGTGCTGTCCAGGTATGGTCATGGGAGGCTTTGCAGAAAGAGACCCTTGCATGGAGCTTGAAGGATGGAGATACACAAACAAACAGATACACCCACACATGCATACACCACCCCCCACAAACACATCCCATGCTTACATATAGTATATACCATACATACATATACACATGCATATGTACAACACATACACATACTGCACATATACATATCCTTAGACCTTAGGCACTAAGAGGGAAACACAAGGCCTGGGGTTCTTCACCAAGTTTTAACACACTCTATGACCAAAAGAAAAAGGACAAACTCAGGTAGAAAGCAGAAAGCAATCCTTATCTTTGACCACCTTCATTGTCTACTACAGGCAAGCAAGTAACCCCTTTATCTTCTCTTCTACCGGAAAGATTTTCCGATGACCAGAGAAAGGAATTTCCTCCTGGCCTGCCTTCCTCTTTCTTATCCTGAGAGAGGAGACCACAAAGAATAGCACTGATGTTTCGGAAAGCAGTCAGGGTAGCAGCTAAGTGTATTAGCTCTGAAAGGTGGGGCCCATCCCAGATCCCTCGTTTACTATCAAGCTGTAATCAAGACATTTACTTCTGAGCTTTGGTTACCTCATCCATAAAATAATGATAGTAATTATACTTACCTTATTGGGCTGTTGGTGGTTTAAAATGAGAAAGTGTTTAGTACTGTGCCTGAAACATAAATATATGAAGTCCTCCATAAATATATTCTAAATATAATTCACAGTGGTACCACATTCCTACTACCTGAGAGCAAATAGCTCTACTAATTTTGATCCACACATTTAATTCAGAAAAGAATATTTCATCAGCACTATTTCATTTGTTCAGCAAAGATTTACTGAGCATTGAATGTGTGGAAAGCATAAGGTCATGTACAAAAGTACAGTATGCTTGTCCTTGAAGCATTTATGAATAAAAAACTTATATGTAACCTACATAACTGTACACAGACAATAGTACATGTGTGTGTGTGCACACACATATACAAAGAGCCCCTACCCCTGAAAAATTGTCGTCTATATTTAAAGTACAATTATCTACATTGTTTCACTTGGTAGTTATTAAAATTTAGGCAGCAGGTAGCATAGAGATGACTATATTTTGTTTTCTGGAAGAGGAAACTGAGGTTAAGAGAAAAATAAATGTCTTGCCCAGAGACAAGAGAAAGGCTATACCAGGGACTAACATAACTGGGCACTTATCCACACCACAAATGTGAGGTGAGTTAGCCATTTCTATATGGTTATTTCATCAAGTCCTGAAATTACCCTATAAGCCCAAGTTGAAGCCCTTCTACAGACATGAATAGAAACTCAGTGAAAGTAAGTATTGGGTTAGCCAAAAAGTCTGTTTACTTTTTTTCTGTAAAATAGAGAACACATTTTTCACTTTCACCAGTAACTTTATTGATCTGGATATTTTGAGTATGTCAGCTGTCTCCTATGATTGGCTTCTAGTGGGTAGAGGCCAGGGGTGCTGCTTAAAATCTTCCAATGCATAAGACAGCCCCACTGCAAAGAATTACTTGGTGAAAATGTCAACAGTATCAAGAAACTTTGCAAGGCACTTTTGATGTTTGGTCAGTCACAGAACCTTCTCCATACACTGCACAAAAACTTTCCTTTTCTTGCTTTTCAATTCCATTTTTACCTTTCTTGAAATAATAAAGCATAATATGCCAAAAATGTTGTGTCTTCTTCCATCTTCAATATTAAAATGCCTGCACAAAAAATTCACCAATTTTAATGTTTTTTATTTTTTAATGATTTTTAAAAAGATTTTATTTATTTTTAGAGAATGGGGAAGAGAGGGAGAAAGAGATGGAGAGAAACACCAACGTGTGGTTACTTCTTGTGTGCCCCCTACTGGAGACCTGGCCCACAACCCAGGCATGTGCCCTGACTGGGAATCAAACCTGCAACCCTTTGGTTTGCAGGCTGGCACTCAAGTCACTGAGCCACACCAGCCAGGACTGAATGTTTTTTTGTTGTTGTTATTGTTGGTTTTTAATGTATGCTGATATGACAGCTGTCACACTACAATCTACCAAAAATGAAGTTAAAGACAACTAAGCACTACTACAGCCATCATATGGGAAAAACATAATGGACATTTTGGCCAACCTAATAATTTGCCAAGGATCACAAAGCTAACAAGCAATGGGCCAGAATGTAAGCAGTTTTGTCTGATTCAGACCCACCAGCTTCTTCCATGGGACAGAGTAGACTTAATAAGGGGCACTGTTCCAGAGTCATGGACACATGGAACAGACTCACAGCTGTCAGAGGGGAGGGGGAGGAAGGAACTGAATGAAAGGAGGTGAAGGCTTAGCCAAAGAACATATGTATAACCCATGGACACAGACAGCAGTGTGGTGATGGCCAGAGGGAAGAGGGATGGGATTAAAGGGGAGGGAGGGAAATGGGACATCTACTATAGTGTAAACAATAAAAATAAAGAGAGAAAAAAATAAAAATCTTTGTTTATAAAACACAAGGATAGCCAGGTACTAACTAAATCAAAAATATTTCTCATTAAAAAAAATGTAGGCCATTTTGGATGCAGGCTCAACAGCTTGAGCTCTAACCTCCAATAAGCACTGATGCTGGGCCAACTATGCACTGGGCATCATGTTCTGACAGACAACTTTGGGTCCTCATAGTTCCTTGCACACCCCCAGCATGGTCCCACCTTGGTGCCTTTGTGTGTCTCTGCCCTTTGCCTAGAATATTCTCCTCCCAAAAATGCTGGCACATATCCCCACCTTCTTCTAGGTCTTGACTTAAATCTTGAGGTTTCAGGGGGTCTTTATCTCCCCTGCTCTACTTCCTTTCTTCCCATAGTACTTACCACCTCCTAGCTCATCATATAATTTACTTATTTATTATGTTTTTATATTTATGTGGGTTGCCCCTACACATGCTCATTAAAATGTAAGTTCCCCAAGAGTGGGCCTTTTGTCTACTTTGTTCGTTATGTGTCCAAAGCACCTAGAACAATACCTGCCATGTAGTAGGTATTCAATAGATATGCTAATAAATATGAGAAACATGAGAAAAGTAAATGGTATTCAGATTAAACACTTGCAGGGCTGCCTAAGGCTGGGGTGTTCTAGGGAAGGGGCTGTGGCCAGCAGGAGTCTCTAATTTCTGCTGGGCAAGAGGTGCCTTGATGGGCATGTGGATTCCACAGCTTCCTATTGATGACTGATAATTCAGACACAGGCAGCATTAGAAGCTTTCTGTTTGCAAAGTTCTGACAGAAAAAAAGATGAAGTGAAAAGGAGGACATCCAAGAAGTTTACAGAAAAGTTTAAGGTCCAGTTTAAGGTACTCTTATCCTGGATACAAGGAGAACCCAAAGCCTCTGCTGACTGTGTCCGGGCCCAGCTAAAAGAAGGAAGCCAGGCTCTGCTTATCGGCACATCCCAAAGAGACATGAACACAGAGAATGAACTGGGCCAGGGTGGGTTCTCACAGCCTAGAAAGCCAAGAGAGACAGGAGAGGGAACCCTTAGTGCACAAGAGGGATCCCAGAATCTCAGAGCTATAAGAAAACTTGGAAATCACATAGACAATGCTCCTCACCCCACAGATAGGAAAATAAGGCTCACAGGGGGACAATGACTTAATCTAGGTCAAGAGTTTGTGCCAGAGCAGATTCTATAACCTGTGTTTCCTGACTGCTGGGTCAATGCCCTTTTCATCATGGTCCTCACTGTTAATATGTGTTTGTTAGTTTTTACTGTCTCCCACAAGCTAGCTCTATACTGGGTACTTGGGACACAAGATATTGTGTGAGACAGATAAAAACACACAGGTAGTCATCAAATTAAAATACAAAGTATACAATGTAAACATGGAAGAAGTGTTTCCTGGTTGCCAGGTTCCATAGGAACAATGAGAAAGTCTACCAAAGCCAGTGAGAGGAAGCCAAGTTTGCCAACCCAAAAGATGCCTTTTGGAATACAAATTATTTTAATATTGTTATTTTTAAGAAACAAAACACTCAGAACTTTTGACCATCCCCCTAACTACATAAAAGAATCTAACTAGAAGATCTCCTAGTGTTAGCATAGGTAGCTAAATATTAATAAAGGAAAGAAGCAAAGGGATTTGAACATTGTTGAGCCTAACTGGCTGGGGAGCTGAATCAGGCACTGAGCCTACTGCTTCATTAGAATGTTACACATACTCCTCAGGGAACCACAGGTCCATTCCCCAAAGATCACTGGAAGAAGGGATAGAAAAATAAAGGGGGAGGTAAGCACATGAAAAATAGAAACTAATATGGAGACCATAAAGGCCAGTCCGTCTTACCAGAAAAAAGGACTGGTTTGGGTAAAGGATACAGAATCCCAGAAGATATAGAAAATGGATTGTTAGAGGGCGGGTCCAGCACAAGCCCAGGAAAGTTTGGAAAGCTGATTGGTTATTTTGAAAAAGTGCTGGCCCTTCTCAGCCTGAAGATAATATAACCAGCCTAACAAAAAAGCTCTCTGTTTCTCTCCCCACCCCCCACAACACCTGCCCTCCCTTTTATCTAGTGCATTCTTTCCATAGCATCCATGCAAATCTAGCAAACTGGGGCAGAATGCTTGGGCTCCAAAGGATTTAGCTTTAATATGGCACAGAATCTCTGATGTGTAATTGTTCTGGGCTTGATAAAGACAAAACTGGACTTTTTCCATGGCAGGATGGACAAAGATGGGACATTGGGAACCTGGGAGCAGGCTTCTATTTCCACCCAAAATAAATCTTACAGAATGGAAAAGCCAACACCATTTGCTATTGTAGCACCATTTGCTGAGCAGGCCTATGACCTTGTTAAACATGACTGCCATTTTACTCTTCTGAGCTTATGTTCACAGGATTGTAAATTACTGGAAAGCAAGAACAAAAACTGACTAACTGCCCCCCGGAGCTGAAAACAAAAGATAACATTGGAACAAACTGAAGTTTATGCAAAACCAATGGAAAAACTCCCTGTTTTGCAATGCCCCTAATATCTCAGGGGCCACACAATTTTATATCCCCCACCCCTTTTATAATCCAATAAAAACTCAATGCCCCTACATTTTGCTGCTGGTGTATCTCTCCACACCATGCCCCTTTCCCCTCTTGTAAAGTGAATAAAACTTTGCTCTCTGCCTTTCTTCTCTTTGTGAACTTTTCACAGCCTGCATCATCAACCACCCTAACATTTTGGTGACCTGTATGGAGACAGTCTATATTTCTTTCTCCTCTACCTCCTGAGACTTGTGACCACAGGAGCAGTGGGCAGTGGAAACTGGACTCAGGCTTACCCCCTAACTTTGCTTTCTCTGCAAAGTTTGGAGAGACAATTCTAATCCTTTCCCATCTCTATGAACTCTGTGAACAGCCTCCTCCTCATCCCCCTACATGGCCTGTGATCAATAAGGGTTCCTGAATCTCAGAGTACAGATGTTTGCTTTGTCAAAAGTGATAGCTTAACTACCTGTCCCATTGTTGTAAACCCCGGTGCCAGGTCTATCATTTTCCCAGGGTTTCAGTCATGAGGGACAATTCTGACATTTTCCTGCTGGATGTAATCTGCTCTTGGGCTCAGGATGCCTGGCTCTGAGGCAGAACTTTGTGACTGGTCTGTCTTCAGGCTCAGGAATGCTGGACTTCGGTGTCAGATTTCTAGATCATTTGAGATGGGGATACCCTTCTCAAACCTTCTCATCCCTCCATTTGTTCTCATTCCTGAAATATCCTTCACTTTTAAACTGAATGCTCTGAGACTTAATGTCCTCAAGTCCAAGTGCTTGATTTTCTATTGCAACATGGCCTGGCCCCAGTACAAACTGGGTGGGTAACCAGGAGGTCTGCCCTATAAATAAATCTCTTAATTGTAATACTACCCTCCAACTCGACTTTTACTGTCACCATATCAATCCCCTACTTAGGGTTAGTTCTGAAAAGAAGGAGACAAGATTTTAACTTTCAGTGGGGATTCCAGGCTTCCTTCTCTTAACTATCCCTTTTCATTCAAATTTGCTTCCCTCTTTTTTTCTTCCTCTTTTCTCTGACAGCTTTATTTATATCTCTGCTATGCAACTCCCCCTCCCCAGTCTGTTCTGCTATAAGTAATTGCTGTTTATTTAGGCAATTAACAAGCAGCAGAACAACCAGGAAGATGGTGGCGTGGTAGGAGGGAGCATATTCCACTTTTCCCTACACACAGGAGAAAAACTAACCGATCTACAGAGGAACAGAGCAAAAAGCCAACAATATCACAACATTTATAAAAATTGAATATCAAAAATTATAGCGGACATTGAAAAACCAGATGGTAAGGAGACTGCTTCAGGATAATAAAGGCCCAGATCAGCGCCGGGACCAGAGAGGTTGCAGCCCCCAGGCACGGTGCTCCCAGGTCTGCCTCAAGGCACTCAGGAGAGAGCTGGGTCAACTGCTCCCTCCCCAGCTAAACAAGGATTGAGAAATACCGGGGAGGTCTCCTCGCTTGAAGGCACTGAGAGGGGAGTGAGGCCTGAGAGACAATCACATAGGGACTGCAAGCACCCACGCATAGTCCTGGGAAGAGTGTGTGCCCAGCCTGTGTGACCAAGGGCGGCCTGGCCATGCACCTGCACCCCCAACCCGGAGATAGTGTGGTTTTGTGTAAGATCCAGACCCCATAACCCTGAACACGGAAAAGGCACGGGCGCTCCAAGGGATGCCCCGTGCTCAGGCCAGAACTCGGTGGGAAGTGCATGCCCCTCGGGATCCCCACAGCTCACCCTGTGAACCCAGAAAAGGCTCGGGCACTCCTCGGGATCATGGAGCCCATGGCAGTGAACTCGGGGGAAGTGCATGCCCCCTCAGGATACCCGGTGCCCAGGCCCTGAATTCAGAAAAGGCACAGGCGGTCCGCGAGATCCCGGAGCCCATGGTGGTGAGCTCCGGAGAGCGGAGAGCGGGCTTAGGAGCGCCCAGACCCACACACAGGGCTCTGCAGAGGCACCAGACTGGCTCTGGGGAGACCTCTCGGCGAGCCCTGGGGACAGTACTCAAGAGACTGACTGAGTTCTCACTGGGAAGGGAGAAAAGCCATTCCAATTGCCCCTCAGCCTGCTGAAGCCAGCAACACCAGAAAAACTGGTTTGGCCAGTTAGAAACCAACAAGAAGGTTCTTTTGTTGTTGATTGTTTGATTTTTATCTTTTTTTAAAGTAACTTTTTATTTCTTAATTCTTCTTATTATTATATCTCTCAATTCTTTATGCTTCTCTTTCTTTCACTCTAGTGTTATTCCTTCCTTTCCAAATTTATCTCTTCTTCATTCCATCTGCTTTTTTTCCTTTTTTTTGAACCTGCAAGTTATTGCATATTTGTATTACTGTTTTTTCATCATTCTCACATTTTTAATTTTAATACTATTTTGGTATTCCTCTTCTTTCTGTATTGTCTTCTTTGCTTGGCTGGTTATACTGTATCATTTGATAGGTTTCCCCTGTTATCTCATTCATAGTGTATTGCTAATTTACTCTCCTTCATTTGTATTCCATTAGCACACTACTCAAGGTTCTACACTCCCTATTCTTGTTATCTAGATCTCATAGATTCTGTCATATGATTGTTGCTCTAATATTTCTGTAAATAAGACCTATTCCATATAATTGTAAATACAACACAGCACTCCTCACAGATCTCAGCCCACTTTGCGGTTTCCCGAACTTTATTACTGTAGTGGTTAACTTTATTCTCTCACACACGACACCTATTTACTATTCTTTACTCCTATCCTACCTCAGAATCTGACCTCCCACAGCCTCACTGCTTTCTAGATCCAACTCACAATCCTTTCCTCCCCAACAAGAGTCTTATCTTCTTTCCATCCTTTCTAAAAAGTGGATAGTGGGATGGAAGATCACAGTTAAAACAATACATATCCAAAGGATCTCCTATTTCTTCTCTACTGGCTGCTATTGTAAATATCATAGAATACTCTCTTGCTGTCCTAAACTACTTTGCCTTCCCCTCCAACTGATCACAAAAAAGAGTAGGGGGAAGCTGTGAACACAAGGATACCGGAAAGAGACTGCACCACTAAATTTCAGATATTCTACCACAGAAGTTCACATCATAAACCCAGGGAACTAGAACAGATCAATTTAAGAAACAGAGGATAATAAGAAGAGTCTCACGAACAATAAAAAGACAAAGAAACAATCCCCACATGAAGAGAAAGGAGGAAGCCTCAGAAAGAATGCTAACTCAAATAGAGGCAACTTAACTATTGGATATTGAGTTCAAAGAAATGATTATCAGGAAGCTTAATGAGCTCACAATGAGCTACGAGAAATTACAGGGAAACTACAATGAACTCATTGCAAACTATATATCAACATGAAAGAGGAAATAGAAACTATCAACAAGGGCCAAGAGGAAATGAAGAATACAATTTCTGAACTGAAGAACACAGGAGAAGGAATGAAAAGCAGGATTGATGAAGCAGAGGATTGGATCAGCGAATTGTAGGACAAAGTAGAAAAAAACACCCAGAAGGAACAAGAAAAGGAAAAGAGACTTAGAAAGAATGAAGAGGGATTAAGAGAACTGCAAGACAATATGAAACGTAATAATATCTGTATAATAGAGATACCAGAAGGAGAAGAAGAAGACCGAGGGATAGAAAACCTATTTGAAAAAGTAATGATGGAAAACTTCCCTAATTTGATGAGAGAAAAAGTCATACAAATCCAGGAAACACAGAGGGAATTCCAATCAAGAGGAATCCAAAGAGGCCCACCTCAAGACACATCATAATTAAAATGGCAAAATTTCAAGACAAAGAGAGAATCTTAAACAGGAAGTAACAGGCAAGGGAGCCCCAATAAGGCTAGCAGCTGACTTCTCAATGGAAACACTCCAAGCCAGAAGAGAATGGCAAGAAATATTCCAAGTAATTAGAACCAAAAGTCTGCAACCAAGGCTACTTTACTCAGCAAGGCTCTCAGTCAAGATAGAAGGCCAAATAAGAAGCTTCCCAGACAAAAGAAGTCTAAAACAATACACCTCCACCAAACCAGCTCTGCAAGAGATATTAAAGAGACTGCTTTAAGGAAAGGAAGGAAAGGGGGGGGGGCACAGGCATGTAAATGGCAATAAATAAGTACCTATCAATAATAACCTTAAATGTAAATGGATTAAATGCCCCAATCAAAAGACATAGAATAGCTGAATGGATAAGAAAGGATGACTCACACATATGCTGCTTACAAGAGACCCACCTCAGGACAAAAGATATACAAAGACTAAAAGTGAAGGGCTGGAAACAAATTTTCCAAGCAAATAGACAGGAAAAAAAAAGCCGGGGTAGCAATACTCATATCAGACAAAACAGACTTCCAAAAAAGGGCCATTAAAAGATACCCAGAAGGCCACTTCATAATACTCAAGGGAAGAATCCATCAAGAAGACAGAAACATTGTAAATATATATGCATCCAACATAGGAGCACACAAATACATAAAAAAAAATTTAGAGGGCTTCAAGAAAGATATTGACAGCAACACAATTATAGTGGGGGACTTTAACACCCCACAGTCAAAAATGGACCGATGTTCCAAACAAAATATCAACAAAGATATTGAGGCATTGAACAATGCCCTGGAGGAAATGGACTTAACTGATACATAGAGAAAGCCCTTCATCCCAAAGAAGCTAAATACACATTCTTTTCAAATGCACATGGAACATTTTCAAAGATAGATCACATGATGGGACACAAAGCAAGCCTCAACAAATTCAAGAAAATTGAAATCATATCAAGCATTTTCTCTGACCACAAAGGACTGAAACTAGAAACCAACCCCAAGTAAAAAAAAAACCAAAACACTCAAACTCATGGAGATTGAATAGCATGCTATTAAACAATGAATGGATCAAGAATGAAATAATGGAAGAAATCAAAAAGTTTCTGGAAACAAATGAAAATGAGCTCACAACAACCCAAAACTTATGGGACACAGCCAAGGCAGTCCTGAGAGGGAAGTTCATAGCAATACAGGCCTATGTAAAAAAGACAGAAACATTTCAAACAAACAACCTAACTCTATGTCTACAAGAACTCGAGGAAAAACAACAAAGACAGCTGAGAGCAAGCACAAGGAAGGAAATAACCAAGATCAGAGCAGAATTAAATGACATAGAGACTAAAAGCACAATTCTAAGGATCAATGAATCCAGGAGCTGGTTCTCTAAAAAGATAAACAAAATCGACAAGCCTTCAAGCAGGCTCATCAAGAAAAAAAGAGAGAAGACCCAAATAAACACAATCATGAATGAAAGAAGAGAGATTACAACAGATACCACAGAAACACAAAGGATTGTAAGAGATTATTATGAAGAACTGTATGCCAAGAAATTTGAAAACCTAGGTGAAATGGACAAATTTCTAGAAAAAATATAATCTTCCAAAATTCAATGAAAAAGAAGCAGCAAGCCTGAACAGATCAATAACAGCAAATGAAATTGAAGCAGTAATCAAAAAGCTCCCAACACACAAAAGTCTGGGACCAGATGGTTTCACAGGAGAATTCTATAAAGCATTTAAGGAAGAGCTAACCCCTACCCTTCACAGACTGTTCCAAAAAATCCAAGAAGATGGAAGACTGCCAAACTCTTTTTATGAGGCCAGCATCACCCTAATTCCAAAACCAGATAAAGACACAACAAAGAAAGAAAACTTCAGGCCAATATCACTGATGAACATAGACACTAAAATCCTCAAGAAAATATTGGCAAACCACATCCAACAATACATTAGAAAGATCATACACCATGACGAAGTGGGATTCATCCCAGGGATGCAACGATGGTTCAATATTCCCAAATCAGTAAATGTAATACATCACATAAACAAAAGCAAAGACAAAAATCACATGATCATATCATTAGATGAGGAAAAAGCATTTGATAAGGTGCTGCACCCATTTTTGATAAAAACACTCAGCAAAGTGGGAATAGAGGGAGCATTCCTCAACATAATAAAGGCCATATATGAGAGACCTACAGCCAACATCATACTCGATGGGCAAAAGCTAAAATCTTTTCCATTAAGATCAGGAACAAGACAAGGCTGTCCACTTTCACCACTTCTATTCAATATAGTATTGGAAGTTTTAGCCACAGCGATTAGACAAGAAAAAGAAAGAAAGCCATCCAAATTGGAAAGGGGGAAACAAAACTGTCACTGTTTGCAGATGACATGATAGTATACATAGAAAATCCTATAGACTTGGCCAAAAAACTGCTTGACCTAATAAATGAATTTGACTTAATAAAACATTGGGATACAAAGTCAATATCCAGAAATCAAAGACATTTCTGCACACCAACAATGAAACAGCAGAAGCAGAAATCAAGGAAAAAATCCCATTTGATTTAGCAAAATGAAAAAAAATACTTAGGAATAAACCTAACCAAAGAGGTAAAAGACCTGTATTCAGAAAATTACATAACATTGAAGAAAGAAATCAAGGAAGATACAAAAAAATGGGAGCATATACCGTGTTCATGGATTGTAAGAATTAACATGATCAAAATGCTCATACTACCCAAAGCAGTTTACACGTTCAATGGCAATACCTATTAAAGTACCAATGGCATATTTCACAGACACAGAAGATACATTTGAAAAATTTATATGGAACCATAAACGACACCGAATAGCTGCTGCAATTTTGAGAAAGAGTAAAGTGGGAGGGTCACAATACCTGATACCAAACTATATTACAAGGCCACTGTAATCAAAACAGCCTGGTACTGGCATAAAAACAGCACATGCACCAATGGAACAGAACAGAGAGCTCAGAAATAAGCCCAAGTCTCTACGGTCAAGTAATATTTGACAAAGGGAGCAGCAACATAAAATGGAGTAACCACTTCAACGAATGGTGTTGGGAGAACTGGACTCCTACATGCAAAACATTGAAACTCGAGCACCAACTTACATTATATACAAAAATAAATTCAAGGTGGATAAAAGACTTAAATGTAAACCGTGACACCATTAAAGTCCTAGAGGAGAACACGAGCAGGAAAATCTCATATTTCACACAGAAACATTTTTACTGACATGTCCCCTAGAGCAAGGGACATAAAGGAAAGAATAAACAAATAGTATCTCATCAAAATAAAAAGCTTCTGCACGGCTAAAGAAAACAGTATTAAAATAAAAAGAGATCCAACTGTATGGGGAAACATATTTGCCAATGATACCTCAGACAAGGGTTTAATCTCCAAAATATATAAAGAACTTACACGACTCATAAAGAACTTACACGACTCCACTCTAAGAAGAAAAGCAACCCAATTAAAAAAATGGGCAAAGGACTTGAACAGACACTTCTGCAAGGAGGACATGCAGAGCATCCAGAGACCCATGAAAAGATGCTCAATATCGCTAGCTATCAGAGAGATGCAAATTAAAACCACAATGAGATACCACTTCACACCAGTCAGAATGGCCATCATAAACAAAGCAACAAACAACAAGTGTTGGAGAGGTTGTGGAGAAAAGGGGACCCTTGCACTGTTGGTGGAATTGCAGACTGGTCAACTACTATGGAAAACCAGTATGGAACTTCCTCAGAAAAGTAAAAATGGATCTGCTTTTGACCCAGCAATTCCTTTGCTAGGATTATATCCTAAGAACCCTGAAACACCAATCCAAAAGAACCTCTGCACCCCAATGTTCATAGTAGCACAATTTACAATAGCCAAGTGTTGGAAGCAACCTAGATGCCCATCAGTAAATGAATGGATCAAAAAACTATGGTACATTTACACAATGGAATTCTATGCAGCAGAAAGAAAGGAGCTCCTACCCTTTGCAACAGAGTGGATGGAGCTGGAAAACATTATGCTAGGCGAAACAAGCCAGGCAGTGAAAGACAAATACCATATGATCTCACCTTTAACAGGAACCTAAACAACAAAACAAACAAGCAAAATATAACCAAAGACACTGAAATTGAGGACAGGCTGACAGTGTTCAGAGGGGAGAGGAGAGGGGATTTCAGGGGAATTTCAGGGGAAAAGGGGAAGGGTCTACAGGAAGAAGTATAAAGGACACATGGTTAAAAACTAGGGACAGGTGGAAATGGGAGGGAGGTGGGGAGGGCTGGGTCAGTGGGTTGGGATGGGAGTAAAAGAAAACTGTACTGCAACAACAATTAAAATAAAAAAGTTTAAAAAATAATAGATTAATACATAATAAAACAAGAATAAACTCCATGCTTATACTTAAAAAAAAAAAAAAAACAGGAGGAAAATTACCCCCTACCCCTCAGTTTTGGTGAGGCAGATGGGAGACTTTACTTGTTAGATACTGTAGGAGGGTGCAGCCAAAGGGTCCTCAAAAGAAGGATTTGGAATGGGGTCCAGAACTCAAGGTGTCCAGGTGATTTTAAGATGTCCTCACCCCCACCCCCCTGGTGTGGGTTGGACGAAGGGACAAATGGAGCAGGGCCATTGAGAGCTGTTTCGCAAAGCAACAGCCTTGCAGCTACCCTCTGGCGTGGTCATTTAACATATCTATAACCTTTTACTGGTTACATAGATATGATAAGTAGCTGTGACCAGCTCTGAGCCAGGGGAATGGAAGTAACTTCTCCACCAAGATGTAACTGGGGGGCTGGTCCCCCGAGTTACAGCGCCTGTGTGGGAGCTCAGAGATGATTGGCTCCTCTAAATGGGACCACACCTGCCCAGACTTATGATTGCAGCCCAGTAAAGCTGGAAGGCTTTGAGAGTTCTGGCATGTGAAGCCGAGTGTGGGAGGAGTTGGAAATGGGGCTGCAGAGGAAGATTGGCTTGGGGATTTAAACTCAGGCGCAGCAGCCATTGAGGAGAGATCTGTGTGGTTTTAGCTAACTGGAAACTCCTGTAGCCATGTGAGGAGGAGGCAGGGGCCGGCGTGGACAGGACAGGAGTCTCCGTGGCCGCCTGCCCCACCGTAGCCCCCGTAGACACCGCCAGCAATGCAGCCGCATGCAGCTCAGAGGCCTAGCCAGCTCTGCAGCCACGGCCTTGAGAAGGGACCACCAGTAAGTTACTTGGGAGCACCAGGTCACTGCTTGCTGCCGCAGCCACCGCCAGGCCTCAGCTCTCAGAGCCTCAGGCCAACCTCGCAGCCACCTGCTCTGGACCTGGGGCCAGGACACGATAAGCTCCGTGCTAGCCCTCTGGGTGCTGCTGCTGTTGCTGCCGTCGCTCTCCCAGAAAGGGGGATCACCGCGCCCGCCCCCCCCTGCCGCCCCCGCCCCAGCCTTGAGAAGAGTCACCACGCGGCTTTAGCTGGAGATCCTGGCAACACAACCAGTGGTGCTGGGAACTAAGGAAGGCCTGCCAGCTGAGCACAAATTACTAGGGAAAACTGAGAGTTGCCTAAGCCACGGACTTCTATTTCTTTTCCTGAGATACAGTACCCCAGACTGGGCAAAGGCAGGAAGGAAGGACTATGTGTGTTTGTGGGTGTTTCAAGGGACTTTGGGATTTTAACAAAGACATTAAGTCATTACTTTTAGTCTGTCTAACTTGAATAAATAACTCTTTTCTTTTTCACCAATCTCTAGCATGGAGAGCTATAATTCTCTGGCTTAGGGAAAGGTGAACCTAGTACAGGGGGACCCCAGGAGAAATGAGGATCAGTTCGGTAGCATTGTGGGACCCTCTTCCCTGGTGGCCAGTTGGGGAGGATCATGGGAAACCACATGTGCAGTAGATTTAAAGTAATGCAACTACTTGCATATACTCAGTAAAAGCCCACCAAAACTAGCCAGAAAGGATCCGCCCTATAAGAATAAAGTCCCTCCAGCCCGTGAGTTCCTTCTCTGCTCAGAGTTGGCCCACTCCCATGTCCTGTGGAGTGTACTATCACTTAATAAATCTTCCCTCTTTCTTTATGCTATAAACTCTGTGTGTTCGGTTCAATTCTTTGTCCTCGATCACTAAGAACCTGGTTACCTGTGCACACCTGTGACAATACTGTTTGGAATTGCTGAAAATATCAGATCTTGAGGTAGTTGACACAGGCTAGTTAAGGTATAAGTTCTTGCCACATCAGCACCTCCCAGATCTTTGTCTGAAGGGTCCAATTGAACAAAAGTGGTGAGAATCTTTATTTTTCTTTTTCTAAATTAAGATTAGCAGGAGAAAATATTGGTGAAACTAGTTTCTTGGAAAAATAGGACTCTGTACAGATTCAGTTTTCTTGTTCTGTTGATCCCATTCCTCCCAGAGATGGTAATTACCTCCACCACCTGGAAGATGGATTTGCATCTGGTGGGCAGCCAAAAGGCTTGGATCCAAGCTTAGAGAATCTAAAAACTTTTTCTAGTCCAGGGAGAAAAAATATATGATTCCTTATGTTTGGGAAAAGCTATTTAAAGACAAAGCCCTCATTTTTCTTAAGTTAACTCTGGGAGTGAACTTCTGGATCTTGTAAGGGGTGTATCCTTTGCACTCTCTTATGGATGCCTCATGTCCATAACTAAACTGTAGAAAGGCTTATTAGTGTGGGTTGTTATTGAGATTAACAGATCCTACCATCACTAGCCAATGAATCTTTTGAATTGAAAAAAAAAAAAACTGAATTGGAAAATTTATAGAGAATTCTTATTGTAAATAGGTGTTTTATTGATGCCTATATAAGGAAAGTAGTTTTTAAATATATGGAAAGCAAGAAATTCAACCACTAACTTAACAAGCAAAAACAATTTGGAAAGGTTTGTTGAATTTGCTGTCTCATCTTTCCCTCATGGGTCTTACAGATGATAATGAAAACATTAGATTAATTAACAAGAGAATGAAGAGAATAATGAGAGGCTGAAGAGAGCATCACAGGTCTCTTCCCAACAAGGTAGAAATTTTTAAAAGGTTGAGAAATAAGGTGAATAAAAAAATACTGATAGAAGAAAATGAATAAGGAAACAAAGGGAAGAAGGACTTGTCAGAACAGGGTCAAAACCTTTACATGGTTATTAAGAAATAAGATAAAAACACTGATGGGGTTAAACCAAATTTTAATATAGCACTACCAAAGGATGGGTGGGCCACCAGAGGGACCGCCTGCTGGTGCCCCAACATTAAGGGGCCACAAACAAGTCTGCTCTACTTACCTGAGTTTGGAAAAATATAAAAAGTTGGAATGCAGAGATTACAATGAGAAATTGAACCAATAATAGTTTGAGGCAGCAGTTAGGCTGGGTAATCAAGTTACTACTCCTTGATACAGGACCAACACCCCCTACCCCACACACAAACATCCCCCACTCCTATAAATACACATTGTGATACAAAAACCCACCCTGGCTGGTGTAGCTCAGTGGATTGAGCACGGGCTGGGAACCAAAGTGTCCCAGGTTCGATTCCCAGCCAGGGTACATTCCTGGGTTGCAGGCCAGAACCCCCAGCAAGGGCACATTGATGTTTCTCTCCCTCTCTCTCTCTCCCTCTCTCCCTCTCTCCCTCTCTCTCTCTCTCTCTCTCTCTCTCTCTCTCTCTCTCTCTCTCTCTCTCTCTCTCTCCCTCCCTCCCTTCCCTCTCTAAAAATAAATAAATAAAATCTTTAAAAAAAAATCCATTAGTGAAGCCTTAACTGGGGCTACAATTAGATTGAGAGAATGGAAACATGTAATGTTAATAACATGAAATATGGAATGTTTAAGCAGGTATTATGTAAAAAAAATGTCTCCTTTACCTGAATGATTTTAAAAGATCTGAATTATTTATTTTAGAGAGAGAAGGAAGGAAGAAAGACAGGGAGAGAAACATCAACGTGTAAGAGAAACATGTATTGGTTACCTCTCGCACATGCCCCAATCAGGGATAACCTGGCCCACAACCTGGCCCACAAACCAGGCATGTGCCATGACTAGGAATGGAACCAGTGACCTTTCAGTTTATGGGACTTACTGAGCCATGCCAGCTAGGGCATTTATCTGAATGTTTAGTGGGAATGGATATTATGTTTGGCTGTGAAACATTTCTCCTACCCAGTATTCTAATATGAAAACTTATTAATTAAATCCCAATGAAGGCTAGAAATAGGTATATTCAAATGTTGATGAAATTAAGGTAAAGATTAATAAGCTAACTGGTATATTTAAACAGGCATTATGTAAAATGATTCTTTCTTTTACTTGATCATACTGAGGGGATAAAAACTTTCTCTAGTTGGGAAACATTTCCCCTACCTCGTATTGTAAAACAAGGCATGTAAAGACACCCTTCAAACAATATTAATTAGACTTGCTAAATGGGAATCAGTAAGATTGCCTGAGTCCACATAGTACAGAATAGAAACTAGAGGCTTCTACCAGAAGGTAAAAGGAACAGATAAAAAAAAATACTTATAACTTTGATACTGTCTCTGTGTCTGTGTCTTTATGATGTAGATTTTCTACCTTCATTTTCCCTAAGACCTAAGAGCCATCCCTTATAATGCAAATGATTCCTGGAAATCGGTAAATGAAAAAATCTTGTGTCTTCTCTACAAATATTAGTAATTCTGTTTGAGTTTGTTATTTCTGTAGTCACTTTGTGTTTATCTGTGTGTTTTATATGTATGAAATGGCATTTTCTACCTACAGATGGCATTACTAAATAAAAAAAATAATTTATAAGGAGCTCTGTTTAAGTGGCTTAAAGGAATTAAGTGCTTATATGAATTAAGAAATATAACAAACTAACTCAAATATTTTTTTTAGTTTTGAGAAAATATTTGGTATTAAGACCAATTTAAGTTTTTTGATTTAATTGAAGCAGACATGTCTTTAAAGTTATCAGTATATATTTTCATTTTACCTGGGTTTATGAAAATAAGCTCATGTTATCTTCATTACAAAATTTGTCAGCAGGAAAAGTAGGTTGGAATATAATAATTGACTTCAATGTCTCAGAGTTTTCAGGGGTAACACAAACTTAATTATTAAGAACTAATAAAAGACTGTAAGTAAATAAAAAGGTTTGGGGTAAAACTTTAACAATAATTATATGAGTTATGTAGTAGGCAGCTAAACAGACATGGGCAAAGCAAGGACGATGTGCCAGGCACAGAAGGTCACCAGGGCGGGAAGCCACAGAGGCCTAGCATTAAGCAAAACTGGGAAAACAAGGACCTATCTTGTCTTCAGGGTAACCTTTCCTCCCCTGGCACATTGTTGGTCATGTGGTTTAGACCCACTGACCTTTAATACCACTGGTCATGTGGTTCACGCCTTCCCCTGGCATGCTGCTAGTCATGCAGGTTAGATACCCTTAAAGGGAAAACAAACTAGGGGTCCAGAGAATAGTTCTTAAGCATTAAGCCCCCAGGACAATGAGGTTCTGACCCACACCAAATCCATGTAGGCCTTAGTTGTGTTTCAGCTCCAGGACAAGTAAAGCAGCAAAACCAGATAAGCAATGCCACAGCTGACGTCAGGACCAGCTGCAATAATTAATGACCCCCTGCTCTGGTGCCAACCAATCAGTGGAGCCCACAATCCTCAAAAGAAGACACCTGGAAAGCTGATGAATATTCTATTGAGACCCTAGGACTCACCACCCTTTAAAGCACATAGGACAGAGGACCCAGCATGTTCTCTCTTCAAATGATGCCCTCAACCTTTTATGTTCCTCTTCTCTTTCCCTCCAAATGGGTTACCTTTACCTTTCTGTCTCATAAGTTCCAAGGATCCTTCTTTTGCCTCTGTAACTTGTCTTCTGAGCCGATTTCTCATACTGCTCACTTCTACTTGGTGACTTCATAAACTTTCTGTTACAGTTTGAACCTTATCTCTGAATTCTTCCCTACCAAGAACTGAAGTATGGAGGTTGCTGAATGAAGGTCCAGCCTGACCCCACAGGTCTAATAACAGCAGTGCTGATTTTTCACCACCAACAGTTATAGTATATGTATTTCAAAATAGTTTCCCCAAATCTTTTGGTATCCTGAAACTTTTAAAGTTGTCTTAAATTGGGTTAAATTGGATTAATTAAATTATTGAATATCTAGATAATTTCCAAATAACATAAAATACTGAAATATTAATTGTTTAATAAGTCTGTTTATCTACTTTTAGCTTCTTATTACAGAGAAATTAAAGGATAAATTTGAATGTTATTAAAATACATTGTTCTTTTTTGAGGAAGCATGTTTCTAAAAATTATAAAATATATCTTCCAGGAAAAGAACCTATATTTCCAGGAATTATGAAATGTATACATGGGTTTGCCAATCTATAGAATGCAGATATTTTTAATTACATACTCATAATTACTACTTTTAAATTTTCATTAGAAATTAAGATTTCTAAGTTTTAATTCTAATTACTATGGAAAACAATATGTTTTAGGTAAAAGAAGGTATAAAGTATAAAATATATTTAAAGAAAATTAAATACTTTGTTCTAAAAATAAGCTGGTAATTTCAGAACTCATAAGAGAGCAAGAGAAAAACTAAATTTAACAGGCAAATTGTAGAAGATTTGTAAAAAGTTACTGAGAAAAAAGTTTATGTGTGGTCAAGCTGAAAAAGACTGGAATAAATTAAATATGTCTATCTGAGAATCAAAAGTAAACTGATTCAAAATTAAATTTGTTTTTTTCCCTTTAATTAAAAAGGACAAAGTTTTCTTGGACTATTGGCCTTCTGCTAAGATATAAAAAAATTCTGCCTAAAAAGCAAAATTTCTGTGTTTTATCAAATTAATTTTCTGTTTTATGTTGTCTTAGGTCCTTGATTACTTGAGAAAATGGAATCTTCTCAATAATAAGAGCTAAAGTTATGCTAATAATTATATGATTTACTGTATTATTTTTGAAATATTTTATTAGTAGTTTGAAAATAGGTAAATAAGTATTGTTTCATAATGATTTGTAATCTTTTTAGTCCAATCTCCAAACATTTTGATGTATTTTAGCAAATATTCCAAGATTTAAATTTTATTTTACTTTTCCCTTTTTGAAAACTATGTTTTATTGTTTATGCTCTTGCAGTTGTCCTAACTTTTTCCCCACTTGCTCACCTCTATCCATCCCACATCAGGCAATCCCATACTGTTGTCCATGTCCATAGTTCATGCAGATGTGTTCTTTGACTAATCGCTTCACCTTCTTTATTCTGGTCCTGCCTCCAGCAGCTGTCAGTCTGTTCCACATATCTATGCCTTTGTTTCTATTTTGTTCACCAGTTTATTTGGTTCATCAGATTCCACATATAAGTGAGATCACATAATATCTGTCTTTCACTGACTGATTTATTTCATTTAGCATAATAGTCTCCAAGTTCATCCTTGCTGTTGCAAAAGGTTAGAGTTTCTTCTTTTTACTGCTCTGTGTAGTATTCCATTGTGTAATTGTACACCTTTTTTATCCATTCATCTACTGATGGGCACTTAGGGAGTCTCCATATCTTGGCTATTGTAAATAACACTGTAATAAATACAGGGGTGTATATATTCTTTCAAATTGGTGTTTCAGGATTCTTAGGGTATATTCTCAAAAATGGAATCACTGGGTCAAAAGGCAGTTCCACTTACAATTTTTTGAGGAAATTCCATACTGCTTTCAGCAGTGGCTGTATCAGTTTTCATTCCCACCAACAGTGCACTAGGGTTCCCTTTTATCCACATCCTTGCCAGCACTTGTTTGTTGATTTATTAATGATGGCCACTCTGGTGGTGTGAGGTGATACCTCATTGTGGCTTTAATAAGCATCTCTACAATGATTAGTGACATTGAACATTTTTTTTCTTATGTCTATGGGTCACCTGTATGTTCTCTTTGGAGAGGTGTCTATTCAGGGTCTTTGCCTATTTTTAAATTGGATTGTTTGTGTTTCTGGTGTTGAGCTGTGTAAGTTCTTTATGCATTTTTTAAATTAAAGCCCTATCATATATATCATTGGCAAATACATCCTCCCAACGTGTGTTCGCTTTCACTTTGATAATGGTTTCTTTGGCTGTGCAGAGCTTTTTAATTTGATGTCCCATTTGTTTATTTTTTCATTTGTTTCCCTTGCCTTGGGAGATATATCAGCAAAAATATTGCTACATGAAATGTCTGAGATTTTACTGCCTAAGCTTTCTTCTAGGGCTTTTATTGTTTGGCAACTTACCTTTAAGTCGTTTACCCAATTTGAGTTTATTCTTGTGTACAGTGGAAGTTGGTGATCTAATTTCACTTTTTTTTCATGTACCAGTTGAGTTTCCCTGACAAAATTTGTTGAAGAGACTGTCATTCCTCCATTGTCAAAGGACCCATAAAAGCATGGGTCTATTTCTGGGCTTTCTGCTCTGTTCCATTCATCCAATATGCCTGCTGTTATGCCAGTACCAAGCTGTTTTAATTACAGCATACTTTATACTTTACAGTATGCCTTACAGTATACTTGAACATCAGCTATTATGATACCTCCAACTTTGTTCTTCTTTCACAAGATTGCTGAGGCTATTTAGTGTCTTGTGTGATTCCATGTAAATTTTTGAAGTACTTGTTCTAGATCTGGAAATATGACATTGGTATTTTGATAGTAATTGCATTGAATCTATAGATTGCTCTGGTTTGTGTGGACATTTTCATGATGTTAATTCTTCCAATCTGTGAACACAGTATATGCTTCTATTTATTTGTACCTTCCTCAGTTTCTTTCTTCAGTGGCTTATAGTCTTCTGAGTACAGGTCTTTTACTTCCTTGGTTAAATTTATTCCTAGATACCTTATTTTGTTGTTGTTGTTATTGTAACAGTAAATGGAATTGTTTTCCTAGTTTCTCTTTCTGATAGTCCATAACTGGTATATAGAAATGCCATCAATTTCTGGCTATTGATTTTGGATCCTGCTATTTTGCTGAATCCATTTATTAGGTTGGGTAGTTTATTGGTGGTTTCCTATATACAAGATCATGTCATATGTCAATAATAAGTTTTACTTCCTTCATTCCTTTTTGGATGCCATTTATTTCCTCTTCTCTTCTGATTGCTGTGTCTAGAACTTCTAGTACTATGTTGAATAAGAGTGGTAGAAGCAGCCATACCTGTCTTGTTCCTCATCTAAGGGAAACACTTTTAGTTTTTGCTTATTGAGTATAATGGTAGCTTTAGGTTTTTCATACCTGGCCATTATTATGTCAAGGTACAATCACTTTATTCCCTCTTTGCTGAGAATTTTTATCATAAATGAGTGCTAAATTTTATTGAATGCTTCTTCTGCATTTATTATATAATAATCATGTGATTTTTAAATCTTTTATTCTGTTTATATACTGTATTCCATTTATTGATTTGCAAGTATTGCACCAAATATGTGTCCCTAGGATAAATCCCACTTGGTCATGGTGTATGATCATTTTACTCTATTGCTGGATCTGCTTTGCTACTGTTTTGTTTAGGATTTTGGAATCTATGTTCATCAGGAATATATTGACCTCTAATTTTCTTTTTTGATGTGTCTTTATCTGGTTTTGGAATTAGAATAATACTGGCCTCATAAAAAGAGCCTAGAAGTCTTCCCTCCTCTTGAATTTTTTTGGAATAGTTTGAGGAAGGATCGATGTCAGTTCTTTGAATGACTGGTAAAATTCTCCTGAGAAGCCATTGGTATAGGATTTCTGTTTTCTGTTTTTTTTTTTTTTTTTAATATTACATCAATTTCATTAGTTGTTCTCAGTCTATTCAGGTTTCCTGAATCTTCCTGATTCAATTTTAGAAGATGTTATGTTCCTATAAATTCATCTATTTTGCCCAGGTTGTTTAATATCTTGGTATATAACTGTTCATAATATTTTCTTAAAAGCCTTTGTATTTTTATGATATCAGTTGTGACTTCTCTTCCAATTCTGATTTTTTTAAATTTGGGTCCTCACTTTTTTTCCACATGAATTTAGTTAAAGATTCCTCAATCTTCTTTATCTCTCAGAGAATGAGCTCTTGGTTTCATTGACCTTTTGAATTCTTTTTTATAGTCTTTATGTCATTTATTTCCACTCTGACCTTGGTTATTTCTTTTCTTCTACTTGCTCTGGACTTCCTTTGCTGTTGGTTTTTCTAACTCTTTTAGGTGTAGTGTTAGATGGTTTATTTGAGATTTTTCTGTTTTCCTGAAGTAGGCCTGTAATGCTATGAACTTCCCTCTCAGGATTGCTTTTGCTGTGTCCCATAGGCTTTTGGTTGTTGTGTGTTCATTTTCATGTTTCTAAGTAATTTTTGATATCTTCTTTGATCTCATTTGATAACCTATTCATTATTTAATAACATGATATTTAGCCTCCATATGTCTGAACGATTTTGAGTGTTTAATGAAGTTGATTTCTAGTGTAGCGCCATTGTGATTAGAGAAAATGCTTGTTACGATTTCAATCTTCTTGACTTTGTTAAGCTTTATTTTGAATCCTAACATGTGGTCTACTTTTGAGAATGTTCCACATGCACTTGAGAAGAACGTATATTCTTCTACTTTGGGATGAAATGATCTGTAAATATCAATTAAATCCATTTGATCAAGTGTGTCATTTAAGGTTGCTGTTTCCTTATTGACTTTTTGTCTGGAAAATATATCCACTTATGAGAGCGGGGTTCTAAAATCCCCTACTATGACTATATTGCTATTGATCTCCTCCTTAAAGTCAACCAAGATTTTCTTTATATATGCAGATGCTCCTAATTGGATGCATATATGTTTACAAGGGTTACATCCTCTTGGTTGGAGCTATGTCTTTAGTAGTATGGAGTAACCTTCTTTGTCTCTTGTTAAGGCCTTTGTTTTGAAGTCTATTTTATCAGATATAAGTATTGCTACCCCAGCTTTTTTAAATTTTTAATTCCATTTGTATGGCATATTTTCCTCCATGCCTTCATTTTTAGCCTATGTAGAGGTGGGTCTCTTGTAGACAGCATATATAAAGGTTATTTTTCTTATCTCTTCAGCTACCCTATGTCTTTTGATTGGAACATTTAATCCACTCACACTTAAGGTTATTATAGATAAGTACTTATTAATTGCTATTTCATTTCTTTATACCTATGTTCTTCTCTCTCTCTATTTCTTCTTTTCCTTAAAGCAGGTCCTTTAACATCTCCCTTGCAATGTTGGTTTAGTGGTAATGAACTACTTTAGCCTTGTTGTTCTGTGAATATATTTCAATTTTCAATTTTAAATGCTGCCCTTGCTAGGTAGTGTATTCTTGGCTGCATTTCTTTATTTTTCATTTTATTTTCATATTTATTTTTACTTTGACTATTTCTTGCCCAATCCTTTCTGGCCTGAAGTGTTTCTGTTGAGAAATCAGCTGACAGCCTTATCAGAGCTCCCTTTTAGGTCACTAACAGTCTCTTGCTACCTTTAAGATTCTCCTTGTCTTTACCCTTTTGCCATTTTAATTATGATGTGTCTAGGTGTTGGTCTCTTTGGGTTCATCTTTGTTAGGACTCTCTGTGCTTCCTGAAATTGTGTGGCTTTATCCTTCACTAGGATAGGAAAGTTTTCTGTCATTATTTTTTCAAACAGGTTCTCTATCTCTTGCTCTCTTCTTCTGGTACCCCTATGATGCAGATATTGTTACATTTCATGTTGTCCCAAAGATCCCTTAAAGTATCCTCTTAATTTAAAATGTTTTTTTTTCCTTTTCTGCTCTGATTGATTTTTTTCTACCATGTCTTCTAAATCACTGACCCGATCCTTTACTTCATACAACCTACTGATTATTTCTTCCAGTTATTTCAGGTATGTTTTTCTTTATTTCTGAAAGATTCTTTTTCATGATTTTTATGTCCTTTTTCACGCTGTGGAACATCCTATAACCATTACTTTGAAATCTATGTCGGATAAATTGTTTGCCTCTATTTCATTTAACTCTTTTTCTTGAGAGTCCTCATGCTCTTTCATTTGGGTCCTGTTTTGTTGTTTCTCCATTTTGGCTGTCTCTTTGTGTTTGTATCTATGTATTAAATAGAACTCCTATGACTCCCAGATTTGATGTGGTGGCCTTCTGTAGTATGTGTCCTATGGAACGCAGTGGTGCAGTCTCCTCAATCACCTGAGCTGGGTGCTCTAGGAAATAACCCTTGTGTGAGTTATGTGGCCCTCCTGTTATAAATGGTTCTTGATTGCTGTTGTCCCTTTCATGGTTTAGCTTGGCTCTCAGGGTGGTTCACTATGAGGCTCAACACTGACTACATCATGTAAATTGTTGTACAGATGCTGACAGAATAAAATAGAACAAACCAAAAAAAAAAAACCAAAACAAAACTGAAAAGCATTCAACAACAAAAACACTCAAAAAGCATCAAGAAAAAGCAAAACAAAACAAAAGTAGAAAAAAGAGGCAAAAACCCACCACAAGTAAAAAAAAAATTAAAGTTTTCTTAAAAAGACAAGAAAAACAGAATTAAAAAGAAAAAAACAGAAAACAGAATATAAAATGAAAGAAGGAAAAGTGAGAAAAGTATTATAGTAAAAAATAAAATATATTAAAAAGGAGAAAAATTTAAAATGAACTAAAATAATAGGAAAGAAAAATGGGAAGAAAAAATAAAAAGAAAAATAGAAGAAGAATAGGAAAGAGAATAAGATATATGAAAGCAAAAAAGAGAAAAAAGAACAAAATGAAGTAGAAAAGAGAAAATAAAGATAAAAAAGAAAAATGTGTGGCTTGCTCAGCAGTTTGTTATGCCTGGTACAATCAGTCTTTGGATATACAGAATGTGGAGTTCCTTGAACCCTACTCCAATGTTGTCTGAAGCTCACCAGTTGTTGTGCAGATCTAGGGCCTCCCAAGAGGTTCTCTGTTGTAAGCCAATGTCAGACTCTGTCCCTACCTGGCGCTCAGCAAGTTTCTCAAGGCGGACTTTCTAGTAGACCAGGTGACGGGGGTCTCAGGAGTCCAGAAGTTGGGTCTGCCTGGGATCTTTCCCTTTGAATGTGCTGCTCTGAGTTGTTGTTTCTTCCCTCAAAGAAATGCACTCAGGGGGTATAACCAGGACCTGGCAGGGGTGACTCAAAGAGAGCAGGGAGTACCCTCTCTGTAGGAGACCAGGGAAGGCACTTTTTGTCTTTCCTATACCTATGTGGGTTGAACTCTCTGGGGAGTCCAGTTCTGCTTCCCTGTATTGCACCCACAGAGCTCAACGTCTCGCATGACTCCCCAGTAGAAGCAGGCCTGGGAGACACAGTTGCAAAAACCCAGCTTTGCAAGTCTTGCTGGTACCTCTGCACCACCCACCCATACAGGAGGAGATGGGACAAAATGAGAAAAAAGCAAAAAGAGAGACAGCAGGGCAGGACCAAAACTCCCAGTTCCATCCAGTCTCAGAGTAGGCCAAAGGTCCCACTCCCTTACGCTGTCTAAACAAACAGAGCAGAGTCAGATTTCCAGCTCAGTTCCTCTGTATCCCTTTGCCTTGCAGCAGACACAGCATCTCAGTAGTGGGGGAAGAGCCGCTGCCCATGCACTTGATGTGGGCAAGAACAGTCCTCTCCTCAAGCCTCACTGCCCAACTCCAGCCTGCTGGAGAACAGAGGGCCCTTCATATTCACTGCTGGGTATATGGAGCAGGCCCCTCCTAGGCCCCTCCAGCAGTCATAGATCGGGGTAAACTTCCTAGGCTGGTGTTGGAACAATGGGCTGGCTCCTTCCCTGGGATGGTGTGCTCAGAATCTCCCATGTAGGATGGAATCCCCCCTGCTTTACACTGACCAATGCTACACAAGCTCCCCTTCCCATCTTTTGTTGCTCTGGATTGGGGACCCTTGTATGGGGCTCACACCCCACATGCTCAGTGAGAGGGAGCTCTGCTGCCACAATATCCCTCTGGCTGTCCAGTCATAGCATCTATGCAATGGGCTCACCCTCTCCGTGTCTCCTCCTGTCTTCCTCTGTGCTCCTGCTTACAGATTCCCTGATCAGCTATACTTCAGCTGGTTTTTCAAGTTGATTGCTCTGCAGTTTAGCTGCAAATCCATTCTGGGGCTGGGAGCAAGTAGATGGAGCTTCCATGACTCTGCAGTCATCTTGAAATCCCCTTCTTTGTTACACTGATAGTACAGTCCTTTTGATCTACCTCTTATATAAAAATCTTAGAAATTAGGTTACAGTCTGTATATAAGAGATTCAAATTTGAAAATGGTGCTGGTCTGGCCTCCTGGTGCTGCTGCCTGGCCCCAGTGGGGCCTCCACATGCTCTCCTTTCCCTCCCTGGCTCATGAATGCATCGAACTTCTTCACAGAGTTGCAGGCACTGGCCAGGCAGCACCTGCTGTCCCCTATCCACACCCCGAAGATTCAAATTTTAAGCAGCCTTTTTCTTAGCCTGCAAATAAAATTGAAGTTTTTCAGACAGACCCTAGAACATCTCAGAAAAAGTTGTCCTCTCTCCTCATAAAAGTTAGATATTAAACTAATCAAGCTTACTTGGTGTGTTGAATTGCATGAGAAGAATTATCAAACAAGTGATTATAAACTTCTACAGCATTCTGCATGAGTGAATATCATTAATATAAGTATTCCTAAAAGAGAGTCATTGTCTTCCTCTGATGCTTTGCAAATGTTTCTTCACAGAGATTCATGGAGAGAACTCTGACACTTGCTCCAAAACAGCAATTTTCCACTGGGGCACCATGAGAATTTTTAAAACATGCAGTACCTGACTATTTAGTTAAGGGCACTGACCTCTTTTCCCTTTGATTGTCAAATAAAAAACTGACAACAGCCAATACATCAATAGCCTCCCAGTGTGAAGGAATCAAAGTTATACCTATGTTTTTACAGATCAGCAAAAAAATATATTTGGTGTGGTCCAGATTTTAGTAATTAGTTTAATGTGCAGTGAGCTGAAAAGAGTTGAAAATCAGTGCTCTGAAATATACGTTTCTGATAAACTTTCAGATCATGCTACTGAATTGGGTAAAAAATTTCAAAATTACTTTTAAAAAGAGCTAGTCTCTTCATAAAATTGCTAACAAAAGATCAAGATCAATAAGAATTAATTATGTGCAACTAAATGAACTGATTAAGATGACTATAGGGGAGTTCTGGCCAAGATGGAGGCATAGGTAGAAATCCTTCACTTCCTTACACAACCAAAAAGAAGGGCAATGACCAATCTAAAATCAGTAAACAACCAGAAGTGCCAGAAAATCAAACTGCATTGAACTTCCACAACCAAAGAATTAAAGAAAAAGTCAACCGGAACAACCAGACTGGTAAGAACCCCTGGTGAGGTGGTGAACTGCACAGGCAGGGCCGGCTGAAGGTGGAATGGAGACTCAAAGCTCACTGTAGACTACGGCAGTTGCCAAGGTGGGAGAAACTCCCAGTTTCACACAAGAGTTCACTGGAAAGTAGGCTAGAGAGGAGCAGGCAAGCTGCATTGTTCTCTCTCTGGCCCCTCCCCCACAGGCAGTGCCACAGCACAGCAAGGAGGGCTGCCTTGCCCTGGTGATTACCTAACCCCCCCCCTTACAACTTGACAAGTGTGCTGAGATAAAGAAATATGGCCCAAATGAAAGAACAGAGCAAAACTTCAGAAAGAGAGATAAGTGATGAGGAGATAGCCAGCCTAATCTAAGAGAACTGAAAGCCCTGGTAATCAAAATGCTCACAGAACTGATTGAGCTTGGTTGAAAAATGAAAAAACAAATGAAATATACCCTAAATGAAATAAAGCAAAATATTCAGGGAACCAACAGTCACAGGAAGGAAACCAGGACTCAAAGCAATGATTTGGAACAAAAGGGAAAAATAAACACCCAACCAGAACAGAATGAAGAAACAAGAATTCAAAAAAAAAGTGAAGAGAGACTTATAAACCTCTGGGACAACCTGAAATGTTCCAATATCCATATTATAGGGGTGCCAGAAGGAGAAGAACAACAACAGGAAATTGAAAACTTACTTGAACAAATAAGGAAGGGAAACTCCCCCAGTCTGGTGAAGGAAATAGACTTCCAGGAAGTCCAGGAAGCTCAGAGAGTCCCAAAGAGGTTGTACCCAAAGAGAAACACACCAAGGCACATCATCATTAAGTTACCTGAGATTAAAGACAATGAGAGAATCCTAAAAGCAGTAAGAGGAAGGGAGAGAGTTACCTACAAAGGAGTTCCCATAAGGCTATCGGCTGATTTCTCAAAAGAGACCTTGTAGGCAAGAAGGGGCTGGAAAGAAGTATTTGAAGTTATCAAATGCAAGTACCCACCTCCAAGATGACTCTATCCAGCAAAGGTGTCATTTAGAATGGAAAGGCAGATAAAGTGCTTCCCAGATAAGGTCAAGTTAAAAGAGTTCATCATCACCAGCCATTATTATATGAAATGTTAAAGGGACTTATCTAAGAAAAGGAAGATCAAAAATATGAACAGTAAAATGGTAACAAACAGAAGTATCAACAAATGAACCTAAAAAAAGCAATAAAAACAAACAGTAAGCAAACAAGTAGAACAGGAACAGAATCAGAGAAATGGACATCACATGGAGGGTTTTCAGTGGGGAGGGGGAAGGGAGGAATAGGGGGAAAAGGTACAGGGGAGAAGAAGCATAATTAGTAGGTATAAAATAGAAGGGGAGAGAGAAAAAATGGTATAGGAAACAGAGATGTCAAAGAACTTACATGTACAAGTCATGGACATGAACTAAGGGGTGTGATGCTGGAGGGTTGCGGGGGAAGGGTGGAGGGGGGAAATTGGAAAAACTGTAATAGCACAATCAATAAAAAATACTTTTAAAAGATGATTATAATTTTTATGACTTCTTGTTTGAAATATTTCTGATTTTTAAAAAATCTTGTTTGCCAGACATATGGAAATGTGTTTCTGTTAAACTACCTGGGACTTAGAGCAATTTGGTAAATTATAGCTTTGTGAGCAGTACTGAAACATTTGTATTTTTCTCCCTATGTGAACCCTTCAGAATTTGGAAACCCTTAGTGAGTACTATTATTTTTCATACCAATGTTTACATTAGTTCAGTAAGAATCTATTCTCCTTATAACAGGACACTATTGGAAACTGGCTGTATTTCCAAGGCTTTGACTAGACTTTCATGCTTGAGAAAAACATACATAGACTCAGATAGCACCAGACAGATTTAAGAAACTAGATTGACTTTGGAAGCTAATAAAAAGCCTCCTTGGAAAAATCAGCCTGGTACCTTGCTTACAGGGTTTCTAGCAATGTTACCAGGTGAACAAAGAAGATCACTTCCTGGCAGGTACAGGAATCTCAGGATATTTTGGGAACCTTGAGAAAAGATGAATTAATCCAAGTGTAAAGGTAATGCTGGCAAGGTGAAGGGAGAAGTGTGTTCGCATTTGAGACCTCCTTGGAAGGCAGGGTTGAAAGAAAATAAGGATGACTTCTAGTGTTCTAGACTGAAGAACAGTGTAGACGTTGGTGCCCCTGACTGAGACAGTGACCACCAGAGGAGAGATGGGGATGAGGAGGCCATGGAGGAAATGAGAGAAAGGAAAAGGCAGGAGAAAGGGAGAGTGTGCTCAGAGATGCAAAGGGCACCTGTGGTGTGTATGTCTATCAAGATGAGGAGAATAAAGAGCAGACCCTTGTAATTCTTCCATCCAGAGCTCAGATGGTTCTGGGAGATGAGCTCCATATTTACCTTTTTGCCTCTGTCCATGGTGCTCCTGATTCAGCCCATCCTTGGGGAGATATCCTTCATAGAGCACAATTCCTTTCCCAGGGCCTGACCTTCCTCTGCTCACTGCGTATTGATGATGTTAAGACAGGCACAGAAAATTACTTCTAATTCCTGAACAAGGTGGACCCCTGCTTATCATGCCACTTTAGAAGATACAATTGGGACTTCTGGCAAGATGGAGGCATAGTTGGATGCACCGTACCTCCAAGCACAACCAAGATTAGAACAACAACAATTTAGAGGCAGAATAACACCCAGAGCTGACAGAGAATTTATCTGAATGGAAGTCGGACAGCCAAGAAGTTGAAATAGACCCGTTCATCCAGACCAGTAAGAGGGGCGGAGAGGAGCAGCTGGGCGCGGGGTCACTGCGTGGGGAGAACAGGGAGAACTGAGCACATAAAGCAACTGGGAGCGCGTAAGGCATCTGAGGCACACAAGATCGCAGCGGGTGGACCCTGAGTACGCAAGCGGCAGCTGGCGGACCCAGTGAGGCAGTGATTGTGGACCAGGGCAGAGCATGCAACCCAGGATCCCAGAGAAGGGACTGAGGTCCCAGGAGAACGGAGCTACCACCATTGTTCCCTCCCACCCCCGCCCCTGCCCCTGCCCCCACATACAACATCACAATCTAGCGACTGGGGTGCCCAGCCCCAGTGAACACCTAAGGCTCTGCCCCTCACCGTAACAGGAGCGACCAGACCAAAAAAAAAAAAAAAAAAAAAAAAAAGAGAGAGAGAGAGAGAGAGAGAGAGACATGTCCCAAACAGAAGAACAGACCAGTGCCCCAGGACTCATCCTTTTGAGTGACCACGAGATAGCCAATCTATCAGATGCACAGTTCAAAACACTGGTGATCAGGAAGCTCACAGAATTGATTGATTTTGGGCGCAAATTAGATGAACAAATGCAGGTTACCATAAAAGAGATGAAGGAAGATGCATAGAGAACCAATAGTGATGGGAAGGAAACTGGGACTCAAAACAACAGAGTGGACCAGAAGGAAGAAAAAAACAACCAAACAGGAAAGAATGAAGAAATAAGAATTCAAAAAAATGAGGAGAGGCTTAGGAACCTCCAGGACATCTTTAAACATTCCAACACCCAAATCATAGGGGTACCAGAAGGGGAAGAGGAAAAGCAACAGATTGAACATGTATTTGAACAAATAATAAAGGAGAACTTCCCCATTCTGGCAAAGGATATAGACTTCCAGGAAATCCAGGAAGCTCAGAGAGCCCCAAAGTTGGACCCAAGAAGAAACACACCAAGGCACATCATAATTACATTAGCCAAGGTAAAAATGAAGGAGAGAATTCTAAAAGCAGCAAGAGATAAGGGGACAGTAACCTACAAAGGAGTTCCCATCAGACTGTCAGCTGATTTCTCAAAAGAGACCTTACAAGCAAGAAGGGGCTGGAAAGAAGTATTCCAAGTCCTGAAAGACAAGGACCTATATTCCAGATTACTCTATCCAGCAAAGCTTTCATTTAGAATGGAAGGGCAGATAAAGTGCTTCTCAGATAAGGCCAAGTTAAAGGAGTTCATCATCACCAAGCCCTTATTTTATGAAATGTTAAAGGGACTTATCTAAGAAAAGAAGATAAAGAAAAAATATGTATAGTAAAATGACAGCAAACTCACGATTATTAACAACCACACCTAAAGCAAAACCAAAAGAAACTAAGCAAACAACTAGAACAGGAACAGAACCACAGAAATGGAGATCACATGGGGGGTTAGCAACAGGGGAGTGGGAGGAGGAGAGAGGGGAAAAAGGTACAGAGAATAAGTAGCATAGATTGTAGGTTGAAAATAGATAGGGGGAGGGTAAGAATAATATGGGAAATGTAGAAGCTAAGGAACTTATAAGTATGACACATGGACACGACTAAAGGGGGGAAGTGGGTGGGAGAGGGTGTACAGGGTGGAGGGGAGTGAAGGGGGGGAAATGGGACAACTGTAATAGCATAATCAATAAAATATATTTTTTAAAAAAGAAGATACAATTGAAGTGGTGAGAAAGTGGTCACTTCCCCTCACAGTGAGAGCTCCGTGCCTGTCTGGCTCTCCTCCATACCTTGCCTCTGGAAAGGAGAAGAACATTATCTGCTCAGGTGTCTGTTCTTCCTCTTCTAGTCTTCACAGCTCCTCTTGCCCAGCTGGCCACCAAATGCCTATGTCCAGGAAGGTGCAGGGCATCAGTGTCCTCAGAGACACAAGGGAGTAGATGCTCCTTCTGCATCAGCTTGGTCTATGGGCTACTTCGTGAAACTCCCAAAAGAGGTTGCTCCTGCCCAGCCAGACACCTCTGCCTGTAATTCTGGTCCCCAGTCCCAATCTCAGGGACACCCAGGACCCAAAGGAAGCCCATAACCTAGAGAGTAACACTCTCTCTGTGGAAGAATCCTAGCTGGTTTCCAGGACCCCCCAATACAGTCTTTTTAAACTGCTTTTCTTAAGTATCAAGACCAGCTCCAGGCAAAATTGTAACATAGGTAAAATTTGTTCATTTATTCACTCAACCAATACTTTTGAGCATCTCCTCATTGCCAGACACTGGCCCAGGAGCCAAAAAATCACTTTTAAATGTTCCTGCCCTAGTGGAGTACTATGGAGTGCTACAAAGGCCAGCTCCCAGAGGGAGGTTCCCAGGAGAATGCCACCTAACTGGAGACATGATAGAGAAATAAGAAAAACATGTCCAAGATTATTCAAGGCATTGGTGTTTGTGAAAATCAAAACTAGACATTGAAATGCCCGTCAATCATAGAATCAATACATTGTGGTATTCATACAATGGAACATGGCAATGAAAATGAACAAATTATAACAGGGATAAATCCTACAAAGAGAATACTGAACAAAAGAAAGCCAGACACAAGAGAGGCATACTGTATGATCACATCTTCCTAAAGCACAAGAGAGGCTTGCTCTTGTATGATACTGGGAGTTAGGGCAGGGGACACTCTGGGGATCAGAATGACCAGCTGGGAGTCTGAGTAGGACAGTTTCTCAATATGGGTGCTGAATATAAAAATGTGCTCACTTTGTTAAAATGCAAAGTTCTACACATATAATTCTTCAATTTTTTTTTACATTTGATAGACTCCCATGAAAAAGTTTAAATTAAATAACAGTTTTAAGAAAAAGAAGAGATAACCTGGCAAAGCAGGGATCCTACTTTTCTTTGATGTCCTTGGTTCCCCTCCACTCTTTTTCCATTATAGCCCAGTGATCTTATATCCTTTCCAGTCTTCCCTCATAGCCCTCTTACTCTGCAGTCACACAGGAAAGCATCATTGGGTTATCTAATCCATACTAAACTGTCCATAGTTGTGAACACTTCAGCAGTATTACTCTTCCCTGGGGAATTTCCTTTCCAATAAAGCAGAATTGCTGTAAATCAAAATAGTACATACTACCAGCCGGAGCAGGAGCAAGGGGAGATAGTGGTGGGGTGAGTGTGCTACCCTCAAACCCTTCCTTACACATCCATGCCATTGCCTGATCTGGAGGCTATGTGACAAGTAGAACTCCTTGCTTTCTCCTAGAGAATGAGTAATGGTGACAGTGCAGCTGGACTCCTGGGCCGCGGCAGGGGACATGCCATTTGGGCATCTAACCTATGAATTATGATTCTCAGGGCAGGTCTGTGTCAGAGCAGAGTGGTGGGCCTTGGTGTCAGCCCCCAGATACACAGATAGTGAGCAACAGAAATGTAACAATGTTCCAGATAGAGGTCAGCTGGCCACCACATGGGCATGCCTGTACAAGGCTTGCCAGGGACTCTGCGACTTCACATAAGCAAAGAACAAGCAGAAGTTTGACCTGGGCCTCTCAGTTTGTATTGCTGATCTAGTGTCCTTCAGTTAGTTCTACGATAATTCTAATAACAATCCAAATATTTTCCCCTTCTGAGCAGGTGGGGAATTGAAAGGTTTGTAACCACACAGACAGATTATCTTTGAGAAAGTCAGAGCAGGCAGAGCAGGAACCAGATACACTGTAGATAGAGACCATGACATGAGGCCTCCCCAGGGATTCCTGGACACACCTGGCCACCACTGCTGCCTTCCCATTTTCTCAGTGCTAAAAAAGGACAATGGGACAGGAAACAACTCCCTTGGCTGCTCAAGATACTCTGGTTTCACCAGCCCAATTTCTCCTGGGCTTTGCTCCTTGGCTGTCAAAGCTGAGCTCACCTGCGCATGGGAGAGGGGTGGGGTGGAGGATGAGGATGTTCTCATCTGGCTTCCTCAGGCAGCAAGATGTGGAAAGCAGCTTAGTGCAACCTCCTGCTCCAGCAGGAGGAGGTCACACATTTTTCAGGTCTGTGAGCTGGACAGGATTCTAGCAAGAAGGAGGGTTTAATCATCCCTCCTGCTTTTGAGGGTTTGAGAGCTCCAGAGGTGAACCTCCCACTGTCCCCCACCTCCACTGCCTGCCTCCCTCTCTCTTCAGTTTCCAAACCAGCTCTTTTTGGATCAGTGGGTTTTCTAGATAACAACAGGACTGCTGTCTAGCAGATTCAGCCCTGATTGGGTCCCCAGGATAACAGACTTTCTGAAGTGCCTCTGGGAGAGGGCAGGCTGGCAAGCTAGGAGAGTCTTCTGTTCAGGAGGGCTCTTTCCAAAATGGCCAGGGTACAACCCCATAGGGGGTAGGGGACTCTGTTAGAGGTATAGGCTTCTCTAGGCTACCTCTGCTTCAACCTGGAAAGCAACAGCAAATGGTGAAAAGATGGGGGCTTTGGTTTGAATCTCAGCTCTACCTTCAGTGAGCTGTGGCAGCTCAGGTGTGGTCCTGGCACATGTTAGGGTTTCAGTATTGTCATGTTTGATGACTAATAGTCTAACCATTCAGTGTGAGAGTACCATTAAACACAGAGCACCAGAGTCCTCCACTTCTTGCCATTTATTAGGTATCTTACAATACATCAGGCCAAGCATTATACATACATTATCACTCTCAATCTGCATGTGTATGGAAAGGCAGTTCTAAAGAGCCCCATTTTAGCCATGGGGCTCAGAAAGATGCAGCTGCCGTTCTGACATTGCACAGCTTGCAAGTGGAAACACCAGGATTTGAATATACATTTGATGGCCTCCAAGACCTGCAAGGCTAACCACAATGCTGTCCCTTCCTGACACCTACAGAGATGCTCAGCTGCAGAAGCAAAGAGGTCTGCAATGGTCTTTTTGCACATCCCATGGGGAGACGGTCTATAAGTGGAGCTCTTCTCTCAAAAAGAAATCTCTGAACCCAGTCATGCTTTCTTCCTGCTTCTGCTTGCCCCACCCCCCACCACCAATGCCACAATGCCAGCAGTGAAAAGAGAGAGTCTCACATGTCCTCTCCCAGCACCCCTACTCCATGGGCCTTCTAACACTGACACAGCCCACCCCCTTCCACCTAGGGAAAATGTAATTTTCATGTCCTTCTTTCCTTGAAAAGGTTAAATTAGCACAGTTTTAATGCTTAGAATTTATCTTTAATAAATAATTAAAGTTAAAAGCTTCTCAGGTTCCTAACTGAACATCATCAATGATATGTACAGCAGCCTAAATTCAGACAGAGTGATGTGCTGAAAACTTCTGCACCAAAGAATGTTAAGATAGACACACACAAGCACACACACATGCTCATGTGTACAGAAAGGATCTGGGGCCATTCTGGAACAAGGGCCTGCTATCTGAAGGGAGCCCTCATTATCTCAGGAAACAGTCATCTCTGCTCCTTATGGAGAAGGATTGGGGTTCTTATCACACCTGGCCCCAGACTAACTGCCTCTGTGATTTAGACAGCTGTAAAAACTCCACCCACCTTACAGTATTTAAGCATTTTAAATACATTGATAATGTAATTACCCTGCTGATGATATTTCATCTTAAATGAAGCTCCAGGGCAAGAAGACTCAGTTCATTGTCACTGAACAGTCTATCCCTAGGTTGAATCCAATCCTTGTCACTGTGCTGGTGGCCATGTGGGCAACTGTCACCCAGGGGAAAAGGCACTGAATTAGCACCAGATGACCAAGTGCCACCACCTGACTGTCTCTGCGTGAACCTGGTTACTTCTAAGACTCCTCACCTGTAAAATAAAGATGCTGGTATGACTGCCTACCTCACAGGTTATGTGTCAGAGTGAATGAATTCCAAGTGGGTCACAGACGTGAGCAATTAATAAGGCATTAGCATCCATGACCCTCAGCCTAGATTCAGGTGTCTCTCGGTGGCAATGCCTGGCATGTAAGTGCATTCCAGTCCCCCTATTATCAGCATGCAGAAGAAATATGCCCAGGTTTCATGAACACGGCAGAGCCTCTGGGGGCTGCCTGAGGCAGTGCCCCTGGCTCTTGGAACCACAAAATGAATTCAGCTGGTGCTCCTCTACCCCACTCCCAGTATGTACTGGGCAGTGTGACTTGAGTGCTCTTCCTGAACATGCAAAGTTTTCAGCAAGATAAATAGAGTAGGGAGAAGAAAGAGGGGAGAACTATGAAAAAGAGGAACACATTTTAAACCTTTATTTTTCACAGCCTGCAGCTAATCTGGGGGTAGAACTAGCTGGCACAATGAGGCCCAGAGCAGAGAGTACAGAGTTCTAAGTGGCCCCAAGGATTCCAAGAGGATTTGCTGTAGCTTGAGATATGAATGAAGAATGAAGACAAAGATGAGGAAGAGGAAAAGGGAGCAATGGGGTGATGATGTAGCACTACGAGATCTGTTCTGCATGTACTTGTTCACAGGTGATCCTGATCAGGCTCTGAGATGGACTCTGCCATTCCTGTTTTTCCAGATGAGGAATATTGGAGGGGGAGGAGCACAACCCCGCTGGCTGCACAGCAGGAAATGATTGTGCAAGGCTGCAGCCAGGGCCACCTGATCCCAAAGCCCACATCATCATCTTCAGAGCACACCAAGCTCCAAGGCCAAAGCTCCAGGCAGATGTGTCCCATGTGCCTCCCTCAAGCCTAGCTCAATCCCAGGAGCTCTAGGGTAAACAGGAATAAAAGACCAGATCCCTGTCCTCAAAGAGCTTTCAGCATAACTGGAGAGACAAGCCCAAGACTCATGAGGCAATCATAATGATCAACCATAAATTATGAAATTAAAAGTTCAGGGAAAGAATCATCTTTAAACTCTCATAACATTAGCCAGGGAGATCTCTCTTCCCCCAGAGGCATCTGTCCCCCTTCTCTGATGATGGGCTGCTCAACTCACCAGGCTCATCATTCTCTCCTTGAAAGGCTATCACCTGGGTTAGAGGTGTGGTCCTGGGTGACACATCCACCCAGGAAGTGCACTGATGCCTGAAGCATTGCATCAGCAGCCTGGCTGCTCAGAGTATGGCCCAGGGACAGTAAACAGTGGCAGGGCCTCACCAGGGAGCTTGTGAGAAATGTAGAAACTCAGGCCCCAACCCAGACTCCTACTGAGCAAGAACTTGGCTTTTGAAAAAGTTCTTAAGAGCAGATTAAAGTTTGAACAGGACTCTGGAACCCCCAACTAGCTAGCTGCACAGCCAACAATGTCAAAACGTGAAGGAATGATGATAATAGTGACAATAACAATGAAAACAAATATGATAGTTGACATGCCTGAGTGCTCTCAGTAAGCTGGACACTGCTATATGCTTTATGTGCATCTCTGTTAATTCTCACAAAAGCCCTCAGAGGCCAAGGCTGTGATTCTTCCCATTGTACACATAAGAAGTGAGGCTGGGAGAGTTTACCCAGTTATAAATGACAAAGCCGAAACTCAGACACAGGACCATCCAGTGCTGCAGCCCACACACATTCTTATCAGCTTGGCCAGAGGGCTTCTCCGAGAACCTGGAGGTCAGCTGGGTATGCTTTCTCATTTTACAGATGAAGGCATTCTCCCCACACCCACTGCAAGAGGAGGACACTGAGTGAGATCCCAAAGCAGCAGTCCAGCACCCTGGTCAGCACACTTCCCACTCCACCACACTACTTCCTCCGCGTCCAGTGGTGTTGCCCAAAAGGAACTGGAGTAATTTAAAGTAGGTGATTTAAATTATTAGCTCATTTTTGCTCAAAATGAAATGAACTCATCAATCAAAACATAACCTCTCTCCCAAGAGTGTTGCCCTTACCTGAAGCTCCTAAGGCAAGGTCCCAGTCCCCCAGAACCCTGCCTAACACTCTCGGAAGAAGGTTCAGGAGATGGCTTCTCCCTGGATGTCACTCTTCCTGGTTGTGCGAGGGAGGGGGAAAGGGCTGCTGACTGAGAACCATCAGCAGAAGTGCTGCTGCAAAGCCTGGGTTGCTTCCTCTTCCCAGGGGGCTGCCAGGAGCATGTGCAACCCAAAGAGATTTTGATTCACTATTCCTTAAGCATGTTTCGATTTGTTTTAGGAACACTCTCAGAATGATACCACAAAGTGCTCAGATAGACTTTTGTCTGAGCTAAAGAGTAGGCCACTGGAGGCTAGGCTTCTCCACTCCCAAGGGGTTTGGCTCCTGCACCTGGGCTGCAGGGCCTCTGCTCACCCCAGAGACTGACAGGTAAGAGATGGTGAGGGCCCCTGTGAAGGGCAGTGAAGATAAAGGTATTTGCAACCTGTAGTTGGGCAGGGAAAGATGAAACCCTTCCAGCCACTTCACTAACAGAATGAGCTCAGCAGGCCTCCTAGACCCTAGCTGGGAAGGGGCCCTCCCTGCTCTGGACCTATAGTGGCCCTGTCACCAGCACAAATGCCAGGTGCCTTTCATCTCTGGACTGTGCACTCTACACCAAAACTTTGCCAGTCCCAGCTGCAGGCTCAGTGATACTAGGTTTACATTAGAACAGTCAGGTCAGGTCCCATTAGCACAGGGGCCTCGGGCCTGGTGCAGACAAACTGTCAGACTCTACAGGGATGGGGAGATGCTGCCTCTGAGGTACAGCATCCCCTCTCAGCAAAAGACCAGTTTCCCAGCTGCCCAGAATGGGGGCAACACTGGAATGAAAGGTTGGCAACAGCTGCCAATACAAACAACAGTGGACTGGCAGGGAAACTTCCTTCCTGGAGGACAATCAGAGCAGAGCAGGAGGGGAGTTGGGTCTAATTCACACCTGCTTTAGGCCCTCTGGCCTCCCCTTCTTCTGAAGAGGACATTGCCCAAAGGCCTGAGTACTTAACCAAGTGCAAAAGTGGCCCAGAAGGAGATTCAGGGAGACGGGGAGGGTGTGGGAAGAACAGAGAATGAGCAACGGAAGAGCAAAGGGCAGAGGGCAGCCCTGGCAGGAGGAGGAGGAATGATGAAGGCAACTATTGTTTGAATGTGTATGGACTCTGGAACAACTTGGCCCTATGTTATTTTTATTTTATTTTATCCTCAAAACAACCCTATGAGGTAGATACTGATATTGTTTCTATTTTTCAAATGAAGAAACTGAAGCTCAGATAGGAAGGTGGCTTATTCAGTGGTACAGACAGGATATATACTCTGATCATCAGCCAGTGCTCTGCACCAGTTTTGTTCTTACCATGTGCTTCCCTTCACCATCTTTACCTCTCCAAACTTCCCTATCCTCCAAGGCCCTGTCCAAGGCCACCTCCTTCACACAGCCCTCCTCAACTCCACCAGCCTTTCCCAAGCTCACTCAAGCCTGAATGGTCATGCCACTCCCACTGGTGCCTGCACACCTGCTTCTACTGCCTCATTCCATGGTTATTTCATCTTCATGACCAGGCTACGAGTTCCTAAGAGGGCAGGAGAGCTCTTGTTCTTCACACTTGGTGCCATACCACAGTGTAAAGCATACACAGCTTTCTCAAATAAATATTTAAGGAAAAAAAGAAGGGAGGGAGGAAAGAAGGATGGATCTTTCCCTCAAGCCTTTTTACTTTACTTTTTTTTTTCATAGAAAAAGGAAACAGAGAACAAGCACGGGGTTTCTCAGCCCCTCCAGAGAAATTATCCACCCTGAGAGCTGATGAGATGGCCAAGGCCTCAGGGACCATCAGGTCCCAGGGAATGGCCTTCCTCAGGCCTCTTTGAAGCTGATCTCCCCTTGCCTCCTCCATCCATTGGTGAAATGGACCAGAGTCCCAGAGACACAGCTGATGACCTTGATGTCATCACAGCTATTTGCCTTCACAGTCCCTCTCTGCACAGGCTACATGTCGTCAGTAGGACTCTCAGGAACATGGTTACTGGTTTTGGGGAACCTGCAATCTTCAGAGGGTGCTCTTACCCAAAGGGCTAAGTGAAAGTCAGAGGGGCCAAATAAACAATTATCAAGAGTTAGATTCCTATATTCATCCAGGGAAAGGGCATATAAAAGGCAATGAATGGTGTTGCACTGGCTGAGGTCTCCTGATATCAAGGGCTGAAGACAGCTGAAGGTTTGTCCAGAAAGTATCCATCCATGCAATATGAAAAACAGGACATTTATTGAAGAAGATACAAGAAACATTGTACACAGGATAATAACACCTCATTCCCCTTCAAAGTGGGCACAGTGAGACCTCACACTGTTCTCCCATCATCTTTTCCATCATTCAACACACTGTAGAAACCTTTGTTGGAAATGCCATCAGCTTCTCTGTTGTATTTTCCTGAATCTCATCGATGGTCTGAAATCTCTTCCCTTTCAAAGGTGATTTTAGTTTTGGGAAATGCTACAAGTCACGACACACCAAATCAGGGTTGTAGAGGGGCTGAGTCACCTGGGTGATTTGATGTTTCACCAAAAACCTGCACAAGATGTGATGAATGAGTGGGCATGTTGCCATGATGAAGCTGCCAATCATCAGTTGCCCAGAGCTGTGGCCATTTTTGTCATATAGCATCTCTCCACTAACAAAGACCATTGATATAGTATTCCTTATTGTTTGGCCTGGAGGGGTGCACTCATGATGGACAAACACCTTCCCATCAAAAAACAGTCTTGATCGGGACATGGTCTTGATCTTGCTGTGACTTTAACATGCCTTCTTCAGGTGTGAAGAACCAGGTGACTTCCATTGGGAAGACTGGGCCTTCATTTCCAGATGATAGCCTAGACCTACGATTCATCTCCAGTTATGACCTTCTTGAGGAAATCATTAGTAGTGGTTTGAATCAAGTCATTAGTAACTACAGCACAATGTTTCTTCTGCTTTGGTAGCAGAAGCCATGGAATGAATTTTGCTATGACACATGTCATGCCAAGGTTCTGAGTCAAAATCTTAGACACAGTAGTTTTGGGAATCCCCACATCATCTAGTTCTCCCATTCTCAGTCGCCGACCTTTGTTGATTGTTGTCCATACACATTCAACATTCTCAGCTGTTCTGCTTGTTGCAGGCCTCCCAGAACGTGGATCACTTTCAACAGATTCTTGACCACCTTTGAAGCATTTGTGCCACACTTTTATTTGCACCACACTCATTGCATCATCCCCAAAAGCCTACTGAATCATATGAATAGTTTCCACAGAGGAATGCTCAAGCTTAATGCAAAACTAGATGCAGATTCGTTGCTCTACTAGCTCAGTCATTTGGAATGTGATGGCCACACAGCACACATGTTCACTCAACGGGGTCTGCTGCCCCCACTGACTAGTACAGTGAAGTTGTCATTGTACATGTCTGCACATTCCAGTACTTCTCCTTGGCTGCCAGGTTACATGGATGTCACGCAAACCATTTTCATTATATTAGCAATGGCTAGACTTTTTCCAGACAGACCACATGTTTCTGGGGCAAAATCAATGACTCATCTAAGCAGAAAAGAAGACAGCAATCACTTACCCTCCCTTCACCTGCCAGCTTCACAGACCTCTGAGATTCTCAGCCACTTGAGCCCCCTCCTTGAAGCCGCCCTCACTCAGTGGGACTCCTTTCACGCCCAGTCATAGACAGTGTCCTCTTCCCCAAGACTATGTGCTAAGAGAGCCTTTGGCACTTTTCTAAGGACTTTCACAAACTTGGCCTCTTACCATCTCCATCCCAAACATTCTCAATCCCATTTCACAAGTAAGGAGATTAAGGCTCTAGAGAGTTAAGAGGCACAGCAGATGGTTGACAACACTCTGACATGAGATCAGGCATTTTCTTTGGAGCATGCCTCAATATTTATTCTTCATGGAACATGTTATGACATGAAGAAGGATCACAAGCTGGAATTGGGGAGTGTGCTGCCAGATGAAGGCAGCTGCTAATAGCTCCCTCTGCGTGTCTGGCTTAGCTGCTCCAGCCAAGATTGAGCCAGGCCTGGTGTCTCAAGCCACAAGCTTGTGCTGCTTGTGACCAGTGGCCAAGGTGACAGCAGCTGGGCACAGGTGGTTTTTCTCCCTATGAAGTGGCTCTGTCTTCAGGAACAACCGGGCAGCCTGGAACTGTGTGAACAGATTATTAAAAGATGGACTATTAAAAGCCTCAGTTCTATAGCACAAGCAGGAGGTGGAGGGCAGGACAGAGGAGGCTTGGTGTAGCTGGTCCTGCAGGTTTCACTCCATCTCCCAGCCTGGCATACTCTGGGAGGCACAGGGTCAAGTAGGGAAGGGAAAGGAGGAAGGAGAGGAAACTCCAGAACTGGAAGGAACCATCAGCACTCTGGCTGCCTCATTGTAGACAGGCACACAGAGACATGCATGAAGTGTCTATGTTCATAGAATAAGGGCCAGACAGGCTGGGACTAGACCCCATGTTTACAACTCTAGGTCTGATGCTCTCCCTGCACCATACTGTGCAGCTTCTTTGGGGGAGATCAGGAGAGTGAATGCTGCCATATTAAGTCAGCTTTGAGTAGACGGTGGGTGTTGTAATTTCTTTTTTTTCTTTTGAGTTTTTAAAAGTGACATTTTATTTTTTAATATAGTTTATTAATCATGCTATTACAGTTGTCCCATTTTCCCCTCTTTATTCCCCTCTGCCCTGTACACCCCCTCCCACTCACATTCCCACCCCCACCCCCTTTAGTTCATGTCCATGGGTCATGCATGTAAGTTCTTTGGCTTCTACATTTTGTATACTATTCTTAACATCCCCCTGTCTATTTTCTACCTACCATTTATGCTACTTATTCTCTGTACCTTTCCCCCTCCCCCACTCCCACTCATCTGCTAAAAACCCTCCATGTGATCTCCATTTCTGATTCTCTTCCTCCTCTAGTTGTTTGCATAGTTTGTTTTTGTTTTTGTTTTAGGTGTGGTTGTTAATAACTGAGTTTGTTGTCATTTTACGGTTCATATTTTTTTATCTTCTTTTTCTTAAATAAATCCCTTTAACATTTCATATAATAAGGGCTTGGCAAAAATGAACTCCTGTAACTTGACCTTATCTGAGAAGCACTTTATCTGCCCTTCCATTCTAAATGAAAGCCTTGCTGGATAGAGTAATCTTGGATGTAGGTTCTTGCCTTTCATGACTTGGAATACTTCTTTCCAGCCCCTTCTCGCCTGCAAGGTTTCTTTTGAGAAATCAGCTGACAGTCTGATGGGAACTCCTTTGTAGGTAACTGTCTCCTCTTCTCTTGCTGCTTCTAAGATAATCTCCTTCATTTTTATCTTGGCTAATGTAATTATGATGTGCCTTGGTGTGTTCCTCCTTGCATCCAACTTCTTTGGGTCTCTATGAGCTTCCTAGACTTCCTGGAAGTTTATTTCCTTTGCCAGATTGGGGAAGTTTTCCTTCATTATTTTTTCAAAATGTTTCCAATGTCTTGCTCTTCCTCTTCTCCTTCTGGCACCCCTATGATTCGGATGTTGGAATGTTTAAAGATGTCCTGGAGGTTCCTAAGCCTCTCCTCATTTTTTTTGAATTCTTGTTTCTTCATTCTGTTCTGGTTGAATGTTTCTTTCTTCCTTCTGGTCCACACTGTTGATCTGAGTCCCAGTTTCCTTCCCATCACTGTTGGTTCCCTGTACATTTTCTTTTATTTCACTTAGCATAGCCTTTATTTTTTCATCTCATTTGCTACCATATTCAGCCAATTCTGTGAGCATACTGATTATCAGTGTTTTGAACTATGCATCTGATAGGCTGGCTATTTCTTCATTGCTTAGTTTTATTTCTTCTGGAGCTTTGATCTGTTCTTTCATTTGGGCCACTTTTTTTGTCTTGGTGTGCCTATTATGTGTGCCTGGAAGAGCCTTAGGTGTTCACCAGGGCAGGGCAACCCACATTGCTGGGTTGTGACACTGTATGTGGTGGAGGGGTCCAAGAGGGAACAATGGTGCTCGCTCTGCTCTCTGCCAATTTTCAGTCACTTCCCCTGCCACCCACAAGCAAATTGGGCCCTTCTTGTGCTGATTCCCAGGTGAGTGGTTTTGTGTATGTTCTAGGACCCTGTGGGTCTCTCCAGTGATGGGAGTTTCTCCTGCTGCCACCTCAACCCCCACCAGTTCTTGATGTGCCAACTGATACTTGGATGTTCATTCCAGTCAGAGGTTTGAGGCTTTATTTCCTCGAGCTAGAGCCCTGGGTTGCAAGGTCTGTCTCGCTCCCCAGTTCATCCTTCCAATTTATCTGCACATGAATGTAGGACCACCTGCTCCACAATCCGCCACCTCGCTGGGTCCAGCAGCCGCTGCCTTGCAGTGAGTCCTCTCCACCCAGCTGCCCATCTCTGCCCCTCCTACAGGTCTGGATGAATATTTCTTCTTTAATTCCTTGGTTGTTGGACTCCCTATAGTTCAATTTTCTTTCAGTTCTGGTTGTTTTTTGTTTTTAAACTGTTGTCCTTTTTTTGGTTGTGCGAGGAAGCACAGTGTGACTACCTATGCCTCCATCTTGGCCAGAAGTCTGGGTGTTGTAATTTCTTATGAATAAAAAACTAGGCTAACCTAAGCTCCATAATGTTCATTCATCAAACAATATTACTGTATATTGGTGAAATACCTACTATGTTCTATCTATGTTCCCCTGGGGATTCAATAGTAAGCAAAGTGAACTACCAACATAGATGAACAATGAACCACATAACCCTGTATGCACCCCCAGGGCCAACCCAGGATCTCCAGGATTAGCAAGGACAGGTCCAGGCTTGGCCTGTAGTTGGTGCCTTTCTCTCAGGTGTCTCCAACCAGTGTGCCTAAGTCTCTGGGCAATAGGAGAGACCCTTGAATGAACATCCAAGTGTCAGCTGGCACATCAAGAACTGGTGGCTGACCATCAGTATTAACCATTGCTGGGGTTGGTTTTCAGTCACTTCAAGCAGTGCTTCTTCAGAGAAGACCATAAAGAAAACATTCTTGTCTGTTCTGTCTTACACAGTCCTTATTCTACCATCCTTCTGATGAGCCCTTAATAAGTAGGAATGAGCTAAAATTGCAGCAGGAGAGTTTACAGACTATGTGAGTACAGAACAACGAACAGAAAGCAGCCTTGAAGTCCCGGAGATCTGATCCCAATGAGGGTTCAGACAGAGAGATGGGGTGAGTGAACTCTGCAGGTCTCTAGGGCCCAGTGCCACTGCTCCCTGGGGAAAGACTAGACTAAGGCGAGCTTGAGAAGTGGGGCCACCTGGAGTCAGTGTTGGTCTGGCAGTGGGAGGAGGGTGAGGGCATAAGACCCAGGGTTCTAGAACTACCACCCTGCATGACCTTGAGAGAGAACAGCCTCCTGCACAGCCTGTTTCACCCTCACAGAAGAGGTGCCACTCTCTCTTCCAAGGGCAGGGAATTCATTAGCCACCTTCCAAAAAAAGTGTCTGTACCAAGTAAATTAAAGAAGGTAAAATAGCCCCAGATGTTTTCTGGCATCTAATTAGAGTAACTTAAACTCATTTTCCACTACTTGGTCTCTGTTGCCCTGGTCGCAGAGTCTTGCTCATCTGTCACCAGCACAAAGGGGAGGGGCAGAAAGTCAAAGCCCCCTACCTGGGCTGCCAGTAGCTCTCTAGGTCATTAGCAGCTGGAACAACTCAAAGAGATACCCATATGTAATTTCCCCAAATGGATTCCTTCATAAAGCATCTTCTTTTTTGGCATGGAGGGGCAGGGCACTTTGAAATGATTAAATAATCAAATAATCCTGGAGATGTCAGCCAGGAAAAGCCTTTAATTTTATCCTCCTTAATGCAATTATATCATAGCAGGTGAACTTGGCTTTTTATGTTTCTTCAAATATTGTGCCAGGGCCCTTAATCAGAGGTAGAATCGAAGCAGAGAAGGGATGGGGAAGTCCCTGTCCATCAGGGCCAGGGGTTGCAGGGGGTGGCTGTCACCAGGGCCTCCCCACATTCCCATATGCTGCTGTCTTCACCTACTGACAAAGTGGTCCTCCAACATGTCACTTCAATCTGGAGGTGCTGATTCACTTGCCCACCCTCCCACCAAATACACTGTTTCTACTCTATCTCTAGCACTCTGTTTGGAACTCGGGATGGAAACAGGAACACAGAGCCAGATAGGACTTTTGCCCACAAAACCCAGACCAAAATGTTCCCTCTACTGAAAAGATGAAGCTGCTCCTAGTGAAAGGGGAGACAGAAAGATCTAAAGAGAAAGAGCAGCTGAAGTGCTAACAAATCAGAATTTCCAATGTAAGGGATCATGGGAAATAACATGGAGTTACTAACCTAAAGTGAAGCAGTTTGTTGATAATTTACCCACTGCTTCTGTCCATTGGTGACCTTTCTCCCTCAGCTTCCCTGCTCTTCTCTCCCTCCCTCTGCTCCCTTCCTGTCTCCTTTGCTGGCAGATGATCCTTGGCCAGTCCCTTCTCTATTGCCCTCTCTCTGGGTCCCTCTTTCTCCCAGATGCCTTGGCTGACCATACTATGAAATTAAAATCTATTTTTAAATATTTGTTTAAAATGCAACTTCACTAATACTAGTCTATAATTTTAATATGGGTGCATTTCATCTTTTCTAATCCCTACCACTATCCTCCCCCTCAGATAACCAGATACATGAAGTCTTTATTCTGGTGTGGCTTTTGGGGTTTCTTTCTAGGACACCATGTGGGGACAGGTGCTGGAGGGTAGGAGGTGAGGTGGAAGCTCTCTGTGAAGGAAGAAATGAGGGTCCAGACCAATAAACTGGAGAAAGGACTGGGCTGAGAGCAATTCCCAAGGCATTGTAAAAATGCAACCCTCTGGGGAGGGTAAGAGGTCAAGTGTCTGTCAGCCTTAAATGGTGTCTTATGAAGGACTTCACCCCGTTTGTTTTCTTTCCTGTGTGCCTCCGGAGAGGATGCTGAAAAAAAAAAAAAAAAAACAGGCATGCTGGAAGTTGAGGTGCTCAATCCAGACAGGTGGGCAGGATTGCCCTCCAGGGACACCTATGGGCTAGTTGGAACTCAGAGCCTGGATGTGGGACAAGAAGGAAGCTGATGGGGATAAGGCAGCCACCAAATACAAAGTTTGTTGGGGCCTGGCCTGGGGCCCAGTCATTGCACATGGTTACAGATGACAGGCTGCACTGGAGGCAAACACACTGCCCAAAGACTTCTGTACCACGGGGTCCCATTGAAGGCTGCAGAAAGGACTGGGCAGCCAGTTCTTGGGCTCTCCTTGATGTTACCCCAGGAGAACCCCAAGGGGGCCTGAGGAGCCCTTGACAAGAGTACATCAAGAGGTTGTTTGAATTTTGGCATAATTATTGTAGTAACAATTTAATCATTTTAAAACACTGTCTTGTGTTTCCCTAATGAAGAGAGAGGCTCTTTTCCATATTGTTTATGCCATCTGTGGGCAATTTTCACATTAGCCTCTTAGAATGGCAAAGTAAAGGCCTGACAGTGATATAGTGGGTCAGATCAGAAGGGGTAAGGAGGGGAGGGAAGAGGAATGGAGAACAAGGGAGGGGGAGGGGAGAGCTGACACCCAGAAGGGAAGCAAGGTGCCAGGGTAGGGTTGGGGTTGGGAAGTGTGGTCCTTTGTAGGCACAACCTGTTCTTGGGTCAAAAGAGAGCTGGATGGTGTTTTGGCTTAGCCTTTGGGGTACTTCACATTCAGATGAGGGAGAAGTTCTTAAATTTGTGGGCAAGATAAGAAGAAATAAAATAGCCCAGCATAGTGGTTTTCAGACTGTAGGTCAAAATCCTTAAGACCCTGAAATCAAGTGAGTGCATTGCAATCAGTCATTTTTTTTAACTTGATTTATTTATTTTTCTTCACTGGAGGATATGGTCACTGATTTTGAGAGAGAGAGAGACAGAGAGAGAGAGAGAGAGAGAGAGAGAGAGAGAGAGAGAGAGAGGCATCAATCAGTTGCCTCCTTCCCACACCCCAGCTGGGAATTGAACCAGCAACTGTTTAGTGCATGGGAAATGCTCAACCAACTGAGCCACCCAACCAGGGCTCAGTTATATTTTTAAATGAAATAAAACAGAATGGACAGTATCAGAGAGAAATACTATTTACTAATGAGAAATTAGGGCAACTTTGAGAAACTCCAGAATGGGGGCAGGGAACACACAAAGTCAGCCTCTGACAGCTTGTGCTGTCAGAGTGCGAGTGAGGAGTGGCTTGCAGACTCCTGGGGTCATGCCTAATGAGCAACAGGATGATTTGAAGAGACTCCCACAGTTATAGTGGGTTAAAAAGTGGTCCAAAAGACAGGTTCATATCTAATACTCAGAACCTGCAAATATTTCCTTATATGAAAAATGGTGTGGTTAAGTTAAAGATCTTGAAAGGAGAACCTATCCTGGATTATCAGCTGGGCCCTGAATGTAATCACACATATTCTTATGAAACTGGCACACAGAAAAGAAGGCACACAGGGGATGGGGTACAGTGTGGCCACAGAGGCAGAGACTAGAGTGATGGGGCCAAAAGCCAACCTGAAGCCACCAGCAGCTAAAGAGGCAGGGGACAGACTGTCTCCTATCCTAGGACTTCAGAAGGAGTGAAGCTCTATCAGCACCTTGATCTCAGACCTCTGGCCTCCAAAACTGTGAGAGAACAAACTTCTGCTGTTATGCCACCTGCTTTGTAGTCATTTGTTATGGCAGCCACAGAAAACTAATGCGGTATTAAACACCCAAAGTGAGCAAGCCAAACATAATGAAACTGTCGGAGCACATACCACAGAGGATTTCAGTTTGATATTCATCTGTCTGTGGGTAACCCAGAATATGTGGTTTGGTGTTTGAGGGCATAGGCTTTAAAGTCAAACCACCACGACAAGAAACTCATTTCTGCCCCGATAGGCTGTGTGGCCTAGGACAAGTCACTTACCCTCTTTAAGACTCTTGTCCTTGTCTGTAAAATGGGTTTGTTGAAAGGAATAAATTAAATGATGCACTTGCCACAGAGCCTAACAGGTGCTGCACCTCCAAGGAATATTATTTATTATATATTTGCTGTTATGGTTAATAATAATAACAACAATAATAATATGCATACAGATAAAGACAAGCACAAGCTCTACCCTATCCCTATGTTGACTCTTACAGAAGCCCTTTGTCCTGCTGCTCCAGCTGACAAGCCTGTAGGGATGACAGAAGTGCAGTGTGTCAGAACTGACCAAAGTTATGCAGTCAAGCCCCTTAACTACAGAGAGGAGGAAGCTGAGGCCCAAAGAACAATGACTTGGTCAAGGTCACAGAGTTAGTAAATAACCTAGATGGAACTACAGCTCAGTCTTTCCACACCCAGTTGGAGGCAAAGTCACGCTAACCCAACACCCCATAACCTCTCATTTGCCCCTGGGACACCATGGCCACCACTCCTGCTGGTTTCCTGCCAGCCCAGACCTTTGTCCCACCACCAGGGCCCTGGGAAGTCTTCTTTGTGTCCACCCCACAGGGAATCCCTTAGATGCAGGGATCATTGATTATCCAGAACAGGGTTTCTGCACAGTGAGCTCTCTTGCCCTAAACAATCTCACACTATCCTATGATTACCTGTTCAAATGATTTCAATATTTCTCCCTGACAGCTCTAAGTACAATACCTGATTCTGTCTAGCAGGAGGAACAGTAGGTCTCCAAGCAGCCCACTGATCAGACACAAGAAAACACACTGACAGAAAGGCTTAACCAGGGAGCATATTCTTAGGACCACCCACTAATCCTCCAGCCTCACCACATCCACCCCAGCATCTCTCTTGACTTCCCCAGCTGACAGGGGCTTGGGCTAGGCAGCCTGTGTAGACTGCTTCTGGCCATCTCAGCCAAAGAGACCTTAGCCACTGCAGAAACAGAGAAGGTTGAGGTGAGTCCTCATTCTGAGTGTTGAGACCCCCACTCCTGAAATAATGGCTAAGGATACAGGGTTTGGAGTCAGGCTGACATGGGCTGGAATTAGAGTTTTTTCACTTATTGGCTATGTAAATTTCTGTTGTTAATAAGCACTCAGTTTGCGATTATTTGTTACAGCAGTTTGCACTGGCTTAGATAGGCACCCAGTTGGTATTAGGAGCTGGGCTATGCCTTGGGAACACAGCAAGGCATACAGAGCCCAATTTTCACAGAGCTTATTGTGGCTATAAACTTTAACCTTTTGGGGGTTAAAGACCATTCTGAGAATCTAACTAAAGTTCTAAACTATTCCCCAGAAAAGCACATATTATTACAGATACATAACATGTTGCTAACAGTCAGACGGCTCACAGGAGGTTCTCAGTGAGAACCTATGTCCTTTATGATTCAGCCATCCTTGTCCACTATTTACTCCTGAAACCCTTCCTGAGCAATGCAGCAGTGGCTGAGAGCAGCCCTTAACAAATTCCGGGACAAAGCCCAGTGAAAGGTGCCTGAGGCTGTGCGGGTACTGGAACCATGTGCATGGGTAACCGTCACAAATAATAAGCTGCTTCCTGAAGAGATAACTTGTTCACTGCCTGATGTACAGGGGTATCTAGTAAAATCTGAGCAGCCCGATCCCGTGTCTGAAGTCTGCTTGCTCCCTCAAGGTCTCCACTTGGCCTCCCATGCTGGCCTTCAGTTTTCCAGCCACCCTTGGGAGAGGTTCTTCATGGACATCAGTCTCTACTCTCTCTATGGCCCTGCCAGGCCCTGCCTTCCTTCTTGCACACAGGCCAAAGCTGCTTTGTGTTCCCAGGTATCTTTTACAGACCTAGCTTTACTGCCCTCAGCTCACCCATGCTGGGCAGAGATGCAATCCTACCATCACACCTTTGCCTGGGCAGTTTCCTAAGAGAAAAACCCACCTTCCTCCTCACTTCACCCTCCTCTGGGAAATCTAAATCCTCCTCTGGGAAATTACCAACTGTATCCCAGTCCTTAGTACTTCCTCCTTTTCTGTATGCATCTCCCACAGATATCAGGAACATTGCTGCACATGTCCTGTCTCTGCCCAAAGGAACAAAGCTCCGTTAAGGAAAGGCTCCTATCTGACCTCCAAATTTCCTAGAGCCTAGCATAGTGCATGGCACATAGTAGGTTGGTCAGTGCATATTGCTTTCTTCATTAGGAAAATAAAGACTCTGGCCAAAGAGGGCTGGGGAGAGGGCATGTGGAGAAGCTTGTGAAGAGGCTCAGACACACCAGCTAAGCCCTGAGCCCTCAGCTAAGGCACTGAAGAGCTAACCTCCAATTCTCTGTCCATCACCCACCCCACCCATGATTGAACAGCTTAGGGTCAGATCCTCTGGACACAAGTAACCAGCTTCTGTCTGATGAGAAAGCTAATGGTGGTTCCTCAAGGAACTTGTGTATTATATAGCCAATTAGAAAAACTCTGTTCTCCACTGCCACCTTTATGACTAAGTTCTGGTTAAGCTGTCCCTGAGATCCTTTAGTGGAGAGATGATTAACCCAAAAGCCTAGTAGCTGCAACCCATCCTGGCCTGGTGTAGTCCATCTAGGCCTCTGCTCCTGGGGCTGACCCACACTCCTGCCACTCAACCCTGGCTGTGTCCATAGCCCTCTCCCCTACCCCACAATGCATAGAACTTTTCATTCTTCCCTTTGTTCCTCACCTCCCCATGAAGATCAAAGGCCAGAATTTTTTTTCAAGCTCCCAGGGCAGGCAGGGTACAAGATTTCTGGGACTGTTCTAAGGATCCTGGGTGCTTGAACAGCTGGCAAACAGCAGGACCCAAGGGAGATCAACGTCTGAAATCAGCTGTTAATCCTTGCTGTCTCTGTAACTCAACTACATCCTTCATTTCCCTGACTCCTGGAACTTCAGGACAAGAAGGAATACTAGATTCCATTACATAGGACATGAGGAAACTAAGGCCCAGAAAAGTGAAGCACAAGGACACATAAGAAACTAGTGGAACTTAAGTGGAAATCAGGATCTCCTGGCTCTTACTCTAGGGTTCTTCAGCTGTTAAGATTGAAGTGAAAACTGAGCCCCCAGCTAAAGATGACTGGGGGGTCCCCTGCCCATGAGCTATGATAACAAAGTCTGATGGCAAAGTCACTGTATCAGTGCTTAGGGCAGGGAGAGTGCCAGCCAGGCCCAACAGGTAGAATGTGTTACTGAGAGGTCTCCAGGGCCTCCCTGGGACAAAGAGAGTGAAAAGCAAACATGGTAGGGCTTCCTGGAATGGAGGAGAGAACAAGGTCCTGACGGTGGCCAGGCTCTGTCAGGCAGAGATGAATCCATCAAAGTGCCAGAGTCTAGGCCTTTCTTCAGAGCCTGATTTAAAGGCAGGTCCCATGCATCTGGTCCCAGGTGCCAACCAGTCCACAATCAAGGAGAGCAGTCACCAGACTTAGGTGGATGTAATCTCACTGGGGTGTCTTTATATACAAAAGGCCTACAGAAGTAGCCTACCCAATCTGTTCAGGGCTTTGTGAAATACCAGTGGGCATAACAAAGCTCCCAGATTGTAAGACATGGAAGGAGAACTGGTACAATGAGTGGAGTAGGGCGGAGTTAGATCCTGAATCAATTTCTTAAGAGCCGTGCAAATTGGGGCAATCATTTAAGCACTCTTCACCTCAGTTGCCTCAAGTGAAAAGTATAACAATACCAAATTCTGGTTAAGACAGCAGAGTAGGTACTATGCTCACCTCTTCTCATGACCATATCAAAAGTACAATTAAATTATAGAACAACCATCACTGAAAACCACTTGAAGAGTAGTTGAACAGAACTCTTATAACTAAGACTATAAAGAAGCCTTGTCCAGACTGGTAGGAGGGTCAGAGAGATGGAAAGGGCTGGTCCCACACCCATGGTGTGGTGGTTAAGAATCATGGGGGAATATCTCAGCTATGGTGTTTCCCTCTGAGCAGAGAGGTGTCCCAGCCCCACACCAGGTTTCCCAGTCTGGAACACCAGTGCCCGGAAGAGAAGTTCTCATCACATCTGCTTGTGAAAACTGGCAGGGTTTGTGGCTGAGAAAGACAATGGTTTGCTAGAGAACAAGATCTAGTAGGTCTTAAAGGGCCCCCACACAGACTGATTTACAAAGTAACTTGCTCAGAGTTCCAGAGCAGGAGCAGCTCAAAAAGCACCAGGAACATAGGTGAGAAACTGAGTTGTCTAATTTTAGGAAGAGGGCTGGAGGGACAGAGGTCAGGACAGCTCTCCTGAAGGGAAGTGCTGGCAAGTGTCATTGTTCATTTGTTAAGCCATCACCTGACCCAATGTGTAGGCATTGGTGGGTGCCAACTATGAACCCTCCATTAACCTGGCTGACACCCTTCACCCTGCTCTGGTGATTGCCTGAAATCCCTCCCCACCCAACATGCATGCCCAGTTCAAACCTCTTTCTGTGGCTTTTCCACACAAATTGCCTGCCTTTGTTCACAATGAACTTTCCTAAAATCTACCAAGGTTCAGAAACTCCAAGCAAGCAGTAGTTGACTTTGATGTGCCCTGTAGCACCTGTTAACTGGCATCAAACCCAGCACTTATAGTGGCTGTCCTTGGCTCATATTGTGGTGACCACCAAAGGTTCCAAATCCAGAACTAGCAGAAGCTGGCTGCAGTTCACAGCACAGCCTCTCCCGGATGCCTCTACACCCAGGACAGCGGCAATCAACCACAGATCACTCTGTAGTTCCTACCGTGTGCCCTGGGTTGAGCATAGAGGCTGACAGTGCCCTTTACCAGAGCCCCTCCCAAAAGGCCCCAGAAACAACACACACAGTGGCTGACTTCTGATAATACTACACAACAATACAAGCAGCTCCAAAATGACACAGCCAAAGGCTGGGCTGAGCAGGCACCAGAGCTCTACTAAAGTAAACCCCACTCTGTGGGGGTATAATCCCACACAATAGCTCATCCACTGTAGTCACAGCCATTCTCACAGCCAGTCAGCCTCAAGGTCAATCTGACCCACTAACATTCCAACAGCAACCTAGACTCAACTACAAGAGGCCACCCACAACTCACACAGGGACGTCCCTAAAGCCTGCGGCACAGGTGACCAAGAAAATGCACCACTGGGCCACACAAGACATGTACTATATTAAGTCCATCCACCAAGACTGGGAGATGCAGCAGATCTACCTAATACATAGAAACAAAAACAGGGAGAGGGCCAAAATGAGGAAACTAAGAAACATGTCCAAATGAAAGAACAGGAAAAAACTCTAGGAAAAGAATAAATGAAATGGAGTTAAGCACTCCACCAGATACAGAGTTAAAAAATACTGGTTATAACAATGCTCAATGAATTTAGAGGAAAAATAGATGCACTCAGTGAGAAGTACATGAGGAGACAGAAACCATAGAAAAGAACCAGTCAGAAATGAAAAATACATGAACTGAAACAAAGACTACATCAGATGGAATCAAGAACAAATTAGATGATGCTGAAGACTGAATCAGCAATATGGAAGACATAGCAAAAAAAACTCTGAATCAGAATAGCAAAAAGAAAAAAATAATTTAAAAAAGTGAGGATAGTTTAAAGGACCTCTGGGACAATATCAAGCATAAGAACATTTGCATCATAGGGTTACCAGAAGTAGAAGAGAGAGAGTGAGGCACTGAAAACCTATTTGAAGAAATAATGACTGAAAACCTCCCTAACCTGGCAAATAAAATGGGCATACAAGTCCAGGAAGCACAGAAGGTTCCAAATAAGATGAATCCAAAGAGGCCCACACCAACACACCATAAATAAAATGCTAAAGTTAAAACAAAGAGAGAATCTTAAAACTAGCAAGAGATAAGCAGTTAATGACTTACAAGGGAGTTCCCATAAGATGGTCAGCTGAGCCCTGGCTGGTGTGGTTCAGTTGGTTGGAACACTGTCCTGTAAACTGAAGACTCACAGCTTTGATTACCAGTCAGGGCACATACCTGAGTTGGGGGTTTGATCCCAGTTGGGGCATGTGCTAGAGGCAACTGATTGATGTTTCTCTCTCACAGCCATGTTTCTCTTTCTCACCCATGTTTCTCTTTCTCTCTCTTTCCACTCCTCTCTCTTCCCCCCTCTCTAAAATCAACAAGCATGTCCTTGGGTGAGGACTGAAAAAAAGATGCTCAGCTGATTTCACAACAAAATTTTTGCTGGCCAAAAGGGACTGGAACAAAATATTCAAAGTGATGAATAGCAAGTATGTACAACCAAGATTACTCTACCCAGAAAGACTACAAATAAAGTCAAAAGAGAGGCAAAGGGCTTCCCAGACAAGAAATAGCAAAAGAAGTTTATCACCACCAAACCAGTATTGCAAAATATTAAAGGGACTTTTTTTTTTTTTAAGATTTTCATTTATTTATTTTTAGAGAGGGAATGGAAGGAGATAGAGAGAGAGAGAGAGAGAGAGAGAGAGAGAGAGAGAGAGAGAGAGAGAGAGAGAAACATCAATGTGCGGTTGCTGGGGGTTCTGGCCTGCAACCCAGGAATGTGCCCTGGCTGGGAATCGAACCTGGGACACTTTGATTCCCAGCCTGCGCTCAATCCACTGAGCTACGCCAACCAGGGCGATAAAGGGACTTTTTTAAGCAAAAAATAGTTGGAAGTATAAAAAAGAAATCATAGGAAAGAAAAAAAAATCTGACTGAAAAAAGGCAAACATAATAAAAGCACTGAATCAATAAATAATGCTAATACAAACAATAAAAGGCAAAAGTATAAAGATCATGTATAATTACATAATAAATTAAGAGATATATTCATATATACACACATACCCCAACAGAAGAAAACATAAACATGGAAGAGGTGAATAAAAGTTATAGTTATTTTAGAGTGTATTAAAACTTAAGATATAAGTATATTAAAACTGACTGTCTTAACCACAGTGTGGCATATAGGAAACACACAGTAACCACAAACCAGAACCATAAAAGAGATTTACAAAAAAATAAAGACAGAATATTAAGAAACAAAGAACTACAAAAACAATTAGAAAGCAATGAATAAGAAGGCAACAACTATGTACATATCAATAACTAAAAGGAATAAATGCTCTAATGAAAATGCATAGGGTGGCTGAATGGATTAAAAAAAGAAAAAAAAAAAACAAGACCTATATATATATACTGCCTACAAGAGACCCCTAGATTAAAACAACAACAACAACAACAACAACACAGAGTAATCTAAAAGTAAAGGGGTGAAAAAAATATTTCATGCAAATGGAAACAAACAAACAAACAAACAAAAAGCTAGAGATGCAATACTTGTATCAGCCAAAATAGACTTTAGAACAAGAGCTGTAACAAAAGACCAAGAAGGGCATTTCATAATGATAAAAGGATCAACCCAAGAAGAAGACATAACTCTTATAAACATCTACACACCCAACATAGGAGCAACTAAATATACAAAGCAAAAATTGGTGGACATAAAAGGAGAGATCAATAGTAATGATACCAATAGATAGATCATCCAGCAGAAAATCAACAAGACATCAGTAGTCTTAAATGATACATTAAAATTAATGGACCTAATTGATACTTTTAGGACATATTTCCCCAAAGCAACAGAATATATATATATATTTTTTTTTCTCAAGGGCACATGGAACATTTTCCAAGACAGTCTCAATAACTTTAAGAAGAATAAAATCATATCAAGCATCTTCTCCAATCACAATGATATGCAACTAGAAGTCTATTACAAGAACTGAGGAACACACAAACATGTGTAGACTAAGTAACATGTTACTAAGCAATGAATGGGATACCAATGAGATCAAGGAAAAAATTAAAAAATACCTTGAGTCAAATAAAAATGTAAAGGCAAATGATCCCAAATTACTGGGACACAGACAAAGCAATTCTGAAAAAGAAAATTTATAGCTCAAAACCCAAAAAACTCTCAAATGAACAGTCTACCTAAAGAAACTAGAAAAAGAACACAAACAAAGCCCAAAGTGATCAGAAGGAAGGAAATAATAAAGATCAGAGATACAATGCATTAAACAAAGTGTAAAAAAGCAAAGAAAAGATCCATGTAACCAAAACTGGATCTTTGTAAAGATAAGCAACATTGATAAACCTTTAGCCAAACTAATCAAGAAAAAAGGAAAAGATCGCATATAAATAAAATCAGAAATGAAAGAATACAAGTGACAACTGATACCTCAGAAATACAAGGGAATATAAGAACATACTATGAACAGTTGTCCACCAAAAATATGGGAAACCTAGATATAATGAATAAATTCTTTGAAAAATATAATCTTCCAAGTTTTAATCAGTCAGAAATAAAAAATCTGGACAAACCAATGCTTGCTAATGAAATCAACAATCAAAAAACTCCCAACAAACAAAAGCTTTGAGCCAGAAGGTTTCACTGGTGAATTTTACCAAACATTCAAAAGAATTAACACCTATCCTTCTCAAACTATTCCAAAAAACTAAGGAGGGGGAAAGGCAGCCAAACTCATTTTATGGAGTCAGCATTACCCTGATACTAAAAACAGACACAGACACAATTTTAAAAAAAGAACATTATGGACCAATATCCCTGATGAATGTAGATGCAGAAATCCTCAACAAAATATTAGCAAATGGAATTCAGCAATTCAATATAAAGATCATACAACATGATCAAGCGGGATTTGCTAATATAAAGATGCTCTTTTAATACGTGTATACCAATTAATATGGTACATCAGTAAACAAAATAAACAATAAAAATCACATGATCAAATCAACAGATGCAGAAATAGGATTTGACAAAATACAACATGGATTTGTGATAAAAACACTGAGCAAAGTGGGGATAGAGTGAACATAACTTAACATTATAAAGACCATGTATGACAAACCCACAGCTAACATCATACTAAATGGTGAATAGCTAAAAGCTTTTTCCTTAAGATCAGGAACAAGACAATGATGTTCAATTTCACCCCTCTTATTTGACATAGTCCTGGTCATAGCAATTTGATGAGAAAAAGAAATAAAAGTCAACTGAGGTGGAAAGCAAGAAGTAAAACTGTCATTATTTGCAGATGGTATATTACATATAGAGAATGCTAAAGAATCTACCAAAAAAACTATTAGTACTTATAAATGCATTCACTAAAGTAGCAGTTTAAAAAATTAACATTCAGAAATTAGTTGCATTTTTATATACAATATCAAACTATCAGAAACAGAAATTTAGAAAACGATCCCATTTACAATCTTATAAAAAAGAAACCTAGGAATAAATTTAACCAAAAAGATAAAAAACCTATACCAAGTAAACTGTAAGATATTGAAGAAAGAAACTGAACAATATACAAATAAATGGAAGTATATATCATGCTCATGTATAGAAAGAATTAACATCATTAAAATGTCTATACTACCCAATGCAATCAACCCTATAAAAACATCAATGACATTTTTCACGGAACTAGAACAAATCATCCTAAAATTAATATGGAACCAAAAACCACCTCAAAAAGCCCACACAATCTTGCTTGAGAAAAAAGTACAAAGTTGAGGCATCAGTTAACCTGATATCGAACTATACTACAAGGCCATAGTGATAAAAACAGCATGGCACTGGCATTAAAACAGACATGTAGATCAATAGAACAGAACAGAAAACCCAGAAATAAACCTACATCTATATAATCAATTACCTTATAACAAAGAAAGCAAGAATATACAATGGGGTAGAGACCATCTATTCAATAAATGATGTTAGGATAACTGTACAGAAACATTAAAAAATGAATCTGGATCACCTTTTTATATCTATCATATACAAAAATAAACTGAAAGTGAATTAAAGATTTAAATGTAAGACCTGAAACCATAAAATTAATAGAAGGAAACACAGTAAAATTTCTGACATTTTTCTTAGCAATATTTTTCTGATATATCACCTTGAGCAAGGGAAATGAAAAAAATAAACAAATGGGACTATACTGAATTAAACAGTTTTATACAGCAAACGAAACAATCAACAAAATGAAAAAGCAACCTACTGAATGGAAAAAGATATCCACCAATGACACATCTGATAAGTGGTTAGTGTTCAAAATATATAAGAAACTCATATAACTTAACACCAAAAATACAAACAATATGATCTAAAAATGGGCAGAGGACCTAAAAAGGCATTTCTTTAAAGAGGACATACACAGTCGCTAATTCCCAGGCAAATGCAAACTAAAACCACAATGAGATATCACCTCACACCTGTCAGAATGGCCATCATCAGTAAATCACCAACAACAATTGTAAGCACAAATGTGAAGAAAAGGGAACCCTGTTGCACTGTTAGTGGAATTATAAATTGGTGCAGCCACTATGGAAAACAGTATGGAGATTCCTCTAGAAATTTCCAGCAATTTCACTTCTGGGCATTTATCTGAAGAAATCCAAAACATAATTTGAAAAGACATATGCACACCTGTGTCCACTGCAATATTATTTACAATAGCCAAGGTATGGAAGCAACCTAAGTGTCCATTGATAGATGAATGGATAAATAAGATGTGGTACATATAAACAATGGAATTATTACTCGGCCATAAAAAAGAATGAAATCTTACCAATGTGACAACATGGATGAACCTAAAGGGTATTATGCTAAGAGAAATAAGTCAGACAAAGGAAAAATATCATCTGATTTTATTTGTATTTGGGATCTAAAAACCAAAATAAATAAACAAACAAAACAGAAACAGACTCATAGATACAGAGAACAAATTGATGCTTGCCGGATGGAAAGGTGGTTGGGAAGAAGGATGAAAAAGGTGAAAGGAGTTCAGAAGTACAAACTGCCAGTAATAAAGTCAGTCATGGGGATGGTAAAGTATAGCACAGGGAATACAGTTGACAATATTGTAATAAGTATGTGTGGTATCAGATAGGTAATAGACTTACCAGGTGATTACTTCATAAGTTATATGTGTCTAATCACTATGATGTATACCTGAATCTAATATAACATTGTATGTCAATGGTAAATGTAAAATTAAAAAAGAATAAATGAGACAAAGAGTAGCTCTTAAATGCAAAAGTCTAAGAAATTAGATAAGATCGATATAATGAAATGTTTGGCCAGGAACTGATCTTTGTCCGTGCCTGATGTATATAGGATGTTGGACAAGATGCTAAAAATTAAGTCCATGCTTCCTTTCATCTATGAACTGGTTATCAGTTAAGTACTCTGGTCTGAAAAATACCTCTGAAAGAATTCACATAGACTGACTTTATTTATACCAGAATTTAATATCAGTTTGATTGCTAAAATCATTAGAACTACCACTGTAAACTCAAGTGACATTGAAAGTCAACTCTCCTCTCCTCTTCCCTCCCTCCCTCTCCTCCGCCCTCTCCTTTTCATATCTGGAACACTGATATGTGAGCTCTATATATGTATTGTGCTAAATTTCTCCATTAAATGGCTCAGTTCAGGTTCCTTACATTGTGTATCACTGGCCATTCCCCTTATCTACATAGAACTGCCTGCTGTCTGTTCTTAGGATATTACTCTTACATTATTTTAGAAACCAGTATATAGACCTTGATCAGCACTGGAATCAGAAGCTGTATTTTTTTCCTGCTGTCATTCCCTTGTTTTCATGTCTATATAAGAGTGTGATAATAAGTGTGCTTACATTTCAAATTCCCCCTAAACTACTTTAATGTCAACAGAAGACATGGCATGAGGAACAGGGATCCTAATACAGGTCATCTCCATAGGCAGTCTTTAATTTTTGTGTGTAATTCCCTCCAAAACTTTACAACTTTTGAATCATAGCTGCTATTTCAAAGATCGCAATGTTACTAACAGAGTAGTCTGTTTTGATTGTTTAAAGGAGCTTTCCATACATATTATCTCAGTATTTTGCGATATTTTTAAAAGATATCTAACAAAATTTAACTACTCAACACATGGTTTAAGGCTGGTTCAATATTTATAGTTAAATTATTGTAAGGAGACACAGAACAACTGCTTTTAAAGATTAATGTCTTAGCCCTGGCTGGCGTAGCTCAGTGGATTGAGCGCGGGCTGTGAACCAAAGTGTCCCAGGTTCGATTCCCAGCCAGGGTACATTCCTGGGTTGCAGGCCATAACCCCTAGCAACCGCACATTGATGTTTCTCTCTCTCTCTCTCTCTCTCTCTCTCTCTCTCTCTCTCTCTCTCATCTCTATCTCCCTCCCATCCCTCTCTAAAATGAATAAATAAAATCTTAAAAAAAAACACTTTAAAAAAAAGATTAATGTCTTAATTAGAACCTCAACACAGTTAATTTAAATATATTGAACATCTGGACTTCCAGGCTTGGAGTGAAAATAAATTTTTTCTCATATAAATCCATAATTAGTTGCTTAAATTTTAAAAAAATATTGAAAAATTGAAAAAGAATAATAATACCTATTCTGTGGGCTACCAAGATGAAAATGAGACATGCAGGAAGAGCACTTAACCTGGTACCTGGAACACAGGAAACCCTCAATGAATGTTTGCTTGCTTATAGTTTTAATTAATCAGATCCCTACTAGTCACTTTGGGAAATACAAATTGCCGAAATGCTCCTAAACTTCGCAGGTAGCTGTAGCTGGCATCTACGTGTGGGCAGATCATGGTCACAGAGGCTGCCCTTACCCTAGTGGTCAAGCACAGTTGGGGTCTAGGTCCACTCAGAGTGGCCAGGAAGAGCTGAGGGGCCCTGCCCACCCTCCCTCACACTCTCTAATGGGGGCTTCCAGCCTCAGCACTGTGGCTCACTTTAGAATTTTGTCATCCATGGAGCCCATGTAGACCACATTCGTGGGCAGGCCCCAGTGCCACAATCTTCAGTCAGAGGTCAAAGGGATACCTTGGCCTCAGATGCTCTGCACTCTCCCATAGCCCCCACTGGGCTGGGCCTGGTTTCCCACAGAGACAATCCGCTTTAATCTCTTTCCCTTCCCTGCCTCACTTCTCTGGCAAGCAATTGTTTCCTGGCATCATCTCCCAAGTAACTGCTTGCCGTTGTGTCTTCATCTCAGGTCTGCTTCCAGGGAAGCCTAGCCTAACATGGTATAGGTGAGGCACTGCAGTAAGGGCCTGTCCTCATCACCATGCAGAGGGGAGAAGGAAGGAAGGCAGAAGAAGCTAGCAGGACTGTAGGCAGAGCCCACTCACATAGAGAAGGAGGTGGAAGAGGAGGAGGTAAGCCAACTGATAGTGTTAAGACCAAAGCTCCTGAAAGAAAACAGAGTGTATGCCATTGAGTCAAAAAAAGAACAGAGTGTATCTGAGATTCCCCAATTCTAGGGTACAACAGAGCTAGCAAATTTGTCAGAAGGATTCATTAGGCCAATTTTAAATGCTAAAGGCATCCTGAGACAATGAGCAGGGCAGTATGCAGCAAGTTCACCCAGCATAAATAAGGCTCTTAAATCCTTCCCTTGGGCCACATGAACACACATATAGAACTCAGGAGCTTCTGTGCCCTAGAACCTGGGGTCACTTTTCAAACAAGGATAGAATCACAGAATTTCTGGGATGGAAAGACTTGGAGGGCAGCTCCTCCAAGTCCCATCTGATACATTAACCCCTGCCCATCATTTCTGCAACACCCTTGAAGGGAGCATAAACAATGTGTGTATACAGATACATATACAAACATGTGCACACACATACATTCTCTCTCTATATCTCTCTGGGTTGCTACTGGTCAATTCTCCCAATGCTGTTTGCCTTGTACACCGCACTCACACATAGCCATTCACAGATTAAGGGGATTAGCTCTTATCAACAGCTTTGTACCTCCAAAGCTCTTACCAGCAAGAGCTGATTAGGTGAACATAGTCCCCTTTCCCTTAGCTTAGTATCAGGACTGTCCAGAAGGTATCCAGCCATGTAATATGAAAAATAGAGACATTTATTGAAAAATATACCAGATATAAGAAACACTGTACATAGGGCAATGATGCCTTAGTCCCCTTCAAAGTAGGTACCTTGGGACCTCACACAGTTCTCCCAGTTGTCATCAGCTGTCCCATCATATTTTCCTGGATCTCATTGATGGTCTGAAATCTCTTCCCTTTCAAAGGTGGCTTTAGTTTTGGGAAAAACCACAAGTCACAGGGAACCAAATCTGGGTTGTAGAGGGTCTGAGTCACCTGGGTGATGTGATGTTTTGACAAAAAACCCTTCACTAGATGTTATGCAAGAGTGGGCACATTGTGGTGATGAAACTGGCAATTATCAGTTGCCCATAGCTGTAGCTTTCTGAATCATCTGAATAGTTTCCATGGAGGGAATGTTCAAGACTAACACAAAACATGGTGCAGATTTGTTGCTCTAATCTCTCAGCCATAGTGAATGTGACAGCCACTCAGTACACATGCCCACTCAACAGCATCCACCACCCCCACTGACTAGTACAGTGAAGTCAGCATTGTTCATGTATGCACATTTCGGTCCACTCTCCTTGGCTGTCAGGTTACATAAATGTTGCACAAACCATTCTCATTATATTAACAATGGCTGGACTTTTTCCAGACAGACCTTGTATGTAGAAAGATTAGGACATGAATTAACAAGACCCTGTTTCTAGTCTTGGGCTGGAGAGCCATGTCTCCTTGTACAAAATATAGAGAAATAGTTATTATGATGTCCCATGCAAGAGATGAAGAAACAGAGATTATAGGTATCTTACTCATCTCCGGTCAGTGGGTAACTGGCTGAGCTGGGCTATAAATTTGGGCCTCTCCAACTCCAGAACCTGAGCTCTCCTAATTACAACTATATACAGATTGTACCTATTATCCTCATTATTTTCACTCCAAGGTTACAGGCAGAGACCAACCCTTGCAGCCCTGGATGACTGTTTAACCCACCTCCCCACCACTCACACACAGAAGTCTAATTACTAGGTCATCATGTGTTTGGAATGCCTTATGTTGCACAAACACTCAGGTTCATATTATCTGTCCATGATCCCTTTGGTCCTCCCCCAACTCTAAACTGTCAACAGCCACTTCTCCCCTTATTCCCCACCACCTGCCTACAAGAGTCCCTAGCTCAGGACTCCACACGTGGCAGAGTTCACAGCAATGGCAAGGCCTCAGACAGCTCAGAACAAGCAGAGATTCCCTCCTTCACAGATATCTCAGAGTTAAGACCTATAGCCAGTTACCATCCACCACAGACAGCTCAATTAGCCAAGTTGTTAAATGAGGGCTATATTTACAACTTCAAGTCTAATAATTCCCTTTACCTGAGATCTTTTGCCTTCATTAAAGTCATCAGTGCCTGACAGGAAATAATCAGATAAACTCTTAGGATTCCCACATGTCCTATCAAATGTCACATGCCCTATTTCATCATTTGGGACTCAGACTCAGTCAGTTCTTTCAAATGTTGTCACCTGTAAATAAAATTTGAAAAGGGTTTTGGGGGGTTGTTTTTTGTTTCAAAAGTCTTAATAGGATAGAAAATTTAAGACAACCAGGGTAATTAATTGCCCATTAAACATTATTGCTCAGTACAGTGAGGAAACAAAAAGTAATAATGTCCATACTTTCTAGGAACTTAGAGCCCTGGATGAGTAAAAATCAATACCAGACAAAACAATGAGGTAACAGATGAACAGACTCCTGTACTTAGAAACAAGGAAATCATTTTTTCATTCACTTATTCAATCAAATACCATCGACACCCTACTAGTAGTGGAGCCTATGATAGGTGGATATCCTGGCAGTTCACAGTCATGAGAGGTGTACAATAGGGATAGATATGGGTGTGTTCCCGAAGGATCTGGAGAAAATGTATTAGTAAGCAAGTGACTGGTAAGCAAGGTAAAGTGACAAACATGTCAGAAGAATGAACCAAGAATTCTGGGAATAGTTCAGAGAAGATTGAATCAGCAGGGAAAAAGCTCCATGAAAACAGCAGGACTTTGGTTGCAATTGGCCCCATAAAGGCCAATTAAGGAAGTAAGCTGGGTTACAGACTCCCCATCACTAGGAGTGGATGTTGTAACCTCAAAAGCACAGTGTTTCTTGCACAGCAAAAAGAACATTATGTTTAATCTTGGAAAATGAGCAGCAGGTGTGTTCACATTCACTGGCTTTCTCTCATGCCGAGCTTACTAGGCCTGGAGCTAGACCACTCACTCATTCTCTCCATGAACATTTACCAAAGACTGGTGCTAAGATGCCAGAGAGAAAGAGCATAGCCTCTGCTCTTACTGAGTGAGCTTACAGTCAGGGGGAGGGGAGAGAAATGAGCAAACTCCACCAGCAATACAGACAGGCAAGGGTTTGTGTGGGTAACTGCTTGCAGAGTACACAGAAGAGTGTGGAATGCAAACTGGAGTGGTGGGCAGTGAGTGATGCAGTAAGCCCAGAGGAAGTTAATCCTGAAAGACAGGTAGGAGGGAGATATGTAGGCTGTGACCATGAAAGCAAGAGATGATAACAGCATCTGAAATTATAATACACCATCATTTTTTGAGTGCCTACCTTGTTTTGTGTCAGAAACTATACTTGGTATTACACACACACACAAACACACACACACACACACACACACACACACACACACATATGCCCAAGCTCATGGACGCTTGAAAATTTTTATTTTTATTGTTTACACTATTACAGGTGTCCCAATCCCCCCTCTTCCTTTGCCGGCCCCCATCAATCCCTTGTCCCCTCCCTTCCCTCTGGCCACCACCACACTGCTTGCTATCTGTGTCTATGAGTTATGCATATGTTCTTTGGTTAATCACTTCACCATCTTTCATCCAGTCTCCCTTCCTCCCTCCACTCTGATAGCTGTTAGTCTGTTCCATCTGTCCATGCCTCTGTTTCTAGTTTGTTTGACAGTTTATTTTGTTCATTAGATTCCACATGTAAATGAGATTATATGGTATTTGTCTTTCTCTAACTGGCTTATTTCACTTAGAATAATACTCCACAAGTCCATCCATGCTGTTGAAAAGGTAAGAGTTCCTTATTTTTATGGCTGTGTAATATTCCATTCTGTAAATGTACCACAGCTTTTTTATCCACTCATCTACTGAGGGGCATTTTGGCTGTTTCCAGGTCTTGGCTATTGTAAATAATGCTGCTATGAACATAGGGGAACATATAGTTTTTCAGATTGGTGTTTCAGGATTCTCAAGATGCATTCAAAGTAGTGTGATCACTGGGGAAAAGGCAGTTATATTTTCTCATAATGTATTGATTATGCCATTACAGTTGTCCCATTCCCCCACTCTTTGTTCCCTTCCACCCTGCACACCCCCTCCCACTCACATTCCCACCCCCCCTTTAGTTCATGTCCATGGGTCATACATGTAAGTTCTTTGGCTTCTACATTTCGTATACTATTCTTACCCTCCCACCCCCCATCTATTTTGTACCTACCATTTACGCTACTTATTCTCTGTACCTTTTCCCCTTCCGCCTCTCCCACGCACCTGCTGATAACCCTCCACTGATCTCCATTTCTGTGATTCTCTTCCTCTTCTAGTTGTTTGCTTAGTTTGTTTTTGTTTTTGTTTTAGGTGTGGTTGTTAATAACTGTGAGTTTGTTGTCATTTTATGGTTCATATTTTTTTATCTTCTTTTTCTTAAATAAATCCCTTTAACATTTCATATAATAAGGGCTTGGCAAAAATGAACTCCTGTAACTTGACCTTATCTGAGAAGCACTTTATCTGCCCTTCCATTCTAAATGAAAGTCTTGCTGGATAGAGTAATCTTGGATGTAGATTCTTGCCTTTCATGACTTGGAATACTTCTTTCCAGCCCCTTCTTGCTTGCAAGGTCTCTTTTGAGAAATCAGCTGACAGTCTGATGGGAACTCCTTTGCAGGTAACTGTCTCCTCTTCTCTTGCTGCTTCTAAGATAATCTCCTTCATTTTTATCTTGGCTAATGTAATTATGATGTGTCTTGGTGTGTTCCCCCTTGCGTCCAACTGCTTTGGGACTCTCTGAGCTTCCTGGACTTCCTGGAAGTCTATTTCCTTTGCCAGATTGGGGAAGTTTTCCTTCACTATTTTTTTCAAAATGTTTCCAATGTCTTGCTCTTCCTCTTCTCCTTCTGGCACCCCTATGATTCGGATGTTGGAATGTTTAAAGATGTCCTGGAGGTTCCTAAGCCTCTCCTCATTTTTTTTGAATTCTTGTTTCTTCATTCTGTTCTGGTTGAATGTTTCTTTCTTCCGTCTGGTCCACACTGTTGATTTGAGTCCCAGTTTCTTTCCCGTCACTGTTGGTTCCCTGTACATTTTCTTTTATTTCACTCAGCATAGCCTTCATTTTTTCATCTAATTTGCTACCATATTCAGCCAATTCTGTGAGCACCCTAATTACCAATGTTTTGAACTGTGCATCTGATAGGTTGGCTATCTCTTTGTCACTTAGTTGTATTTTTTTTCTGGAGCTTTGATCTGTTCTTTCATTTGGGTCATTTCTTTTTTTTTTTTTTTTTTTTTTTTTTGGTGCACCTAAGCTGTAAGTGCCTAAGGCAGGTTCTACCAAAAATACTGATGTGGCCGACTGTCTAGGAATGTGCAGGTAAAAATGCTGGAATAACTTGTCCCAGTGTAAAAAGTCTACCCACATCCACACGACTGTGGTTCCTTGGAAGACAGTACATTCTTGGTGGAAGGGGTCATAGCTCTTTTAAGGCAGTTCTATTTTCAATTTTTTGAGGGAATTCTATAGTTTTCCAAAATGGCTGCACCAGTCTGCACTCCCACCATCAGTGCACTAGGGCTCCCTTTTCTCCATATCCTCATCAACGCTTGTTGTTTGTTGATTTATTGGTGATAGCCATTCCAACAGGTGTGAGATGATACCTCATTGTTTTTTTGCTATTGTTTTTGTTGTTTATAATGTTTGATATTATTTTTTTCACATTTTTTATTGTTGTTCAAGTACAGTTGTCTCCGTTTTCCCACCACTTCCCACCACCCCAGCCACCCCCACTTCCCCCCTTGATCCTATCCCCTTTTTGGTTTTGTCCATGTGTCCTTTATATATGTTCCTGAAAATCCTTCTCCCTTTTCCTCCCATTATCCCCAACCACCTCCCCTCTGGTTACTATCATTCTGATTTTAATTTGCATTTCTCTGATAATTAGTGACATTGAGCATATTTTCATATGTCTATTGGCCATCTGTATGTCCTCTTTTGGGAAGTATCTATTCAGGGCCTTTGTCCATTTTTTTAAATTCTCTATTTTAAAAGATTTTACTTATTTTACTTTTAGAGAGAAGGGAAGGGAGGGAGAAAGAGAGGGAGAGAAACATCAATGGGTGGTTGTCTGGTGTGAGGCCCCCTTGGGAGACCTGGACTGCAACCCAGCCATGTGCCCTGACTGGGAATCAAACCAGCGACCCTTTAGTCTGTAGGCCAGCTCTCAACCCATTGAGCTACACCAGCTGGGCCTTTGCCCATATTTTAATTGGATTTTTTGTCTTCCTGGTGTTGAGTTCTGTAAGTTCTTTATATATTTTGGAAATTAACCCCTTATCGCATAGATGTATCACTGACAAACAAGTTCTCCAACACAGTGGTTTAACTTTTCATTTTGTTGATGGGTTTTTTTTTGTTTTGTTTTGTTTTGTTTTGCTGTACAGAAGCTTTTCAGTTTAATGTACTCCCATTTTGTTTTTTTTTTCCTTTATTTTACTTGCCCTGAGAGATATATTACCAAAAGTATTGCTATGAGAGATGTCTGAGATTTTACTGCTTATGTATTCTTTTAGGATTTTTATGGCTTTGAGCCTTACATTTTATCCATTTTTAGTTTATTCTTGTGTATGGTTTAAGTTGGTGGTCTAGTTTCATTTTTTGGCTTGTACTTGTCCAATTTTCCTAACACAACTGATTGAAGAAACTGTCTTTACACCACTGTATGCTCTTGCCTCTCTGTCAAATATTAACTGACCCTATAGGTATGGGTTTATTTCTGGGGTCTCTGTTCTGTTCCACTTATCTAATGCCTATTCTTAAGCCAATACCAGGATGTTTTGATTACAATGGCCTTATAGTATAGTTTGCTATCAGGTATTGTGATCCCTCCAACTGTGTTCTTCTTTCTCAAGATTGCTGAACAAACTAGGGGTCTTTTTTTGTTTCATACAAATTTTTGGAATATTTGTTCTAGATCTGTAAAATATTTCATTGGTATTATAATAGGAATTATGTTGAATCTATAGATTGCTTTGGGTAGTATGGACATTTAATGATGTTAATTCTTCCAAATCATAAATGTGGTATATTTCCTGACTCATATCTTACTCAGTTTCTCAATTTCTTTATTCAATGTCCTATACTTTTCCAAGTACAGGTTTTTACCTCCTTGATTAAATTTATTCCTATGTGCCTTATTTTTTTTGTTGTTGCAATAGCAAATGAGATTTTTTTCTTAGTTTCTCTTTCTGATAGTTCATTACTGGTGTACAGAATGCCACCAATTTCTAAATGTAAAGTTTGTATCCTGCTACTTTGCCAAATATATTTATTTCTGTTGGAGTCTTTAGGGTTTTCTATGTACATCTGTGAATAATAAGTTTTGTAACAGGGTGCAGCCAAGAGGGGAGCCCCAAATATGGATTTGTAATAGGGTCCAGAAGAGCTTGGAGATAATTGGCTCCACACCACAGGGCCACACCTGCCCAGAATGCTGGCAGCTGTGGACAGTTATGAGAGGAGCCAGAAATGGGGCTGCATAGGAAGATTGGCGCTGGGATTTAAATGGAAGCACGGCAGCCATTGGGCATCTCTCTTTTGGGACCACACGTCTGTTTAGGACCATGAGGCTTGGGTGAGTCAGGACCACAAGGCTTTGGAAGTGCTCCCTTTTGCCACATGGAGGGTGCCAGGAGGACTGTGTGCATTTGTGGGGAACTTTAGTTTGTGTTATTTCAAATAAATAATAAATTCCTTTCCTTTTCACTGATCTCTGGTATTAAGAGACATCTTTCCTCAGGCGGCAGGCAACATGAACCCAGTAGGTGGGGAAGAACCCATGGAGAAAAAGGGGGCATCTTTTATATCATTCAGCCCCGCCCCCTCTGTTCTGTAACAGTTTTACTTCCTCCTTTACAGTTTGGATGCCTTTTTATCCTCCTCTTGTCTGATTGCTGTGGCTAGGACTTCAAGGACTATGTTGAATACCAGTGGTGAAAGGGGACATGCCTGTCTTGTTACTAATCTTGAAGGAAATTATTTTAGCTTTTGCCCATTGAGTATAATGTTGGCAGTGGGTTTGTCTCATGTGGCCTTTATTACATTGAGACATGTTCACTCTATTTCCACTTTGCTGAGAATTTTTACAATAAATGGGTGCCGGATTTTATCAGATGCTTTTTGTGCATCTATTAACATGACCATGTGGTTTTTATCATTGATTTTGTTTATGTGGTGCATCATATCTATTGATTTGCAGATACTACACCAACCTTGCATCCATGGAATAAATCCCACTTGATCATGATGTATGATCTTTTTTAATGTATTGCTGGATCCAGCTTGCCAATATTTTGTTGAGGATTTTAGCATCTATGTTCATCACAGATACTAGCCTATAATTTTCTTTCTTTGTAGTGTCTTTATCTAGTTTGGGAATTAGCATAATGCTGGCTTCACAAAACAGACATGGTAGTTTCCCCTCTTTGAATTAAAAAAATAGTTTAAGGAGGATAGGTGTTACTTCTTCTTTGACTGTTTTGTAAATGGCACCTGTGAAGCCATCTTGTCCAGGGCTTTTGCTTGTTGAGAGAGGTATTTTTTTTTATTATCATTGCTTCGATTTCACTATTTGTAATCTGACTATTCAGATTCTCTGGCTCTTCCTAATTCAGTTTCGGAAAACTGTATGTTTCTAGAAATTTATCCATTTTTCCAAGTTGTCCAATTTGTGGGCATATGATTGTTCATAATATTTTCTTACAATCCTCTGTATTTCTTTGGTGCCAGTTGTAACTTAACCTCTTTCATTTCTGATGGCATTTATTTGGGTCCTTTCTCTTTTTTTTCTTGATGAGTCTAGTAATGGTTTGTCAATGTTGCTTATCTTTTCAAAGAACCAGCTCTTGGTTTCAATGATTATTTGTATTGTTTTTTAGGCTCTATTTAACTTATTCCTGCTCTGATCTTCCTTATACTCCTGGCTTTGTTTGTCATTTTTTACAGTTCTTTAAATGTAAAGTTAGGTTGTTTATTTAAGTTTCTTCTTGTTTTCTGAGGTAGGCCTGTAACACTCTGAATTTCCCTCTTAGGATTGCTTTTACCATGTCCCACAGACAGGGTTGTTGTGTTCTCATTTTCATTTGTTTCAAGGTTACTTTGATTTCTTCCTTAATCTCATTGTTAACCCATTCATTGTTTAGTAACATATTCTTTAGTAATCATGACTTTGTGTGTTTTTCAGTCTTTTTTCCTGTGCTTGGTTTCTAGTTTCATACCATTATGGTCAGAGAAGATGCTTGATATAATTTCAATCTTCTTAAATTTACCAAGACTTGTTTTGTGTCTTAACATATGGTCTATCCTAGAAAACATTCCATGTGCACTTGAAAAGAATGTATGTTCTTCTGCTTTGGGGTGCAGTGCTCTGAAGGTAGCAATTAAATTCTGCTGATCTAGTGCATCATTGAGGCCACTGTTTCCTTGTTGATCTTCTGTCTGGATGATCTACCCAATGATGTCAATGAGGTGATAAAAATCCCCTACTGCCCTGGCTGGTATGGCTTAGTGGGTTGATCACTGGTCTGCAAACCAAAAGGTCAGTGGTTTGAATTCCAGTCAGGGCACATGCCTAGGATGCAGGCCAGGTACCCAGTTGGGGGCATGTGAGAGGCAACTGATCAATATTTCTCTCACATCGATCTTTCTCTCCTACTCCTTTTCCCTTTCCCTCTCTCTGAAAATAAATAAAATCTTTTGTAAAAAGTCTTTTGAAAATCCCCTACTATGACTGTATTACTGTTGATCTCTCCCTTTATGTCCATCAAAATATACTTTACATATTTAGGAACTCCTATGTTGGGTATATAAATGTCTATCAGAGTTAAGTCATCTTGTTGGATTGCTCCTTTTATCTTTATATACTGTCTGTCTTTTTTCTCTTAGCCTTTGCTTCAAAGTCTATTTTGTCAGATAAAAGTATTACTACTCCAGCCTTTTTTTCTTTCTATTTGCATGAAATATCTTTCTCCATTTTTTTTTTTTTTACTTTTAGTTTGTGTGTGTCTTTCATTCTAAGGCAAGTCTCCTGTAGAGAGTATATATGTCAGCATTGCTTTGTTATCCATCCAACTACCCTATGTCTTTTGACTGAAGCATTTAAGCATTTACATTTAAAATGATTATTGATAGGTACATGTTTATTGCCATTTTATTCTTTTAACTCTGTTCCTTTCCCCCCTCTTATTCTTATATTTCTGAAAGCAAGTCCTTTAACATTCCTGTGATACAGATTTGATGTTAACAAATTCCTTTAGTTTTTCTCTTGTCTGGGAAGCTCTTTATTTCCCCTTCTATTTTAAATGACAGCCTTGCTGAGTTAAGTAGTTTTGGTTGTAGGTCCTTGCTTTTCATCATTTTGAATTTTTCATGACATTTTTGTTGTGTCCTGAAATGTTTATGTTCAAAGATCAGCTGACAGTGTTATGGGAACTTCCATGTAGGTATTATCTGCTTTCTCTTGCTGCTTTTAAGATTCTCTCTGTCTTTAAACTTAGAAAATTTTATTATGATGTGTCTTGGTGTGGGTCTCTTTGGGTTCATCTGTTTGGGACTCTCTGTGCTTCATGAAATTGTGTGTTGTTTTCCATCAGCAGGTTAGGAAAGTTTTTGGTCAGTATATCTTCAAGTGGGTTCTTGATCCCTTGCTCTCTTTCTTCTTCTGGTATCCCCTATGATGTAGATGTTGTTATATTTCAAGTTGTCACAAAGTCCCTTTAAACTATCTTCATTGTTTTTCATTCTTTTTTTCTTTTTGCTGCTCTGATTGGGTGTTTTTTTTCCCACCTTGTCTTCCAATTCACTGGTTCGATCCTCTGCTTCACCCAACTTACTTTTAATTCCTTCTGGTGTATTCTTGATGTCAGATATGGTGTACTGGTACTTTTTCATGGTTTCTATGTCCTTTTTCATGCTTTGTAGTTCTCACTAAGTTCCTTGAGCATCCTTATAACCAATACTTTGAACTCTATATCTGATGGATTGCTTGTTTCTCTTTCTTTTACCTCTTTTTCTGAAGATTCTTCCTGTTCTTTCATTTGGGTCCTATTTCTTTGCCCCCTCATTTTGGCTATATTTTTGCATTTGTTTGTATGTGTGAAATAGATCTGCTATGACTCCCAGTCTTTGTTTGGTGGCCTTATGTAGTAGGTGTCCTGTGGAACTCAGTGGTTCAATCTCTTTGATCACCTGAACTAGGTGCTCTAGGAATGTCTTTGTATGGCTTATATAGGCTCTTCTGTTGTAAATGAGTCTTGATTGCTGTTGTCCTGTTCATGAATGGACTTGACCCTCAGGCTGGCATACTGTGAGGCTCAAACCCGTCCATAGTGTGCAAGCTGCCATGCAGGTGATGAACAAAAATAAATAAATAAAAATAAAAAAATAAAAATAAAAAAGTAAACTAAAGACAAAATGAAAAACTTTTCAAATTAAAAAATAATTAAATAAAAATAAACAAGTTTTAAATTAAAAATTTAAAAAATAAAAAAGGAGTAAAAGAGAAAAATTAGTAAGAAATGAAGATAGAAAAGAGACAAAGAAAAGAAAGAAGGAAAAGGAGAAAGTAAAGAAAAAGAAAAAAGAAAAAAGTTTAAAAAGAAAAAAGTGGAATTTGCTTTTACAGTTTAGCACCTCCTGTGATCTCCCTTTGGATAAGCTGTTTGTGAAGTTTGATTCTGCTCGGATGTTATCTGAAATTGGCCTCTTGATATGTTGGTTTTTGGCCCCTTGGGAGGAACTCTGGCGCAGGTCAATGGCAGGTGCTGTCTGTGACTGGCCTTCGGCAGCCTGAAGCTACAAGCAATCCACAGTTTACAGCTGTCTCTGCTGGGCCTAGCTGAAGAAGCCAGGAAGAAGCCAGCTGTGCTCCAAGGCTGGCTTTTACCAGCACCAGGTCTGATGGTGGGCCTGTAAATGTCCTAAGGCGTCTTGGAATCCACCTCAATCTGCCTTTGCCCCACAGGCTGCCTGCTAGGCTCACTTACTGAAAGGGCCTCTGGCTGAATCAGGCAGATGGGGTTAGTGGATCTCCTGTGAGGGGGAGGTGCTATTCAGACTTAAATGGTGGTGGTGAAGGTGGTGGATGTGATCATCCTCCCCAGACCCACAGGACTGAGTATATCCCAGATTTTTCCCTGACCTCAGCAGGGTGAAGTCTCTAGCAGTTATGCATGTGCAGCCTCTAGAGCCCAGAGGCTGGGTCTGCCAGAGGCCAGCAGAGCGTTTCTTGTGGATCTCTTGAGGGGAAAATGCCAGTCAGTTTCACAGAAAAGTAGGGGGAATGGCCCTACCCCAAAGTCAGTCACTGACATCCACTGAGTCTGCCCAGATCTCTACATCCCCACCTATGCCACTAACTCCTTAGCCAGGCTTAAGATATGCCAGATGGGGTGAAAGAGATTCCAGAGGGTGGGGTAATTGTTGTCCTTCAGGCTGATGCCTCTCAGAGAGATTGCTCTGTCCAGGAAAAATGGCTACTGTGGGATCCTGATGGCTGCCCCCCTTTTCTCTCCCCAGAGCCATAAACCCCGGACTCTTTTCAGGCTACTCCAGTACATATCACTCTCCCTCTCCTGGAGCCCAGGTTAAGTAGCTGTGAATGAAATTTTGTACGTCAGCCTTTTAAGAGGGTGCCTGTTTCTGCAGCAGACTCTACTTCTCCTTGGTGGGCAAAAGCACAGATGCTTATTCCCAGATCCAGTGCCCTGAGCTAAGGAGCTTGGCCTGGGGTTCAGGCTCTGCACCTCCCAGTGGGAACTTCCCGTAGCTGAGATATCCCTCCAGCACCTGAGCTGTCTCCTGTCAGAGTAGGGCCAGGCCCTTTCATGTCTCTGCCCTTCCTACCAGTCTCAACATGACTTCTTCTGCAACTCCTTGACTAAGATTCCTCTTTGGCTACTCTTTTGTTGTTTTTCAGGGTGGTTGTCCCCCAATTTATTTGTATTTCCAATTTGGTCTTGGGAGTGGAGGCATTCAAGATCCACATGCTCTACTTCTATCTTGAAGCCACCTGTAATAGTGTTTGAGTATGAGTGTTTAGGGTGTGGGTGGTCCTTACAACTATATTACACATTAAATATTATGATTCCTGTTTAATAAATGGAGACACAAAGACTGAAGAAGATTAAATTCTGTTCACACAGCCAGTAAGAGGCAGAGCTCAGATTTAAACCTGTCCCAGTTCAACTCACTATTCCACACTTTGGAACTATAGGGTTGAGTTCTTAGCCTCCTGGACTACTGAGCTTCCCAGATCAACAGAGCTGCAGAAGTGACCCAGTCAAGGGGCACAACTGTCCCCAGTTTCAGTTCCTCAGCCCTCTCCTGGTTCTGTTTTGAACTATGTGCCCAAAGCAGAGTCTCTCCCCATCACTTCCAGGCAGAAACTACAAGACTTAGACTAGATATTTTTCCAAGATTTCTTTCTCTGACATTCTGTGACTCCAGTTCTAATCTAAAAGTCCTGACTGAGCATCAATATGTAATTAGAAGCCACTCAGAGTTCCCTGTCTACATGTTTTGCTCAGGCCAGTCTGTGGCTTGGCGAGGATCCCCCATCCAGGAAAGGAGAGCTCCCCAGAGCAGGGAGTGGGGAAGAGGAGACATTCCCTAGAGCTCCAAAAGCTCGAAAAGCTGCAGAGGTTTCCTACTCCAGGGTCTTTCCTTCACTTCCCTGTTGCCTATGCTATTGCTCCTTTGAAAGCTTAGCGTGAGCTCCATGAGCCATAAAGAATGTACTGCATTGTCTCCTGAGAATGCTGCTCCCAATGGACAGTATCCTCCATGAACTGGCCCCCTACTGACCTAAAGTCCCCTGTCCTGTCTTGCTCCCTGCCCTATGCCCCCCACTGTCTGGGCCATCCCTGAGACAGGTGAGTTTACTATCAGGATCCTGAGGCCAGAAAATTGTCCTTCCAACCATCCCCTTCTGCCACATACATAGCAACCATGTTTTCATTCTTTTTTTTTTAATCTTTACCCAAGGATATAGTTATCGATTTGACAAGGGGAGAGGGGGTGAGCTGTGCAGAGGGAGAGATAGAGAGAGGGAGGGAGAGAGAGCAACATTGATCAATGCCTCCTGTATGCACCCCAACTGGGAATGAAACGCACAACCTAGGTATGTGCCCTGACTGGGAATCAAACCTTCAACATTTAGGTATATAGGACAACACTCCAACTGAGCCACCTGGCCAGGGCACAATACCATGTTTTCTGAGGCTTAAGGAAGGGGCCAGGAACTAGGAGTGCTGCACACAAGAATAAGCAATCTCATCCCTGAGTGTATATTTTGTCTTCATTATGCCACTGTGAAGATGATAATATATAACTAATAACATATTAATCACGCTTCTAATTTCCAAATGCTAAATGCATCATTAACATTCATGTTTTCTTCAATTACTTGCCTTGTTCTGGGAGAGGGGAGCAACTCAGCTTCTGACTAACTCCATCTCAGGGCTCATAAAAGGTAGTCTGGGTCTCCACCTGTACTGTGGAGAGGGGCAATGCCTGCTCCAAGCCTTCAGTGCTGCTGCCTGGCCGAAAGCAAGCTGGCCATAGATAATGCAGTTGAGGCCAAGATGTAAGAGGGAGAAAAAAAAGAAGGAGGAGAAGGCAAGTGGGAGAGAAGTGAGAGGGACAAGCAGGGAGAATCATATTTGCACCAAAGGATTATAGAGACCAGTTAGCCTAATTGCCTCATTTTGTAAATGAGATAACTGTGGCTCAGAGAGAGCAAGTGTGACATGCCCAAGATCACACACACACAGCAGGTTAGTAGAGAGAAGAGAAAAAAGAAGAGGTATGAAGGCTGCATACAGAAGAAGAAAAGGTGATAGAAGGGAAAGGTAGAAGAGGAGGGTCAGTAAAGATACAAAGAAAGGGAGAAGGAAGAAGTGGAGAGGGACAAAGGATTTGTTAGAAAGGAAGAAAACATCTTTAGAAGATGAAAGCTTAAAGTTGTCTTCAATTTTAACCCCACCTGGCTGGCACCCAGGCCCCTGAGGTGGAGAGGTTGGGCAAGGGAACATTACATCTCTGTTCCCTTGGGGGAGTGAGGGGTGGGGGAGCACTTAGGAGCTGGACCTCTGCCCCCAGCCACCAGAATTTAGCCAAACTAAATATGGTATATAATTAAGATGTCCTTACCCCTCAAGGGTGCTATCATAACTTCACTTGGAATTTGTTATAGGCATTGATGGCTACAGAATCAATTTGCAATTGTATTTTAACAAATGAGATTCAATAATCTCCCTGTCAATGGATTGCAGATCAGCCCTGAATTGAAGAGAACAGAAAAAAAGGTTCTTGTTGACAGGTCACTTTTTTTGCACAAGCTGCCATCTATCTAGCAGACCTGACCACCAAGGTCAGCACGCATTGGCATTTCCACAAGGGTGAGACTGGGAGTCTCCAAATCCACTGAACAGAGAAGCAGGGCAAGGGGCAGCAGGGCCAGTTTTTTGGGGGGCACTGTCTGGGCTCCCCAAAGACACAGGCCTTGTCAGTTCTGACCATAGTTAGAAAATCTACACAGGTCATCACAACCTACACAGTGCTTTGAAGTGATCAGCTGTTTGAGCACACAATGTAGGAGGTGGGTGAGGTAGGCATTATCACTTCCTCCACAATGAGGAAAAGCCTCAGAGGTACTAGAAGCATGTCCAACATTGCCCTTTCAGTAGGAGAAAGGCAAAGATCATGTGTGTTAATGACAACACAGCATTTAGCCACACATATGTATGCATATACACTCATGGTAAGGCAGAGTCTGCAGACTCCTGGAAGAGTGCAATAGGCATGGCTGGCCCTGACAGCCACTGCAAATGTGCCCCCTTAGCCTAGTGACTTTGAGCACTATCTAGGCTTGCATGCTGCCACCCATCTGTCTCTTCTTTTCTAAGCAAGCCCACAGCTACATGCTAGTCCAGGACCCAGGATGCCTGCAGCAATTTCCTCACTGCCTCTCCTTTCTGTTTTCTTGCATACCAGTTCCAGAATAATGTCTTAAAATGTCACTTTGACCTTGGTACTTCCTTCTCATAAACCTCTTATAGCTGTCTGCTTTCTGGTTTCTGTTCCTACCACTCACCTGAAAATGGTCCCCTGCCCCAAGCCCCATGACCCAAAGGACACTTTTCCTTCCTCATCCTACTGGGCCCTTTTCTCAGCAGCATCTGCCATTTCTAACTACTTCTTTCCTCTAAATCACCTCCCTGGGTTTCTGTGGGCTCATTTGCTTGTCTGTCCTTTCACCTCTCTGGTTGCTCCTCAGTTGACGTGCACTTCCTTGCACAGCTTGCCCCATGAATTCTTGTGTTTCCCAGCTCTTTCCTCCATCATCTGTTTTTCTTACCCCTTATGTGACTATTAAGTGACTTAATCTGAGTTTGGCTTTGGCTGAATCTCTACCCAAATGAAGCCTAAAGCTGTGTCTTAAACCCATATCCTTCTCTGGAATTGCAGATTCCATCAGTCAGCAGCTTACTAGATGTCTCCATGTGGCCACTGTTCAGGCAAACTCAACATGTACAAACTGAATTAGCCATCCCCATTTCTGTCCCCAAATGGCTACTCCTCCCAAATTATCTTTCTGAATAGTGTCACTACTCAACCAGTTGTCCTGGGAATAATCCACAACTCCCCCTCTGCCTTACCAACCATGCAGATGCCAGTAGTGCCCTGCCTATTCTATATGCCCTTGGCCAGCACCACCCCCATACCGTAAGCACTTCTGATGCCCTGAGGGCTTTCTCCTGCAAACCACAGTGCTGGGGACTTAAACATGGACACGACTTTGAGCTAATGAGGGTGGGAACTGGGTGATGAGTATCCCACCTTCCTTGCCCTTTGGGTGGGACACCTCAGAGGCATGTTCTTCACAAGTCCCCAGCAGAACTGAGTGGCATGTTTCCAAGCAGCAATCTGCTCTTCAAGCACCCTGCATCATCTTCCTTCCCTTCCTTATAAAAGTTGGTGCGTCTTGTGATCACCCCCTAATAAAGCCCTTACAACATAAATCCTGTTCTCAGGGTCTACCTTGCAGGAACCCAATTTAAATGCCCACCATCCTGGATCAGTAATCACTATCAAGCCCACTTCTTAAATGATTCCCTGAAGCTGTGTACTCCTCCTCCACCTGGGGTTCAGCCTTCATCATTTTTTACCTGGACTACAGAGCCAGTCCCCTGGTCTTGTCCTCTCCAAGCCATTCCCAATTATACATTTGATCATGGTATTACCTTGCTTAAAAGACTTTGGTGCACTCCCACTGTCTGTCTACAGGATGTAGCCCAAATCTTTATCCTCATGGCTTCAAAGGCACTCTGTAATATCCACTCACCTCCTGTCCACACTTCAGTCCCACTATGCTCCACTCTAAATCCTACAACCCCAGCCATACTGAGTAGTTTCCAGCTACAGAATAGGCTGCTTCACCCTTCCAAGACACACTCCAGGATGTCCTTGTTTTCCCTCAACCTTCTGCGCACTTACTCTCATCTAAACACTGAGCTCAAGGATCATCCCTTCTATAAAGACTTCCTTGCTGCCCCGTCGCCTCCCTGTGCCCTCCTGGGGAAAACTGCACACCTTTCTCTCCACGCTTACAGTTCCTGTGACCTGCTTTCTTTGATACCTGTGGCACTCTAGTGCCATAAATGGCATATATAACTTTCTCTTTGATGGTGAGGTAATAGCTTGTCATCCTAAAATACATAGGGCCTTGCTCAGTAACTGACACTTAGGTGCTCAGTAAGTATCATTTGAAAGCATGAGAGCTGGAATGGGTGAAATGAATGTAAGCCACTCACAGCATCTCCCTGACGTTCTGCCACCGGTTTGACCACTTTCTGCTGTGGAATCTGGAGATGTCTGGCAGAGCCCTGGCCCTTCCCCAAATGTTACAATACTATGTAAATAACTCTTCCCTGGGAATTATGCATGTGGCCTTCCTGTCCTGGGCTTGTGATAGTCCATGTCTAATGGGCTGTCATTGTGGCTCCTCAAGTGAGGCACTGAGGAATGTGAGTCTGATAACAGTGGCTTGGCCAGCTGGAGCAGAGAGGTGGGGCTGACAGAGGGAAGCCCCCAACCCCTCCAGATAGGGGAAACATCACATTGCCCAAGTATCCAAGTTAGTGTAACCAAGGAAGTCATTATGCTAAGCATTTGTTTGCAAAATTAGTAAGAATGATTGACAGGAAAAAGCATTCCTACCCACTTCCAGTCCCTGACTGAGGATGAAACCAGAGGATGCTGCCACAAGTCCTGTGTATCACAGGTGAACATGGCAGCAGAGAAGGTGCTGACCTGTTAGTCTAGCCTGGGAAAAGGATGGGATTGGTTGGGGGAGCTGGACCCTTCCAGAGCATGTGGAAGTTTGGGTCAGGAGATTTAAATGGAGAGAAGGGAGAAATGTGCTCTCTTCCTCTGTGTGGATGTGCTGGCTGGAGAATATGCAAGACTGGCTAGTCCTTGAAGCCATGTGGTCCATGGCAGCACTAAAAAGAAGGGAGCCTGAGGCTTGACAGTGGTGGGGAAAAAAGGGAGTTGCTTGGACGATCATGCAGTGGCCACCTATAATTCCTAAAGGATGACATTTTAAATGGGAGAAAAAACTCTGGGTGCAGCCTTGAACTGCTCTGGCAGGAGGTGGTAGGGTTTTCCTTTTTTGTGCCCTGGAGGGGATGGGCTCAGAAGCAGGTAACTGCCATCCTCTCAGATTGTGCAACTTTTTAACAAAAGTCACCTTTCCTTTTCTCACCAAACCTTTGCCTCCAGAATTTGCCTATGAGTGATGGCGGGCAGCCAAACCCCACTTTCTGTTTGGTAACAGGTCTATATTGGAAGGGTGGGAGTGGGAGAAAAGACATTTAATAAGACACTAATGTGGACCAATCTGGGCCCCATGCCATGAAAAAGGTGAGCCTGTTCTTGACTTCAGTGGCAAATGAGGCATGAAAACATATGGAAATGTAATATTCGATATATGGATGTATTTAATATTTTATAAGACTGGAAATTGGTTACTGAAGGTTTGACTGATAAATCAAGTGACAAAATAGATAAACTTTTTCAAGTGTCTGCACTTGATGTGTGCCATTCCCCAGGAGAAAAGTGGGAAAGAGAAAGAAAAGACTGTAATAACCAGAAACTTAGAGAATCCAGAAGGCAAACTACAGAGACCCCCTCAGACATACCCTCTTTCAAGACTCCTACCCTCACACATTCTTACCTACAAGGCTTCTCTATGTTGCCCTCCTAAAGGACTGTGTTCATTGAAAAAAAAAATACAGCAACTTCCAGTGGAATTCCCTCTAAGCAGCTCCCCCTGGCCCTTGTGGCCTCTCACTCCAGACTCAGAAAAAATGGTTCAGGTGCTTCTCTGTGCAGTGTGGCACTGAAGGGTCAGGGGTTTTACTTATCAGCCTCTGTACCACAGTGGAAACTTTCTAAGGGTCAAGACCAGGTCTTGCTCATTTAGAACATCCTGAACATCCCTGACAGAAAGTAGACCCTCAATACACATGGAACTTAAACTGGAAAAACAGAAACTCTTGTATCAAAACATGAAGAGCAGACAGCCCTGGAGAACCCACCATGGTCCAAAGGGCTAAGCTAGGAAGTTGCTGATGGTTTTCAAGTCGCTCTTTTGTTTGTGAAGATTTTATTCATTTATTTTAGACAGAGGAGAAGGGAGAGAGAAAGAGAGGAAGAGAAACATCAATGTGTGGTCACCTTTTATACACCCAATACTGGGAACTTGACATGGCCACCAACCCAGGCATGTGCCCTGACCAGGAATTGAACTGGAGACTCTTTGGTTTGTAGGCGAGCACTCAGTCCACTAAGCCATACCAGCCAGGGCTCATGTTACTCTTTCACATAAACTTCACAAAGCCCCTGCACCCTAAGTATTATTTGTCCTATGTAGCTGGTGAGGGAAATGAGGCTCAGAGAGATTTTGTTGCCCATACCTAATTCTATTCTGTGTGCTCGTGGATGACAGGGCTACCCACTCTCCTGCAGTAAGCCCCGGCAGTGCCTTGAATGTGGCAAGCCTTCAAATACTGGATGCATGAATGAATGCTTATTTCTAGCCTCCTTCAAATACTCATTTGGATGTTTAACAGCCCTCACTGACAAATAAATGACACGTTGATCTATTCCAGTGGTCCCCAAATTTGTCCTGTCATCAAAATCACTTAAGGAATTTTTAAAAATTTAGAATTCTAGGTCCCATTCCTGGCCACTTTAATGACGTCTAGGTTGGGGTCGGGCCATACACATTTTTTCTTCATTAAAGCTTCCTGATGACTCTGACGATGAGGTAGATTTGGGAAACACCAATGCAGCCTGCTAAACCTCTCATCCACATCTTGATTATGTTTTCTCCAGCTCAGACTTAACAACTGATGGAGTCTAGCTGGCTCCTTCCTGAGATCAGAGCTCATTCTGCCTATTATCATCACCCCCACACCCTTCACACACTTCTTTTTCTTGTGAAATCCTCCCGTGTCCTCATCTATCTTAAGGTCACAGATCCCTCTGCTTGGTAATAACCATGACCTCTCCTGGCTGATTTGACACCCAGGTCTGGGCACAGCCCAGTCAGGGCTTAACCCAGCCCCATTCTGAAACCTGCCCTGATAGGACAGTCAGCTCTTCCTAAATAATGCTCCTCCTTTCTGCCTAAAATAAAAGTTACCTTTAGTTAGTTCATCTATTCCTAAGAAAGAAAAAGAAGGAAACTATTCAAGGGGGTGCCAGAATGAAATGGGATAGTGAGAAGTTAGGAGGATTCCTTGGCAAGTTGACTAGAGAAACTGAGACCGATAGTTCAACACACTGGCTGAGCAATTTATAGCCAGATGCAGAGGTACTTCCCTAGAGACAACATGTTAGGCCTCAGTTGTGTTTCAGCTCCATGCCCAGAAAAGTGGCAAAACCAGGCGGGTGATCCCAGGAGCACCTGCAATGACTGATGATGCCCTGCCCGGTCACTGACCAGTCAGTGGAGACTATGACCCTGAAAGGGTGAACATGGAGAGCTGATGCATATTCTGCTGAGAACCTCCCCAGAGACCACTCCCAAGATTCCCTTCTGCAAGGAAGAGATAAAAGCCTCAAGAAAGAGGATCCAGTGTACACTCTCCCTCTGGGGAGCAGCCTGATCCATTCCCTTCCCCTTTTTCCCTCTCTTCTTTCCCCACAGGTGTACATCTCTTAAACTCTAAGGAGACCCCATGAGACTTGCAACTAGGAGAGCAATGGGCAACGGCAGCTTGTTCTGGGCTAATACCCTGAAACTGTCCCCAAAGCCCCCTTTCCTCTGACTCTCCAGAGAGCCAAAGCAGCCCCACCTAGGCTCCCCTGTTGCTTCTTCCATGCTGAGCCCTTCATTGTTTTACCATCCCCAGCTTTAATAAATGAATCATTGTCACCTGGACTCATGTTGTGAAATCTTTCCTACATAAAGTCAAGAACCTATACACTACAGCTGGCTGCAGGCAGACACACTCAGGCCAGGCATGCTGTTTGATAACAAGGGGTCCTCCCTCGGCACTACTCACATGTGCAGCTGGATAATCTTTTGTTGTGGGGCTATTCTGTACACTGTGGGATGTGTAGCAGCATCCATGGTACCTCAACTTGTGATAACCAAAAATGTCACCAGACATTGATGAATGTCCCAAGGGGGCAAAACTATCCCCACTGAGAACCAAGAAGTGAAACCTTCAAAGAGCACTGAACTTGAAGGCAAAGGACTTGTCTTTGAATCCCAGCTCTGGCCCTACCTCTCATAAAGATTCCTTTGTCTTCAAAATGGGGTCCGCGATATCCCCCCAATGCAGGATTGTTGTGAAAAGTAAATATATTACATTAAATTCACCAACTTGGGTGAACATACCTAGAACAAATTGAAAAGACTTTTAGAGCAAGGGTGAAAAGCAAATCTGTAGGGGCAACGGTATGCAGGTAAGCCAGTAAACAACTAAGTAAACAAGTACAAAGCTGTGATTAGCAGTGTTTTCTGATGTCTATGATGTGAGTATGCCAATGGTAAGCTACCAACCTGGTGTTAGTGAATGGGGGAGAGATATGCAGAATAACTCTCATGAACCAACCAAGCCAGTAAAATATGTGTGACCTGGGCAGGCATGTGGCAATGGTGAGACATAGGCCTGTGACCTTACTGAAAAACATGCCCTAACCAAAGGCATTCAAAGTCATTTAAAAGCAAAAGCATTTCTTGCCAAACAAAGCATAGCTGCCAGCAGGAGACTGCCCACCCATTTATGATCTCAGCTTTGAAGATACCCCATCAAAACAATCATTCCTCAGGCTTCCTCCTTCTCTTCTGCTTTGGGCTTCTATTGCCATAGCTAACACCGAACACAATGTACAAATTTTTAGTATTAATAAGATACTAATGACAACAGTCAGAAAAGTCAGGTATGGCAGATACCTTCACATCCAATCAACGGCATCAACTAGGACAATGGACTTTGGGTTCAGAAAGTTCTATGTTCAAGCCTCCTTCTGCAAGACTGAAGCATGCTCCTTCGTTTCTCTGGGGCTTTGTTTTCTCAACTGCAAATGGACTATCAATGCTCACCCTCTAAGGACTATGATGAGGCTGGCTTCAGAAAAAAATGTCTATAAGATACTAAAACCAGCTCCTTCCTCTACAGGCCAGTACTTCCCACTCCCAGAAGGGGACTAGTAGTTCCTGAATTATACTGCAGGGCCTGGGAGGAGCCTGCAGGGTGATAACCGAGTTCTACTTATCCAACTGAGTCTGCCCCAGGAAGCAAAAACTCTTTTCATCAGTTGAGAATGGCAAAAGGATGTTTTCAATATCCTCATCATTAAAAAGAAGCCAGAGTGGGGATCCAGGTCTTGTCAAAGGTAACAAAGAAAAAGGAGGGGCCTATCTGCATGAGGCTGGCCTCCAGGGGCTCTCTTAAGTAGAGCAAGCTAGAAATTAGGGAGCTGCTGAAGGAGAAAGGAGGATGAGAGCTGGCATAAGACAACCCCAAGGGACCTGGCTGATGACTCAGCTGGTGAGAGGAACCCGGGCAAAATCAAATGCCACAATCAAGGGCCCAGAAACTGAGTCCATTTCAATGTTTCATAAGTTGGGGGACATGCCAAGCCTGGGGCTGCTCACTCAAAGAATGGCAACTCTTTAACCCCATGTTCAGGAAACAAAATAGGAAAACTTGCCCTGTATTTTTCAATCACTCCTGCAGCAGGCCCTTTTTTCTATCTCATTAACTCTGAGCTAGGAATACCATATGGCCCAGCTTCATATTTGCTCCCTTTTTGAGTCAGTTTTACCCCAAACTCAAGGTTGCTTTGTTTGTGTGTGTTTGTGTGTGTGTGTGTATGTGTGTGTGTGTGTTTTCTTTTTTCTTTATCTTAATGGACAGCCAATTTTATTTTATTTTAAGGTATTTTTTATTGATTACACTATTACAGTTTTCCCCATCTCCCCCTTTTATCCCCACTCTGCCCTGTACCCCACAACCCTTCAGCATTCCCCCACACTTAGTTCATGTCCATGCATTGTACATGTAAGCTCTTTGACTTCTCTGTTTCCTATACCATTTTTTATCTCTCCCCTTCTATTTTATGCCTACTAATTATGCTTCTTCTTCCCTGTACCTTTTCCCCCTATTCCTCCCTTCCCCCTCCCCACTGAAAACCCTCCATGTGATGTCCATTTCTCTGATTTTGTTCCTGTTCTACTCATTTGCTTACTGTTTGTTTTCACTGTTTTTCTTTTCCTTTGGGTTGATTTGTTGATAGTTGTGAGTTTGTTATCATTTTGCTGTCCATATTTCTGATCTTTTTCTTAGATAAGTCCCTTTAACATTTCATATAATAATGGCTTGACAAAGATGAACTCCTTTAACTTGACTTTATCTGAGAAGCACTTTATCTGCCTTTCCATTCTAAATGATACCTTTGCTGGATAGAGTCATCTTGGAGGTGGGTACTTGCATTTGATAACTTCAAATACTTCTTTCCAGCCCCTTCTTGCCTACAAGGTCTCTTTTGAGAAATCAGCCAATAGCCTTATGGGAACTCCTTTGTAGGCAACTCTCTCCCTTCCTCTTGCTGCTTTTAGGATTCTCTCTTTGTCTTTAATCTCAGGTAACTTAATGATGATGTGCCTTGGTGTGTTTCTCTTTGGGTCCAACTTCTTTGGGATTCTCTGGGCTTCCTGGATTTCCTGGAAGTCTATTTCCTTTGCCAGACTGGGGGAGTTATCCTTCATTATTTGTTCAAATAATTTTTCAATTTCCTGTTGTTGTTCTTCTCCTTCTGGCACCCCTATAATTCGGATATTGGAACGTTTCAAGTTGTCCCAGAGGTTTATAAGTCTCTCTTCACTTTTTTTTTTGAATTCTTGTTTCTTCATTCTGTTCTGGCTGGATGTTTATTTTCCCCTTTTGTTCCAAATCATTGCTTTGAGTCCTGGTTTCCTTCCTGTCACTATTGGTCCCCTGAATATTTTGCTTTATTTCATTTAGGGTATCTTTCATTTGTTTTTTTTTTTTTTTTCATTTTTCGATCACGATCAATCAGTTCTGTGAGCATTTTGATTACCAGGGCTTTCAATTCTCCATCAGATAAGTTGGCTATCTCCTCATCACTTAGTTCTCTTTCTGAAGTTTTGCTCTGTTCTTTCATTTGGGCCATATTTCTTTGTCCCGGCACACCCGTCTAGTTGTTCTGGTTGACTTCTTCTTTAATTCCTTGGTTGTTGGAGTCCCATGCAGTTTGATTTTCTGGCACTTCTGGTTGTTTATTGATTTTAGATTGGTTGTTATCCTCCTTTTGGTTGTGCAAGAAAGCAAAGGGTTTCTACCTACACCTCCATCTTAACCGGAACCCCACAGTTGCTTTGTATTTTCCACTTCCAACATGTGTAAAGCCTTTTATTCTTTATTGATTCACTCATCTTAGCTCCTTTGCCTTTTTAAAATATATTTTATTGATTATGGTATTACAGTTGTCCCATTTCCCCCCTTCATTCCCCTCCACCCTGCAGATCCTCTCCCACCCACATTCCCCCTCTTTAGTTCATGTCCATGTGTCATAAGTTCTTTAGCCTCTACATTTCCCATACTATGCTTGCCCTCCCCCTGTCTATTTTCTACCTACCATCTAAGCTACTTATTCCTGAACCTTTTCCCCTCTCTCCTCTTCCCACTCCCCTGTTGCTAACCCTCCAAGTGTTCTCCATTTCTGTGGTTCTGTTCCTGTTCTAGTTGTTTGCTTAGTTTATTTTTGTTTTTCTTTAAGGTGTGGTTGTTAATAATTGTGAGTTTGCTGTCATTTTACTATACATGTTTTTTACCTTCTTTTTCTTAGATAAATCCCTTTAACATTTCATAAAATAAGGGCTTGGTGATGATGAACTCCTTTAACTTGACCTTATCTGAGAAGCACTTTATCTGTCCTTCCATTCTAAATGAAAGCTTTGCTGGACAGAGCAATCTTGAATGTAGGTCCTTACCTTTCATGACTTGGAATACTTCTTTCCAGCCCCTTCTTGCCTGCAAGGTCTCTTTTGAGAAATCAGCTGACAGTCTGATGGGAACTCCTTTGTGGGTTACTATCTCCTCTTCTCTTGCTGCTTCTAGGGTTCTCTCCTTCATTTTTATTTTGGCCAATGTAATTACGATGTGCCTTGGTGTGTTCCCCCTTGCGTCCAACTTCTTTGGGACTCTCTGAGCTTCCTGGACTTCCTGGAAGTCTATTTCCTTTGCCAGATTGGGGAAGTTCTTCTTTAGTATTTGTTCAAATAACTTTTCCACTTGTTGCTCTTCCTTTTCCCCTTCTGGTACCCCTATAGTTCAGATATTGGAATGTTTCAAGATGTCCTGGAGGTTCCTAAGCCTCTCCTCATTTTTTTTTGAATTCTTATTTCTCAGTTCTTTTCTGTTTGATTGTTTCTTTCTTCCGGTCCACTCCATTGATTTGAATCCCAGTTTTCTTCCCACCATTATTGGTTCCCTGTGCACTTTCCTTCATTTCATTTAGTGTAGCCTTCATTTTTTCATCTAATTTGCAACCAAATTCAACCAATTCTGTGAGCATACTGATCACCAGTGCTTTGAACTGTGCATCTGATAGGCTGGCTATCTCTTTGTCGCTTAGTTGTATTTGCCGTGGGGCTTTGATGTGTTCTGCTGTTTTGGCCATTTTTTTGGTGGGGGGTTCCTGTTGTGCCTGTTATGTATGAGGGGCGGAGCCTTAAGTATTCACCAGGGTGGGGCAACCCAGTTGTTGGGCTGTGAAACTGTATGTGGGGGCAGGGTCCGAGAGAGAACAATGGCACTTGTTCCACTCTGTGGGATTTCTATCCCTTCCACCACTTCCCCCAAGCAAACTGGGCCTTTCTGGTGCTGATTCCCAGGTGGGTGGGCTTGAGTACATTCTAGGACCCTGTGGGCCTCTCCAACAAACTCTCCTGTGAAGCTGGGAGTCTCTCCCGGCACCTCAACCCCCACAGGTGTTTTCAATCAGTGTTTTGAGGCTTTATTTCCTGGCAATGGGATCCTGGGTTGTGTGGTCTGTCTTCCTCCCCAGTTTCGCCTGGTTAATCTGCATACAAATATGGGACCACCCGGTCAGCCAGCCACCTTGTGCATAGTGCCTTGCTTCATAATCACTGCCTCTCTGGGTCTGGCCGTTGCCACCCCGTGCCCAGGGTCTGCCAGCTACCACCTGTGCACCCAGGGTCTGCCCACTGCCATGTTGTGCACTGGGGGTGCTTTGCATGCCCAGTGCCATTGCTTTTTGTGCCGAGATGCCTCTCAGCCCAGCCATCTGACTCCACCCTACCTACCAGTCTGGATGCATGTGTCTATTTTAACTCCTTGGTTGTCAGACTTCCATACATTTCAATTTTCTGTCAGTTCTTGTTGTTATTTTGTTTCCATATTGTTGTTGTCCTTATTTTGGTTGTGCCAGGATGCACAGTGTGTCTACCTACACCTCCATCTTGGCTGGGAGTCTCTTAGCTCCTTTACTTTTAAGAGTGATTCCAACAACCACAAAAACAAACAAATGAAAAAACAAACACCACACCCAAAATATTAAGAGACAAGATGCTTCCAAATGCCAGCAAAGGAGGAAAGCCTCCCCTCCTTACTATTGTCCATCTGTCTTCAAACAAAAAGCCACTGAAGTGCTGTGTGATGTGAATCAAGTTGCTTGCCCTGTGTGGGCCTGAGGCTCTTCTTGTCCACAATGAGGGAGTTAGGATAGTTCTCACCAGTGCTTAACCACTTCTAGCATCACTGACCTCTTTGAGAATCTGATGAAAGCCAAATATTTACCTCCAATTTCACTCTCTACACAAAGTGTTCCCTGTCCAGGGCTCCCAGAATCCCTGACAACCGTCTTGAGAGGAGTCTCTGGAGCCCTGAACAGGATTTTCTACAGTCCTCACTGGAGAAGTAAAATGAATGTCCACATCTTTCCTCAGCCCTCTATTCAAGGAGTAGACAAAAGCCAAGAGGTCCTTCCTGGGGGTCCCCAAGAGTGGAAACCCCAGCCTGAGGCACAGCTTCTGGAAGGCTGTTATTCAGGCAACCAGAGCTGATTTGACATTTGTTTAATTTGAAGCAAAACTCTTTACATTTTTTCTTTCTTTTCTTTTAAAGATAAAGAGGAAAAAACACTCTAATAAAACCTTTTAGTATCTTGTGCTAGTGGGACCCATAAAACCTGACAGCACCTAAGGAGTCGGCCATGCTGAAAAACCAGCAGGCTGGGCACGGAGGGGCTGGTGAGAGGATCAGCTTCAAGGAGTTTCTGTTTTCTGAAGGCAAATGATACAGCCTTCAGTGATGTAGTCTTCAGCTATACAGCCTTCAGGGTCCCCATGTTGAAGGTTTCCCTGTCTCCCCTTCCCTTTCTACCTTGGCAAGTGGAGCAACCAGTTGCACTTCTACCTGAATCAGAGGTACAGCACCACCCTCCCTGGAACCTTCCACCAGAGGGCATCAGGCCTGGAGGATCTTGTGGAATTTGACTTGCTTCAGGAGTCATTCACCAGAGAAGGATGAGCTAGAAAAAGGCCCAAGGGGATTATACCTCCTGCTGCCCTGTTCTCTCCCTAGTGGAAGCAGAGTTTCAGGGCAACCTTGCACCTAGGCCTGAGGGTCCATACCCCAATCGTACTCAAGGCAGGCTGCTTTGAGACTAGTTTCACAACTAAACCTCTGATTCTAGCCTTAGAATTAGAAGCACAGGATGCAGGCTGGGGGCCCAGAAATACAGAATTGAAGGTGGCACTGGCAAAACACACACTCAATCACTGCACTGATTCATCTGAACCTTTCCCTGCTCTAAAGGGCCTGAAACTCTGGTCTTTGTTTCCCAGATCAAGGGGAGAAACCAGAGCATGCTATTGAGCCAGGACAGTGAGAAGCCAGGAGAATTCCTTGGGGAGTAGAACAGGGAAACTGAGACTGAGAGCCAAACAAAGTGGCCCAGCAGTTTACAGCCAGATGTAGATGGTCACCTCCCTGGAGACAACATCCAGGCCTCAGTTGTGTTTCAGCTCGAGGCCCAGAAAAGCATCAAAACCAGGTGGGCAATGCCAGGAACAGCTGTAATGACTGAAGGCCCCTGGCCCTGTCACTGACCAATCAGTGGAGCCCAGGACCCTGAAAGGGTGCACCTAGAGAACTGATGTACATCCTACAGGGACCTCTCCTGAGACCTCCCCTAAGCTCTCCACCTGCAAGAGAGAGATAAAAGCTTTAATAAACGTCCCCTCATAGTCACCTGGACTTGTGCTGTGAAATATTTCCTACATAAGTCAAGAACCCACACACTACAGCTGGCCCCAGGCAGACCCACTCCGGGTCAGGTCCCCATTAGGTAATACTATGAGCCCTAGAGAAGGGCTGAGGCATGGAGCACAGAACTTTCCTCCTGTTTCTTCCCTGCAGCTATAATACATGGATCTGGGACAGTTCCTACTACCAAGGCCAAACATGAACTGGTCCTGGAAATAAAAACAATGAGAGACCAACAATAAACTGACTAACAATAATTGGTCAGTTATGAGAACATGGATAAATTACCAAAAGGAGGTATTATTTTGTTTTGTGTTTTCTCATTTGTTGCATGTTAAAAAAAAAGAAAGAAAGAAAAAAGAAAGAAACATCTGTCTGGAACAGCCTTGGTGTCATCCTGTCCAGATGTAGAGGAACAGTAAGACCCACCCTCTCCAAACCTTTAGCATACAGGACCAGGAACTGTGAAATGGCTTGTGTGGGAGACTGCAGAATGAACACAAAGTATACAGACTTCCCACCCCTGGGTGCATGTCCTTTGTAATGGGACCTCTAGACCTTCCCATCAATGAGGTCTTGTTCCCCAACCGTAGAATCCAGGCTTGGACATGTAACTTCCTTTGGCCAATCAGACATGAGCAAACCTGAAATCACAGAGATGCTGAAAGTGCTTGTGCATCAGGGCTTCCCTCTTCTAAAAATCTTCTACCACCATGCAAACAAGTAAAGGCAGACAAAACTTAACCAGCAGAGTTATTCTCAAAGAGGAAGGATGGATATTTTTATCTACTTCTACTTAGAAAATATGTGAAGAAACCACACCAGGACTAGCATCCTGGAAGGTGAGAGACCATCTGATTCTTGCCTCAGCTAATATTAAAGGAGGCCATCCCATTCCCTCCAGCCCCAGTCAAGGCAGCCCAGATCAAAAGAGCCATTTAACTAACACAGAACCATGAAATACAATAAAGTTTCTTGTCTTAAGCCATTAAGTTTTGAAAATTCTGTTACACAGTGGAAGTTCAGCACTATCCTCTCTTTGGGCAGACAAGACCAAGAAGGCCAGGAGAATGTCCCTGGGGCCAATGAAAAAGATCACTAACTCAGCATCTCCATGCTGACAACCCTTTTGCTAAGTGCTAGCTGCATGTGACTTTAGGCAAGACACTAATAACTCACTGAGTCTCACCTTCCTCCTCTGCATACTGGGGACAGCAAGTTATTGCATAATATTGTTGTAAGAGGGAACCAGAGAATAAATGGGAAGAACCCTGACACATAGCAAGTGCTCAGTAAATGCTTATCTCTTATTCAGCCAGACTACATGGTCAAGGTGTCTTCCACCTTGATTGCAAAAGAATAGAAAATGCAGAAAAAATCCCAAGAGGAACCCACTCTCCCTGACCCCAGACCAGCTCAAACTGCAGGGCCATGCAAGGCAGGAGGGAATGTCTGTAGCTCAAACAGCTGCTCAAACTGTTGCTGAGGCACTTGGTTCCTAATATCTCTGAGGAAAAAGATGTTTCATCCAACATTCACTGCATCAGCAACTCTGTGTATAAAATATAGAAAAAATAATGTCTTTATTCATCCCATCAAGCAGTAATTAATGCCCCAAACAGGAATGTTTGTGGGCAGACACTCTGGTTTCTAAAAGCCAAGCCAGTTTCTAATTGGTCTAGTGAATAGCTTTGGTTATTCAGAATAACCAAAGTTATTCATGTTTATTCAAAATTATTCAAAGTCACAGAACCATGTATTTCATGTAAATACATGGTTCTGTACTTCATGGTTCTGTGTTAGTTAAATGTTAGTAGGTCACAGAAGCTGTTGAAGAGAGACTTGTGCACAGAAGCAACTTCCCTTCTCTCTTTACATCCTTAGAGAAAAATTTAGAATGCTGCACTGTGTTAGGAAATTAGACAAAGTGGGAAATAGGCAAAACACACACAGCTCAAAACCTGGAGGACCCCCACAGATTCCTTAATGTAAGCATGATGGCAAGACCCTTGGCTGAGGCAGCCAAGAAAGACAGAGAGGCAATTTTATTTTTCTTCTTTAAAAGCAGCAGCTGAAGAGATTGCCTTTATGTTACACAGACACTATGTTGCCCACCTCCAGGCCCAGCTGAAGGAGCTGAGGGCTGAGGCAGAGAGCAGGGCTAGGTCAACAGCTAATGGGTAGAACCAGCCAAGATGGGAAAAGAAAGGAGGGGAAACTGGCAATTACTGGGCTCCATGGTGTGTCGGGTCCTAGAAGAGATGCTTTCATGCACTGTCTCACTGAGTGTGTCCAAAGACCCTATGAGGGAAGAAGTATCACCCTATCACACTGAGAAAGGACTTGCTCCTGGTCATGCAGCAAGTAAGGAGCAGAACCAGACTGCAACCTAGGAGGAAAGGGATCAACCCTCCAAGGTGAATGGAGACACTTCTGACAACCAGAGCCCCCAGGAACAAAGCTACCTGAGACTGGCCTACATGAGGCTGATGTGTCCCCAGCTCTGGGAGTAGCCACCATGTAGGCCAGGGGTCCAGGGCCCCCCTAGTATTACAAAGAAGCACCAGGTGAAGTGAGAACTGGGTGAAGTACAAGTCTAGCTGCTGAAGCCCCTTCTCAGTCCCACCCTCTTACCATTCCTACACATACCCTTCCCACCTCCAAAGTTCCCTGCTTCTTCTACATGTTTTACAGAGGCAGATAAAATGATACAGATTTATAAACAAAGACACACACACACACACACACACACACACACACACACACAGGTATACCCATTCTTCTTCTTTGGAAATAACTTTGCTGGCTTGAACCCCACTCTATTTCTCCTCCAACTTCCTCTCTGATGCTCTCCCTGACACCCTATAGCCTGCTGCCCAGGCAGAATTCATTCTTCCATCCTCTGTGTTCCCTTTTTTGTCCCATACTCATTATATTGTATTCTATTTCCTGGTTAGTAGACCTGTGTCCCTTTCTAGAATGTGAGAATACAGACAATTTGTTATTCGTCTTTGATCCTGACCACTTAGCACAATGTTTGACACACAATGGGCACTCAAAAATAGTAGTCAAAGGAAGTGATTCAACCACAATTCTTTGAGTGCCAACTATGAGCTGGGTGTTAGGGATACAGTGATAAAATAGTGATAAAAAAGGCATATCCTGAAAAAGCTCAGAGTCTAGGGAAGTAAGGTAACTGGGGACCTATAGTACAGTTTGGTAAGTGTTTTGGTGGGTGAAAACAGGGTCCAGAGAGCATGTGGTCTGGGGAGAGAGCTCCAGGAAGGGGTGGCATCTCAGCTGAGACCTATGCAAGAGCAGGATGTGTCTGGGTGAAGAGAGGTGTTCTAGGCAAACTGAGCTGCATACACAAAGGTCCAGAGAGAGAGATTAAGGAACATTCTAGAAACTACAATATGATAGGTCAGTAGGGCCAGAGAATAAAGTGTGAGAAGTCACTGAGTAGCAGAGGATGAAGGTGAGAAGATGAGCAGGGATCAGGTGAGTCAGCAAGCAGGATGTGAACACCTTCTCTCTGTGATATGCTGTAGAAAGTGATTGGGCTGAGGTGGTGAACAAGACATACAGTCTCTGCCCTGATAGAGCCTCCAGTCCAGAGGGGAAGAAAAAGGCAAACATGAGAAATAATTTCAAAATGTGCTAGAGGACATGAATGAAACTGAAAAGAATTAGAAATATGTAAGAAATACATAAGGGCAATTTGAAACTCGGGGATAAACAAACATTGGTGTAGAAAATAGGTAGAGAAGCTCAAGAGAGAACAATACATGTAAGCTCCTGGGGCACAGAAGAGCTTGGCATATGCAAGGGCTAAAAGAGCAGAATGCACAGAGTGTGACAGGAAGGGCCTGAGACAGGGTGGATTTGTCTGCAAGCAACAGCAAACCTTCCTAAAAGTGATGGGAACCATAGAGACACTTCTTATCCCACTGAAGAGGAGGTTGTAAAATTTATAAGGTGGATTCTGCCACTCAGCCAATGTCTTCAAGGACCTGCTCTTCCCATTTGTCACCCTCAGTGTGTGGCACTGCATCCCCTCACAGTGTCCAGGCACCACATCCTCACCCACCAACATCTCAAAAGCAGGAGCGTGGTGCACGGCATAACTCTGTCAGAAGGGCAGCACATCTTTCCTAGAGCTGCCAATACACATTCTCTTAAGTCCCATGAGGCAGAAACAATCACACATTGCCTTCATTCCAGTCACTGGCAACAGAGTCCTGGCATTACCATGATTAGCCTAGATTAACCATGGTCAACTCTTATGGAGGGGAGAAGGGCTCACCTTCCCTAAAAATGTCATCACCTTTCATAAAAAATCCCCCCATCTGAACATAATCAGGGCTCTGTTAGAGTGGAAGATGAGAGGAAATGGCTGCCAGGAGGGCAGCTGATCAAGAAGAGGGTGCAAGATGTAGCTGGAAAATTAGATGGCTGGGTCAGATCATACAGACCCTTCTTTATAAGGCATAGTATGGACTGAGGGTTTTATTTTAAAGATAATGAAGAACTTCTGAAGGGTTTTAAGAAGAGGGGTAACATGAAACAATTTAGTTATTAAAATGCTGTGCTGTGTGAAGAATGGGGATCAAAAGTGGAAGTATAAGACCAACTAGGAGGCTATTGTGCTAGGTCAAGAAAGAGGATGGCAGCCTGGACTGGAGGGGAGCAGAGCAGGGAAGATGAAGAGAGCATACATTTGAGACATACATTGGAGATAAACTGGCAAGACTTAAGGAGTAAGGGATATGGAAGGTGACAGAAAGGAGAAATCAGGGATGACTCCCACAACATTAGTCTTGCAAAGTGGTGGACAAGGATGCAATTTTATGAGATGTGGAGAGATTTAAGGAGAAACTGATTTGGGAAGAGGATCAAGAGTTTGGAGATAGCTGTAGTACATTCAAATGAAAAGTCAAGTACACAGAATTGTAACACCAGAGCTGAAGAGAGAAATTTGAAAGTTATCATTATATAGATGATGGATTTTAAAGCTTGGTAATAGGTAAGCTCACCTACCAAGAGTACACGCACAGAAAATGTCTAGCCCCAAGACTTGGGATGTCCAATGTGTAGACAAGAATATAGGGGGAGTAAACAGAAAGGGACACAGAGAATGACTGATCTGAAAGTGGGGAACCAGAGGAGTGCGGTGTTCAGAGCCAGAGAAACTGTCACTAAGGAGGATAGGGAGCCAAATGCTGCTAAGAAGCCAAGATGAGAACATCAAAATGTCCATAGGACTGGACACCAGAGAAGCTACTAGTGAACTCCACTGCTGTGGGGTAGCATGGTGAGGGTGATTGAAGAGGGCAGGAGAGTGACAGGGAGGTGAAGAAGTTGGGGGCAGTGTATGCAAACAGCTCTTCTAAATCATTTGGCCAGGAGAGTGAGCAGAAATGGAGCAGGAGCTGAAAGAGGAGGTGTCATTTCAAGCTGCTTTTTAAGGACAACAGATAAGAAAGAGGGTCCGTATACTGCTAGGAATGACCCCAGGGGGAGGTTCTTGAGAAGGTGAGAGGCTGGAATCCAAGCCCTTGGAGGCTCAGGAGGGGTGGGTCTGGGTGCCACTGCAGGTGGGTCTGTGGATTGGGGGGTGGAAATATGAGGAAGCTCCAGTCTGATGTCTTCCAAGTTCTTGTCTCCTTTGTGAAGTCTGTGGTGAAATGCTGAGCTTTGTGTGGGTGTGGGTGGTGAGACGGGAGACAGGAAATGAGAGAAGATAAGAAATAGGAACCTTAGGAAGTAGAAAGGGAGTCTACTAGAGAAATAGGATAAAAAATCTTAAAGTCCATTGACTTGAACTGATTTTCAGCAAGGCAATCTCCCACCCATCCTCAAGGGAGGTAGGTAATGGTGAGTAGAGCATGGGACCAATCAGGAAACCAAGGTGCAGGGAGTCCCCACTAAGGGTTTGTTTGGAGCCCAGACCCAGGCCACCAGGCTGACACACACAGCTCTCTCAGAGTAAGCCTGCACAATTTCATCCTATTTCTCTAGGAAAGACAAAGTCTGAGGCAGTGAGGAAATGTTCTGCCCAGGTAGGATGAACTCAAAAACTAGGGTGGGATTAGGGCCCTGCTGGGGTCAGCTGATAAGAATCAGACTGGAGTGGGGGTGAAATACTAAAGAGAAGAAGGAAAAATCCAGTGGGAATTAATCCTACATGGATGAAAAAGGCATTGAGACCTCCAGACCCAGAGCTTGACCTTCACAATAGGTATGTCCTTGAATCCAGTCTACATCAGTTAGAAAGACAAGAGTCTCACAGCTGACTCTTCTCTTTGGTCTTGTAATCCTGAGCCCCTTACCTCTCTCTCTGGCCTCGGGAATTTGGGTAAAAAGACGTTTGAGGCCCCTTTCTATTCGGGCCTTCCAGGAGTGAAGGAGAAAAACCCTTACATGTGAAAATGCCAGTCACCCAAGGAGAACCGTGTGCATATCCATCCAGCCTTTTTGGCTAATAATACCTTTTAAATATATATTAAAAGAGACAAAATGTGCTTGTCCTGCTGAGAATGGCTGTTACTGTAGACAGAGAGACAGAATGGTGAGAGTCCCAAGATAATTCATGTTTTGTTCTGAATGGCCCTTACGAGCAAGGAGTGCAAACAGGGAATGCTCCTAAAGCAAGCAGTTATTAAGTTAATAGGTTCAATGCCTTTGTTCATTTTTCAAACATTCTGAGCCTGTCCTTCAGTGGCATCTAATTCAAGAGGCTCGACTAGGAGGATGAGACACAGGCAACTAGCACTGAGGAGGTTCTGGAGGTAGAGCCAACAGGGATTCCTGAAACCATCCTGGGCCAAAAGCAAGTGTCTCTAATCGGTGAAGCCCTCCGTACAAAGCTCTTTTACTTAGGTTGGGGCCAAGGTAGGATTCTGACCTATGCTAGGAAGAGGCCAGGCCCTGCACACTTATAGCCTGCAAACTGTTTTCTCTGGCTCTGCCAAGGAGTTAAAATTATGTATAGCAGTGGTTCTCTAGCAAAGTGTTCCAGACCAGTAACATCAGTATTACCTGGGAACTTGTTAAAAATGCAAATTCTTGGGCCTCGATTGAATCAGAAACTCTGGGGGTGAGGCCCAGTAGTCTGTGTTTTCACAAGCTCTCTAGGTGATAAGTTATCTGGAAAAGTTTTCAAGCCCCAGTGAAATGGGGTAACTAGGTAGGGGTCATTCTTGGGCTCAATATAAGCTTCTTAAACAACTACTGCCTTCAGCTTGGGCTGCTTGATGCCTTTATGTTACCTGGCAGCTGGACCCCATACTGCATGGACTTTTGTGACCCTTGGTAGAGAAGGTGGCTCCATCCTTTGGACAAATGTCTATTCATGTGTTTTGCCCATTTCTTAAGTTGGGTTATTTGATTTTTTAGTTGTTGAGTTTTAGTCTGAATTTTTTAATCTTAAATCCAAGGTCCTTCCCAACTTGGCCCAGCCAACCTTTTCATACTTATTTCTGACTATCCCCTATACCAGTATTCTCAGTCAGAGGTGACTTTGCTGCCCACGAGGTGTTTGGCAAGTCTATAGACATGTTTGGTGGTCACACCATGAAGGTTGGAGGTGACTGCAGCTGATGTCTAGTGGGGAGAGACTAAGAGTACTGCTAAGTATCCTACAGTGCCAGAACAGCCCCACAGCAAAGAATTATCTGGCCCAAATGTTGAGAACTCTGACACCCTGTGCCTGAAATCAAACTCGTCCATTCATTATTCCAAACAGTTTGCCCTATATTATACTGCTGACCTACTGGGACTCCTCCCTGGCTGCCACACCAGATGGTGTTCTCCTGCAAACTCCACTCCTGCAAAGAAGCCTCCCTGACAACAGTAACTCTCTGCCCTCTAAAAACCTGCTCAAGAATTAGCTAGTGAAGACATATTATATCTGTTGCCTCCCCTTCCCAGTGAGACCCTCGAGGACCTAATTCCCTAATCCCCTCTCTGCTTGCACATGATATAGGTACTTATTGATCCAGGTAGTAAAAAAGGGAGATGACTGGCAGTGTCATCCCCCCACCCTAACACACCTACACAAAGAATACCATATTCCAAAAGCTTCTGCCCAGAGAACACCCTGAATCTGGGCACTAAGAAATCGGAGGTCCAGAGCATGCAGAGAGGCCCACCTAGGCTACTGCACCTCCTTCTGGATTTCAAGTGTCCCTGAGAGCAGCCATTCACTGGCAGAGACAGGCACTCTAGACATCTCTGCCTTGCTCACCTGCAGCTGCTCACTGTTCTGAGTCTGCACAGTCATAGTCTGTGTGCTTCACTCAGCTCACCAGCCATGGCAGTGAGTTGAATTCATGAATACAGTTTGGCAAATCCCAGAAGCCAAATGACTGACAGTGGTTTTCACATTGAATCCTGCAGTGCTGGAAACTTACACTGTATCAGTTTTGAATTATAAAAATCCTTTAAAATGCAGCTTGTTGCTCCAGAGGTGGCATCTTTGTCTAACAAGTTCATGCTCCTCCTACTGGATTTCAAAGGCAGCTCACCATCCTCCTGGAGCTTGCTTCCTGCCCCTGAAGGCTTCTGAAGCACGAGACCTGAGCAGTAACTGGGAATCCAGCAAGCCTAAGTTGCTGTAACACAAGGTATACCTGTGTTATCTGAGCCACAGCCAGGCTAGCATTGCAAATAGGATCTAGGATAAATGGGCTGGTTCTGAGAAGCAATCCTGAAGGTTTCTGACTTGCTCACTATGCAAGTTACTGGTGCAAGCACCTTAATAATACCCATCCTATATGGAATCCCATTCTGGAGAGATCAAGATAATAATAACTATATATCCTGATACTGTGCTAGGCCACTCACATGTGTCATCTTATTACATATCATTATCCCTATTTCAAGTGTCAATGACTTTAAGTAACTTCCCAGGTAACAGGCAATACATGGCAGAGCTAGGATTCAAATGTAAAATCAATGGATTGAATACCCATGCTCTTTTCTTCACACAGAGTTATAGGAATCCCTTTTCCATATCAAAATGGCTCCACAATTCCCTCCAATCACTTATACCAAGCCCACATTGCCTTCCCTGGGGGCCTCTCACCCCTGATTGTCAGTATTGTTACATTAGGCTTCTCTTTACTCCAGTTTCCATTATATCATCTCAACCTGGCATGATAAAATAGCCCATCATAAACATCAGCTTAATTATAAGCAGAGAGTGTTGCCTCTAATAAATAAACATGTGTAATATATACAGGACAAAAAGGCACCTCTACATTTTCAGTTTTGTAAAGACAAATTGACTTGATCGTCTAATCAATAAAAATGCCTCTGTAAACTCCTACTGTTATTACGAAGCAATTTCAGACAGGGTGAAAAAGATGCATCACATCTGTATCCCTACCAGGACAGACAGGGTCTAATTAAGCCAATGGATAAAAGTTTGAGCCCAACACCAGTCCATGGACAGTTGGTGTCTAGGTGCCCCTCACTGCCATGCTTGGCCTCCAGTGTTTCCTGAGGCAGAGAAGGAAGTAGCAGGTGTCTTGATCTCAATTGCACATCAGGTTTGGGGGAAGCCCAAGTGCACAGAAATTCATCTAAATTGTGGAGTTTGATCAAATCAGGGAATCCCTGGGGGCAAACACACCCTACAAGTCAGAGGAAGAGCAGCCTTACTAATGGGTCAGAGAGGGGTGACTAACAGAGGAGGGTGCTCATCCTAAGCGATTTACTATCACGCCTTATTTTCCATCCCTCCTACCAGTGCCACATTGAGGCACTACTCAGCATCTCACAAGTTACAAGCACCTCCTTACTGACCTTCTTGCTTCCCATCTCATGGCCTCTAATTCTCACTGTGGCCACATCATTTACCTAAAACAACATCTGAGGGAAGAAGGAATAGTCACTGCCTTACAGAACATTTTTCAGTGTCTATATGAGAAAGTCCAAACTCCTCTTTCTAAATAAAAGCTCTTCCTGAACTGACCTTGTGTTCTTCCAAACTCACCTCCCATCCTTCTTTCTCTGACTGCTCCAAACTCTCTGCAGTTCCCTGAGTACCCTACACATCATGCTCCTAACTAAGCTTTTGTACATTCTGATCCTTTCCCTAAACACCATTCCCCAGATCCACTCTTAACAATCTTCTACTCACCCTTTAAGCTCAACTTACATGATCTTTTATAAGTCCTTCCCTGCTTCCCCTGCACTCCTGCCTCAGAGCCCTCTATCACTGCAGTCTGTGTCAGCTTAGTTGCCTGTCTCTGAGTGCCAATGCCTTGCAATGGGTATGTCTCCAGCCCTTACTTCTGCCCTGAACTCCAGGCTCTTGTCTAGCTGCTTCCTTTCCAAATGCTCATTGCCACACAGGGCTCTCTAAAACATAACTCTGAACCCACATCTTCCAAAATTGTTCTTCTCACAAGTCCCCTCTCTTAGAAAATGGCACTCTGAGCCTTGGCCAGTGTGACTCAGTTGGAGTGGTGTCCAGTAGACCAAAAGGTCATGGGTTTAATTCCTGGTCAGGGCACATACCCAGGTTGTGGGTTCTAGGGCACATAACGTACGACAGAGAAGGCAACCAATCAATGTTTCCCTCTCACAGAGATGTCTGTCTGTCCCCTTTCCTCTCTCCCTCAAAAAAAAAAGACAAAAGAAAGAAAGAAAGAAAGAAAGAAAGAAAGAAAGAAAGAAAGAAAAGAAAAGAAAAGAAAAGAAAAGAAAAGAAAAGAAAAGAAAAGAAAAGAAAAGAAAAGAAAAGAAAAGAAAAGAAAATGGCACCCTAATCCAACCAGTTGCTTGAGCAAAACTCCCAATGACCCTTAAGTCCTCTTTCTCCCACATGACTCATATCGCCAAACCATTTTTGTTAACCATATCTCAAAAACATAAACAATACAATGTTAATTCAGTGGAGGAAGGATTGTGTTTTCAACAAATGGTGCCGAAACAACTGGATATCCATTTGCCAAAAATGGAACCTTAACTCTTACCTCTCACCACAAAAACAACTCAAAATGAATCATAAACCAAACTATAATATCTAAATTTATGAAACTTCTGGAAGAAAATGTAAAATAAACTATTTGTGACCTTGGATTAGGCAACAAGTACTTAGCTACAATACCAAAAGCATCATCAATAAAAAACTGATAAATTAGACTTTATCAAAATGATTAACTTCTGCTCTTCAAATGGCACTACCAAAAGAATGATAAGAATCTAAAAGAACTGAAATTAGGGTCTCAAAGAGATGTATTTACATCCAATTTATAGCAGCATTGTTCAGAATAGCCAAGAAATGGAAGCAACCTAAATATCTATCAATGGATGATGGTTGGATAAGTAAAATGTGGCAAATACATACAATGAAATATTATTAATCCTTAAAAAGAAAAGAAATTCCAATTCATGCTACCACATGGATGAACCTTGAGGACCTTATACTAAGTGAAAGAAACCAGTCACAAAATGGCAAATACCATTTCACTCTACTCAATGAGTAGTCAAATTCATAGAAACAGAAAGTAAAGTGGTGGCAGACAGGGGCTGAGGGAGGAGGGGATGGAGAGTTGTTATTTAATAGGCACAGATTTTCAGATTTGAAAGGTGAAACAAGTTTTAGAGATTGGTTGTACAACAGTGGGAATATACAAATGCTACTGTACCATACACTTAAAAATGACTAAGATACTAAAATTTGTTATGTGTATTTTCTACAATAAAAAAATACAACCATAAAATGTGGACCATCATGATAGGATTCTCAAAGAAGATGTCTTCTGGAATCATTCTCTAAATGAGAACAGAGGAGTGGAATTGTGTATGTTTTATTTTTTTTAATTTTTATTGTATTTTTTATTGCCATTTAACCTTCTTATACCCCCCTCCTCCCTGAAATTACCACCCTGTTGTCCACATCTATGAGACCTTTTCTTTTCTGTTCAATCCCTTTACCATCTAACCTCCTCACTGCAATAGCTGGCATCCTGCTCTCTATCTATGAGTCTGTCTATATGAGTCTGTGTTCAATTTGTTCATTAGATTCCACATATAAGGGAAATCATATGGTATTTGCCTTTCTCTGACTGGCTTATTTCACTAACCATAATGTTCTGCAGGTCCATCCATTTTCTCATAAAGAGCAAAATTTTATTCTTTTCTACAGCTGAATAGTATTCCAGTTTGTATACATACCATTGTTTTTTTATCCACTCATCTACTGATGGACACTCAGGCTGCTTCCATATCTTGGCAATTATAAATAACTTTGCAAAGGTCAAGGGTGCTCATGTTCTTTTGAATTACTGTTTTGGGCTTCTTTGGAAATATTCCCAGAAGTGGGATGGCTGGGTCAAAAGGCAGGCCCATTTTTAATTTTTCAGGTATCTCCACACTGCTTTCCACAGTAGTTGCACCAGTCTGCATTCCCACCAACAGTGCACTAGGGTTCCCTTTTCCCCACATCCTCTCCAGCTCTTGATTACTGATTTATTGATGATAGCCATTCTGACAGGTGTGAGATGGTATCTCATTGCTGTTTTAATTTGCATTTCTCTGATGATTAGTGACACTGAGCATCTTTTCATATGTCTACTGGCCATCTGTATGTCCTCTTTGGAGAACTGTCTATTCAGGTCCTTTGCCCATTTTTTAGTTGGATTGCTTTTTTTGTGTGCATGTGTTGAATTTTGTTAAATGCTTTATAAATTTTGGATATTAACCCCTTATCCGATGTATTGGTGAATATGTTCTCCCATTCTATGGGTTGCTTTTTTATTTTGTTGACGACTTCCTTTGCTGTGCAAAAACTTTTTAGTTGGATGAAGTCCCTTTTACTTAGTTTTTCTTTTGTTTCCCCTGCCTGGGGAGATACATCAGATAAAATATTACTATGAGCAATGTGTGAGATCTTACTGTCTATATTTCCTTCCAGGATTTTTATAGTTTCAGGTCTAATATTTAAGTCTTTAATCTATTTTGAATGTATTCTTATGTGTGGTAGAAGGCGGTCTAGTTTCATTTTTCTGTATGTATCTGTCCAATTTTCCCAACACCATTTACCAAATAAACTATCTTTAGCCCTTTCTGTGTGCTTGCTTCCTCTGTTGAATATTAACTAATTATAAAGGTGTGGGTTTATTTCTGGGCTCTCTGTTCTGTTCCATTGATCTATGTGTCTGTTTTTATGCAAGTACCATGCTGTTTTGATTACTATGACCTTATATTATAGCTTGATATTAGGTAGCATGATTACTCCAACTTTGTTTTCTCAGGATTGCTGTTGCTATGCAGGGTTTTTTGTGGTTTCATATAAATTTTTGAAATATTTGTTCTAGTTCTGTGAAATATGACATTGGAATCTTGATAAGAATTGTGTTGAATCTATAGATTGCTTTGGGTAGTATGGACATTTTAATGATGTTAATTCTTCCTATCCATGAACATGATATGTGCTTCAACTTGATTTTATCTTCTTTGATTTCTTTCTTCAGTGCCTTATAAGTTTCCAAGTATAGGTCTTTTACATCTTTAGTTAAATTTATTTCTAGTTATTTTACTCTTTTTGAAGCAACTGTGAATTGCACTATTTTAATTTCCCTTTCTGATAGTCATTACTGACATATAAAAATGCAACTTACCTCTGCATATTAATTTTGTATCCTGCTACTTCACTGAATTCATTTATCAGTTCTAGTAGTTACTTGGTAGAATCTTTGGGGTTCTCTATGTACAGTTTCATTAATCTCAGATAAAGATGGTTTTACTCCTTCCTTTCCAATTTGGATTCATTTTATTTCTTCTTCTTCTCTGGTTGCTATGGTTAGGATGTCCAGCACTAATTTGAAGAAGAGAGGTGAAAGTAGACATCCTTGTCTTGTTCCCAATCTTAAGAGGAATGCTCATAGTTTTTGCCCATTCAGTATGAGGCTGGCAGTGGGTTTGTCATATGTGGCCTTTATTAGGTATGTTACCTCTATTCCCACTTTGCTGAGTGTTTTTATCATAAATGAGTGCTGGACTTTATCAAATGCTTTTTCTGCATCTATTGATATGATCACATGGTTTATATCCTCCATTTTGTTTATGTGGTGAATCACATTTATTGATTTGCAAATGTTGTACCAACCTTGCATTCCCAGAATAAATCCCACTTGATCATGATGTATGATCTCTTTGATGTACTGCTCTATTCAGTTTGCTAATACTTTGTTGTGGATTTTAGCATCTATGTTCATCAGGAATATTGACCTATAATTTTCTTTTTTTGTAGTGTCTTTATCTGCTTTTGGAATTAGGATAATGCTGGCCTCATAAAATGAGTTTGAGAGCTTTCCCTTCCCTTGAATATTTTTAAATAGTTTGAGGACAGGTGTTCTTCCCAAAATGTTTGGTGAAATTCACCTGTGAAGCCACCTAGTCCAGGGCTTTTGTTTGTTAGGAGCTTTAATTACTGCTTCAATTTGACAAGGCGTAATTTGTTTATTCAGATTGTCTGATTCTTCCTGATTTATTTTGGAAGATTGTATGTTTCTAGGTCTACATTTTCCAATTTTCTGGCAGAGAGTTGTTCATAAAATTTTCTTACAACCCTTTGTATTTCTTTGGTGTCAGTTGTTTCTCCTCTCTTATTTCTGATTTTATTAATTTCAGTCCTCTTTTTTTCTTGATAAGTCTGGTTAAAGACTCATCAAGAGTCTTATTAATCTTGTTTATCTTTTCAAAGAATCAGTGTATGTTCTTTTTTTACTCTATTTCATTTATTTCTACTCTGATCTTGATGATTTCCTTCTTTCTACTCACTTCAGGCTTTGTTTGTTGTTATTTTTTAAGTTCCTCTAAGTGTAAATTTAGATTGTTTATTTGAGCTTTTTCTTGTTTTTTTGAGATAGGCCTGTAATGCTATGAATATCCCCCCTAGGATTGCTGTCCCTTGTCCCAAAGATTTTGGATTGTTGTGTCCTCATTTTCATTTGTTTCAAGGTATCTTTTGAATTCTTCCTACTATGACTTCAATGGATAGATCTTGCAGACAGAAAATCAACAAGGAGACAGAAGCCTTAAATGACAAGCTAGATCAAATGGATTTAATTGAGATCTTCAGAGCATTTCACCCATCAGTAAAAAGAAGTGATCTTCTGATACACGCAGCAACAGGGATAACTCGCAAATTCATTAAGCTAAGTGAAAAAAAATGCATTACATTAAGACCTCATAAGCTACATACCATATTATTCCATTTATATGACTTTATTTGGACAAAACAGATCACTATTTGGCATGGGTTAAGGTGGAACACAGGGGGGTTTGGAGGGTGATGAATTTGTTCTGTATCTTGACAGTGGTGTTAGTCACACAACCATATGTGCTTGTTAAAACTCACAGAACTTTACACTAAAAAGGGTGAATTTTACTGTACGTAAAGTGTACCTTAGTAAAAAAAAAATGAAAGCACCCAGATCTGGAATTTGCTCACAGGCCCATGTTGTTGCCAGGGCCATTTCTTGTCCCAACTTCTGTCAGCTCTTACTCAGACTACTGCTACTTGTCACTTCTTAACTTTTCCTCCTTTATAATTTATTCTTAAAGGGAAGTCAGAATTACTTTCTTTGCAAATATAAATCAGATTATGTCATGCCCTTGCTTAAAACTCTTCCAGTGTCTTCTCATCTCATTTTAGAAAAAAATCCAAATTCCTTCCAGGCCTACAAGGCCCATCCAAGTAGCCTGGATTCTCCAGGATATCCTGCATGTGGAACCTGGAGGATTTCACTCCACCTCATTCCCTTCCCCTGGAATGCTGTGCCCTGACCTCTGTGTGGCTGGATCCTTCACATACCTTTCTGTTCTGAGCATAAATGCCACCTCTTCAGAAAGGTGCACCCTCAGTTCATCCCACCTCATTAATCTGCACCCCCACATCATGCTAGCCACATTCACTTCTGAACCCTCAGTGGCAAAGCAGGTCATGGCACACAGTGGGTGCTCAATAAATGTTGCTTGGACTATTATCTTTAGGAAGGAGCCTGCCTCTGAGCCTTAGTGTGCACTTACAGTGGAGTAGGGGATTACTCGGACATGGGAAAAGCACAGCACTGCCTGCAGGATCTCCCACCCTCATCTCTGCCCGGATGCAGTACTTAATCTGGAACTTCCAACAGCCAGTCAGTGGTGGAGCCAGATTTCAAACCCAGCCACCCAAGGAACTGTTGGCATTAACAATCCTCTCCACCTCCCATTCCGAGTATCTGTGAAGATAGGTCAAGCTGGGAACCACATGAGAAAGTAAGGAACACACTGCAGGGTAGTACCAGAACCCACTGGATGGCTTGGCCCAAACCTCGACTCTACCTGCTTCCAGGGCTGAAAAGCAACTGCTGAGTGGTTCTCAGGATTAACAGCCTGATTACTGAGAGCCAAGCAGGCACTAGGCATCTTTTTTGCAGAAAGGAGGGAAGGTAGCTAACATCAGCTTAATGGATGCCTGGTACACACTAGAAGCTCTAGTCATGTTGTCTCTTTAACACTCACCCTGACAGCATCCTCATTTTTATGTGACCTCAGAGCAGTCATGCCTGCTGTGTAAGTGGCAGAGCTTGTTGGAGTCCACGTCTAGAACTGGTTCCATCAAATGCCTAGAGGCAGCTCTAAATCCAACCCTCTCTCCAGATTCTTGGGGAACATTAATTAAGCTTGTTCTCATCCCAAGAGTGGAGGAGCAGACCAGAAAGCCCCAGGGATCTTGCTGCTGTTGTAACATCTGGACTCCCCTGAGCTGTACTTTCTCTGTTCCTCCATGCTCTCATGTCCTGTGTCCTGTGTATGTAGATAAAGCTGATATAACTTCAACCAAACATCCTAGCTGGTGCCCTTCTGTTTCTCTGCCCCCTAGCCACGTTTCTCTCCTCCTTGTCCCTATATCCCTCCCTCTCTGAGCCATCTCTCACCCTTTTTCTGTCTCTGTCTCCATTTCTTTGTCTCATGTGTATGCATGCACACACAGGGATACACTCATTCACACACTGATACCATTCCAACTCATTTCCTTCAACTGTTCAACTCACTCTGACGAAAGGACATGAACTTTAGAGATAAAGGCCCTGGAAAGCCCACTGCAGGGGGTTAAGGACAACAAAAGTATGTCTGGGCTACAGCTGTGGTCCCCAGGGCCAGAGTCATAGAGTCTGTGCACTGCACAGGGTCTTGTGGCTGCCTGGAGACTGCACAGACACCACCACTTCTCATAATGCTCTCAGCCTTGCTAAATACCTACACACTGGCCCTAGATTCACTCCTGGCTGCCAGTGGGAAGGGGCTCCAGCAGATACTCTGGGCCAGCTCAGCTGCACCCCAGTGGTGAGGATGGGAAGGGCTGGAGAGAGAAGAGCAGGAACTGGCATAATTTCATGTCTGGCCTTTCCTAGCTGAAAGGTAAAATGACTCTGTGATAGCCAGTTCCAAATTAGTTGTAGTTTACAATCCCCCTGTCTGTTAGGAAATGTCCCATTAAATCTTAATGATCTGCCTTCCAGGGAAGTCCCCACACCCTCTGTGCCCTATTGGACAGCTAGCCCTGGAAAAGCAGGGTAAAATATTGGTGAGGCATAAGAGAAGATGAACACCCAAGAGATGGTGTCCAGAATGGGCTCTCATCCACATTTCATTGGGAAACTGTTCAGAACATGAAGTAAAAAATTCCTTATAAGCTGAGAAATTACCATCATTCTGCTGTGTTTCCCATAGGACCCCATCCCTTCCCACTCTCCTCTCAGACCATAGCCTACTCACCGCCTCTGAAACCCACCCAGCCCTTCTCTATCCCCAGTGTTTGCTTATGTCTCTAGGCTACAGAAACCACCTAGCTCGAACTCCACAAGATGCAGAATTCAGGTCAGAGATGTACCCTGCCCCATTTTCCCATACATGCAGCTGAGGCTAGGGTAGGAGTCTTCTTTTAAAAGGAAGATGTCAAAGGCCTTAAAGATTATTCAAATATTACCTACCTGGATAAACAGTCTCCTATCCTGTCATTATCATCTCCCCTACTAAAGCTAAAATACAATACTTCAATTTTATATTCAGAGTGGAATTGCTTCTGGTGACTCTTGGAGAGAGAGGAAAGATGACAAAGTGGAGAGGGCAAGCTTTGGGGAAGAGGGAGCAGAATCCTCCCAGCTCATCACCCAGCACAGTCAGTCTGGATGACCTGCAGGAACTAAGATGAGACCTTGAGCAGAAGGTCAGAGGTTACCTGAAACCAAACAATAGCCAGCCTTGTCTCTGGCCCAGCACAGGCTGGTGGTCACAGAGGAGGCTTGGGAATCAAGGATCACAAGGACCTATCTAGCTCCAAGAGATTCTTGCATGACCTTGGCCTTGTCACCACTGGGTCATGTCTTCAGAGGCACTGCTATTTATCCCTGGCCAGTGTGATTGTTCATGATCATCAGAGCCCTACGCATGTTCTTCTTCACTGACATTGAATTAAATCCTGCACATTCTTGGCTAAACCCTTTCCTTTGTTTCTTTACTCTCTCTCATCTCATGGAACCCTTGGTTTTCACCTGCCCAGGTCATGAGGAAGCTAGGCACAGGTTTGTGATCCTCCCTGCTTCCGTTAGTACCCCTGGTCAGTCAAAACTTTTACTTGATCGAGAGCACCTGCCTTTCTACACTCTCACCTTCCTTTAGGAGGGGAGGACAAAGAGGGTCCCCAGTCCTCCTGAAGTCCAGCTTTACCAGCAGAGAAGACAAAGGTATTACCAATTTTACTATTGCAATGCATTTTAAAGTTATTGTGATTCTTTTTTTAAAAAATTATTTATTTTTAGAGAGATGGGAAGGAGGGGAGAAAGATACAGAGGAATATTGATGTAAGAGAGACACCAATCAGTTGGACCTAGCTGGTTACCCAGTCATGTGCCCTGACTGGGAATAGAACTGGTGACCTTTTGGTTTGTGGGACTATACCCAACCCACTGAGCCACAACAGTCAGGGCTATTATTGTGATCCTTAAGATGCCAATAGTAAGGAATCCTACTCTTCCTCTAATTAATTCAGCAAACACACTGAAATAATAGAAGTTGTAAATTGTAATTCCAAACTCATCCCCCCACCACCACTGGAATCAACAATTAGTCAGCACCAGGCTATCATAAGGAAGATGGACTAGTCTTTTTTATTGCCGCAATTAGGCAACACATTCAATAATCAAAATGAAATACAAATTTGCCCAGGAGCCCAGTAAATTATGGCCATTCATACTATGTTTTCCTATGGTTGCCACCACTAACGTAAAAGGGGCTATATGTTCCAGCTGCAGGAGGATGTCATCTGGACCATGTCTGAGGCACTCTTCAGGGTCCCTCTTAATTAGCTTTCTGCTGCTTGGTTCATAAGCACCAAGTGAAGAGGAGGGTGCTGGGTGCCCACATCTGGTTCTGCCAATATCTGTAGGGGTGCCAGCAGGAGGTCAGAGTGGCTTGTGATTTCTGGAGGGATACTGGTAAACAATGAGGCAAGAGCAGGAGTCTTATATGTGGTTGTATGTTGGTCAATGTGTGAGGCAGATGCCCCAAAACATACACACAACCTCAGAAGTACACTCTATTGAGAAAACTCTGCATCTTTGGCAAAAATTTTTCAAGGTGAGAAGGAGGACTTGGAAGACAGTGAAAGGACCCACACGCTAGAGGGAAATGGAACAGACGAGTTTCATAAGGAGCCACTGAATAAGCTGTGAAAATTAAACCAGGTAAAAGGCAGTGGCTGGGCAGGGAGAGAGAAAGAAAGACAGAGGACGATAAATTGAAAGATATTAGTACTAAGGTGCCCTTTACCTACCACAGTCCGGGCAGAAAACTTGTACTCTTTAGAATTTTAAAAAATGCTCATGTCCTGAAATGGAGGGTGCAAAGGTCCAGTCCCAGCATTAAGGTTCATAATTGAAGTATCTCAATTGAAATATTTTCCTAGAGTTGGTAGGGATGGCAGGATCCTCTGAAACTAAAAAGGCTGCCAACATGGTGCCATTCACACATTCCTAGGACTCACAGAGGGCAAAGCAGAAGCTACTGTACTTCCCAAAAGTGTGGAGAGCCTAAGGAGAAATTCAATTGAAGGGATTTATTTGCAAATGTTGGAAACTCCTTAGACTCACATACCCCTTCCTGGTCATTCAGTATAGACTTAGGCACATAAGTGCTCAACAAACATGTGTTAAACTGAGACTTGGGGTTGTGGCACAAATCTCTGCTCAGTGGACACTGTAGGGAGACACAGAACAAAAAGCTTCCCTCCCTGCAAATTGATGGAGTGCTTCAGTGAAGAGAAAGTGATCCTTATAATTCATTCATTCATTCAAAAACATGGATTGAACATCTATCTATACCATACCACTTGCAGGCCAGGCATCAGGGGTTATACATGAGCAAGAAAGGCACAGCCCCTGTCCTAACAAAGCTCACACTCCTCAGGAAGAAGGACAAGTGAACAAACAGCCAAGAAGAGAGAGAAATGCAGCAATAATGAGGTAAGGGTATTAGAGCCTCCCCAAAGGAATAGACATTCAAATTGAGACCTAGAGAATGCATAAGAGTAAGCCAGGTGCCACTGTTTCCTCATCTGTAAAATGGGAGTAATAAGAACACCTGCCTTGTGGGGTTGTTGTCAGAATTAAATGAGATGATCTGTGTAAGCTGTTGCAACAGGCCCGGTGCATAGCCTGTATTATTTAAGTTTGCTTTTGCTACTATTATTAATACCGTCATCACTCCATCATTCCATCTTTGGGAGAAGGCCTATCATGATAGAGGTCATACTGGAGGCCTGCTCTCAGCACTGTTCCATGCCCATTTAACATGGATCATTGCTCAATTCAACCTGCCTTTAAGGGAGCCCTATTACATAACTGGCACATGCTAAGGAATGACTGGAATTGGGAAGAAGTGCATGACTTGTTCTTAAGAAGCTATGATAAGGTTGGACAGAAGACACATAAAGCACTACATCTTTTTTTTATAGCATTTTTTTAAATCATTGTTCAAATACAGTTTTCTCCTTTTTACTCCCAATCCAGTCCCCACTCCCATTACCACCCCCCGCCTTAGTTTATGACCATGTGTCCTTTAAGTTTGTTCCCATGAACCCTTCCCACTGTCCCCTTAAATTCCCTCTACTCTCCCCTGTGGTCACTGTCAGCCTGTCCTCTATTTCAGTGTCTTTGGTTACATTTTGTTTATTTCTTTGTTTTGTTATTTAGGTTCCTGTTAAAGGTGAGATCATATGGCATTTGTCTTTCACTGCCTGGCTTGTTTCGCTTAGCATAATGTTTTCCAGCTCCATCCACACTGTTGCATAGGGTAGGAGTTCCTTCCTTCTTTCTGCTGCATAGAATTCCATTGTGTAAATGTACCATAGTTTTTTGATCCATTCATTTACTGATGGGCATCTTGGTTGCTTCCAGCATCTAGCTATTGGAAATTGTGCTTCTATGAACATTGGGATGCATAGGTTCTTTTGAATTGGTGTTTTAGTATTCTTAGAATAGAGTCCCAGCAGTGGAATTGCTGGGTCAAAAGGCAGATCCATTTTTAGTTTTCTGAGGAAGTTCCATACTGCTTTCCATAGTGGTTGTACCAGTCTGCAGTTCCACCAGCAGTGCACTAGGGTCCCGTTTTCTCCACAACCTCTCCAACACTTGTTGTTTGTTGCTTTGTTTATGATGGCCATTCTGTCTGGTGTGAAGTGGTATCTCATTGTGGTTTTAATTTGCATTTCTCTGATAGCTAGCGATATTGAACATTGTTTCATGTGTCTTTGGATTTTCTGTATGTCCTCCTTGGGGAAGTGTCTGTTCAAATCCTTTCCCACTTTTTAATTGGATTCCTTGTCTTCTGAGAGTGCAGTCTTGTAAGTTCTTTATATATTTTGGAGATTAAACCCTTGTCTGAGGTATCATTGGCAAATATGTTTTCCCATACAGTTGGTTCTCTTTTAATTTTGATACTGTTTTCTTTGGTTGTGCAGAGGCTTTTAATTTTGATGAGGTCCCATTTGTTTATTCTTTCCTTTATGTCCCTTGCTCTAGGGGACAAGTCAGTAAAAAAGTTTCTTCGTGAAATATCTGAGATTTTCCTACCTACGTTCTCCTCTAGGACTTTAATGGTGTCACGTTTTATATTTAAGTCTTTTATCCACTTTGAATTTAATTTTGTATATGGTGTAAGTTGGTGTTCAAGTTTCAATTTTTTGCACGTGGCTGTCCAGTTCTCCCAACACCATTTGTTGAAGAGGCTATTTTTATTCCATTTTATGTTGCTGCCTCCTTTGTCAAGTATTAATTGACCATAGAGACTTGGGTTTATTTCTGGGCTCTCTGTTCTGTTCCATTGGTCTATGTGCCTGCTTTTATGCCGGTACCAGGTTGTTTTGATTACAGTGGCCTTGTAGTGTAGTTTAGTGTTGGGTATTGTGATCCCTCCTACTTTACTCTTCTTTCTCAAAATTGCAGTAGCTATTCGGGGTCGTTTATAATTCCATATAAATTTTTGAAGTGTTTGTTGTATGTCTGTGAAATATGCCATTGGTACTTTAATAGGAATTGCACTGAGTGTGTAAATTGCTTTGGGTAGTATGGACATTTTGATGATATTAATTCTTCCAATCCATGAACACGGTATATGTTTCCATTTGTTTGTGTCTTCCTTGATTTCTTTCCTGAGTGTTATAGAGTTTTCTGAATACAGGTCTTTTACCTCTTTGGTTAGGTTTATTCCTAGATATTTTATTTTTCTTTTTGCTATTTCAAATGGAATTTTTTCCTTGATCTCTGCTTCTGCTGTTTCATTGTTGGTGTACAGAAATGCCTTTGATTTCTGGATATTGACTTTGTATCCTGCTGTTTTGCCAAATTCATTTATTAGGTCAAGCAGTTTTTTGGTAGAGTCTATAGGATTTTCTATGTATACTATCATGTCATCTGCAAACAGTGACAGTTTTGTTTCCCCCTTTCCGATTTGGATGCCTTTTATTTCCTTTTCTTGTCTGATCACTGTGGCTAAAACTTCCAGTACTATAATGAACAGAAGTGGTGAAAGTGGACAGCATTGTCTTGTTCCTGATCTTAGTGGAAAAGATTTTAATTTTTGCCCATCGACTATGATGCTGGCTGTAGGTCTCTCATATATGGCTTCTATTATGTTATAGAAGGAATGTTCCCTCTATTCCCACTTTGCTGAGTGTTTTTATCATGAATGGGTGCTGTACCTTGTCAAATGCTTTTTCTGCATCAATTGATATAATCATGTTTTTTTTTGTCTTTGCTTTTATTTATGTGATGTATTACATTTACTAATTTGTGAATATTGAACCATCCTTGCATCCCTGGAATGAATCCCACTTGGTCATGGTGTATGATCTTTTTAATGTATTGTTGGATGCGGTTTACCAGTATTTTGTTGAGGATTTTAGTGTCAATGTTCATCAGTGATATTGGCCTGAAGTTTTCTTTCTTTGTTGTGTCTTTATTTGGTTTTGGAATTAGGATGATGTTGGCCTCATAAAAAGAGTTTGGGAGACTCCCATCTTTTTGGATTTTTTGGAATAGTCTGTAAAGGATAGGGGTTAGCTCTTCCTTAAATGCTTTGTAGAATTCTCCTGTGAAACCATCTGGTCCCAGGCTTTTGTGTGTTGGGAGTTTTTTGATTACTGCTTCAATTTCTTTTGTTGTTATTGGTCTGTTCAGGCTTTCTGCTTCTTTTTCATTGAGTTTTGGAAGATTATATTTTTCTAGAAAGTTGTCCATTTCACCTAGGTTTTCAAATTTCTTGGCATACAGGTCTTTGTAGTAATTTCTTATAATCCTTTGTTTTTCTGTGGTATCTGTTGTAATCTCTCCTCTTTCATTTCTGATTGTGTTTATTTGGGTCTTCTCTCTTTTTTTCTTGATGAGTCTGCTTAAAGGCTTGTCGGTTTTGTTTATCTTTTCAAAGAACCAGCTCTTGGATTCATTGATCTTTAGAATTGTGCTTTTAGTCTCTATGTCATCTAATTCTGCTCTGATCTTGGTTATTTCCTTCCTTCTGCTTGCTCTGGGCTGCCTTTGTTGTTGTTCCTCGAGTTCTTGTAGACGTAGGGTTAGGTTGTTTGTTTGGAATGTTTCTAACCTTTCTAGGTGGGCCTGTATCGCTATGAACTTCCCTCTCAGGATTGCCTTGGCTGTGTCCCATACGTTTTGGGTTGTTGTGAGTTCGTTTTCATTTGTTTCCAGAAACCTTTTGATTTCTTCCCTAATATCATTCTTGACCCATTCATTGTTTAATAGCATGCTATTTAATCTCCATGATTTTGAGTGTTTTTGGTTTTTTTCCTTCGGGTTGGTTTCTAGCTTCAGTCCCTTGTGGTCTGAGAAAATGCTTGGTATGATTTCAATTTTCTTGAACTTCTTGAGGCTTGCTTTGTGTCCTATCATGTGGTCTATCTTTGAGCATGTTCTGTGTACATTTGAAAAGAATGTATATTTAGCTTCTTTTGGATGGAGGGCTCTGTATATATCAGTAAAGTCCATTTCCTCAAGGGTACTGTTCAATGCCACAATATCTTTGTTGAAATTTTGTTTAGAAGATCTGTCCATTTTTGATAGTGGGGTGTTAAAATCTCCCACTATAATTGTGTTGCTGTCCATATCTTTCTTGAAGTCCTCTAAGATTTTCTTTATGTATTTCGGTGCTCCTATGTTGGGTGCATATATACTTACAATATTTATGTCTTCTTGATGGGTTCTTCCCTTGAGTATTATGAAGTGACCTTTGGGTCTGTCTTACGGACCTTTTTTGGAAGTCTATTTTTTCTGATATGTGTATTGCTACCCCGGCTTTTTTTTCCTGTCCATTTGCTTGGAAGATTTGTTTCCAGCCCTTCACTTTCAGCCTGTGTAGGTCCTTTATCCTGAGGTGGGTCTCTTGTAGACAGCAGATATGTGGGTCGTTTTTTTCTTATCTAATCAGCTATTCTATGTCTTTTGATTGGGGCATTTAATCCATTTACGTTTAAGGTTATTATTGATAGGTACTTATTCATTGTCTTTTATGTATGTGTGTTCCTCTCTCTCTCTCTCTCTCTCTCTCTCTCTCTCTCTTTCTTCTCTCCTCCTTAAAGCAGTCCTTTTAGAATCTCTTGCAGAGCTGGTTTGGTCAAGGTGTATTCTTTTAGACCTCTTTTGTCTGGGAAGCTTCTTATTTGGCCTTCTATCTTGATCGAGAGCCTTGCTGGATATAGCAGCCTTGGTTGCAGACCTCTGTTTCTCATTACCTGGAGTATTTCTTGCCATTCTCTTCTGGCTTGAAGTGTTTCCATTGAGAAGTCAGCTGTTAGCCTTATTGGGGCTGCCTTGTATGTTACTTCCTTTTTCTCCCTTCCTGCCTTTAAGATTCTCTCTTTGTCTTGAAATTTTGCCATTTTAATTATGATGTGTCTTGAGGCGGGCCTCTTTGGGTTCCTCTTGATTGGGACTCTCTGTGTTTCCTGGATTTGTGTGACTTTTTCTCTCATCAAATTAGGGAAGTTCTCCTTCATTACTTGTTCAAGTAGGTTTTTGATCCCTTGCTCTTCTTCTTCTACTTCTGGTATCCCTATTATACGGATATTATTACGTTTCATATTGTCTTGCATTTCTCTTAATCCCTCTTCATTCTTTTTGAGCCTCTTTTCCTTTTCTTGCTCTTTCTGGATGTTGTTTTCTACTTTGTCCTCCAGCTCGCTAATCCGATCTTCTGCTTCATTGATCCTGCTTTTCATTCCTTCTACTGTGTTCTTCAGTTCAGAAATTGTATTCTCCCTTTCCTCTTGACCTTTGTTGAGAGTTTCTATTTCCTTTTTCATGTTTATATAGTTTGCAGTGAGATTGATGTAGTTTCCCTCTAATTTCTGAAAACTCAATGTGAGTTCAATGAACTTCCTGGTAATCATTGTTTTGAACTCACTGTCTGATAGTTGAGTTGCCTCTATTTCATTTAGCAGTTTTCCTGAGGCTTCCTCGTTTCCCTTCAGTTGAGGGTTGTTTCTCTGTTTTCTCATTCTTCATGGGTTTCTTCTTTTTTCTTCTTGTTTTTTTTTAATTTGATGTGTTCTGATTCCCTGTAATTATTGTGTGAACTTCTGTGGTAGAATATTTGTGAGATTCAGTGATGCAATCTCCTTCGTGTATCCTGGTGTTCACAGCTTCCCCCTACTCTCTGTGGAAACCAACAACTCTTCCTGCTGTGGACGCAGCCGTCCTCATGCACTGCCATAAAGCACTACATCTTATTGCATATTCTATGCTGGAGGCACCAGTGTTAGTCTTTGAGGTAAAAGGAATTATCAGAGATGTTCTAATGGCTGTAGGACCCGCCCAAGGTAGCAGCATCCAAGCCATGAGTGAGTGGAGATGAGTTAGCAGGAGCCTCAAGGTCTTGCCATCCACTGTACCTCAACCACCTTCTGTCTAGTCCTCTAAAGTGTGAAGAAGCCAGAGGAACAGCACTGATGTATGTGCTACTCTAGACCACCTCCAGAGAGAAACAGTTCGTAGAGGGTCCTGAGCCCCAAGCACTGGACCTCTGTGGCTCTCTGACCTCTGACTCAGACCCATACACATACTATCCATGGTAGTTAGGACCAGGGACTGCAGGCTCCAAGTCTGGCCTCACCCTATTCCTCTGCCCATTCCAGTGCACCTCTTCCTTCCACTCAGGGAGACAAGATTTAAGCTGACCTCAAAGAACCCAAAGAAAGCTAATGTTAAGAAAGCTGAGCCAAGGACTGGGGCACTCAGTAGCTGTGGGGGTGGCAGGGGTAGAGGTTGCCAGGGCAGCAGGCCTGAAATAATTCAGTGACTCCCTATTTTCTACCCAACTTTTCAGCAGCAAATCACTAAGGCTTTTTTCATCATACCTCAGCTCTTGGAAACCATTAGCCTGATTGAGCACGTTAGAAGCACATTCAAGGGGTAAGAGCCGAACAAGCAGCACTGTTCCCTCTTGGACCCCTCCCCCACATACAGCACCACAATGTAGCTAAGTGAGTTGCCCCACTAAGGTGGTGAACACCTAAGGCTCCTCCCCTTAAAATGTAACAGGTGCACAGAGACAAAGAAATATGGCCCAAATGAAAGAAGTGATCAAAACTCCAGAAGAAGAACTAAGGAATGAAAATAGCCAATCTATCAGATGCAAAGTTCAAAAAACTGATAATCAGGATGCTCACAGAAATGACTGAGTATAATCACAAAATGAAGGAAGAAGTGAAGGCTATGCAAAGTGAAATAAAGAAAAATATACAGGGAACAACAGTAAGGGAAAGAAACTGGGACTCAAGTCAATGATTTGGAACAGAAGAAAGAAATAAACATTCAACTGAAACAGAATGAAGAAACAAGAATTCAAAAAAAATGAGGGGAGGCTTGGAAACCTCTGGGACAACTTTAAATATTCCAACATCTGAATCATAGGGGTGCCAGAAGGAGAAGAGGAAGAGCAAGAGACTAAAAACTTACTTGAAAAAATAATGAAGGAAAACTTCCCAAAACTGGCAAAGAAAATAGACTTTCAGGAAGTCCAGGAAGCTCAGAGAGTCCCACAGAAGTTGGACCCAGGGAGGAACACACCAAAAAACATCATAATTACATTACCCAAGATTAAAGATAAGGAGAGAATTTTAAAAGAAGCAAGAAAAAAGGAGGTGGTTACCTACAAAGGAGTTCCCATAAGACTACCAGCTGATTCCTCAAATGAAACTATATGGGCAAGAAGGGGCTGGAAAGAAGTATTCAAAGTCACAAACGGCAAGTACCTACATCCAAGATTACTCTATCCAGCAAAGCTATCATTTAGAATGGAAGAGCAGATAATAGTGCTTCCCAAATAAAGTCAGGTTAAAGGAGTTCATCATCACCAACCCTTTAATATGTGAAACATTAAAGGGACTTATCTAAGAAAAAGAAGATCAAAACCATGAACAGTAAAATGATAACAAACTCACAACTACCAACAACTGATCATAAAAAAATAAAAACAAAAATAAACTAGGCAAACAACTAGAACAGGAACAGAATCATAAATATGGAGATACATGGAGGGTTATCAGTGGGGACGGGGAGAAAAGGGGAAAAGGTACAGGAAATAAGGAGCATAATTGGTACGTACAAAATAGGTAGGGGGATGTTAATAGTATAGGAAATGTAGAAGACAAAGAACTTAAATGTATGGCCCATTGACATGAACTAAATGTTGGGGGAGGAATGCTGGAGGTGAGAGGGCTTCAGGGCAGAGGGTAATAAAGGAGAGAAAAAAATGGGACAACTGTAATAGCATAATCAATAAAACATACTTAACAAAAAAAACTTTGACCCCTCCCTCCAATTGCCTAAAAGAAATTTACATAGAAAGGATGCTACATAAAGGGAAATGTCATCACTGATAATTATAGTTTAATACATTAGTGTGATAGAGAGGAACTGAGCAAGGCTTATTTGATCAAAATCCTCTCTGTGTTCCATGGTTAAAGATGGCCTAACAAATATTTGCTTTTCCCAATATCCATGTGAATCATCTTCCTATACATTGAAGTGCTAAACTACAGCCCCACTTCTCCTTAGCTCCAGAATGGCATACAAACCTCAACCACTCAATGCCTTTTTGGCTCTCTACACTTATGGCACCCCAGAAAGTGAATTCATATAATGAAGTTTGGACATTTTCTCCTGTTAGTTTGTCTCTGTTAAATTTGATTAGCCCACCTAGAAGAACTGAGAAGGTGGGAAGGCCCTGGATGGGTAGCTCAGTTGGTTTGAGTGTTGTCCTGATATACCAAGGCTGTGGTTCTGATCCCTAGTCAGGGTACATACAAAACTGAACCAATGAATGCATAATGAGTGGAACAACAAATCGATGTTTCTCTCTCTCTCATCACTACATTTTTTAAAAAATGTTAGCCCTGGCTGGCGTAGCTCAGTGGATTGAGCACGGGCTGTGAACCAAAGTGTCCCAGGTTCGATTTCCAGCCAGGGTACATGCCTGGGTTGCAGGCCATAACCCCCAGCAACTGCACATTGATGTTTCTCTCTCTCTCTCTATCTCCCTCCCTTCCCTCTCTAAAAATAAATAAATAGAATCTTTAAAAAAATGTTAAAAAAGGAATGTGGGAGCAAAATAATTCTTAATCCCCCAAACTTTGCTTTAAATACATCTTAAATACCTCAAATGAAAGATGCTATATAATTTTATAACATCAGAACCAAGAATTTTATTTGATTAATAAAAGACCACTGAGTGAGTGAGTGAGTGAGTGAATGAATGAATGAATGAATGAATGAGTAAATAGTATGTAGTCACCTTAAATGACAGTGGGCTTAGTTATCTAATTAATAGATTACTTAGGCCTCTTGCTTTTCCATCTTCTTGCACAATATTTAATAGCCTTACTTGGTCATTTCACTGCTAATATATAGCTCAATCATAAGCACAGAAAGGGAGCAGAGGAAATAAAAAGGGAAAAGACACAAATCAATCAGTGCTTTTCCCCTTAGCAACTGAGGGAAAGATTTTGTGGGTAAGAAAGATGGAAACTAATGGCTAAAGTAGGGCTTGGGAATTATCTGAGGATTTTATTTATGCATAACTTCTGGCATGAATTGCATCTTGCTTCCACTGTGCCTGGAAAACTTCCAAAGAAAGGCAAGGCTTTAGAAAGGGATTAAAAAGGGGGAGGGAGAGAAGGAAACTGGTAAGAAGGAGGCAACCTCCTTGAAGCAAACTAGGCAAGTCCTCCCAGAACAGACAGGCTCTACCCTCCTGTTTGCCATCTCAGCACAAATTACAAGGAACCTCAGAGAAGCCTTACTTTCTCCCTGATGGACTACTTCTTACCTGTATTACTCAGGCCTGAATTTTTCTAGGCAAAGGCTGTCAGGCGTGCTATTGAGGTCATTCTTCCATGACTTCTGCCAATTCACAGGGACATCAATGAGCAGGGCTATCTGACAGGCAAAGGGAGGAGGCAGTGATGCCCTTGATCCTGATAAACTGTATTCCCCATCCCCAAGCAGACTAGCCACCCAAAAGGGTAAGATATCCAGGTCACCTCACAGACCTTGGGGTTTCCTCCTGGGAGACCATGCCTTGCACATGGCCAGGCAAAGGTGCAGGGTATTAGAGAGACAGACATTATCAATAGAGCTGGCTAGAGAGAAAGAGGACAGGTGAGTATGTGAGTGAAGCCAGATTGAGAGTCAGTGGCTAGGACCAGGGAGTGCTGATCCTGACCACAATAGGAGGAGTAGGGATGGTAGTTTAGAGGGAAGAGTACCATTGAACTTGAGCCATGGATCTGGGTTCAAGTTACAGCTCTGCCACTTATTAGTGTGAATGTGCGAGGGCCCTACCAACTGGCCTTCCTAAAAATCTGAATCCTCCAGCAAGATGAAAGAATGAGAAAAAGACCACATGGCCTTCAGAAAACAACAGATCCTACCTAGGGGAGTGGAAATTGTTGTGCAGAGATGCAGAAGGCCTCAGCCCATGACGTGCAGTGCCACACCTCAGACCACACCCTTGGCCACCATACCTCTTTTGAACCTAAGAACACTCCTGGACAATGTACTTCATCAAAGCTATGTAGCAAACCAAAAAGAGAAAGATGTAAGATCCCAGAAACAGGAAATGTAAATCAACGGAAGGCAGAAGGAATTCTGGACACCAGAGAGCGAAGTTCAGGATGACGGTCATGTTATAGGCCTAGGAGCATGCCCTCCACACGGAATGACAGCATAAAGAAGGAAAGTCTCCAGAAAATGTGTCAGCACTACTTGATTGGCTAATGAGACTGACTTTGAGAAAAATTATTCTAAGAAGTTATTGGTAAATACAAAAAAATTAAAGTGAAAAAATAATTAAGCAAGGCAGTTATTAACTTTAAGAAATAAACAAATATAACCATAATAGTCAGTTATGAATAATATTCAAATAGGCATAACTGGAAATTCTGAATACTTATTTAAGTAAATTCAAATATACTATATAGGTGGTAAAATTCAGATGTCAGTGTAAGAAAAATCCTCATTACCATAAACAGAAGGCCAATAGGTAACATAATCTATGCATTAAAATATAACAATGTATACATATTATTTAGAACTATGAATATACGTAAATGTATGAAGAAACAGTTAAAAAGTTGAAAGTCATTGCTTCTAAGCAGGGAGGCTTGGGGGATGGTTAAGGAGGGGTCAGTCAGAGAAATGCTGCCTTTTGTCACATCTTTCACTAAAAGGTAGGCAAAAGTAGGTTTACAGTTGTAACATAAATAATAATACAATAATTAATGAATACCAATGTAAGAATAAACTCTGTGTTTCACATATTCACAATTGTAAACCTATTGTTGGCCACCCCTATACTATTGAGTTATAAGTTATAAGAAATTATTACAATCAGTTATTTTGGTATTTTGTGTTAAAAAACACAAAACACAAAATTTACCACCAACCATTTATAAGTACAGTTCAGTAGTGTTAAGGACATTCTTATATACTTTAAAAATCCCCAAACCTGACCTTCCATGGTTGGAAGTGGAGCAGGGCTTCTTAGTGAGCCAAGCCGGTAGGCTCTTTCCACCCTGACCACTGTCATCCAGGCTTCATCTTGACCTGGGGAAGTGGGGGTGGGGGAGGGCTGTCACTCATTATTGCTGACACCAAAAGGGTGGTCTCAGGAGCAATCACCACATGGATCCTTTGCTTTAATCCCCAGAAGCACAACTAATGAGACTGGAATGATTAAATAGTACTTTTCTAACAGTCTGGAAATACAAAGGGGAAAGGAACAAGGAACCTGACCTTTGTGGATAGAATTAGACCCTCTCCAGGGTTCCCAGTTCATCCTTCCTAGCTTCTGCCTACCTGTTCAGAGACAGCACCATTGCCTATGCCCAGCTTCCTCCCAATCTGTGTTCACAAGAGGAGGACCCAGAGTTTCTCTGTTGCCACAATGGAGTCCTGGTCACTCCTGTTTGCTGGCTAACAACTTTCCTGTTCCCCGAGTATCTGACACTGCAGTTCTAACAATTAGGGAGTAGTTCCTCTGCCTGCAATTAGAATTCAACAGAAAACTCTTGACATTCACAAGCGGACCTCCACCTATATAAATGGGAAGACAAGAGACGGGGAGCCACTTCATCATCATGAACAAAGTAGTAAACAACTCAAAGCCTCCATTTTCTCCTCTGTAAAATAGGAATGATAGTATCTGTTCCAATCCCAGGGTGGTTATCAGAACCAAGTCAGAAAATGGATAGAATTAGCACTGTGAGACAGAAAGTCCCTTAACAAATGTGAAGTAGTATTAGTAATAGTAGTTTTAAAACTTAGCCAACTATAAAGAGATCTTTGAGTGGCAAGAAACCAGTGCAGTGAAGTAAAAACCTCCAGCAAAGGTAGCCCTTTCCCATGTTAGCCCTAGGGTGCAGCCTGGTGGTTCTACTATCCAACATGCAGGAGTGCCAGCTGCCCCTCCTGGAGCTGCAGACACCCCAGGCACAGACTGTAATGCTCAGGCAAATGGCCCACACACCTGTGCAACTTCTCCTTCATAAAATAAGACTGCTCACTAATGCTCCTTGGTTCCTTTTATTTGAAAGACAAAAGCTGTTGTTCTTAGTAAAATGTAAGTGAATCACTTAGAAAATATTGAGTACATTATAGAGACAATAAGATAAAAGTACCCAGGAAATAGTTCTGTTTTGTTTTGCACTTTGCAAACTGAAGCTGTACATAGGGTTGGATTACATATGTATAAAACAGAAGTGCTTCGCTCATTTCCTCTCCATGCTGGAAAAAGGGTGTGTTAATTACTCCTGAGTGGGAGAGTAAAACCCCTTAGGGGGTCTAGCTCAGCCTTCAGTAGGTGGAATTAGAGCAAAAGGAGAGGTGAGACTTAAATACCAGCCTTCAAATCTAAGAGAGTGGCTGGAAAGAAAGTAGTGTAGACTTCTGTCTCCACTAAGAGGAGACAACAGCAGCAATAAGAGCTTGGGCTGACACAAATGGCACACCCAAGGAAAGATCCCAGCAGGCACCGGATCCTGCTGGGGAAAACATGGCTGTGGTGGGGATGGGGGCACCCCTGCACAGCATCTCATACACTGTGATCAGAGCTGATCCTTATAGTTGGCAGCCTGAGGGTTAATGCCACTCACAAATGACCCAACAGCACTAAAGACCCAACTAGAGCAGGAGGGTACACATAAACCACACAAGAGAAATTTCTGGAGCACCCAGCTCAGATAATCTGGAAGACTGTGCAACTGAACCCTACAAGACACCTGAAATATACCACCACCATAACAAGTTCAGGAGTCATAGCAGATCTACCTAATACACAAAGACAAACACAAAAAGATAGACAAAATGGGGATACAAAGAAACATGCCCCAAATGAAAGGACAAGAGAAATCCCAAGAAGAGGAATGAAATAAAACAGAAGCAACCAAATTACTAGATACAGAGTTCAAGACAATGGTTATAAGGATGCTCAAAGGACCTTAACAGAAGAATGGATGATCTCAGTGAGAACTTAAACAAAAAGATAGTAAGCATTAAAAAAGACATAGCAATCATAAAAAAGAACCCATGAGAAATGAAGAATACACTGAAAGGTCAACAATAGGCTGATGAAGCAGAGGACCAAATCAGTGATTTAGAGGACAAGATAACCGAAAGCACTTAAGGAGAGCAACAAAGAGAAAAAAGAATTTTTTAAAAAGTAGAAAAGTTTGAGGGACCTCTGGGAAATCAAGCATAAAAACATCCGTATCATAGGGGTACCAGAAAGAGAAGAGCGTGAGGAAGGGACCAAGAACCTGTTTGAAGAAGTAATAGTTGCAAACTTTCCTGACCTAGTGAAAGAAAGACACACTTGTCCAGGAAACAGAGAGAGTCCAAATCTAGATGAATCCAAAGAGGCCCACACAAAAACACATTACAATTAAACTGGCAAAAGTTAAAGACAAAGACAGAATCTTAAGAGCAAACAGAGAAAGACAATTAGTTACCTGCAAGGGAGCTCCCATAAAATTGTCAGCTGATTTCTCAACGGAAACACTTCAGGCCAGAGAGACTGTCATGAAATATTCAAAGTGATGAACAGCAAGGACCTACAACTCAAAATACTCTACCTAGCAAGGATATCATTTAAAATTAAAGGAGAAACAAAGAGCTTTGCAGATTAAAAAAAAAAAACAAACAAAAATAAAAACAGAAACAAAACTAAAGGAGCTCACTACCACCAAACCAGACTTAAAAAAAAAGTTAAAGGATCTTATTTAAGAAGAAGAAAAACAGAGACAGAAAAACATAGTGCAAAGACTATGACAATGATATGTTTATGATAATATATACATACATACCAATAATTACTTTAAATGTAAAGAGTTTAAATACACCAATTAGAAGACAGGGAGTAGCAGAATGGATAAGAAAATAAGACATGTTTATTGTATATGCTATCTACAAAAGACCTTCCTCTCAATAAAAGATACACAGACTAAAAGTAAAGGGATGGAAAGAGATATTTCATACAAATGAAAAAGAAAAGCTGGGGTAGCAATTCTTATATCAGACAAAACAGACTTCAAAACAAAGGCAATAAAAAGAGACAAAAAGGACACTATATAACACTAAAGGGACTGATCCAACATGAAGCTATAATCCTTGTAAACATTTATGCACCCAGCAAAGAAGCACCTAAATATAAAGCAAATCTCAATTGACATAAAGGGAGAGATCAACAGGAATACAGTCATAGTAGGAGATTTTAACAACCCATTGACACACCAATGGATAGAATTTCCAGATAGTAAATCAACAAGGAAACAGTAGCCTTAAGTGGCATACTAGACCAGATATAATTAATTGATATTTTCAGAGTGCTTCACTCCAAAGCAGCAGAATGTACATTTTTTTCCAAGTGCACAGGGAAAATTGTCTAGGATGGACCACATGTTAGAACAGGAAGAAAGTCAATAAATTCAAGAAGACTGAAATCACATCTCCTCTGACCACAAAAGTATGAAACTAGAAATCAAATACTAGAAAAAAACTGAAAAACACACGGAGACTAAATATTATGTTTCTAAACAATAAATGAGTCAACAACAATGTCAAAAAAGAAATCAAGATACCTTGAGACAAATGAAAATTAAAATACAAGAACACAAAATCTATGGGCCACAGCAAAAGCAGTATTAAGAGGGAAACTCATAGCAATATAAGCCTATGTAAAAAAGCAAAAAAAAAAAACCCTCAAATAAACACAGTAACCTTACATCTAAAGAAACTAGTCCTGGCCAGAGTGGCCCAGTGGATTGAGTGCCAGCCTGCAAACGAAAAGGTCACCAGTTTGATTCCCAGTCAGGGTACATGTCTGGGTTGTAGTCCAGGTCCCTAGTAGGGGCCATGCAAGAGGCAACCACACATTGAGGTTTCTCTCCTTCACTTTCTCCCTCCCTTCCCCTCTCCCTAAAAAATAAATAAAATATTAAAAAAAAAAGAAACTAGAAAAAGAACAACAAACAAATCCCAAACTAAGTAGGAGGAAAATAATAAAAATCACATAGGAAATGAATGAAAAGGAATCTAGAAGTCAATACAAAAGATTGATGAAATCAAGAAATGCTTCTTTGAAAAGATAAACAAGATTAAGCAGACTCATAAAAAAAAAATCAGAGATCCCAAGTAAATGAAATTATAAATGAAAGAAAAGTTAACAACTTCTGGCTGGCGTAGCTCAGTGGATTGAGTGCGGGCTGCAAACCAAAGCATCGCAGGTTTGATTCCCAGTCAGGGCACATGCCTGGGTTGCAGGCCATGGCCTCCAGCAACCACACATTGACGTTTCTCTCTCTCTCTCCCTCTCTCTCTCTCTCTCTCTTTCTCCCTCCCTTCCCTCTCTAAAAATAAATAAAAATAAATAAAATCTTTAAAAAGAAAGAAAAGTTTAATAATTTTTTAAAAAAGTAACAACTGACTCCACAGACATACAAAGGATTATAAGAAAATACTAAGAACAACTATATGCCAACAAATTGAACAATCTGTAAAAATTGGATAAATTCTTAGAAACATACAATCTATCAAAACTGAATCAAGAAGAAACAGAAAATCTGAACAGAACAATTAATGAAATCAAAGCAGTAATCAAAAATCTTCCAATAAATAAAAATGCTGGACCAGATGACTTTCCTAGTAAATTTTACCTAAAATTCAAAAAAGAATTACCACCTGCCTCTCTCAAACTACTTCAAGAAATTCAAGAGAAGGAAAGACTCCCAAGCTTATTTTACAAAGCCAGCATTACCCTAATTCCAAACCAAATAAAGACAATACCAAAAACATTATGTGCCAATTTCCTTGATGTATGTAAATGCAAAAATCCTTAACAAAATATTAGCAAACCGAATCCAGCAATACATTAAAAGGATATACAACACAACCAGGTGTGATTTATTCCTGGAATGCCAGGTTAGTACAATATCCACAAATCAATTAATGTGCTAAACCACATAGTCAAAATGAGGGATAAAAATCATATATCATTTTAACAGATGCAGAAGAAGCATTTAACAAAATCCAGCACCCATTTATTTATTATTCTCAGCAAAGTGAGAATAGAGAGATCATACCTTAATATAATAAAGTCCATATATGACAAACACACAGGATACATTATACTCAATGAGGAAAAACTAAAAGTATTTCCCTTAAGAGAGTCCTAGGCATAGCAATCAGACAAGAGAAGACATAAAAGGCATCTAAATTGGAAAGAAAAACTGTCATTATTTACAGATGACATAATACTGTATATAGAAAACCATAAAGACTGCACAAAAAACTACTAGAATTGATAAATGAATTCAGTAAAGTAGCAAGATATAAAATTAATATTCAGAAATCAATGGCTTTTTATACACCAATAATGAACTATCAGAAAGAGAAACTAAGAAAACAACCCCATTTACAGTTGTACCAAGAAAAACAAAGATCTGAGGAATAAATTTAACCAAGGAGATAAAAGACCTGTACTCGAACAATTATATGATACTATACTACAGAAAGAAAATGAAGGAAACACAAATCAATGGAAGCATATACTGCGTTCATGAATAGGAAGCATAGGAAGAATTAATATCATTAATATGTTCATACTACTCAAGGCAATCTAGATTTAATGCAATTCCTATAAAAATACTAATGTAGTATTTCACAGAAGTAAAGCAAATAATCCAAAAATTACATAAAACCACAAAAGACCCACAAAAGCAAAAGTAATCTTCCTTAAGAAAAAGAACAAAGTTGAAGAATCATGCTACCTGATGTCAAACAGGCCACATGAATCAAAACAGCACACTACTGGTATAAAAACAGACATACACATCAATGGAATAGAATAGAAAGCCCAGAAATAAACCCACATCTCTAATCTTTGGCAAAAGAGAAAAGAACATACTATAGGGTAACAACAGTCTAGTCAACAGATGGTGCTGGGAAAAGTGAAAAGATGCATGCAAAAAATAAAACTAGATCACCTTTTTATACCATACACAGGAAAAAATTCAAAATGGATTAAAAACTGAAATGTAAAACTGGAAACCATGAAAAGTCCTAGAAGAAAATATAGGCAGTAAAATCTTGGACATTACTTGTAGCAATATTTTTTATGATATATCTCCTTGGGTAAGGGAAAAAACATAAACAAATGAGAATACATCAAACTAAAGTGTTTTTGCACAGCAAAGGAAACCATGAACAAAATTAAAAGACAACTTACTGAATGGAAGAAGATACTCACCAATGATACATCTGATTAACAGGTTACTATCCAAAATTTATAAAGAACTCAGATAACTTAATACCAGAAAAACAAACAACCTGATTAAAAAGCAGACAGAAGATACAACCATTCTTCAGAGAGGACACACAGATAGCCAATAGACCAGAATAAAACAGACCATTTTATATATTGAGCATTAAAAAGATGCTCAATATATAAAATCTTTCCCACTAAGATCAGGAACAAGACAAGGATGACCTCTGTTACCATTCCTATTCAACATAGTATCAGAAGTCCTAGCCACAGCAATCAGATAGGAAAAAGAAATGAAAGGCATCCTAATTGGAAAGGAGGAAGTAAAACTGTCACTATTTGCAGATGACATAATAGTGTACATAGAAAACCCTATAGATTCCAACAAAAAATTGGTGGACTCAACTGAATAAGTGAATTTGGCAAAGCAGCAGAATACAAAGTCAATATTCAGAAATCAAAGGCATTTTTGTACACCAACAACAAAATATCAGAAACAGAAATCAGGAAAAAAAATCCCATTTGCTATACAAGAAAAATAAACTACCTAGGAATAAACCTAACCAAGGAGGTAAAAGACCTATACTCAGAAAACTACACAATACTGAAGAAAAAAATTAAGGAAGACACAAATAAATAGAAGCATATGCCATGTTCATGGATTGGAAAAATTAACATCATCAAAATAGCCATACTACCCAAAGCAATTTATAGATTCAACAAAATCTCTATTAAAATACCAATGACATATTTCACAGATATAGAACAAACATTTCAAAAATTTCTATAGAGCCATAAATGACCCCGAAAGCTATAGCAATTTTGAGAAAGAACAAAGGAGGAGGGATCACAATATCTAATATCAAACTATATTACAAGGCCATGGTAATCAAAACACTTTGGTACTTCCATAAGAACAGACGCCCACTGGTTCTGTTCTTAGGCCAGTACCATTGATCTGAATAGATCAATGGAACAGAATAGAGAGCCCAGAAATTAAGTGAAGTCTGTATGGTCAATTAATATTTGACAATGAGGAAAGAAGCATGAAAAGGAGTAAAAATAGTCTTTCAACAAATGGTGTTGAGAGATCTGAACAGCTCTACATGCAAAAAAATGAAACTTGACCACCACATTACACCATACACAAAAATAAACTCAAGATAGATAAAAGACTTAAATATAAGTTGTGATACCATAAAAGTCCTAGAGGAGAACATAGGCAGGAAAATCTCAGATATTCCATGCAGCGATATTTTCACCGACATGTCCCCTAGAGCAAGGGACATTAAGGAAAGAATAAACAAATGGGACTTCACCAAAACAAAAAGTTTCTGCATGGCTAAAGAAAATATCAGCAAAATTAAAAGGGAACCAACTGTATGGGAAAATATATTTGCACATGATACCTCAGACAAGGGTTTGATCTCCAAAATATATAAAGAACTCACACCACTCCACTTCAGGAAGACAAACAACCCAACTAAAAAATGAGCAAAGGGCTTGAACAGACACTTCTCCGAGAAGGACATACAGAGGGTTCAGAGACATATGAAAAGATGCTCAGCACCACTAGCCATCAGAGATGCAGATTAAATCCCCAATGAGATACCACTTCACACAAACACATCAACAATCAACAAGTGCTTGTGAGGATTTGGAGAAAAGGGAACCCTAGTGCACTGTTGGTGGGAATGCAGACTAGTGCAGCCTCCATGGAAAACAGTATAGAATTTCCTCAAAAAACTAAAAGTGGAACTGCCTTCTGACCCAGCAATTCCACTGCTGGGATTATACCCTAAGAATCCTGCAACACCAATCCAAAAGCATCTATGCACCCAAATGTTCATAGCAGCCCAATTTATAATAACCAAGTGTTGGAAGCAGCCTAAGTACCCATCAGTAAATGAGTGGGTCAAAAACAGTGATTTACACAATGGAATACTACACAGCAGAAAGACAGAAGGAGCTCCTACCCTTTGCAACAGCATGGATGGATCTGAAGAGCATTATGCTAAATGAAATAAGCCAGGCAGTGAAAGATAAATACCATATGATTTCACCTATAAGTGGAACTTAATAAAACAAGCAAACAAGCAAAATATAACCACAGACATTGAAATAAAGAACAAACTGACAGTAATCAAAATGGAGAGACAAGAGGAATAATGGGGGAAAGAAAGGGAAGGCATCAAGGAATGTGTATAAAGGACATATGGACAAAGCCAAAGCGGGGAAAGATCGAGGGTGGGAGGTGGGGATGGGTGGTTGGGTGGCTAGTGATCAGGGAAAAATGGAGACTACTGTATTTGAACAAAAATTTAAAAAGTGAAAAAAAAAACAGTAAAAGAAAAGAAAAGCAAACAAAGAAAAAAAGATGCTCACTATCACTAATCATCAGAGAAATGCCATTTAAACCACAATGAGATACTATCTCACACTTTTCAGGATATCTATTATCAATAAACCAGCAAACAAATATTGGTGAGGATGTGGAGAAAGGGGATCCTCAGTGCACTGTTGGTGGGAATGCAGACTGGTGCAGCCACTGTGGAAAACAGTATGGATGTTGCTCAAAAATTAAGAATGGAACCATCTTATGACCTAGGGATTCCACTTCTGGGAATGTATCTGAAGAAACCCAAAACACTAATTCAAAAAAAAGATACACACTCTCTTACATACACACACCTATGTTTATTGCAGTGTTATTTACAACAGCCAAGAGTTGGAAGCAACCCATGTGGCCATCAGCAGATTCATGCATAAGAACATTGTGGTATATTTACACAATGCAATACTGCTCAGTTGTAAAAAAGAAAACGCATAAATAAAAATTTCACCTTTAGTGACAGCACAGATGGACTTGGAGATTATTATGCTAAGTGAAATAAGCCAGCCAAGGAAAGGCAAATATCATATGATTTCACTTACATGTTGAATCTAATGAACAAACTGAACTAACATGCAAAATAGAGACAGACTCGTAGATACAGAGAACAGACTGACATCTGTCAGAGGAAAGGGAATTAGGGGGCTGGGTGAAAAAGGTGAAGGGACTGGGCAGTACATACTAGTAGTTGCAGAGCAGCCATACAGATGCAGAGTGCAGCACAGGAAACATAGTCAAGAATGTAAAGATAATGGGATGTGGGGCCAGGTGGGTGCTTGGAGCAGCAGGGGAAACACTCTGTAAAGTGCAAGGTTTTCCAGTCACTTTGTGGTATACCTGAAACTGGTGCAAAATGGTATTTTACGTAAACTGTGGATGAAAAATATAAATTAATTAAAACATAAATAAATAAGTTAAGCTGGATACCAGGAGGAATAGCTTTACTGTAAGGAAGAGAGCAAAATTTGATTGCATGTCCTGAAGAGGCTGTGAAGTGTTTGTTGAAGATTTTATGTAGCTACACTGATTTTATGGAATGTTTTTGGTCCATATTTGCCTTGGGTCAGGTGACTGGACAGATGAATTTTGAAAAGCCCATCAGTGTCACATGCTGCTCAACCAGGACAAACCTCCTATTGACATCAGATCTCCACTTGTTACCTAGAGCCAGGCTAGGTGTCTTGGAAGGGCATGTGGGCTTCCCAGTCTCTGCAGAAATAGCTCTCTGTCATGCAGACCATTATTTTATTATCCTCTTCCCCAGTTCAAGAACTGCTGGTCACTCTCTGCAGCCTTTCTTACAGTCCTAGCACTCAAAGTTGTCAATCATGTGTTGCTGAATCCACTATACACCCTTAGCTCTGCTAACTCTAACAAAAGTCCTGTCTCAGTCCCTCTCCCATTCTGCTAAGAGCTTTCTGAGTCTTAATCCCAATACTCAACACATCAAACATATTGAAAGGGGTAAGAACAAGGACAAAAACCTATGAAACATCCCTAGAAACTCCCTCCTGGTTGACCTCAACCTAGTGACTGATCAACTAGATATGAATGCAATTAACTAGACATTTCCCATAAAGGAAACTGACATCTAAAAAGAAAAAAACTATGGAAACAATAAAAGGATTGGTGGTTTCCAGGCATGGGGAGAGAGAATAGATGAGTAGGCAGAGCACATAGGATTTTTAAGGCAGTAAGAATAGTCTATATTATATAACAGTGATGAAGATGTCATTATACATTTGTCTAAACTCATTGAACGCACAACATCAAGAGTTACCCCTTAGATAAAGTATAGACTTATGATGTATCACTGTTCCAGTGACCGATGTTGATAATAGGAGAGACTAATACATGTGTGAGAGCAAGGGGTATACAGGAAATCTCTGTGCCTTCCTCTCAATAAAACTGCTCTTAAAAATTAAAGAATTTTTAAAACACAAAACCAAAGTCAAAAAAGGATTTGCATATTGTTGGCATATTATGTGATGTATATACTAAGTACCTGCTTTATTTCAACTCTGGAGGCCCCAGACCACACCCCATGTTAGCCCAACTAAGTCCACAGGTTAGCCTGCAGACATCTTAAATAGACCCTATATTCATACAGTGTGGATTTATCTGACTTCTGAGACCTTACCCAGTAGGGAGGAATGTGAGGTCTGTTCTCCTTACTCAGTCACTTCCTGGATGAATGATGTCCCTTAATATCTCTAGGCCCCAGTCACTTCCTCTGGAAAACAGAGTGAATAGTATTTTACTTAGAAAGATCTCTTGAAATCCCTTACAGCTGAAGAGCTAAAATTCCTCACGAAATGACCACTCCAAATGAAGAGTTTTTTTGCTTTTCATTTGTTTAAAAAAAAAAAAATCTGAGGCCCAGGGTAAGAGGCAAAGAAAAGGTTTGGAGTCTGAAAGACCAAATTAGAAATGCAAGCTGCCATTTACTACAGCTTGGATATATGACTTAACCTCTCTGGGCCTCACTCAGACATCTAGCATTAAAATAAGGACAGCTGTGGCACATAGCTAATGCCTAGTAAACATGGTATCACCCCTTTCGGGCTCAAGTACCAAAGTCATCCTCCTAGCTCAGAATGGCTGCTAGACTTAGCATTTTCTCCTCCATTTCCATTTCTGCCTTTTACTCCCTTTAGGAAAAAATGACTTTATCCATTCCCTACTAACTAATGCGCTATAAGTTAAGTTTCTCCAATGGCCAGATACTACCCCTGAATTATAAGTAGAAAGACCGAGATCAAGAAAAGAACCAGGAGGTCAGGAGTAATTAATGAGACAAAACCTGAAGCCAAACTCTGTATTTTTGCTTGGATTTCATTAGCAAGTGAGCAGAGGCCTGAGTTGGAGGCCTCTTCCCCTATCTGGCCCTCCTCACTCAGCTGTTCTCTGTCGTACCTCTCACAATACTGGCTCTGTTAAATGCTTTATATTCCGTTGGCCAATGCTGGGATGGTTCAGAACAAGATTGGGTCATTATTAATTCAGGAGGCACCACACACATGGCTGTCATGTTTCAGTTATCCTTTCTCTTGGTTTAATAGAATTTGCCACACTAATACAAAGCCGTATTTTATGGTTTTCCCTGAACTTGTAACAACTTGTCCAGCTCCCTCTTGCTAATTAAAAGGGGAGGGGATGCAGCAGCTCATTGAAAAGCCAGTTTCCAGGGAGGTTGTTAATATATCTCTGCTTCTTATGGTTCCTGACTGCCCTCTCCATGAGATGAGCATTAATGAAGTCAGCAGCTGGTGGCGATTTGGCTGGCGAAGCCCTGCTTGGTGACAGCCTGAATGCCTATGTCTGCTGGCAGCTCACCACCTTCTCACGGCTGGGTGGCTGGGTGACGCAGTTCCACAGCTGGTCCTCCCACACCTGCCTCAGGATCACTGCCTGTGCCCTAATGTATGTAACAGATTCACTTGCAAAGGTTTCCCAACAGAATAACTGGGCTTGGAAGGTGAGCTGTTAGGACTCCCTAGTGGCCCCTGCCCAGCCCATCCAGCAGCCCCTCCCCGCCCTTGCCTCCACTCCTCCTGAGCAGAAGGACAGACAGGGGGAGGAGGTGGGAGAGAGGGAAATGAGGAGATCCAAAGGAGCCGGGACTTCCGGCAAGATGGAGGCATAGGTGGATACACGGTACCTCCACGCACAACCAAGATTAGAACAACAACAATTTAGAGGCAGAATAACACCCAGAACTGACAGAGAATTTATCTGAATGGAAGTCAGACAGCCAAGAAGTTGAAATAGACCCGTTCATCCAGACTGGTAGGAGGGGTGGAGAGGAGCAGCCGGGCACAGGGTCACGGCGTGGGGAGAACAGGGAGAACTGAGCACATAAGGCAACTGGGAGCGCGTAAGGCATCTGGGGCACACAAGATCGCAGCACGTGGACCCTGAGTATGCAAGTGGCAGCTGGCGGACCCAGTGAGGCAGCGATTGTGGACCAGGGCAGAGCATGCAACCCAGGATCCCGGAGAAGGGACTGAGGTCCCAGGAGAACGGAGCTGCCACCATTGTTCCCTCCCGCCCCCACATACAACATCACAATCTAGCGACTGGGGTGCCCAGCCCTGGTGAACACCTAAGGCTCCACCCCTCACCGTAACAGGAGCAACCAGACCAAAAAAAAAAAAAAAGAAAGAAAGAAAGAAAAAAGAGAGAGAGAGAGAGATGTCTCAAACAGAAGAACAGATCAAAGGAGCCATAAACAAAGACCTGCCCTTGTAGGAAGTCCTGCAATGGGACCAAAGTAGCCTGCTTCCAGAAGGCCCACACTTGTTCATCATGTGGCTGGGGAACCTTTAGGGGGCCAGGTAGGGAGAAGGACGCCTGTTCTCACTGTGAACATCAACCTCCATACCTGTTTCCATCTGTCCAGCTAATTACCTGCTACAGCAGCTGCTACAGCTGCCTACCCACTGTCCTTTAAAAATAAGGAGACGTGGACAGAAAGGTGCACTAGCATTCTGGGTTCGGCATGCCTCATCTCACGGAGGTGGGTGAGAGCCCAGGGAATGTGGATACAGGAAGTCCTGGGACTGGGAGCTATGGCACCACAGTGAAAGATGAAGCCAACCCAACATTGTGGAGAAGGGGATACTCCTCCAGGAGACCCATGTCTGCTCTCTGGTAATAAGACCTTTCCCAACCTTTAGCTCTGAGCCCACTTCTTCTAGGGCAATGTCTATGCAAGGGGCAGGGAAGCAGAGGCACTTGAGGTGGGTGGGCCCCTACCCCCCACCCACCCTTAGGCTCAGCCCAACCCTCTTATTAGGGCCATGGTCCCCTCCAGTGCTCCTTGTCTAGTAACTATTCACTCCTTGCCAGTGAGCCACTCAGATTCTCTGGCCCATAAGTTTACAAATAGAAACCTGTGGCAGCTGGTTGCTTTGAAAGGCAGACCCTTCAGTGAGGGCGTTTTGCCATAATAAAGGGTTGCTGCCTGGTACAATCTGAGCAGTGGGAGTTGCTAGAGTAAAGGCTTAGTGCACCTTGGTGCCGGGTAGGGGGCATCCAGGCTGTCCCTTCACCAACAGAATGCTAGGCGCTGGGGCCCCTCCTCAGGCCAACAATCCATTCCTCTGGACATCACCTCTCCCATACCAACTTTCCCACTACAGGCATTCTCTTACTATCTATCCCCAACCCCCAGGCTTTAAAAAGTTCTCTGGGAACATGTGCTAAATGCACGAGACACCCCTGGGGCATCTAGTCCAAATGAAGAGAAAATATGTCAGGCCCAGCAAGTCAGCCTGTAATTCAAATGGATGATGGCTATGCTCATGGAATACCTGAAAGATATAATCACCCCAGGTGTGGTAGGTGCAAGAACTAGCACAAACAGTGAGAGAAAAAGTGGGTGAGGATTCATGAGCTCTGTGTTGGAACAAGAGGGGGACTTTTTTGAAGCTCCAGGAAGGGTAGAAAGGAATTCAGGGCTGAATAAGAGAAATACCACACCTGATTTCCATGGAAGTAAGAAAAACAAAAGAACAGAGTTCCAGAGTGCTTGGGTCCACTAAGGTGAGGGAGGAAGCCAGCTGGAAGGTGAACAAAGCCCACCCATCCCACTCATAGCATTAAGACAACTGCTCTTTCTTTCTCCAAGTCCTTGACTTAGTTTGGCCCAAGACCGAACATAGCTTTTGGCCATCAGTTTTTAAAAGTTCACATTTCACCCCAGGAAGTAAGGCTGCCTGTCTACCCCACTTTCCTCCTTACAACCTAAAAATACAGGAATTGTCTCATCTCCTTTTACAAGCCTCACCTTGGCCACAAATTTCATCCAGGCCCAAGAAGCTGATCTCCAGAGTCCAGAGAAGGTGGGGTCTGGGGAGCCTGGAAGTTCTCTTCCACCTAAAGGATCCTGGAGGCCTTCTGAAGCTAGGCTGAGGGGCAGTTGCCTTCAAAATGGCCATATGCTAGTAACCTAGGAGAAGCAAGGTCCAAAAGCAATGCTTGCGGGAATAATTCCTGGAGCATGCAGTAAAAGAGAGGCCAATACTAGCTACTGACTGTCCATATGTCTAAGACAGAGTCTACTCCCTTATAATTGGCAAAAAAGGGGTTTTGCATGAAGAAAGGATGAGGTGGGGAAACACACTTCCCCAGCCCAGTTCCTGGAACCTGGGCCAACTGGGTCCCTGTCTATTTCACTGACATCTCAATAGTCTCATGCATCCTATAGCCCATTGGTCATAATGCATTTACTTCATCCATATAAGGCCAGAACAGGACCAGTGTCCATGGTGAGGGACTCACTGCCACTAAGCAAGTGGACCACACATATTTGGGGACTGGTTGCCTATTCTGATCCCCCAGGCCTTGCTCCTCCCTCCTCCACACATGACACCACCAGGTCTCATCATCACTGAGTCCTGTTGATTAAAGAATTTCTCAAATTTGTCCACTTTCAGACCTTAGCTTAAGCTCAAGCTCAAGCTCAAGCCTCACTTAAGCTTAGCTTAGCTTAAGACCCCACATTCCACATTTATGTCTCCAGCAGCTTTGTGGTTTTTCTGTATCCTATCTAGCCACCCAGAAGATCCATCTTGTTTCCTTTTGTATAAATCCCTGCAGTGGATCCATGTAGCCTTTAGCCAGATGGACAAGGTCCCTCATGATCTGACCTTTGCCAACTCTCCTCTTGCACCTTGGCTCCAGCCTACTTGCTGTTACCCAGACACAAGTCCTTACTTGCTTCTTTGTGTTTATTGAAGCTCTTTCCCAGCTTCACAATACCCTAAATCCCTTTCTACACATGGCTGTCATCCTTCTTGACTCAGTTCAGGTTATCAGGCCTTGTGTTTGCCACCTGTGTCCTAGAAGAATTCTATGGCTCCTTGCCATTCATCCTCAGCTGAGTTCACCCCTCAGATATACTCATCTGCTCTCTTACCAGACTGTGAGCTTCTAGGAGCAAGGCCTGTTGACTTTTCAATAAGGCTTATTGGCTAGTGAATAAAAGTGATTTCAAAAGTGATTTAAAAGTGAGGTGTGGGTTTAATTCTCAGTTCTCCCATCAGGCAAGATCACTTAATTTCTCTGAATCACAGTTACCTTATTTAAATTGATAATAATTGTATCTTAAGGCTGTTAGGGTCAAATTAATTAATATGTTTAAAGGATCAGCACAATGCCCAACACTATTTGAAATGGATTTTTCTCTTTATTATTTGTATTTTCTCTGTTTCTAACACATGTGACACATTCTAAACACTTACTAATAATTGCTGAGTAAATACATGCATAAAAGGATAAATAAGACATAGTTCTGAGTCTCTTCACCACCCCTGGCTGTTCTCCCCAGGTAAGAATTCATTTGTGGGAAGCCGTTTCCAAGTGGGTCACAAAGAACGAGTGACAGATTCACCCAGACCATCATCAAATGTGTACAATGTAATAGCCGAGAGTCAAGTCCTGATTCAGGAATTGGTGAGAAGGCAGGAAACAGAAACACAGATGAAGCTGAGGGTAGTTGTATGTCTCTGGGTCACCTTGGTGCTTAGGGGAGAAGCCAAGGAGTCGTGGGGATGAAAGACAGAATCATATGTATGTAAAAAGACCTTACCCAAATCTCCTCTTTGCTGGGGACACATGTGCTGCCCTCTGTGTAGTCTGGGAGACACTTTCTATATATGAGATATATATATGAGACATATCTATATATGAGATGCTTTCTATATATGAGAAAGTATATATATATTATATATGTACTATATGTATATATATGTATATATATATGTGTATATACACTTATATATACTTATATATAATATATATATACTTTCTATATGTGCAGGGTTGTGCTAGCCATGGCTCTTTCAAACCCCATAATGGAAGGCTGGCCAGAGGACCCCTGGCTAGAAGAATGTGCATTGCTTTGGAAATGGATTCTAATTCCTTCCTTATCTCCTTTTGGGGGTAGCTTCCTGTCCTGTGACTGACTGCCTCTTGACCTTTTATATTTCTGAGGCAGAACACATGCCCCCTTCATCTGGAAACCCTTAAAACAAGTCTCGGGCTCAGGGAGGAGAGGTCCTGCTTTGCTGACCTATCGCTGTGGGTGCTCCCTGTCATGTGAGTAATAAAGACTGTGTCTGCTCCATCCAGTCCTCCTTGTCATTTTTTCAGCTTATCTGAATGAATAGTTGCGATCCCCGGGCTTAACCTCCTACGTTACAGAGACCCTCTGGGGCAGAGGACGCCTACAAGGTATTCTGGGGAGGCCCAGAATAGGCTCCACCTTTCCCATGTGGCTCTGCAGTGGCAGAAGGACCTAACAGGACTGCTGTTGTCAACAGCACCACATGCTCCCTCTGACGCAGAGGGAGAAAAGAAAGGCCTAGCTAGTGGGCTGGCAGGAGGGAAAGAAGAGAGAGCAGGGCATGAAGCCCAGCAGGGGTGGCCCTGATGCAGATCTGGAACACAAAGAGAGAAACCTCCATCAAATCCTTCAGAACTTCAAAGTCTGCTGAGATGCTGGCCTGCAGAAACCAACCCTCTCTTGTCAGCCCTTAGCCCAGGGCCTGCTCCTACTCTTACTCCAAAGCTGCGGCCACTGGGAGCCCTTTGTTCCACCCACCCTCACCTGAGACCACACACCAGGGGCTGTACAGCTTGCTTCCTACCTAGCTTGTTTGCAATTTTAATTTCTCATCTTCTAAACAGCTAAGATTCATGACACATTCGACAGAAATATTGAATTTCCCAAATGTCTGTTATTCAAAAGCATGGAAATCTCCAACTTAACACTTCTACATTAATATCCTTCTAGAGCTGAGGCCAAACACAGACCCTCCAGAGACAGGGAAGAGGGGTGGAGGAAGCTGAAATGCTGGGCAGAGGACAACAGGTCCAACCTCAGAAAAACCCCCATGAAGCTCGAACCATCCCCATCATTTCTGCACCAAATCAAACATCTGAAGTTTTTTATATTACTATTTTATTGTTATTAACATCATTGAACACATGATGTGCCAGGCACTGTGCTAAGCAATTTTAAAATCCAGGATCTCATTTATTCCTCACAACCTTATGAGGTAGCCACTATAATCATTTTTGAGACCAGGAAACTGAGGCACAGAGTAAGATCACCCAGCTAGTAAATGGAGGAACTGAAATTAGAACTGCAGTTTTACTTTTACCCACTACCAAACTCTCTCTCTTGTTTGCATGATGGAAATATTCCCTTTCTTTCTAGTGCTATATTCAATTTAATTCCACATCTCATTAGGTAGGTCCATGAACAAATTCAATGTGTACATATGTGTAGGGTCTTTGCTATACATGGAGCCCTATGCTGGGAAGAGCATAACAGGTGTGAAGCCAGGTCCCTTATCTACTACAATCTGAAAGTCTATTTGGAAACCTGCACATGTATGCAAACAATGTGGCACCAACACCAGGCAGAACAGTAAGAGCACCTAGGTAGTGGCTCAATCCACTGAGATAAAGAAAAAAATAAAATTCCTTAGGACAAACAAGAGAGATCCTCTCAGGCCCTATTCTAAGCCTACTGCTGAAAGAGTTTATTCATACTAAATGCATAACAGGGAGGCAGGTAGGCTGGCAAAGTAAGAGGCAATAGCGAAAGTGGGAAAGAGGAGAAAATCATAAAATGTGAATCAAGAACCCAGGAATGTCACCAGTCTGGGACCACTTGGTGTGGAAGGGAGCAGGCATCCTGCTAGCTTCTGGAGTATCCATTCATTAGCACATTTATAACAATGACCCTGAGTAATAAAAATGATTAAATTGTGTTCTGAGTATACTGTTTAAGAAAGTATGCACATTAGTCATACTTTTCTTATGTCCATTAGCATGGAAATATTTAATGAATATAGCCAAAATACATATACATTTTAAAGTTTTGGTGCCTAAGGAGCTGGTTCTGTAACTAACAACATTATTAAGCACCATAGTCAGTCAGTCAGACGGGAGCTCCTGTTAGACAAGAAGACTCTGCTTGGCCCTCTCTGCTCAGGCCCCAGCACAAAAATCTCCCATTGAGGGTGACTGTCATGGGGGCTGGTGCCCATATGCCTCATCCACACACAGCAGCAGGCAGGGGGAGCTCCAGAGTCTACACCACCCTCCCACAGCAGCCCTGGGGAACCCAGAGCCTCAATTCTCCAGGTCCCTGGATGCCAAGCTTACAGCAGAATTGCTCCACCCACCCGAAGAGGGCCTCTGTTGTCAGCTGGCATCACCACTCCCAGATTTCTCTAGTTGTCAGGTGATAACAGAGAAGGTTCTTCCATCTCCCTTTGCCATACTGTAAATGGCTCTTGTCAGCTGCTGCCTGGAAAGGTAACAGCAAGAGTAACCAGCAGAAAAGTAAGGGCGCATCACCATCACCAAACCAAACACTCACAAACAGGGGCCAGAGCAAGAGAGTAAGACACAAAGGAGAAACCAACCTATGAACCCCATACTATGTCTGGAAGGTGAAAACAGCCCACTGAAATGTCCCTTGAGCCCATCTCCCTCCCACATCAGCTAGACACATTTAACTGTTACTTGTATATAATCTATGCACTTGTTAATTTTCTCATTTTTGTTGTGAATCAAAAACATACATAAGGTTTTTAACTTACCTCATATGTGGGAAAGGAACTAACATTTATAGAGCATTTATTATGATACGGATACTTCATGTAGACTATTCTCATTTAACCTCATAACAGCCCTATAATGGAAATATCATTTCCATTTCACACATAAAAAACTGAGGCTCAAGAGAAGTTGGGTAACTTGTACACACTTGCACAACAAGTATCTCAAAGCAGAGGTTTGGTTTCAGATCCATCTCACCCTGACTTTGAGTACCACCAATGATGCCTTCTTGACATTATCATAAGCAAAAGAGCAGAGAGAATCCTCTCACATGGCAAATCTGGGGACCAGGAATACTTCTCTTTTTTGGTCTAAGCCTGGCTGGCATTTTAGGAGCTGACTTACATGATGAATGACTCAGGGCACACATGAGATGTAATATTGTCTTGATTTAGTGAAGCCCTTGATAGGTTGACTGATGAAATTTTACTTGCAAAATTAATTTGGATGTCTTGACTTGGTACTCCCATCACCCCGCCAGCAAAGAGTCTGGGAAACTGCAAACAGGCAGTCTGGGGAAGAGGCTGGCAATGGCAGGAGCACAGTGCCAGAGGCAGGCTATTCCAACAGCAGATGTATTGCTTTCTTTCCCCCGATGGGTAGAACTAGATGCTGCAGCCAGAAGACTATAGGCAGATGGAAGGGAAGCCATGCTGAATGAGAGAGCACTGGGCAGGGAGAGGGTTCCTACTCTGGTGCTCAGAAATTGCTTGCCACTGGGAGAGGCCAGGGATGGAAATGGCCTCCAAGGGCTCCTTCCAGTCCCTGAGGTCTCTGTGGTCATAATACGTGGCCCAGAAACCACTGATAGAGCCACAGAGAAAAACAGTCTGGCCCACGTCCCCAAATTCTGCCATCAAGCAGCTCCACAAGAATCAGGATAATTTAAGCCTCGGTCAGACCAACTCTGCAGCAGCAGTGGGAGGTTGGTTCCTTCTGTGGCAGGAGGTGGCCTAGATGGGGTCAGCTCAAGGAGGATGTCAGTTCATACCAGGAAATGAATGTCCCACGAGGCTGGGGACCTAGGGAAGGGTGGCAAGATGGAGGAGAAAAGAGTGGCTAAAGAGGAAGAATCAGAGGCCTCAACATCAAGCTAAACTGACAATGGGGTAGAACGTGACTGCCATTTACAATTAATGAAGGAGAGGAAATGAATTACTGTACTATAAACCTATGGAGCACAGCAGAGGAAAAAGTATCCTCTTGTGTGTATAGGCAGCAGGTAAAAAGAAGGTCAAGCCAACTCCAAAGCCAGATGTTATCCAGGATGTTGAAGAAGTTAGTGGGAATACAGGTGCTTAGAGACGGTGGGTGGGCCAAAAGGAAACCATGCAGATCCAAGAGAAAACAGTGCCAAAGAAATCTTGATCTCCAGCTTTGTGTGGAGTTGGCAGGAGGTAAAAGAAAGTGACTGGGTTCTGGGGTGAAGGGTGGGCAGGGGCTGCCTCCTGGATGCTCTCTGCATTATCACTGTGAAGTGACTTGATCTGACCTGCATTTTAAAAGGTTTATTCTGGTCATGGTGTGAAGACTAGATTGTGGGGAGTGGGGCAAGAGGGGAGAGAAGAAACAGAGAGTTTGAAGAGAGGATGGCGGTTCAGGACACAGTGATGGTGTTACAGGGTGCAGCCAAGGGGGGGGCCCAAATAGGCATTTGAAATGGGGTCCAGAACTCAGGTGTCCAGGAGATTTTAAGACGTCTCCACCCCTTCCCCCACAGGTGTGAGTTGGGGGAAGGGGCACACAGAGCAAGAACATGCAGGGCAGCTTTGCAGCTAATCCATGGCAGGGTCATTTAACATACCTATAGCCTTTGGCTGGTCACTTAGATATGCTAAATAGCTGTGGCCATGCTCAAGGCCAGGGGGATGGAAAGGGACTTCCCCCCCAAGATGGGACTGGGGGGCAGGTCTCCCGAGTTACAGCACCTGTGTGGGAGCTTGGAGAAGCTGGCTCCATAACATGGGGTCACACCTGCTCAGACCCACGATGGCGACCAGAAAAGCTGGAGAAGACAGCAGATTGAGGGCAAGTGTGTCCAAGTGTAGGAGGAGTCGGAAACAGGGTTGCAGGGGAAGACTGGCGCGGGGATTTAAACCCAGGGGTGGCAGCCATTGAGAGGGAGAACCACGCGGCCTTGACAGAGTGGGGACTCCCGTGGCCCTGGGAGAGAGGACCACGTGCCTCTTCCAGAGTGGGGACCCCCACAGCTTTAGAAGGGGGAACCACCACCTGGTTTTAGCAAAGATCCCGGCGACTCAGCTGAGGGTGCCAGGAACCCAGGGAGGTCTCCCAGTCGAGATGGAGTATTAACTGGGAATAACCAGAGGACTGCCTGAGCCATGGATTTCTATTTCCTTTCCTGAGATATAGTACTCTGGACTGGGCAAAGGGGGAAGGAAGGAAGGACTGTGTCTGTTTGTAGGTGTTTTAAGGGACTTTAGGATTTTTGATAAAGACATTAGGTCACTACTTTAAGTTTGTATAGCATTAAATAAATATTTCCTTTCCTTTTCACAAATCTCTGGTATTGGGAGACGTCTTTCCTCTGGCAGCGGACATAATGGACCCGGGGCCTTCTTTCACTAATAGTATATCATCCCAGGCCCCCCTTGTTTGTTCTGTAACAATGGTAGCTAGAATACAGTGAAAAGTGGTTAGATTTGGGGTATATTTTGAGGGTAGAACAAACAGGATTACTGAAAAACTGAATATGACATGTGAGACTAAAAAGAAGGATGAATGAATGAATGCTCAGCCTGACTGCATTATTATGTGAACCCAGTGAAATGGTCTTTTCTTCTTCTAGACCTGCCCCTGCTCTACAGTATCTTCTCATCCATTTAAAAATTCACCTAGATCCACCCCTTCTCAGTATCTGATAATTTATTTCCATCCAAGTTAAACAGCCAAGTTAGTATGAAGCCTACCCCACCTGAAAATATATTTCTATTTATAAATAATCCACTGGAAGAATGACCTGTACACAAGTGGGAAGTACTTGCATAAGCATCATTGTTGCCTAAATCATCAAATTCAATTTTTGTTTCTCTGAGGCTAAGGTCCCAGCCTACTCAAGATTTTCAGTGGGCAGGGGCATTGATACTGAGGATGGTGACAAGAAGCCCCAAGGCCTCTCCTGACAGAGCATTCAGGGACAGAGATAAAGAGCTTGCAGAATTTTTGCCACTCACAGCTTTCCCAAGAGGCCAAAAGGGCAACAAGCAGAGATCAAACTTTCTCTCTGCCCCTCTTCTCACCTCACCACCTAGGTGTTAGATGCTTTTCAGTTCTACATTTGCCACATAAGAAGCTGCCCAGAAGCGGGCGGATCAGGAAAGGCAGGTCAACTGAGTGATGATGCTGGCTGTGAGTGTCTGGTAGCAGCCTCAGCCCCAACACGAATTCTACTAAGGAATCATAAGAAAGTCTGTGAGAGCAGGCTGGGCAGATTGAGTACATAAGCACAGCCACATAGAAAGATGTCTTAGTAACTTCAATGCAAATCAGACTTGGAGGGGAAAAAAAAAAAAAAGACCTCTGATGACCTGGTCAGCAGCACAGTCGTTCTGTCACTTCTCCTCCAGGCTCCCAGTGCCTCTCTGCAGCTTCTGGGTCCATCCAGAAATTCTAGCTCTTAGATGTAATCAACAAACAGGAAGCCACTAACTGGCCTTTGCATTCAGAATCCCAGCCAGTGAAAAACCCCAGAAACAAGGGCTTTCTGGGACTTAAGGGCTCCATTTACAGGAGTTAAGCATGAAGTCATGGTAAAAATGGGTAGATAACCCAGTAACAGCTGTGCTTTGACCCAAGTGTCAATGGCCTGGACAGCAGCCTGTGGTCTGGTTTTGGGAACTGCCCTGCCTGGTTTCAAAAGCTGTAACCCCTGTGGCTAAGGCTGAGTAAAAATACCTTGGGACCATAAGCCACTAAGGAGACAAAGCCAGGGGTGCCACCTTCCTGCCGGGGGTGCCACCTCTGCCCCCTTCACTTCACCCTGCTTGGCCCCAGGCAGATTAATGTTAGCCAATGACAGGTAAGATTCGTCAAGGGAGGGACGACCCAAGACAGGCAAAGTTGTGATGGGGCCATCAGGGAAGGACTTGTGGGGCTGTAGAAAAAGGGAGTGATAGACCCTCATCCCTCGGCTTTGTCATAGCCCGAGTCCTCATTCTATCTGTAAAAAAATCTCCTAATCTCTTGGCTGCTGTAATCCCCCACTTGACTTAAGCCTGAAATAATGCTGGAGGCGGATGTAGCCCTATGCTGGAAAGGGTGAGTTTCTGGGGCAATCAAGGCTAAGAAAGAATACATAAAATCCTGTGAAACCTGCTTTGCTAATACCCTCAATTTTCTGATAAGGGTCCAGGCATAACATGAGTTTGTTTCCCAAAGTTTCATGGCCCTTCAGCTAACCCTAACTCTGACCCTATCTGGCCCTATCTGACCATAACTCTGAATAAGCCCTCACAGTTCTTTGAATGTTATCTATTGTTTGATCCTCACTTCCTGACAATGATTGATGAGCTTTATCCTCTGTATTCCTGTGCAAATTAAACCCAATAAAAGCCCATTGAGGAACAGGGTCAACAGTCCTTCTCCTTTGAGAGTTCAGCCACCTTTCCTCCCCAAGATCATGTCTTGGTAGAATTATTCTCATCGAAACAGGTGGGGGGCTCTGCTGGACAAAGCCCTCCCACAGTTTGGGGCTTCAGAGAGCCTTCTCAGGTCTATCAAGCAGCAAAAGAAACCACCCCACTGTGTGGATTCCCATGGAGCCCCTTCCAGGATGCTTGTACTTCAGTGTGGCTGCAGGCCTCACCCTCTTTCCCTCTCCCCTACTGCTGTCCTCACCGCACCCCCCAAGCCCAGCTCACATGTGGAAGGAGGGGCAAAGAGGCACGGGGGCATCCTGAACCCACTCACAGGGAAAGCAAAAGAAGAGGCAAGCCAGACCTCCCCCTTGATACTATGCTACACACCACTTTGAGGAGCGGGAAGAGAAACTTAAGAGAAAAACAAAACCTAGAACAGGCAGGAGCTCATGCAGCAGCCACAAGGTCGAGATGCTGTCATCCAACACTGGCACCTGACCCACCACCCTGACACTGAAAGAGATGGTAGCACATGCTAGGAGAATCGCCAAGGCTTTCCTGGTAAAGAATAATGTTGCTACTGCTGACTATCCAAAGCTCTTTTAGAGCATAAACTGTCTCTGATAATGAATGATATGATATTCTGGGCTCAAAAACTCATACAATCTACCGATATTTTAGCTAGTCCTGTATCAGGCCAACCCTAGTTTGTTTGTTTGTTTTTCAATTGTAGTTGACATTCAAAATCATATCAGTTTCTGGTGTACAGCATAGTGGTTAGACATTTCATAACTTACAAAGTGCTCCCCCTGATAAGACTAGTACCCACCTGGTACCACACATAGTCATTACAATATTGTTGATTAGATTCCATGTCCTGTAATCTATATCCCAGGAATATTTTGTCACTGCCAAGCTATACTTTCTAATCCTTTCACCTTTTTCATCCACCACACCAACCACCCTCCCAGCTGGCAACCATCAGACTGTTTTCTTTATCCATGAGATTGTTTCTTATTTTTCTTGTTTTCTAGATTCCAATCTAAGTAAAACCATAACAGTATTTGTCTTTGACTTATTTCACTTAGCATACCATCTATGTCCATCCATGATGTCACAAATGGTAAGATTTCATTTTTTATAGCCAAAAAATATTCCACTGTATGTATGTGTATACCACACACTCTTTATCTAATCCTCTATTGATAGACACTTAGGTTTCTTCCATATTTTGTCTATTGTAAATAATGCTGCAATGAACATAGGGGTGCATATGTCTTTTCAAATTAGTGTTTTAAATTTCTTCAGGTTAAATACCCAAAAGTGGGATTGCTGGGTCATATGGTATTAAATAGTTCTATTTTCAATTTTTTAAGGAAACTCCATACTGTTTTTCCATAGTTGCTGAACCAATTTACAATCCCACTCACAGTGCACCAGGTTTCCCATTTCTACACATTCTTACCAACAACTGTTGTTCACTGGACAGCCATTCTGACAGGTGTGAGGTAAGAGCTCATTGTGGTTTTGTATGAATTTCTTTGACAATTAATGACACTGAGCACCTTTTTCTGAGTCTATTGGCCATGTGACTGTTCTCTTGAGAAATGCCTATTCAAGTCCTCAGCCCAATTTTTAATGGGATTGTTTGGGTTTTTTTTTTTTGTTTTTGGTGTTAAGTTGTACAAGTTCTTTATATCTTTTGTATTTTAATCCTATATAGGATGTATCATTGGAAATTTCACCTCCCCTTCCTTAGACTATCTTTTTATTGTGTTAATGGTTTTCCTTGCTGTGCACAAACTTTGATGAAGTTTTTTGTTTGTTTCCCTTGCCTAAAGAGACATATCCAAAAAAAACATTAGTAAGAGCAATGTCAGAGAGTTCAACCTGTGGGTGTGACATTTATGGAGCTAATTGGGTGCTTTGGTGTGACTCTGAGCTGGCCACTAGGTGTGTTCATTCTGGGGCTTTTTGGGAGGGGATCCAATTCAGGCCCAGGTCAGTTGTTGCCTATGCTCAGCCAGGGGCCACCTTGTAGGAGCTACAAAGTGATGTGTGGTTGTTAGCTGCCTGTGCTGAGCTTAGTGGTACCTGGGACAGGTACCTCTAAGCTGGAAACTCAGCTGGGAACTCAGGCCAGCTGACATTAGTGAGTTGTGCAAGGCAATGTGAATGCAGCCACTGTTTGTTTGAGGTCTGTGGGTCTTTAAAAGATTTTAGAGATGTCTGCAGCCTAGGCCAAAACTAGCAGATTAGCAGGAATAGCTGCTGAAAGAGTTTCTGGCACACATGCAAGTTAGGTGGGGCCGGTCTCTGGGAAGCGCCAGGGTGGAGTGAGTTACATTAGCCAGGCCGACTGAGTCTCAGATTTGGTGCTCACCTGGGCCTGCAGAGTGGGTAGGATTAGGGCTCAGCAAAAGAACAATGAATGGTACCTGCTAGCACTTTTTTATTGGAGAAAGCTACCCCTCCAGCCTTTGCCCTAAAGCCAGGCAATTCAGTTCCTTTCCTTAAGTAGCAGGTACTTTTTAAGCTGCCTGCCCCTTTGCTGGACCTTAGGGCAAGAAGATCCTAAGATCTTATGAACAGGCTCAAGCCTTTAAAAGAGGATGCCTGGTACTATAGCAGCCATCCAACTCACCTGTACAGAGTCCCTGCTGATTTGCAAAGCCAGGTGTCATTAGGACTCCTCTTCACAGCAACTGGTGCTCCAGACTGGGGTGTGGAGCAAGGAGCCCTCACTCCTCAGGGGAGACCTCCATAGCCAAGATAACTCTCCTGATTTAAGAAGACTTTGGGAGGTGGAGGCAGTTGCTTATCTTGGACTCAGAAAGGTTAAGCAACACAGTAAACCACTCAAGGGTAATAGTAAAACTGAGGCAGGCAGCAGGTCTCAAGCCCCTCCCCATGCACTGCATGTATATGTGCCATGGACACCAATTGTCCTCTGTACCTACCCGACGTGGCAGGACACCCACAGGAATATGCTGTGCTAAGCCCCCTCAAGGTGGGGTTCCAATCCACACTGTAGTCCCCTTCCTCTGAGCGTATCTCTAGGGGAAAGGAGTCAGGCTATTTTTGAAATGGTAGGTACAAGAAACAGGCAGGCACAGGACACTAGGAAATCCTTTGACTTTCAAAGAGAATAATTCCAAACTGGTCTGTTTTCACATGGCTCACTCTTTTCCTATCCCCGCTCCTTCCTTAGAAAATACCCCTGATCATTTATCTCAACCAGATTTAGTTTTAGCCCATGTTTCCTGAGGTTCAGACATGAAAATGTACAAGCAAACCCACTGGGGGTGAACCAATTAAACAGCAGTGGCAGAGCTAATGTTATGAGTGGTGGTTCTCAGTGAAGGTTCCTGCCTGCCAAAACCTCTGTTTCCTCAAAATACTGGTTCCCCTGGGGAGCATGCAACCCAAGTAACCCCACTAGAAACACACAACTGCTGTGCCTCAAGGTTAATACTTTGATAAACCTACAAAGGCCAAGGACTCTTGGTCCTTGACCACAGGGCCACTGAGGAGATAATCCAAGGGTACCCAGCTACACTGTGGAACACCAGGCCACAAAGCAGATCCCACAGAAGAGGGCCGCAATCAGCCCAGAGCCACTCCCCTTGCTGAGGAAGGAAGAAGACTGTTCCATCTTTTGCTCATCTCCTTAAGCACACAGGAAATGTCACTAAATAAAATTCTCATCATTAAGTGGCTCAGTGGTCCTCAATAATTCTGTCTGTCTTCATAAAGCTCAAGGTAAGAAACTGTAGGGGTTGTCACCTAAAGATTCCTGAAACTTGTGTTCCCTACCTAAAAATTATAATCCAGATTTCTGGAGTCCTGAGTAGGTAAAACCCAGTAAACAGATTCAACTCCTCTCTTTCAAAATTCACCACTATTGCTATTTCAGACAAGAAGGAGGAAAGTTAAAAGCCTGGGCCCTAGAGTCAAACTGCATATTATAATCACGTCATTTCCTGGCTGTGTGAACTTTTCCAAGTGAATTAACTTCTCTGAATCTTTCCTCACATATAAAAAGGGTTAATAATTACAGTGTCTGAAAGCCTTTAGAACAGTGTTTCTTCACAGAAATACCAATTATCATGAAATATTCCCATCTGACATTTGTCTAACTATATTTTTAAACCTTCTTCAATGAGCATACATAACCATTTTATAGTAAAAAGTTATCTTAAAAAATAACCTTCAATTAAATCAATATCATTTCAGCCTAAAAAACATTCTAAACTCTAGACATAGAGTGGTTCTGAGTGAACTGAGTTCCATTTCTGATATGACTACAGAACACACAAATATGCTCACAGTCCCTTTTCAGCAATGACTCCAGCTGTTCCCTTTTGACTGTGGATGAAGACCTAGAACCCCAGAGTGCACGAGAGACACCAGTCCTGCCACCTTACCACACCAGGCCCAGACCTTCTCCGGGTTGCTCACGCCTCTAACTTTGAGACACCTCTCCCAACACAGCCATAGGAGACAGCGATGCTCTGACCTCAGAACTGGGCCAGTGGACCCAAGTTCCGACCTGGTCACCAACAAGCTGTGTGGCCTGGGACCAATTGTACAACCTCTCTGCCTCAGATTCCCCATCCCAAATTAGAGAAAACAGGAACCATCCAGCACAGGGGTGTGGTGAACATCAAACATGCCTGGCACCATGCTGCAGACCTGGGCTGCACTCAGCAAGCTTCGGATTCACTCTCTTCCCCCCCAGTTATTCAGTTTTCTTTATAGTCCCTTGGTGAAACAGCACAAATATTCTTCCATGATGACACCTCTGGTGATAATTTCCAACCCTTCATTTTCAGCCCTGACTTCTCTCCCCTACTTTAGGCCCAGAGTTCTGATGACCCACTGACCCATAGAACATCCCCTTCCTTTGTCTGCTAGAAACCCAAACTTACCCTGTTACAAAACCAAGGAAACACCACCAGCAGAGGAAGGGACATGGCTTTCTAATAACAGCAGTGCTACAATTTTTCCAATTTCCAAGTTTAAAACAAACAGTACTTTCTTGCTACCTACCTGTTGTGGCCTTTATAGTTAAAAGGGCTTGTTTAGGTCAATTAAATACATTTTATTGAAGGTTTACAAAAAGGCTTATTCAGAAGTGAATAGGATGCTCCTGTCCTCAAGACGTGCCTGCTCTTCTGGGTGAAATAGACAAAAATAAATTGTTTCAACACAGTAAGTGACAGATGCTCCCAGGAAACCTGTTCAAGGTTTGATACGGGCTTCAAGGAAGGCAACTGGCTCTGCCCAGAGGGAAGTCTTCAGCAAGGGCTTGAACTGGGTCTGAGAGGATGCACACGAGTTTGTCAGGGAGGTAGGTAAGGAGGCAAAGGCAGACAGAGCAGCACAGACAAAGGTCCTGCAACCTCAACTAGCACAACACATTGAGAAAGCTGCACCTAAATTCTGGGCCCAAACCCCAGGCTGCAGGGGAAGGCAATAAAATACACTGGACAGATGGGCCTGGGAAGGTTGGGGAGGGCCTTACATGGCAGAATAGTAAGAGGTTCTTCATATTTTTGAGTCTTCTTTGAAAACTATCAACCTGGCATGCTATCAACTTTGTACCTCAAAACACACAGATTCACAATTTTGCATACAACTCTGTAGGTTTCCACCCCTGAACCCCATCAATGCCCCTAAGTATTTAAGATCCCCTGGTTAGAAACTCAGAAGCCCCTGGTAAGCATCCTCAAGAAGAAACCTGGTATAATGATCTTACTACCCCTTTGCTCAGACCTTGTGCCCTGTAGTTCAGACGGTCTGGCCCTGAAACACAGAAGCACGCTTTCTCACTGCTCTCTCTCACCTGCCTGCCCAGGACAGTGAGACCTGTGGCACGCTCTTCCAGGAGGCAGGGAAGAGCCTTCAACAAGCCTGGGGTCACCTTGTGAACACCTTCTAATCATCATTCACACAGGTGCACAGGCTAGCCCAGCCCAGTAGACATGCCATTCCTGTTCACATCTATCCCACCCCTCACTTTCTGCCACCAAATAGTGTTTCCACTCGTGGCAAAGTCGCAGCCCCAGACCCACAGTAGCTCAATCATTTCAGAATGGCCTTTGGAAGGTGACCATGAGAAGGCCTTTGAAAGCTTGAGAGCCAAGCAGGTTCCAGCTGCTGATTCCCTCTAACTGGATGCCTCCTTTCCCTAAAAGAGCTCCAGCACATCCCAGCCCACACTCCTTGTGCAAAAACCCACCATCTGGCCCCACAATGGAGGTGTTTGGTTATATGTTTGGTGACTCTGTTCAGCAGGAGAAGCTGACATAGCTTTAAATATTTAAATACTTGAAACATGTTGGTGATGATAATAACTTTGCTGATGGAAGCTTAAATTTAGCTCCAGAGCAAATGAAATTTGCTGAACCTAAAATACTTCCAATCAAGTCTCTGGCCAGCTTTCCTCAGAGCAGATGGCTGCAAGGGGCAGCTGCATATCCTGGCCAGAGCACTAGCCCTGGAGTCCACTGGTACAGAGGGGCAAATAGTAATACTACCCATCCTGCTGTTAAAAGCAAATGAAATTGTGTTTGCAAAACTGCTTCCTTTGGTGACCTATTATTAAGTAAATACAAATGTAAGGGACTATTATCACTGACAGTTAAAATGCCCTCAGCTCATCTACAGGGGTCCGGCCCTAAGATTTGCCAGACCGCTTACCCAGAACCTCTTTAAGAGAACAGGGACACAAGGCCCAGGACTGTCCCACAAGCCTCCAGAAGCCACCAAGACTTCTAGAAGCCACCAGCAAAGGGGCTATACTCTCCTCCTCCCAAAGCGAGGTGGTCTCTTTGAGGGCACCTTCTCTTAGGCAGAATGTTCCCTGTGTTACCTCCTACCCTAGGGAGCCCAACCCTAGGGAGCCCCACCCAAGCTAGAGCCTGAGCTGAGTGCCTCCCACTTGTTCTGGCAGAGGTTCTGGCCTGGAGGATATGCAAACAGCTTGTGGAGCAGGCAGTCAGCTCTGCTGTCCTTCCCTTGCACAGAATTCCCAAGCCTGAAGAGTGAGGAGAATAGAAACCTCTAAGCTGGCCACTGGCACAGTGATGACACTGGCCTTCTCTCTGACGCCTGCCTTGGGAGGATCCTAGGTCACCCTGGGGTACAGGCAGAGCCCTGAGCCCAGGCCTCACATCAGCAGAGTCATCCTATAATGTAATTTGCCAATGGACTGCACTGACTTGCCAATGAAGAAACGCAACCCTTTTCTGTCTGCTGGTATCCCCCTTGTATGGGGTGAGCTAAGGGGTAGACCAGGACAGCTGTCAGTTTAAAGACCTCAGACTAGCAGCACCATGGGCCCCTCAGAAGGGGAAGGGGCCTGAGGCACCTGAGCAGCAAGGAAGCTAACAGCAACAGCTAATGCAATACACACAATTTCATTACTAACATGCCGATTGATTCTAATTCAGGAAGAAAGAAAAGAGAAATCTGCTTGGAATGTTAAGTCCCAAGGAATGGCTGGATGTGCTTGTGCTGAAAGAGTGAGACTTTTACAATGCTGACCTCATGGGAAGGAAATCGAAAAGACATCAGCCTAATAGATAGGGGTGGGGATGGGGCCTAAGGTAGAGTGCTCTCACCAGCCATTTTCTACTTCCCTGACAAGCCTGTAACTAATTACTGTGCTTCATTCTTTCTTCCCAGGAGGAAATGCCATCACCAGTGACAGGCTCCTCCCGACTGGCCTGGTGCCTGATCTGTCTGGGAAAGCAGACTCATCCTGGAGACAGGCACACGCCTGGAAGGATGTAAGGCATTTCAGAGATGGAGAGTGATGTTGGATACCTAAGCTTCTTCATATCTCTGAAGACAGACTTTTGCCTCCATGAGAATCCTGTGATATATGAAAGTCTACAGCTGTAACATTAAAATATATATTTTTTTTTATTAAGGCTAAATAAGTGACACAAGGATTTTATTTAAATATTGGCCTTGGCCATAAATCAGCACATTGTCTTGTGGTTTTCCTTGCTATATGACATACATAAATCTGTATCCCTGCCCTCCACCCTGGGTCTATACCCTTAACAAGGAAAACACATTTAGAGTATGTGTTTCAACTTGTACACAGAATACATATTTATACTTCAACAGATTCACTCATTCACTATTAAGCATCAACTTTGTGCATGGCATGGGTCCAAGACTGAGGCTATAAACAGGAGAAGGGAGCTCCATGGTGTGGTGAGGAAGTTGCTTGCACACACCCACTCATAATGCACTATGAGAAGTATGCTAATAAAGGTGGGTAGGAAGTGTCTAGAGACCAGAGAAGGAACGTTAGGTCTGCCTACGGCTTTGGGATAGCTTCCAGGAGGCACATCACCTTCAGTCCCTGCACAGTGGGCTCCAGGTCGGACTCCCACAGGCAGTACAGAAGCTGCTCTATTGAAATCCCAGAGATCTCATCTGTGCACACTAATCTGTCTTCTCTTCCTGCCCAGCAAAGAGCATGCAACATCCCTACTAAGGACAGTGAATGTTTATCTGGAAGTTTACTATATGGCTACGGCCCTACAAAGAATTTAGACATCTCCAGCCAGGAGCGTCCCTTGACACCACAACCCACATTTCCTCCTCCTTTTCATTTTCTCATTTCTAAAGAAACTGTCAGCTGGGAAAGATGATGGGACTATGTGTTGGGAACCGCCCTACCTGGTTTCAGAAGCTGTAACCCCTCTATGGCTAAGGCTGAGTGAACGACCTTCAGACCATAAGCCACTGCAGAGACAAAGCTTATCTCCCTGGCAGGGGTGCCACTCTGCTCCTTTTACTTTACCCTACCTGGTCTCCAATGCTTGATCAGTTAGCCTATGAAGGGTAAGATTCCTCAAGGGAGGAATGACCTCAGATAGGCACGATCACGGGGAGGCCCCAGGGAGGGACTTGGGGGGCTATAGCAAAAAGGGGTGATGGACCCTCACCCCTCAGCTTTAACATAGCCTGAGTCCTCATTCTGTCTGCAAGAAGTCTCCTAATCTCTTGGCTGTCTTACTTCCCCTGCCTGACTTAAGCCTGAAACAATGCATTAAGCCTGAAACAATGCTGGTGGTGGGTGTTGCCCTGTGCTGGAAAGGGTGGGTTCCCTAGGGCAATCAGACCTAAGAAAGAATATGTAAAATCCTGTGAAACCTGCTTTGTTTAGAATGTTCTCAATTAAATGATAAGCGTCTAATTGATAAGTGAGTTTGTTCCTCAAAGTTTTATGGCTCTTTGCTATCTGACCCTGACTCAACATAGGCCCTCAGAGTTCTTTTTATGTTTGATTCTTACTGCCTGATAGTGATTAATGAGCTTTACCTGTATCCTTGTACAAAACAAACCCAATAAAAGCCTGTCAAGGCAAGGGTCAAAGTGCCCTCCTCTTGAGAGAGTGGCCAGGCCACTCCGAGGCACTCTTCCCTTGAGAGAGTAGCCATGCCATCCCTTTTCCTCCATAGGACTCAGTAGTCCATGTGAATTTGTCTCGTGTCTCATCCATAACTCCTCTGAAACTGAGGGCCAGTGTCCGCGTCAACTATGGAAGAGAAAAGAAGGGGTCCTGCACGTCCACTGGCACAGGGCAAAGAGGGAGGGACGGTGACACTAGCAAGTTCGTCTTTCTGTCCTGCAGCTACACCGCAGACCTTCAAAGGTTGGAATCAGTCACTCTGAGTCTTTCCTCCTACCTTCCTGCAGCTGCCTGCCATTTTGCCAACCCACTCCTGGATGCACTGGATTTTATCAACATTTGTCAGCATGAGGCATCCAACACTGGGCATGGTGTGCCCCCCGAGCATGCTCTACTCGGGTACAGTGTGGGAACATGCCCTTCCGCTGCATATGTTGTCCCTTCCTCAGTTTGCATCTAGGCCATACAGAGACTATAGTTACCCCATCTCCAGTCAATGACCTGGATGAGGTCATTGACCTGATCTGAATGAGGACAAGTCAGACCTCTGCATCCTGTGTTTATGTAGTTGATTTTTCAAGTCTAGGTGAAAGACTTTTCATATACTTATTGCTAATTCCATCTCATTGGTTTGGGCCCATTGTTCTATTGATTACGCTTACATACCGATTATGTCATCCAGTGCTGTAGTTCCCAACCCTCCCAGCCTGGTATCAAGTGTGAATTTGAAAATCTGCCTTCTCTCCCTTCATCCAAGTCATTGATAAATGTCACTCAGGATGGGCTCAAGGAGGATGCCCTTGGCTCTAGAGACTTCAGGAAAGACAGTTAATATTTGTCACACAAATAAGTGAGTAACTGAATAAATAAATAGACAAGTGTGACAGCTTTCTAGGTCCACCTGATCCTTAATTAGTGCTCTGTGTCTGCACTTGAGGCTGGTAACCGCTTCTCATCTTATCCCTCAAGACTTACTTTAAGGATGGCTGACTGCCTTTCAGCCTTTTGGCCAAGATCAAGTGTAGTATCTGTTCTTACCAGGATGGCTGAAATGAAGACACCCACGTCTAAGATATTCAGATGTGGTAAGCTTTTGGGAAAAAAGTAAAGGAGGTGAGTCTGTCTTGACTTGTTCATGAACTACTGTTTCCCCAGAGCTACAAAAACATCTGCTTCATGCATTCTTTCAAAATGTTGGAGGAAAATGTCATAACACTCATGGCTTTATAATGTTTTTAATCTCCTTTTTTCTTATTTGTAAAAACATCTGCCTGTCTTCATATTTCTGGTACCTCTTACCTTCTCCACAATTTCTCACCCCTAAGAATGAATTTATTGTCATCTTTGTTTTTTCACATCTCAGAATGATCACTAGCTTTGGCACACCAAGGTATAAATTCAGGCCTAAGATCAGGAAAAGCCAGTCAAGCTTGCTAATACTACATGTGTATTCATGCCCACCACTGAAAAATAAAAGTTATGCCCACTAATTGCAGGGAGGTTATAGCATCACTGCTATATGTTAAGGACTGTTCATTATGTGTGAACAAGGTGTAAATATGCATGGTGATTCAAATGTGAGCAAATGTGCATGGGTAAGTATATGAAAAATTTCAATGTATACTGAGTTTCTACTGTAATAATAGTAAATGTGTACATGTTTATATCACTCATTATGCTTAGGTACTAAGTGCTTCATATACTACACTCATTTAATCCTCACTACAGCTCTGTGATGTGAGTACTATCATCCCCAATTTATAGCAAACAGAAACACACAGCTGTAAGCAGTAGAGCCAGAAATGGAGCAAAGCAGGCTGGCTCCAGAGTTCAGGCTCCCAGCCACTGCTGACTCTTCTTAGGTAGGTTTGCCTGCAGCAGCAAGATTTCTACTTCATTTCCTGCAAGCCACTGGCACACATAATGTTCTTTACATCTGGATACTCCTCACTATTCCCTGTACAGTCCATGCACTTTCACACCACAATGCCTCTATACATGCTATTGGCCCTGCCTGGAATACCCTTTCTCTCCTTGCCCAGGCAGAAAACACCTGTTCATCCTTCAAAACCCAGTTCCATGCTGACTTTTTGGTGACTCATGTCCTAGTGCCACCCCAGTTAGAATGGTTTGTCCCCTCCCCTTTGGGTCCCACAGCAATCTGTTTTGTAATACACTAGATCAAAGCTGACTGGATTAGGATTCATAAATAGTGAAGACCCAGGCAGCTGACAAAAAAAATAGCAAGAACAGTTTGTAGGTTATTTGGGGCTTTCACATATTTTTCATTCAATAAGTATTTATTGAATGCTTGCTGTATACAAGGCACTGTTCTAGATGCTGAGGATATAGCAATGAACAAAACACAAAAACTCCTCTTGTCATGGAGTTTACATTCTAGTGAGGGAACACAGAGACAAGAAATAAAAAAGAAGTAAAACATACAGCATGTTAGAAGATAGTGCTGGGGGAAAGAATAAAGCAGGGAAAGGGGAGGGGGCACAGCAGTAGAAGAAGGGGTGGGGATGTTTTGCCATTGGACTTTGAGACCTTCTTCTCAGTTGCCACTAGAAAGTGCTGACAAGAATGACATGGTGTGTGTTCCTTTAACTTGTCCAGGGCTTCAGAGAAAATGCATAGCCTCTCAGCTGCCTCACCTCTACCTCTAGCAGTGGTGGTGATGAGTCAAGACCATTCCTTTAATTTGAGGAGGTAAAGCAGATGTGAAAGACCACCTGAGGGCACAGCAGGGCCTGACACCCATCTACAGTCACATCTGACATTGACTGAACAAAGTCTATGCACACAGGCACATGCCCAACACTTTACATGGATTACTTCATCTGGTCTTCACAGATCTATAAGGTGAGTGTTATTATTACCTGACTTGCATAAATGAGAAAACTGAGGCTTAGAGAGGTTAAGCAACCTGACAAGGACCAAGGAGTTAAAATAATGGGGCTGAAATCCCAAACTGCGTCTGTCTGAGTCTGGGGCCACCAGACTACCTCCCAAGCTGCAGAAGTCACAAGTCTGCATCAGCCTAGACTCAATCAGTCTTGCTCTCTGGCAACAATGTGGAGAAAGGGAATCATGTACATTGTTGGTAGGACTGTGAACTGGTACAACCACTATGAAAAACTGTACAGGATCCTCAAACGTATGATCCAGCAATTCTCCTTCTGGGATTATATTTGACAGAAACAAATATACCATGCTAAAAAGATAGCTGAATGTTCACAGCAGCATTATTTACAACAGGAAAATCAGCCTGGGTGAGGCAACAACCTAGGTGTCCACCAATGGAGAATGGATAAAGAAGTTGTGGCATACACATGCACATATAAATACTATTCAGACATAAAAACCAAGGAAGTCCTGCCATTTGCAACAACCTGGGTGGGCTTTGAAGGCATTATGCTAACTAAAATAAGGCAGACAGAGAAAGACAAATACTATACAATCTTGCTTATATGTGGACTTTAAACGACAACAACAGAAAAGAATCAGATTTGTAGTTATCAGATGTGGGTGAAGAAGGAGGGCCACCTCCTTCTGGAGGTGGAAGAAGGTGATCAAAAGGCACACACTTCTAGTTGTAAGATGAATATGTACTTAGGGATATAATATACATGATGACTACTGCTTACACTGCTGTATGGTATATAGGAAGGTTGTTGAGAGAGTAAATCTTAAGGGTTCTCATCAAAGGAAAAAATTACTTTTTAATTGTATCTGTATGAGAAGACAGATGCTAACTAAACTCATTGCAGTTATCATTTCAAATTACATGTAAGTGAAACCATTGTGCTGTACACTTTAAACTTATACAGTGATATATATCAATTATATCTCAATAAAACTGGAAACCAAAAAGATCTTCTCTTAGATGGAGCAACTTCTGTTAGGAATTGTATAGCCAATAAACCTTGCAGTTACATTTAGAGGATATGAAATATTAGAATGATTTTTTAAAAATTCATGTCTGGAACAATTAAAATAAAATTTAAAAAGAGTAAGTAAATAAAATTCACATCTGGTTGGTTTTCATATGTATTTTCTGTGTTTTGGAAAACATGCTCAGAAATAATGCCAGTTAGTCAATCATCTATCAATTTATAATCTTCAATGTAAGATCCATGCCAATTCTGAGTCTTCTTGTCAGGAAGCAGAATTATATGTTGCAGCTAGAAGAAATTCCCTTCTCATTTTAGGAGATGTGAGTGTGAGGCCCCTACACGATAAATGAAGATATTTTTATTGATTTGAGAACTATTATCAGGTAATAATTTCACTTTCAATGAGGCTTTAATCAGACTTTATCCATGTACTTTACAAAAACAAATTTTGTAAGCTTTGGTTTAAAAAAAATCTAATATTCATCTAAGCACCTGCCTTTTACCCAGCACCCCTTACCCACACCCAATTACCCCTTAGGTGCCTTACAGACTACCTCCTCAGTGCCTCTCGAGCCCCCACTCCTGTCTGTGCCCAGTGCCTCTGCATTAGCCATCCCCCAGCCCTCCTCTCAGGATCACTGCCACTCTTAGTAGCTGCTCTCCCTGCCTCCAGTCTGGACCAAGTCCCATCCATCCTCTATACTACAGCTAGAGTATTTCTAAAGTCAAATCTGATCACGCTATTCCTCCATTTAAAACTTCTCAGTGACTTTCTGTAGCTTTCAGAATAAAGTTAAAACTTTTTATTGTACATACAAGACCTTCCATAATCTGGCTCTGCAGAGACACCCCAAAGTGTCCCTGACTCAACCCATGGTCTAACATCCTTGGGCAGATGACAGCTGTGAGACAGCATGGTGCTGAAGGACACAGCCCCTCTGAATCAGACACAAAAGTTCATGTCTCTGGTCCTCCAGCAAGGGCATGAGGGATTTGGTCTCTGCCACCTCAGCAATTAAAGGAGTTGCTAATACACGTTTTGTGTAGGGTTATTATAAGGACTAAACTAGAAGATCCAAGGAAAGCCCTTAAACAACATCAGAAGCTTAGTGAGCACTCAATACAACATCATTATTGTCATGATTAGCCCTTAGCCTCATTCTAAGCCACCTCTCCCTCCAGGCCCCCCAGACATCACACACTGCTCCCTGTGCAGAGGATGCCTTTGCTCTTTTCTCTGCCAGGCAAACTCCAACTTCTCCTTTGAAATGAAGCTCTGGCTGAACTGCACGTATTATGCCTCCTCCAGGAATCTTGTCCTGCTGCCCACGTCCAGTTTGAGTCCTTTCTGGGTCCCCAGGGCCTCTGCCTTGGCCTCCATCTTGGCGTATCATGTTGCATTGTATCATCTGTTCACTTCTCCATCTGAAGACAGGGCCTGGCATAGAGTGTCCAAAAATATTCATTGAATGAATGAATAAATAAGAACTAAGGGTCATCTAGTAAGTCTCAAAGCACCTAACCTTCCCATGCCCTTCCAAAGAACATCACAAAACATTTAAGTCCCCAAAAGAAATGCACCAAGCTGGCTCTGTGCTAGGTCTCTAGACACGTCAGAAAACTCCAGCTGAGGAATGAGTCATAGGAATCCACTTGGGGGTAGTGGCTACAGGGAGGACACTGGGAGGCCAGAAAAAAAAAGATGCTCATTGTAAAGCCAGTGAAATGAAACCAAGTTTGTGGGGAAGGGGTGCAGGGAAGGAATCAACATTAGAGAAATAAAAATGATGACAAAACAAGCAAACTATTTAAGCAAACTGAGAAGGACAGATTAAATCAAACCCCAGACAGGCAAGACGTGGACACTCAATTAACAGTTACATTATTACTAATTTATACAAAACATCTAAAAATACCCTTCCTCCCTCTGAGAGGACCCCAGTTCAATGCCTCCCAGTATTCAGACATTCCCTGCTAACCCCACGGAACTGAGACCCCTAAGCAAAACACAATGGGGTGAAGAGTGGGCCTGGGCAGGTGCACAGACCTGGACCTGAGGAGGGGAAAGGATGTTTAGAGCAGTGAGGCCATGTCAATTCTGGAATGAAATAGAAGCAAGCAAAGACTGAAAGATCAGCACAATCAGAATCAGCAGACCAGCCTCGCAGCAGCCTAGGGTCTCAGTGGCCACAGCCTGCCTCTGCTTTTGGACGGCTTGCTCCCCACTGCCCACAGCACTTTAATATACTACCTGCCAAGGTCCTTACATGTGTAAGTTTTTCTTCATGCCTGGAGCATTCACAGATGGGGCACGTAATCTCCATTTCAGGGGAAAGGGGAAAGAAAGGAACAGTACCTACTCCTTGTGGACACCCCAAGGTCACTGACCCAACCCTTGGTGTGACATCCTTGGGCCAGAATCTCAAAGCAGCAGGGCGCTGAAGGAGCCAAGCAGAGCTCAGCTCTAGCCACACATCTGACTCAGCTCTAGGCCCCACTCCACTCCAGGCCTGTTTCCTGCCCCAGTACAACAGGATAATACTGGTGCCCAGCTCAGAGCGGGGTGAGAACTGCAGAGCACATGGGCAGAGCACCCATTCCCAGCACTGACTTGGGCTGTATTGCAGAATACATGATAAATGCTGGCAGCAGGGAGGGCACTGGCAGGGGGATGGCAGGGAGGAAATGCCATTCCTCTCATTCCATCGTTTCTGATGGGTGAAGTCTTAAAGATGTTACAGGTGTTACCTACACACACCAACCACAAGCACCCTCTAAAGATGCCCAGCTTCAAACAAACCAAATGCTCCAAGTGGAAAGCAGGAGTGCTGTGTCCAGGGCTGCCAGGCCCTTCTGCTCCCACAGCCCTGCATTCCCTCTTGACTCTGTAGAGTTGGCCAGGACAGCTGTCATCCCTCCTATTTTATAGATGAGAAAACTAGTTCACAAAGAGAGAAAATGATTTGTTCAAAGTCACACAGTAGCAGGTATTATCTTTCTTAAATTATGTTTTTCCAACCCATGATACTCCTGAGATACAACCAGGACCAACACGTTTTAACTATCTGCTATTAGATAGCTAAACACTGCTATCTACAAGAGAGGGGTCTAACAAGCAAAGCTCTCCCCATCCCAAAATGCTAACTAGATCCAAGTGCCCTCAACACCCAGGACCCTATCTCATTTCCTACATTCCCAGGCTCAAGGGAGCCTTAGTATGTCCCTTGGTTTTTCTTAGCTCTTCTCACATCTCTGCTTTGCTCGACAGAACCCAGCCTCCTCCATAATTCAGATGTCAGAGATGGAGGCATCAACTGAATCACAGAATGAAACCCTGCAGGAAATGGCTTTCCAAACTATGACTTTAAATACGGATGCCTAAAATAGACATTTGGGAACTACTCACCCAGCCAACAGTCACCTCCTCAGTCTGGAGATGTGAAAACTATTGGCAAATGTGCTTTCTAAGACATTTTAATGTGTAAATTAACACCCTCCCAAATGGCACTGGAAGTGGAGAGCTGTTTCCAATAAGAAACCCTCCTATGCCCCTCTCCAGGAGGAATGTGCAATAGCATGGCCTCCCTGTCCCTCTTCTCCATGAAATATCCTTCTCTGAATCCTCTCTCCACAGGTCATCGACCAACTCATTTGCTCACCATTATTCTTAAAATTCAAATATTATAAGCAATGGAACATGAGTAATAAATAATAATACACTGCTTGCACTGGAATTAGCTCTGCACATCCTGTGACAACAAGGCCAACTGTCAAAGCCAGACTCCCCCTTGCCTGCACTTTGTGGTCTGGACACAGGCCCTTCCAAGGTCACAGACTGTTGGGTAGCAAGCAGGATAGGGGGGCACTCTGAAGACTCACACTTGGGGCTCCTAGATTCCTAAGCAGGGCACTGAGCTACCTGGAAGAGTCTTCAATGCTAGAAAAACAAGAATTGGATCCCATGGTGCACACTGAGGTAACCACTCTGACCTTCCATTCCCTCACATGGAAAATGGGCCAATAAAACCCACTTCCCATGATTTCTGGTGAAATTAAATGAGAAGTTGGATGCAAAAGCAACTAAAAGCAAATTTATACACAGTGGAGATGGTGGGGGAAGGGTAGGAGGGAAGCTTCTCTGTACTGGAGTTGTAGGATACCTGAAGTCACCTCCACCTGGTTCCATGAAAGGACTGAATGTTAGGCAGCACCTTTCCTGGCTCCTCCCATACCTTACAAGGGGCTTACACATCTGAACATCCAGGCATATTTCTACATAGCTGTCAGGAATTCAGTGCTGAACAAAAGAGTGGTGGTCACTGGCCTAAGCCGGCCTCTAGGCCCCAGACTCTAGGAGCTGTTTGGGGTTGAGACTCAAATGGAGAGAGTCATGGCCATGGGCAAGCCTTCCACAAACAGATGGGCACAGCTGGGCTCTCAAGGAAGGACCTCCTGAGCCTTGTTAATCTCTTTGGTGCTCAATGGCATTGCTGCTTTTAGCAATCATTCAGAAGACCTTCCTGTATGCTGGACTCTGGGTTACTCTGTGGCACCTAAGTGGATGGGGCTATCACATCCACTGAGTCCCCAGCCTCCTGGAGCTCAGTGCTCAGTGAGGGAGACTAAGCAGTACATAGGCAGTGTGGGCAGTGTTCCAGAGTGAAGAAGTGCAAAAGGATGCAGGGGCACACTAGAAGGGGCTCATTAAGGCTGAGGGAGGAAGTAGGAAAGAGCTTCCTGAAAGGGGAATGGATAAGCAGGAGTGAAGCAAGAGAAAGAAAACAGGTGGAGGCAGGGTTCCAAGAAGGGTGAATAGCATGTACAAAGATCCTAAGGCAGAGATGCCAGTTACACTAAGGAACTGGAACTAGCACTGCAGATGTGTGCCTGCTAAATGAATAGAATCCTTAAAAGGGGTTCAAAAGAGGGGTCCTCAGAGACCCTACCCTCAGCCAGCCTCCAGTCAAATAGGGGGAGACAGAACCAACATAATGGAGACAGACTTAAGACAAAAGCAATCATAAGCAACCAGGACATGTTAATGTGCTCAGTCTATTGAGTTAGGAACTCAGCAAGTGTGTAAGTCCCTGCTGATGGTTGGAATGTAACCATCAAGAGCTGAAGGGGTTAATCAGGGCAGTCCTCCCAGAAGAGGTGAGCCAGCATGCTTAAGGGTAAAGAAGCTATCTGCCCTCTAGCACCCTGAATGGTGCCACTACGCCCCTTTCCCCCCATCTGATTGGAAACCTTGAACACAGTAAGGCTTTATCTGCTTTACCAGTTGCATATAAATGCAAACACAATGTCATCCCTCTCCACTAGACTAGGCCATATATCAGGGACATTTAGTCTAAGTTAGGCCAACTTGCTGAGTCAAATAATAAAGTCAACAAAAGCAACTGGCTTCCCATCTTCCTCCCAGCCCCCAGTTCACCCCTGGAAGATGCCATCTGTGCCCCTGGCCTGTCCTGGTGAGTAGGATGCTTTCTCTGAAGGTGCAAATGCCTTACTCAGGCTCTAAGACATAGTGAGGGAACTCTCGTCATGCAGATCAGCTCCCTCCTCCCCTCACTACCGGGAGGAGTACCATGCTTCTACCTCTCTCATCTAGAAGACATCTGCCTTGGAGAGTTTTTAATAAGCACAATATCACTTGCCCTGGGGCCTCCACCCAGCCCCTCCCCACCAGCATCCCAGTGATTTCAGCCTAGATACTGGGTCTTAACATGCAGCTCACCTGGGTATGTGCATGATAGGTGCTGGCTTACTGCCTGCTATAGGTTTGTACAATATGTCTTCCCATCTCTTCTCCACAAGCCTCAGAGTCACAACCCCCAGAGAGCAGGACATGCTTCTGTAGCCCATTCCACCCCCTGCCTAGTACAGAAGGGGCTGGCTAAAGGCTGGGGAAGGCAGGGAAACCTGTGAATCGGGGCCCAGCCAGGTGGGAACAGTGGAGCAGGGTACTTATTCTCCTGTTTTGAGAAGAGTCTCCTTTTCTTGTGAGTCAGTCTAATAAGAGGCTTTAAACAAGAATGATCCAGGGCCAAGGATCCCTTTATGAATCCCGACTCTGCATGTCACGTGACCTTGGGCAAGTTACTGGCCTAAATATAAGTTTTCTCATTTATAAAAGATAATTGGACTAAATCTGACCTGACAAAGTCATCATGCCCTGTGCCCATCTGTGTCCCAGGTAGCCCATACTTGGCCCCAGACCCATCTCAATTCAGCTGCAGGCACCATTGCCAACCAGCAGAAATGGGCATAGGAGAAACCTAGCTAATACTGCTGACCACTGCCAGCACCAGGTGGCTGGAGTCCCCAGGACTCTGCCATTCATAGCTCCTGCCCCTGCCCCAAGGACCAGAGGTGAAAGGTCGTAGAGGGCTCATCCCTGGGGTCCTGGGCCCATCTTCATAGTTCTCACACAAAGGCAGCCTTTTCCTGTGCCCTCTGTCCCTGTAGCCTCCATACCCCACCCTGCTTACTGCTCTTCTATATTACTAACTTTATGTGGCAATAAATGAATTTTTGGTTTCACAGTCCCCAGATCATACTAGGTCTCCACAGGAACACCCCTGGGGCCCAGGCCTCTGCTTCCAGAGACTTCTCCTGATTCATTAGAGTGGCAGGCCCCCCACCCTGATCTATAAGTCAGGGCTCCTCAACCATACACCACCTCTGCTCTCACCAGACATCTCTGTCCAGTCCACCTCAATGGCACCCTTGGCTGGGTTAGAGGAGTAGGTAAAGTGCTTAGAGCCAAGGTCCAGTTAACCTATGTACTACTAGTTCCACTTTATTATGGGTAATGCTAATCCCACAGTCCACCAGTGAAATGTGTTTTCAAATCCACACAACTGACATTTTAAATCCACATATTTTTTAGTTCATTTCCAAAGCCAAGCCTCATTGCTAGCCTAGGGCTCCAGGACCCAGGCCTCTGCAAACAAAGGGATCACAAATGACACCATTCATTCAACAAATATTTACTAAGCATCTACTGTATTCCAGTACCGTCCTGGTTTGGGGACAGCAACTCTGAGAAAGAGACATAGGTCTTGTGCCACTGGAGCTCCGGCCTTGTGGGAAAGACAGACAACAACAACCTCTGCTCACATCTCTGAAGCATCCAAGTGTGGGCTGACTGCCTTACCTTGCCTCACTCCCATCCACCCTCATTCTCCCTCAGATGAGCTGCTTAAATTCCTTCTGTGCTGGGTGATGGAGCCTGGGGCTCCTTGGAGAGGCATTCATTGGCAATTGCATACAAAGAAAGGGTAATTCTACAATTCAGTTGTCAGACTTTGTGCAAATTACTCAGGCTCTCAGAGCATCCTCTCTCTCCTGGATCAAATGGAACTAACCCCTGCAGTGCAGGGTTGCTGTGAGGATTCGTGACAACATATAAGGATGGACACTTGAGAAACAACAAGAGCAGTAGCATTATTGACCCAGGAATATAGGACAACAATTGGCTCCACTCCAGCTACTGAAGCCCATGGTGAAGCTATGTCCACCTCTGCTAACTGCCATCCCCAAAGAAGAGCTGAGTAGAAGACAGAGAGTCCAACAGCAGCCTGCTGGATCAGACTCATACTGATGGAAATGTGCTTTCTCAACTGACTTTCCACTACTCTCACATAGTCCAACTGCTCCTGTACTTCCAAGTTGCACCAGTATCTGGCAGATCTCATGTTCCAGCCTATTTACTTTGGATCCTGGCAGGACTCTTACTTTTTAAAGGAGAGTGAAATAGTGCTATTTTATCTCAAATAAACTGATGAGCTTTCTCCACCTAGTTGCTCACTCTTTACTCTTAGATTTGGGTCACAAACTTTGTAGTCCTCTGACAGGGTACCTACAACATCAGCTAGCCTCATAGAGCTCAAAAAAGCAAGTCAGTCCCCATCTTAAGTGCCCTGCCACCAGGACCCAAGGCCCAATCTAGAATCTGACAGATTCAAAAGATAACTGCATGCACATTTTTAAAGATTTTATTTATTTATTTTAAAGAGGGGAAGGGAGGGAAACAGAAAAGGAGAGAAACACTGATGTGCAGTTGCCTCTCATATACCCCCTACTGGGGACCTGGCCTGTAACCTTTTGGTTCCCATGACAGCACTCAATCCACAGCTACACCAGCCAGGTCTGCATGCACATTTTATAAGGGGCCAGTTCTGGGGTGAGCCCACCCTGTGCCACATGATGGCTGTGCCTGTCATACGATAGGTACTCAAGAAATATGTACAATCCTTTGCATCTCTGTGGTGTCAGATGTTACTTCTCTTTAATTTCCAATTTTATTTATTTGGGCCCTCCTTTCCTAATGAGTCTGGTTAAAGGCTTGTTAATCTTTTCAAAGAACCATCTCTTGGTTTCGTTAATCTTTTGTATTGTTTTTGTCTCCATGGCATTTGTTTCTGCTCTAATCTTTATTTCCTTTCTTCTCTTTACCGGGGGCTTTGCTGTTCTTTTTGTAGTTCTTTTAGGTATAAAGTTGGATTATTTATTTGAGATATTTCTTGCTTCTTGAGGTAGGCCTATATTGCTATGAATTTCCCTCTTAAAACTGCTTTCACTGTGTCCCAAAGATTTTGGTTTCTTGCACGTTCATTTTCATATTGCAAGGTAACTTTTGATTTCTTCCTTGATCTTATTGTTGACCCAATTCACTATTTAGTAACATGTTATTTAGCTTCCATGTGATTGTGTGTTTTTCATGTTTTTTTGCTTTCATTTCTAGTTTCATACCATTGTGGTCAAGAATGTTTCATATGATTTCAATCTTCTTACATTTATTGAAACTTGTTTGTGTTCTAACATGTGATCTATTCTACAAAAATGTTCCATAAGGACCCGGAAAGAATGCATATACTGGTTTTTTGGAATGAAATGCTCTATAAATATCAATTAGTTCCATCCAGTCTAGTGTTTTGCTTAAGGCTGCTGTTTCCTGGTAGATTTTCTCTCTGAAAGATCTATGTATTGATGTCAATAGGATGCTAAAATCCCCTTCTATGACTGTATTACTGTGGACATCTCCCTTCATGTCCATCAAGATTTGCTTCATATATTGAGGTGCTCCTACATTAGGTGCCTAAATGTTTACAAGGGTTATATCCTCCTACTGGACTGATCCCTTTGGTATTAGATAATGTCTTTCTTTGTCTCTTACTATGGCCTTTGTTTGGAAGTTTATTTTGTCTAAGTATTGCTACCCCAGCTTTTTTTTCATTTTCATTTACATAAAATATCTTTTTATATCCCTCCACATTTTTATCTGTACTTTTTGTTCTGAGCCTCAGCATATACATGGGTCTTGTTTTCTTATTCATGCAGCTTCCCTGTCTTTTAATTGTAAAATTTAGTCCATTTACATTTAAAGTGATTATTGATAGGTGTATTGCCATTTTATTCTTTATTCTATTTTTTCGATGTCCAAACTTTATTTTTATTTTATTTTAAAATATATTTTATTGATGATGCTATTACAGTTGTCCCATTACCCTCCCTTCATTCCCCTCCACCCTGCACACCCTCTCCGACCCATATTCCCCACCTTTAGTTCATGTCCATGTGTCATAAGTTCTTTAGCTTCTACATTTCTCATACTATCCTTGCCTTCCCCCTGTCTATTTTCTACCTACCATCTATGCTACTTATTCTCTGTACCTTTTACCCCTCTCTCCTCCTCCCATTCCCCTGTTGCTAACCCTCCATGTGTTCTCCATTTCTGTGGTTCTGTTCCTGTTCTAGTTGTTTGCTTAGTTTCTTTTTGTTTTTCTTTTAGGTGTGGTTGTTAATAATTGTGAGTTTGCTGTCATTTTACTATACATTTTTTTGTCTTTTTTTTCTTAGATAAGTCCCTTTAACATTTCATATAATAAGGGCTTGGTGATGATGAACTCCTTTAACTTGACCTTATCTGGGAAGCACTTTATTTGCCCTTCCATTCTAAATGAAAGCTTTGCTGGATAGAGCAATCTTGGATGTAGGTCCTTACCTTCATGACTTGGAATACTTCTTTCCAGCCCCTTCTTGCCTGCAAGGTTTCTTTTGAGAAATCAGCTGACACTCCTTTGTAGGTTACTGTCTCCTTATCTCTTGCTGCTTCTAGGATTCTCTCCATTTTTAACTTGGCTAATGCAATTATGATGTGCCTTGGTGTGTTCCTCCTTGGGTCCAACTTCTTTGGGACTCTCTTGGCTTCCTGAACTTCCTGGAAGTTTATTTCCTTTGCCAGAATGGGGAAGTTCTCCTTTATTATTTGTTCAAATAAGTTTTCCACTGCTTACTCTTCCTCTTTTCCTTCTGGTACCACTATAATTCGGATGTTGGAACGTTTAAAGATGTCCTGGAGGTTCCAAGCTTCTCCTCATTTTTTTGAATTCTTATTTCTCAGTTCTTTTCTGTTTGGTTGTTTCTTTCTTCCTTCTGGTCCACTCTGTTGTTTTGAGTCCCAGTTTCCTCCCATCACTATTGGTTCCCTGTGCATTTTCCTTCATTTCTCTTATCGTAGCCTGCATTTGTTCATCTAATTTGCAACCAAAATCAACCAATTCTGTGAGCATACTGATCACCAGTGGTTTGAATTGTGCGTCTGATAGGTTGGCTCTCTTTTGGTCACTTAAAAGTACTGGTTGTGCGAATTTCATGCTGTTTGAGCCATCTTTTCTCCTCCCCCCTCCTTTGGTCTGGTTGCACCTCTTATGTATGGGTGCAGAGCCTTAGGTGTTCACCAGGGCGGGGCACCCCAGTCGCTGGATTGTGACATTGTATGTGGGGGCAGAGTCTGAGAGGGAACAATGGTGTTTGCTCCGCTCTCTTTAGACCTCAGTCCCTTCCACTGCTTCCCCTGAGCAAATTGGGCCCCTCTGGTGCCAATTCCCATGTGGGTGGGCTTGTGCATCCCGTGGGTCTTTCCAACGACCTCTCCTGTGAGTGGGGGAGTCTCTCCTGGTGCCTCAACCCCCACAGGTGTTTTCAATCAGTGTCCCAGGGCTCTATTTCCCAGTGCTGTGACCCTTGGTTGCGCGCAGTGCCTTGCTTTACAATCGCCACCTCTCTGGGTCTGCCATTTGCCACCCCTCAGCCGGGCTCTGCCAGCTGTCACTTGCGAGCTCAGGGTCCACCTGCTTTGGTCTTGCGTGCCCCGGATGCCTTATGTGCCGGGTCCCAATGCTCTCTGCTCTCCATGATGTCACCCATGCCTGGCTGCCTGACTCCGCCCCTCCTACGGGTCGGGATGAACAGGTCTATTTTAACTTCTTGGTTGTCCAACTTCCATACAGTTCAATTTTCTGTCAGTTCTGGTTGTTATTTTGTTACAAGATAGGGACAACAACTAAATTGTTGTTGTCCCTATCTTGGTTGTACGAGGAGGCACAGTGTGTCTACTTATGCCACCATCTTGGCTGTATTCTTTATTCTTTATAACTACATTCCTCTCTTGCTCTATTTCTTCCTTTCTGCTTCTTAAAGATGACTCTTTAACATTATTTTGTAATGGTTTGGTGGTAATACATTCTTTTTCTTGTTGTTTTTTTGTCTGGGAACCTCTTTATTTCACCTTCATTTTTAAATGATAGCCTTGCTGCGTAAAGTATTGTTGGTTGTAGGTCATTGCTTTGCAACACTTTGAATATTTTATGCCAATCCCTTCTGACCTGAAGTGTTTCTGTTGAGAAATCAGTTGACAGTCTTTTGGGAGCTCCCTTCTAAGTAACTCTCTCTCTTGCTGCTCTGAAAATTTTCTCCTTGTGCCCTGGCTGGTATGGCTCAGTGGACTTAGTGCTGGTCTGTGAACCAAAGGGTCACTGGTTCAATTCCCAGTTTGGGTGCATGCCTGGGTTGCTGGCCAGGTCCCTAATGGGGGTGCACAGAAGGCAACCACACACTGATGTTTCTCTCCCTCTCCTCCTCTCTCTCTTCCCCTCTCTCTAAAAATAAATAAATAAAATCTTTAAAAATTTTTTTCTTTGTCTTTAATATCTGGCAGTTTAATTATGATGTGTCTGGGCATGGGACTCCTTGAATTCATCTTATTTGGGATTCTCCTGGACTTATTGTGCTTCCTGGACTTTTGTGTTTTTTTCTTTCTCCAGGTTAGGAAACTTTTCAGCCATTATTTCTTCAAATAGTTTCTCAATCCCTTGCTCTCTCTCTTTTCATTCTGGTACCCCTGCGATGCAGATATTGTTATGCTTAATGTTGTCCCAGAGATCCCTCAGATTGGCCTCACTTTTTTTAATTCCTGTGTTAATTTTTGTTGCTCTGCTTGGGTGTTTTCTGTTATCTTGTCCTCTAAGTTGCTGATTCAGTCCTCTCCTTCATTTAATCACTGTTGATTCTTTCTAGCATATACTTCATTTCAGATACTGTATTCTTCATTTCTCACTAGTTCTTTTTTATGGTGTCTATGTCCTTTATAAAGCTTACTATCTCTTTAAGTTCTCACTGAGATCATCCATTCTTCTGTTAAGGTCCTTTGAGCATCCTTATAACCACTGTCTTGAACTCTGTATCTGGTAGTTTGGTTGCTTCCATTTCATTTAATTCTTCTTCTTGGGATTTCTCTTGTCCTTTCATTTGAGGCATGTTTCTTTGTATCCCCATTTTGTCTGTCTTTTTGTGTCTGTCTCTGTGTATTAGGTAGATCTGCTATGACTCCTGAACTTGTTATGGTGGTGGTATATTACAGGTGTCTTGTGGGGCTAAAGTTACACAGTCTTCCAGATTATCTGAGCTGGATGCTCCAGAAATTTCTCTTGTGTGGTTTATGTGTACCCTCCTGCTCTAGTTGGGTCTTTAGTGCTGTTGGGTCATTTGTGAGTGGCATTAACCCTCATGCTGGCTGACTATGAGGACAGACCTTGATCACAGCGTATGAGCTGCTATGCAGGAGTTGCCCCTGAGGTGGAGTTGTTTCCAGCAGGGTCTGTTGCCTACTGAGATCCCCCAACTTTGGGTGTGCTGTTTGTGTGTCTAGTTGGGTTGAATTCTGGTATGGTGTGTAGCCCACCACTGGTTGTGTTGATTCTGGGTCGACTTGGGCACGTTTCCTATGCAGGTTGATGTAAGACACTGTCTGTAACCAGCCTTGGACTATTTATCTGGAGCTACCATACAATTCCTGTTTGTAGCTTCCTCTACCGGGCCTGGGTGTGCAGCGGAGGAACCAACCTGTGTACAAGGGTAGGCTTCCTCCAGCTTTGAGCTAGAGAGGAGTTCAGTGAAAGGTCCAAAGCACTCTGAAGTCCACCTCCACTTGTCAGTTACTCTGCCACTCCCTGAGGTTGCCTAGTCTCCCTCTAGAGCCCTCTGACTGTACAGTAGCCCAGGTTGGCTGCACCCCACAGACCCTTCCACAAGTTATGAGCTTGATAGGGCAGGGCAACCAAGGTCGAGGGGATAGGGCTAGTGGGTCTCCTGCTTGGGGGCAGTGCAGTCAGGCACTCAATGGGGGCAAAGGGGCCATACTCCAGAACCATACTGTCTCTGCCAGGGTCTCCAGCCCTAGCTTCCTCAGGAGGAATGCACCACAGGTTCAGGTTAGATGCAGCCAGCCAGCTCTACTACATGAGCAAGATTAGCAGGGTAGTGCCCCCAGGAGTAGGAAGACAGGTTAAATGAGTCTCCCATGGGTGTGGGGGAATATGCTGGCTGAGCTTACAAAGGGAGTGAGAATGCCCCTCTTCATACCAGAGCCGCACAACCCAACACCCACCTGAGTCCCAGACAAGAGCTCCCAGGGAGATGTGCTCTGAAGGCCCCAGCTCTGAGCAGAACTCCAATCTTCCTGAGGGACTGAGCTCAACAGGGCAGGGCCACCAGGAATCAGAAGAACAGGCCAAGAGAATCATCAGGTGCAGGGGAAAGTAGGCACTGGCTGTTCACACAAGTAGGGAAATTCTGTTCCCCATTCCAAAGCTACACAGCCCAATGACTGTCTAAGTTCCTATCAAGAGCTTCTCCAGAAAAAGAGCACCCCAAAGGCCCCTGTTAAGTGCATCCAGCAGGCCTTTCTGCAAGACTTGAGTTTGGCAGTGGTGTTGCCAGTAGATGGAGGTCCAGGTGAGTGTACTCCCCAGGTGGGTGCTGTTAGAACAGGAGTGCTCCACCCTGGGAAGATGGCATCTGAGGTCAGTGTGGGATAGGGACTCAGCACAGGGACTTCAGTGGCTGACCTTACAGATTCCTCCTCAGGGTCACACCACTCAGATCTTTTCTTTATGACTATCATATGCCCTGAGTTGCCTTCCCTCTACCAGAGCCCCGGGTGAGTGTCTGAGAGCAAGTTCCTGTGGACTGACCCTTTAAGAGAGCACCTGTGTCTCTAGAAGACTCCATTCTTTTCCAGGCAAGCAGTATCCCTGCTGATTTTCATAGTCAGATGACCTTCTCTTCCTGGCTTTGGTGCTCTGGGTTGGGGATATGAGCATAAGGTTGAGACCGCATGCTTCTCAGACGGGACACTTATGCAGCCAAGATATCCCTCTTCTCAACCACTACACGTGGATGTGGGGGCCAGCCCTTTCCAAGTTTCCATCCTTCTCACCAGTCTCTTTGTGGATTCTCCTGTAAACTTGGTTATAATACTTCTATTCAGCTAGCCTTCAGGTGGTTATTTAGGCTGATTGCTCTATAATTTAACCATAAATCTGGTTCAGCATCAGGAGGAAGTAAGTGTAGCTTCCACTTACTCTATAGCCATCTTAGATCCCTGGAGAGTTATCTGTTAAATGGATGTATGAAACTTTCAACACAGCCGTATGGCCAAGGACCAGGCAACAACATGCCCATAACACAACTCCTAGCCTTGGACATTTCTCTGAATCTCCAAGACCATCATCTTCTGGACTAGAGGACTCCATTTGGGGTAAAGAATCTTAAAGAAGACAATCCTGGTATTCCTTCTTCTTCATGTGGTATCTTTATATCCCAAAGGCTGGTCTCAATGTAAGGAAAGGTATAAGTGCCTTATAGGGTTCAAAGAAGGGATATAAAGCAGGGACTCAGGAGAAGTACATTTGGCTTGATGTAAGGTAAAGCCTTCTGGTATTTTTTTGAAGAAAATTCCTAGCATTTCCTGAGCACCTTCCAAATGCCAGGCAGTATGCTGAATACTCCCATATACTCCTTGGTTTACAGCTGTCTGGAGTGGGGTGGCCTGCCTTATGAGTCATCGAGAGCATGGACCAGGCTGCAAAATTTATATCACTTACTATTAAGTTACCTCAGGCAAGCTACACAACTTCTCTGGGCCTCAGTTTACTCATTTGGAAAATCAGACAATGATAGTCCTTACATTAAAAAAAATTAGAACATAGTAAATGCTCAATAATATTAGCCTTTAGAAGATGGGGAGAAAGAGTGGGGAGTGGGGGAGGAAGTAGCTGAAGCAGGATCACTAGCCAGTGGAGATTCTTTCTGTAGATGAGAGGAGGGCAGCAGGTGAGATGGTGAATAAATTGATCAAGTTCCTTCCAGGAATAAGATTCTATGATTCACTTAACCTCTCACGGTTTCAATTTTCCTAGCAATGAAATAAGGCATTACCACTGCTGGACAAATAATGCTTTAATATGTATAATATTCTCAACCTTGGGAAGAGTAGGTATACCAAGGATCACTGTCTCCACCATTTGTGCAGGCCACTGATGGCCTACAGAGGGTGCTGGGTATATTGACAGAGCTCTGGGAAGTGGAAGGAGTTCTGGATCCTTATCTAAACTCCTAATCAAATAACTCTATTGTTTTCAGCCAATTACTAAAATCCTGAGAGTCTGGAACAATTCCTACCTGCCCTACCTGTCAAGTTTGTGAGATTCTTGGAGGAGGAGCAAAAACCACCAAGAACACTGTCAAGTCTTTGAATGTGTGATACCCACCAGCAAGTGGCATTGGTAGCTCCAGCATAAGAGAAGAGTGTACTGATGGAGGCTGGGGTGAATGAGGACTAGTGAGAAGCTATACCACTTCTCCCCAGAAGAGGACACCATAAAGTTCTTCTGGCCCTCCCTAAATTGACTTAAGTCTTCTCTACTTTTCAAAAAGACTTGATGCCTCCAAAAAGAGAAATGCTCAAACTCCCATTCAGTCACCAACCTTGATGGGGACATTCTTCTGTCATGATCTTATCATGACAGGGAACACAGCAAAGCTCAATAATAACCATGACTGTAACAGCAATGTTCCATCAGCTTTCTTCCAGAGATGCCCCATCATACTGCAGAGAACTCAAACTCTAGTCAGACTACCTTCCTGGGTGGTCATCCCAGCCAGCTAGACTCCAGGGCCCTAGGGGGGGATGGTGATGAGACGGATCCTGGTTCATCTGGGCAGGGTGCAACTGCTGTAACCTTACCTGAGCTCCACCAATGTTCAATCTTTTGGGCTCATGGGGGGGTTTTGTCAATGCCTCATTTCACTTTCCCCCAGGTGGCATTCATGTTGGAAAAGGTTTGCAAAGTATTCAGGGACCACTGCAGTAGCTCTGTTAGGAGTGGTTTTTAATCATTTCCCCAATATTGTCAGTGACCTCTCACTTAGAGGTCAAAGAAATCAGGCCGAGAAAAGGGAAGCAACATTGTGTATCAAGGGTCCACTGTCCCTTCCTTGCCTATGAGATGAGGAATTGAAGTAGTGAGATAGCCAGTGGGGAAGTCAAGGAAATTAGGAGAGGATCAGTGCACATTTCATATGTATGTGCCTATGTGCACACAAGTGCATAACACACAGAAATTTTTACCAACAGCATTTTAAACAGACCCTCTGGATATGAATTCCAACTCTATTCCTTACTAGCTATGAAACTTTGGGATAATTAATTATCTCTGAATTTCAGCGTCTAAATCTGTAAATGGCTTTGATAATAGTACCTCAGTGTTACTGAGAATGACCTAAGATAGGTACTGGCTGAGATTTACAGAGGTAGGTATAATGCTCACCAAGCTCCTCACCCAAAGCCACAGTCACTGGAAGAGCTGAGATTGGAATCCTGAGCAATCTGATCCAGGAGCAGCCAACAACTGCACCACATAGCCTCTAGGGAAGGATGGGGTGCCCTACTCATGCCACTCACAAAGGTAGAAAGAAGCAAATAGCTGCCCCCAAAATGTGACAGCAGCACTTTATTCCTTGAACTCAGTCTCTCTACTGGGAACCCTTGCTGAGCTGGAGAGCAAAAACCACTCCAGCTGCCCCAGCATCCCCAGATGTGTCTCCATCCTCCACAGCTTCTTAAGCTTTTCTGCTTTATTAAGTGTGCCTTGTAGCCAGTCTCTCATACATCTTAACCTCCTCTGGGCTATTGATTTCTCATTGTATCACATCCTTCTCTTTAAATCTGGCCCTTAAACTCCAATTCTAAACATGTGTTTACTCCACAGCCATTGTGCAAGGTCACCACTATGACTCCCTTCACTGAACTGGGGACTCTTAAAGGTACAGTTTGTTGTTTGCCCATGTTGAGAGGAAACTGAGACAGTAATAAGGAGCCTAGATTTCCTGTTTCCCAGCCAGCTCTTTTCCACTGGTGCACTACATATCCCTCCCCACAAAGAGAAGCACCCAAGACTCTCTGCATCTCCCAGCTTCCGTTTCAGCCCTTCTGTGACCAAAACACCCCACAGCACCCCCAAGAGCAACAACCACCACTATCTGATTTTCTCTGCTTCCTCTGAGCAAATCCTCCCTGAGAAAAGCCTGAGAAGAAGATAGGGCCCTGAAGGCTGACTTCTAGGTGAGGAACAGGGCTGATTTCCTGGTGAGCAGCAAGGGCTCACAGGGGTCAGAGACCTGCCTGAGGCCTCCCACAGTGAATGGCAGGCCAGCCTCAAACACAGGATTGAGTGACAAAGTGAGACCAACTGATCAGCTTCTGAACTCATTACCTGACCCCCACCCCAGAACCCCTGAGGAACAGTTGGATACAAAAGCTGGCACCTAGTGGGTAGACATAAAGGAGGGAAGAGCCCAGTGTGGCTCAGTGGACTGAGTGCTGGCCTGCGAATCAAAGGGTCACTGGTTGGGTTCCCAGTCAGGGCATATGCCTCGGTTGCAGGCCAGGTCCCCATTAGGGGGCACGTGAAAGGAAACCACACATTGATGATGTTTCTCTCCCTCTCTTTCTCCCTCCCTCCACCCTCTCTAAAAATAAATAAATAAAATCTTTAAAGAAGAGAGTCATAGCAAACAAAAAAGCAACTGAAGCACCCTGGGACACCTTAATCCTGGAGGCTGAAGTCCCAAGCAGCCTTCCTCTCCTCTCCTCTCCTCTCCTCTCCTCTCCTCTCCTCTCCTCTCCTCTCCTCTCCTAACATCCACATTCTATGGGTTTATATCAGTTACAAACCTTTGTAAAATATAAGTTGAGGCCACCTAAAATAAATATTTATTTAACACCTACTTTGTGCAAGGCACTTGGGATATGACTAACTGTAAGCAAAGCAAAGCAGATGTGGAGTCCTGACCCTCCTGGAAGTAAGCTCCATTCTAGGTCCCCTGGAGGTGACAGACACATGAGTACTTTCAAGAGCAGTGAGTGCTAGGCACAGGGGTCTCAGTGCAATGAGGGGAGGGCAGAGAGGGCTCACAGTAGCTGTAGAGGTAAAATCCAGTCATTAGAAATGCTTAGAACCAGCCCCCTTTGCATCACCTGGCCTGAGGTGCATGCCCTTGCACAAGACTGCTCAAGTGCTGTCCAGGAACTCCACCAGCCACTGTGCTCTGTCCCCAAATGCTCCAGTAGCCTCCCTCATAGAATGTCTGGCAAGAGACTTATCAGTATTCACTCTGAAATGCATCTGCTTCTGGCTTCTCTATTTCTGAAAGTGGCATCACATTCTCTCTAGTCTCCAAAGCTAGAAATCTCAAAGTTCTCTCTGACACTTTCTGCTTCCTCATCTGCTATTTCCTATCTGTCGGCATGTTCTGCTTGCCTTGGAAATGTTACTCAGTGTGGTACCCTTCTTCTTTTATCCCCTTCCCCAGGTCTTCAACTTCTCTCTTGGCACTTCATAATTCTGCCTAAGGATCCTCAATGTCTCCCCAGACCAGATGTGTCAACTTGAACCTCTTCTCTTTGGCTTTCAAGGTCCTCCTGAATTGAATTATTTCTGCTACCCACCAGAAGACTAGACCCTTTCTTTCCTTGCCTTACCCAGTCCTCAGACATCCCATGCCCCCACTCTGCCTGTGCAGCACCTCCTCACCCATAGAGTCCTTACTCCTGTCACTGAGTTCCAGCCCCACCTTTGCTGGGGACCAGTGCACATTCATACATGCCTCATGTTCCAATTCTGTGGTGTGTCCTTCTGTCCTCACCACTCAAATTCTAAACCTGCAGAAGGAAAAGCCCTGTCCCACAAAAGTACTTTTAACTAAGTAATCCTCACTGGGCTGTAAGTAAATGACACATTTACATTTACTGGATTCTGTAGTTTAAAAAACCTGTGAAGAATCTTTTTTAAAGAGCCTCTCCTTACCTTTTTCAGACCCAAAAATGGGGGGAAGAAACTCAGGTTCTGGAGTGTTCTCTGGTCTGTGAAGTAGCACTGGGTGTCATACTGTAGGGCTCCCTATGGACCTTCGTTCCTCATTTGTAAGAAAGGTTATGCTCACATCTAACTCATAAGGAAGCTGGAATGATTAAATGAAATAAGCAGAGTGCTTAGACAATGCAATATTAAATTGATTCCCTTCTTCCTTCCCATAATTTACCTTGGCTGGCACTATGGTATAAGATTTTTTTTTACACTGGATTTGCATGTAAGGCATACTCTAGTTTATGTTAACCAAATGTTATAATCAATTAACAACTATTCCTTATGTTTTCACTATAAGCAGGGGCCAGTTTATGGGATGTGGAAGGATAGCACGTGCTCAGTTAGGAGTCCAGGATGTGAAAAGGCACCAGGCAAAGGCTTTGCTTCTCAAGGGATTTGCCTTCTGGGTGAGGAGACAAACAGGGGTAGATAATTATCAATATCAGGCAGAAGCAGGAAGCTAAAACAGTGCCACAAAGAGGCAGTGTGGGAGGAATGGCCCAGGGTTGGTAAGTGAGTACCTGCTGGGCGCCCTTCACACTGACACATCACATTCCCATCCATTCACATTCTTGCTGAAACAACCCTTTCAGGCAGGTGAGATTATCCCCATTTTACAGGTGAGGCAAATTAGGTTAAGCAATTTGATTCAAGTCATTCAGGGAGCAACACAAGGATAGGAACCTGGGTTTCCCCAACACTTAGCAAATACTTCCTGTTGGGACCTAAGGATGGACAGGGGTGGAAGTGAGGATGTTCCCAGAGGGAGGAAAGAAAAGAATCTTGAAGAGGGTGCAAAGTGGTGGTGTGAAGGTGAGCAGAGGGTCTGATCCAGAGGCATAAAGCTGTGGCCAGCCTGTGAATGGCTTTAACATCCAAGCTGCTAAATGGAAATTTTATCCAGTATCCCAGGGGGTTGCTAAGGGCCCTTGAGATTGGGTCACAGGTCACAAGCACCTTGCTTTGTAGGAAGGCAGATGTGGCCTCAGGCTGCCCAGGGAAGAGACTGTATTACCATAACCCAGGGGTGGACCACTAAAGTCCTCACTGGAGGTGGGGACTGTAAGGTGGGAAAGCTCTTCTTCTCAAAAGAGCTAAGAGGGCTGAAGTGATAAGGATAGAAAAGTGGAGTGGAGGAGGCAAGGAAAGAAGATGCCCAGGGGCCCTAGGGGCCAGGCCTCATGCCTTGAAAAACCTGGAACTCTTTTGCAGGAACAAGTCAAGAGAAATAGCTGGCCTGGAGTTGAGGTTGCAGGAGATCCTGGGTGCTGGGGCATCCAGTCTAAGTGCTGAAAGAGTGCAGAATCAAGAATTAGCTAGACCCCAGGCCCTGGGAGGCCAACCCTTCAGCCCCATAAGGAGAAGAAAGTGCTGATCTGACACTGGAAAGCATGGAAAGGAACTGAAGCATCAGATGGGGAGAGGAGAGGCTGAATAGCTTTAAAAGCAACAAGTAGCAGCAAAAATGGCACTGGACTGGGAATCCAGAGGCTCCGGTGTAGCTGCAGAGACTTGGAATAGTCTGTTTCTTGGGAATCAATAACACCTTCTTAATGGGTGGTAGTACCGATCAAATACTGATAAGCCCTTAGTAGAGATCAAATAAAGTAATTTTTCTAAAAAGCATTTTGAAAACTGGAACTCAATACACACATAAGGGATTAGTACTATGCCCTTAGGGCACAGCAGGATTAGAAATAATAGATGCTTTGTTTTCATACATGTTCACCACCACTACCCACCCTACCAGCCACACAACAGGGGCTTCCTCCATTTCTTCCTTACTACTCCTCTTGTCTTCCTAGCAGTTTCCTCTATACCCAAGACAGGTCATCCTGTCTTCTTCCTTCCATTGTGATGGGTTTGAGACCAACATCAGGGGAGCCTCTGCCTCTTAGAAGCTGGGACCTTCCCCCTGGAGTCTCTACTTCTTTCCCATTGGGTTAAAGTTCCCTCACCATCCTCAGGGAAAAACAAACTGGAAAGTAAACCAAAACATTGGCCCAGTCTCTGGGAAGCGTGCTGGGGAAAATGTCATTCAATGATCAAGATACTTTTTGGAGTAGTGAATACAGAAAACACAAATAACCAGAATCCCCTCTCAACACCCACTACACTAACCACTGCCTCTTCCCCACCACGCACTCCCCAGAGCTCCGGGGCCAGCTTTGTGTGCCTCTGGTCTCGGGTAGCAGGTCCAGAGGAAGACTGGGGGACAGAGCTGGTGAGACACACAGAAATTGGTGACCAAGCCTGAGCCGCAGCCCCCACAGAAGGCTCACTTCACAAGAAATGAACAAAATATGGAAAATTAAACAAACCCAGACACTGTGTGCTTATTAGATTGACTCTCCAAAGGGTCACAACCTTGACGAACACATCCAGCCAGTGAGGAAAATAATAAACCTGATTAATGATGAGACATGAGCTGCAGCTTCAGCAAATACAACCAGCCTCATGATACCCAGTGGTGTTCCAGGGGATTCCTTCTGTGGGGGACTGGACACAGCTGACCTCTCCAGGCCCCTTGCCTCTATCCCATGATCACAGACACTAGGGAAGTAAAGTGAAACCAGATTTCTCTCTCAGATGACCACTGCCAACCCAGCCAGACTCTCTCCCAAACAGATGGCAGCGGTTTGCAGGTGCTCCTGGAAGTCTCACAGTTGCCCTGGTGGCACAGGAAGCTTAAGGGAAGGTAGTTCTCTTTGTTCCTAACAGGGCCCAGTATTCTTGGCCAGTCCTGAGATGCCCATCATTTGGCAAAGGGTTAGTAGACCAGAGCTCTTCCTCTCTTCCCAGACAACCCAGGCCTTTGGGAGAGATGCCCAGAAGAGCCACTGGAGGGAGGCAGGGAGATGGTACCACGTGGCATCACCAGACAACGGCACCAGGAGGAAGATGGCAACACAGAGATTCCAAGAGCTGGGCAGCCAAAGGTCCAAAGGGGCTGAAGTTCTGCACATTCCCCCCTATACACTGCCAGGCAGGCCAGAAGGCCCTGTACCTCCTGCCCCAAACCAAAGTCCCTGGGGCAACCCTCCGGGGGATCCAACTCCTCCCTTCTCACTTTCTTCAGCTCTAGGGAGCCAGGGAAAGATACAGGTGCTTTCAGGGCCTTGAAACCCCTGTGCCAGGTGTAGCAAGCTGGCCCTCCACCCTGACAAGTCTGAGCAACTCACTGCTCTGCCAGTCTTCACAGAAGAACTTGTCCATCAGCGCCCCTGCCCCTCTCCTCCTCAGCCTTTTCCCCTATCTCTTGCCCACAGGAAGGTCTCTCGAGTTTCTTCCTCGCTTCCCACTCAGATGAACTAGGGTGGGATGGATGGGAGCTCCATCAGGTCAGAGAAAGAAAGTCATTTCTGATAGGGCTCTGGGTTCCCCCAAGCGACCAGTGTGTAGGCTGGTGATGGCGGGGGTTGGGGGTGGCCAGAGTCCAGTGCAGGGGCAAAGGGCAGTAGAGGTAGATATTAGTGAGAAAAGAGGGAGCGGGCTTCCGGGAATCCAGGACTGAGCTGCACTGGAGGCCGTAGCCCCGGAAGCAGGAGACCAGAGATCTGAGAAGCAGAGGGTGACGGAAGAGGTGTGGGGGAGACGCGCGAGTGTGAGAAGGGGCCGTCATCCCTGCAGAGGGCGAAGCAGGCTGGCAGTTGCATAGGGGAAGCGGGAGGCCCAGAGTGGGAGCATCTCAAGCCCAGGGAAAGGATGCGGAGGGGCAGACGGTGAGGTGATGGGGGCTGGAGAAACTACGGAAGCAGGGCCATAGAGATGAGCCCAGTGGGGATCGGAGGGCAGGGACAGGCTGGCAGGAGGCGGGAGAGCGGATAAAGGGCGCAAGAACGGGGCCGAACGTCAGGGGCAGGGTGCAGGGTAGTGGCCCCAGGGGATAGGGAGCGACAGAGACGTCAAAGTAGGGGATACGGACGCGGGAGGGAACACACGCTGGAAGCCCAACACGGATGGGATGCGAGGGCGCGGGGTACCCCGCGGTGCGGCCGGGGCCCCGCGGCCCGCCCTGCCCTTACCTGGGTAGCTCCGCACTTCTGGCTGGTCTGGGGCCGGACTGCCCAGTCAGCGGGCGGGCGCTATTTGCTTTTTCTTTCTCTGCTGCAGCTGCGGCAGCTCTGGCCTGATCCTCCGGCAGCTGAAGGTAGAGTCGTGCTCGACCGCGAGAGCCTGGAGCGGGCAGCGCTGCAGGAGCGCAGCCCAGGCGAGGGGCGCCGCCCTGCGGTCAGCGTGGGAACTGCGGCAACCCGTGCAAGCTGGCCAATGGGGGAGGGGTGATCCTTTCTGGCCTGGGCCGCCGTAGGCAGTCACCACCCACTCAGTGCCTTGTGCTGGAGCGTGAGGAGTGGGGCAGCGGCGGGTCCCAGCGGCTGGCGGGGAACTTGCTGCTGTCCGGGGGGCTGGACAGAGCGACCGGCGCCCGGCCGGGGACGCGGCGTGAGAACCACGCGGAACTGGGGCGCCAGTGGACGAAGGGCGAGCGCTGTGGCGTACCGACCTCAGAGGGACCTGGGCGTTGCCTGCACCTGGCCCCGCCTTGCACAGAGGGGCAGGCAGCCCCTCGGCCTACAACCTGAGGAGTTGTAGCCCAGCCAGTTTTGGCATGTAAAGGGCGCCTCCTGGTGGGATTTTGGAGAACGGCGCCGAGACTGAGCGTGCCCTGTTAGACTGGTAGAGAAGATGGAGACCCAGGAGGATTCATGGGGAGAAAAAAGACCAAATTGTTCCAGGAGGCTGAAGAAAAACGTCTTGCATTTAGTAGTTCCAAAGCACTATTTAATGGATACAATCATCTTGGGAGGAACGGTAATCCTCATGTTAAGAATAAGGATCCTAAGTCTAGGAGAGGTGAAGGTACTAGCCCTGGAGCCCAGGCCTCCAAGTGAACAAGGTAGTGAGTGACAGGACCAGGAGAGCAATCAAGCTTTCTGACACGTTGTCGATGACTCCACAGCTGCCCTCAGGAGGAGTCTGGGGGGATGTGGGATCCTGATGAAGGAGGCCTAAGGACATCTGACCTCCTCATTAGTTCCTCATGAACATTAGTTCCTCTTTTCCAAACCACAGGGTCTCTGCCTTAGACAGAAAAGAGAACTGATCACAGAGCCCTTCCATTTTCAAGGGCCTACACCCCCACACCCAACTGTCAGTGCACCCACAACCTAATCAGATTCCTTGTGAAGGGCTTGTTCCCAGACGTACCAAGTTGGGTCTTGGCACAAAGATAGCTGTACTTTAGACTGTTCATTGACAGTGCATTCCCTGGGGAAGGCTAGCCACCCTCTGTGACCCAGGCTGCAGAGGGGAATGTGGGTGACAAGATTTCCATCTTCCCTTCCTCACCTCCACACATGGGACTTGATGAATGTTTCTTAGGGAAAACATAATTTAGCATCTACTGTGTGCCAAGGCTACAGCCCTTACACAAGTGTGGTTTCCAGTAACCTTCACATTAAGTTTGCAAGGCAGATGTTAAGGTGACACAACTGCATTTACAAATGAGGAAACCTGATACAGTTTAAGATCACCTGCAAGCCAGCCATGCCCTGGGGTGAATTAACTATATAGCACTAATTTCTAATTCTAGCTCTAAACCCATACACTAGGCCTCATTTGCAAAATGGGCACATGGCACCCTGGACTAAGCAGAAAGTACTCTGGAGGAGTGAGGGGCAACCCTCTGTCCTGGGCAAGCTGCTTCATGCTCCTCAGCTTCAGTTTCCATATCTCTAGAGTTGAGAGAAGCAGACTGGACAATCTCTAAAGTTACTGCAAACTCTGAAATGCCAAACATGGATCCCCGGGCCATTTTTACTAGAAGGACGCAAGATCAGCAAGACCACAGAAGCTTAAGTGTTTGGGAAGAAAAATTCTAAGAGAAATGCTTCATCTTGTTCTTTTACCTGGTAAGCTTGTCCTCTTAACTAGGGAAATGGGCAGGAGCTTCTGGCAAGGTCAAAGAAATTGCTGATGGGTCTAGAGGTAGCCGTGGCTGTGGCCTAATGAGGATCTTCCCCTTCCTGCAAGGATAATCCTGACTTTCTCTCCCTTTCTTAAGGTCTTTGACCCTAGAAGCAAGGAGCTCTCTACAAGTCAGAGAATCCTACCTTTTGGCCCACCCTGGTTACCCCCTACCCACTTGCCTGTCTCTTCTATTACTAGGTGCTGAGTTCTTTTGAGTGAGTACTCACTGTTTGCTCTTCCCTTTCTTTATTTCTGGACACCAGAGTGGCTTGCTAATCAAATTTAATTCCAGGCAAACTAACTTTCCAAGCTCATCTAGGGTTGGGGATCAGATGGAGAGGTCAGTCCAGGTTATTTTTGGATTCCACAGCAAGGATATATCAGAGGGGAATGAAGCTGGCCCAACTGAACTATTTCTGAAGCTATTGCCTTGAGTGAGAAAGCAGAAAGATTGGGAAATGGGGCTCCCTCCCCTAGAACCTCTCACCTGAAGCATCCCTTGCAGCCAGTTGGTATACTGTGCTAGACAGTGTTCAATTCGCTTGTGCCGTATTGTTAAGTCTAGTGGATCTGAGCTCTGGTGGTTGTAGCCTACAAGAAGGGATTTATTTTTAGCTTCTTCCTTCTTTGTTTTGCCTCAGTATCCTTAAAGAATACTTGCTCTGTAATTTACCTACCATGTCTTTTCCAAAGATCCCTTTTTAGCTTCATCACATGTTCACAAGGGATGCACTGGGGCCAAGTGAGGCACACTAGCCAGGTGACTTATCTTTACTCTGCTTAGTGGCACATGCCATCATCATGTCACCATTATTGCCACAGCCTTCTAACTCATCTCCCTGCATTTAGACTGGCTTCCTCCAACATATCCACAAATGACTGCCAGAGTGATGAACCTAGAACAACCTTTACTACTTTACACCCTAGCTTAAAATGCGTTCATGGCCCATGTGGCCCATAAGGTAAAATTGAGTCCAAACTCCTTAGCACAGCATATAAACTCCTTGCTTAATTCTCCCATTTTTCACTACTGTCCATCTCATATTTTATCAATACCTAACTGCTTATGGTTTTTGTGGTCTTCCAATGTTATGCCTCTGTGCCTTTAACACATTAAATTCTTCCTGGGATCCTCAACATCCTGCATATACACACAGATATACAAGCTCAGTTTAAGAATCTCCTTCTAAAACTTTCTCCTAATCTGCTTCTATCTGTTCCCTTTCCAAAAGACTTAATTACATCCTTCTCTAGACTTCTCTTTCACTTATTAGAGCTTATGGTTATTTATTTGTTTCATGTCTGATTTTACTAACAGACTATGAACTTACTCTTCTGGACTTATTTTTAGCTTCTCCCTTCTTTGTATCTGTCTCAGGTACATCTGTGAAGCAGGATACTTGCTCTTAAATTTACCTACTGTCTCTTTTCCAAAGGTCCCTTTGAAGGTTCATTTCAAGTTCATATTGAAAGTATGAACTTAAAAAAAGTCCCATATTCACAGCACAGTGCTTGATATAATAGGTGCTCAGTATAAATGTTAAATAAGCCAACATGGAGGAAGGGTTACAGGGGTCTGAAATTCTGGCAAATCAAATTTGCTTTTTTTGTGGATCCAAAGACCCAGATGAAATGACCTAACTGGCCATATAAAACCACTTTCCCTCCCAAACTTGAAGCCTTTATAAAAACATAAGCTGAAATTGGAGTTCACATTTGAGGGACAATTGAAGGTTGAAGGAAACAGGCTGATTAAATATCCTTATTGCCACACAGTATGAAAATGCAGCAGTCCCACCAGAATTCTACATTTGGACTGTGGCGGATACCAGCCAGCGGTACCCATCTCTGCTGCAGATGCTCGTTGAAACACGAGAAAAACATACACAGAGACAACCAGGTCCTGTGGGAAAATAGGAACAGAATGGCCACTCTCTCTAGTGGGGAGTGCCATGTCCATTCCCAAGCAGATTTTTATTGAGAATACAGACTTAGTTTGTGGATTCACAGTCTGACAGAAAAGATCAAAAGAGGTAGGTGACTTACAAAGGTGCAGACAGAACTCCTGCTGTGATTCTGGGCAGTTGGAGTTTAAACATATGAAAGGACTACAGGTTCCAAAGGTTTCTGTCCGTACCTTTAAATTCCAAGTTAATAACATCCTCCAGCAAACAGACCTTACAGGATCTTGCATATTCTATGTCCCAGGCCTGATTACCCCAGGGGTCGGCCGTTTCTGGTCTGGTGTGTACTGCCCCTGCTATTTTCGCAGGCCTGAGTTAACAGAGAAGACAAAGGCAGCCAGGAGACTTGAATTTCTCACAAGGACTCAGGCTTTGACAAAGCCAAGGGGACAGGGGTTGATGTCCATTACCCCTTCATATCCGTAGCCCCGCGTCTCTTTCCTTAGGGCATTCCCACATGATGGCATCTGTCTTAGGTTCAGTCTCTTTCTTAGAGAATTGTTACCCATCATTGACTGCCAATCATGCAATGAGAGCCAGGCATTAGAACAGGCAGCATTCATGCCAGGGAAATAAGTTTTGTCTCCTTAATGGCTCCTGGTCCAGAGGTCTTTCACTCAGCCTAAGTCATGGGGGGTTACAGCTTCCTGAGACCAGGCAGGGCAGTCCCCAACATCGGACTCTATATTAAATAAAAATAATTTTCTGTGTCTTTCATATCAACTGTTTCAGGGATAAATGGTTCATTTCTGAAGAATAGTGTCTAACAGAACCTGTTTAGAAGCAGAACTGAAATTAAAAACAGAACTGTTCTTTGATTTTTACTCATGCCCTAAACAGTAAAAGTAAGTGGTGGTTTTGCCTAATATTATGACCAAAGCAAATGTACATTCATGTGGGTTTCAATGTACATACCTTCCTAGTCTTATAAAAGCATATTGCTAAGCCCAGCTGGCTGCAAAGATTATGTCTAATGTTGAAAAGCCCAACCCCCACTTGACAACTATATAACACAGCTTCCCCCCGACATCTCTTACCTCTATTTTATTAGTCTAGGCATAAAGCACACTGTTTACACTGAAATTAAAATGAAAACTTGGATCATCCTTGATCTGAATGCAATGTGCCTCTCATTGTGCAGCACTGCTCTCATTTCTTTTGTTTAAAATATATTTTATTGACTTTGCTATTACAGTTGTCCCAATTTTCCCCCTTTGTCCCCTTCTACCCAGTACCCCCATTCCCACTAGCAATCCTCTCCCTTAGTTCATGTCCATGGGTCATGCATGGAAGTTCTTTGGCTACTCCATTTCCTATACTATTCTTCACATCTCCCTGTCTATTTTGTACCTACCATTTATGCTTCTTATTCTCCGAGATTTTTCCCCCATTCTCCCTCTTCCCCTCCCAGCTGATAACCATCCAAATGATCTCCTTATCTATGACTGTTTCTGTTCTGCTTATATGCTTAGTTTGTTTTTTAGGTTCAGTTGTTGATAGCTGTGCTTGTGTTGCCATTTTAATGCTCAGAGTTTTTATCTTCTTTTTTTCTTATACAATTCCCTTTAACATTTCATATAATAATGGCTTGGTGATGATGAACTCCTTTAGTTTTACCCTGTCTGGGAAGCAGTTTATCTGTCCTTAAATTCTAAATGATAGATAGACTAACCTAGGTCATAGGTCCTTGATTTTCATCACTTTGAATAATTCTTGCCAGTCCCTTCTAGCCTGCAAAGTATCTTTTGAAAATCAATTGACAGTTTTATGGGAACTCCTTTGTAGGTAGCTCTCTGCTTTTCTCTTTCTGCTTTTAAGATTCTCTCTTTATCTTTAACTTTTGGCATTTTAATTATGATGTGTCTTGGTGTGATCCTGTTTGGGTCCAACTTGTTTAGGACTCTGTCTGCTTCGTGGACTTGCATGTCTATTTCCTTCACCAAATTAGGGAAGTTTTCTTTCATTATTTTTTAAAATAAGTTTTCAATTTCTTGCTCTTCCTCTTCTCCTTTTGGTATCCCTGTGATTCAGATGTTGGTTTTTTGGAGGTGTCCCAGAGGCTTCTTAGTGTATTCTCATTTTTCTATTATTCTTTTTTCATCTTGCTGTCCTGATTGAATGCTTTTTTCTTTCCTATGTTCCAAATTGTTGATTTGAATCTCAGTTTCATCCCCTCCATTGTTGGTTCCCTGTGGATTTTTCTTCATTTCATTTAATGCAACCTTCATTTCTGCCTGAGTCTTTGTTATGCTGTTGCAGTACCCAATGATTTCTTTGAGCATCCTAATAAACAGTGTTTTGAACTCTGCATCTGATAGTTTGCTTATTTCCATTTCACTTAGTTCTTTTGCTGAGTTTTCTTCTATTCTTTCATTTGGGCCATATTTCTTTGTCTCCTCAACTTGGCAGCCTCCCAGTGTTTCTGTGTACTAGGTAGACCTGCTTTGACTCCCTGTCATAGTAGTGTGGTCTATTGTAGAAAAGGCACCTGTCTGCATGAATACAGCTTCTTTAAATCCTTGGTTTTTGGATGTCTATACAGCTCAATTTTCTGATGAATCTGGGTGATGTTTATTTTATAGTGCAGTTGTAATTTTTGCTATATTTGTTAATGGAGGTAAAGTGTGTTTACCTATGCTTCTACTTTGGCCGGAAGTCTCTTAATCTCTATTTCCATTCATCCAGCACTGGCCCATGTGTGAAAATCCTAACCCAAGCAGAGCCAATCTTTCAGGAAATGACATTAGCACTTGAAGAGGGAGTCCATCTCTTTTTCCGCCAAGACCTGCCCATGGCCAGCTAGGTGGTTTGGGTGGCATTCCCTTGCACACATGGTGCCATGGCACCCCCCTGCTCTCATTTCTAATATGAAAACCTAATCCATTCCTACCCCATGTCTCAGTTTCCATTTACTACTCAGTTTCCATTTACTCCATGGCAATTAATTCTTCAAGAAGTATTTGGTGACCATTATGTGTCAGGCACTGGAGACAAAATAGAAGCAAATTCAGGCTTGGCCTTTTGGAGTTCAGAGTCAAGTAAACTTTATCATGAAGGTAGGATACTCTCCTTCAAACAATTTTGGTCCATGATAACATCAGGTATTTTCTATATGATATTTCACATACAATTTACTCAGTTATGGTTATCATCTAGGCTGGAAGACTGGATAGGGGTGGATGGCAAACTGCAGAGGCATGTGGTTGATTGCAGATTCTAGTGTAGGGACCAAGGGCCTTTAGCACACACTGGCTTGGGTAGGTAGCTAGAGTTTTCAGCCTTTTTCTCCTGCAGACCTGCATTTTTGTGGAGGCCTGCCGTCTTGACTACACCTATGTAAGAAAAGGGGCACTGACATTCACCTGCACAACTAAAGGCCTATAAACAGTACCAAAGTATAGAAGAACTTTGCTCATTTCTAAAAGTATAGAAGAACTTTGCTCGTTTCTAAAAGCAGCATTTTACTTTCTGTGAGCATTATACTTCCACATCCACTGTTCCTTATTTGATCTCACAGTTAGTCTGGGCAGTATCAATTATACCATATCATAGATTTAAACCACTCAGTAAGAAAATAGCAAAGCTAGATTAAAACTCAGGGCTTCTGCCTCCAAGAGAGAAACATGCTGCATGAAGGACACTGGTCAAAAATCACTGAGAAGGGGTCAAACTCAATTAAGTCAAATTTGGTAAAATGTTAAGGAAGGACTAAAGAAGCTTCCCCTTTTTTCACCCTTTCACTGTTTTCCTTCTCAATCTCAAATAACAAGAAAAACTGAAAAAGCAATAAAATTGAACAGGATGAAGAGGCAGGAAGATGATGGAGAGGGTATCATATTCTATATGGAAGCAATGCATAATCATTTTAGCAATGGATGGTATGTACAAAAGGGTCTGTCTTCTCACTGAAAAAACTACAGGATATAAAATTAAGATGACACTTTTTATACTACCCCAGCTGTTTGGGATTTGAAACTGATCCACGGGACAGTTTTATCTAAGGGTAGAATTTTTTCTCTAAGGGTAGCATTAGGTCTCCTTGAATTACTAAGAATGACTCAAGGGAGGGGAATGACTACAGGAGGGAAAAAAATGTCTTTGCATATATGTATGTACATATACACTTGTGTTCTCTGTTCTCCCTCTCTTTCTATCTGTCTGTCTCTCTCTATATATGTATACACACATAAATTATAGGTGAAAAGTTATATATACATAGTTGTATCTGTATCTGTAGTTGAATAGTTATATATAGACATGTATATGGTTGGACAGTTGTATATAATTATATACATAGTTAAATAGTTGTATGTACCTGATCTATGTTTACTTTAATAGTTGTATATTTGGTTGAATAGTTGTATATGGCTGCTATATATTAGTTGAATAGTTATTTATAGCTGGATATGTAGTTGAGTAATTGTATATAGCTGTACATGAATTGAATAGTTGTGAATATCTATACATTTATTTACAGAGTTGCAGATAGTTGCATCTATAAATTAATAGTTACATATAGCTGCTATATATTACATTGGATAGTTGTATATATAGTTAAATAGTTGTACACAGCTGTATATATGGTTGAATATTGTGTACAACAGTATGTATGGTTAAAAAGTTTTAAACTTCTGTCCAAGATGAAGGTGTAGGTAGATGTACTTTGCATCCTTGCTCAACCAAAAGAAAGACAAAAACAAATTTAAAAAATAATAATCAGAACTGCCAGAAAATCAAACTGTATAGAAGTCCAACAATCAAGGAGTTAAAGAAGAAATATTCATCCAGACCAGTAGGAGGGACAGAGACAGGCAGCTAAAGTGGAGAGGACTCGCAGCAAGGCAAAGGCTGGAGGACTGGGAAAGGTGGTGGCTGGCAGATTTGTGTGTGAATAAACCAGGAGGAACAACTGGGATCAAGACAGACTATGCAACCTAGGGTTCCAGTATGGGGAAATAAGGCCTCAAAATCTCTGACTAAAAGAAAACCTGTGGGAGTGAGAGCAGCAGGAGAAACTTCTGGCCTCACAGGATAGTTCATCAGAGAGACCCACAGCATCCTAGAACATACACAAACTCACCCACCTAGGAATCAGCACCAGAAGGGCCCAATTTGTGGCATTGTTCCATCTTGGATCCCTCCCCCACATACAGTGCCACAATGCAGCCACTGGTGGGTAGCCCTGCCCTGGTGAATACCTAAGCTCTTCCTGTACTACATAACAAGCACACCGAGACAAAAAAATATGGCCCAAGTGAAAGAACAGATCAAAGCTCCGGAAAAAATACAACTAAGTGATGAAGAGATAGCCAACCTATCAGATGCAGAGTTCAAAACACCAGTAATCAGGATGCTCACAGAAATGGTTTAGTATGGTTGCAAAATAGAAGAAAAAATGAAGACTATGGAAAGCGAAATAAAGGAAAATGCACAGGGAACCAACAGTGAAGGGAAGGAAACGGTGACTCAAATCAGCAGTTTGGAGCAGAAGGAAGAAATAAATATTCAACAAGAACAAATGAAGAAACAAGAATGCAATAAAATGAGGAGAGGCTTAAGAACCTCTGGGACAACTTCAGCATTCCAACATCGGAATCATGGGGATGCCAGAGGAGAAGAGGAAGAGCAAGAAATTGAAAACTTATTTGAAAACATAATGAAGGAGAATTTCCCCAATCTGACAAAGGAAATAGACTTCCAGGAAGTCCAGGAAGCTCAGAGAGTCCCAAGGAAGCACACAAAAAGGAACATCATAATTAGGTTACCCAAGATTAAAGATAAGGAGATAATTTTAAAAGCAGCAAGAGAAAAGGAGGCATTTGCTTATAAAGGAGTTCCCATAAGACTACCAGTTTATTTCTCAAAAGAAATCTTGCAGGCAAGAAAGGGCTAGAAAGAAGTATTCCAAGTCATGAAAGGCAAAGACCTACATCCAAGATTATTCAATCCAACAAAGCTGTCATTTAGAATCGAAGGGAAGATAAAGTGCCCCCCAGATAAGGTCAAGTTAAAGGAGTTCATCATCACCAAGCCCTTATTATATGAAATGTTAAAGGGACTTATCCAAGAAAAAGATAAAAAATATGAACAGCCCTAGGTTGGCGTAGCTCAGTGGATTGAGCGTGGGCTGTGAACCAAAGTATCGCAGGTTTGATTCCCAGTCAGGGCACATGCCTGGGTTGCAGGCCACGGCACCCAGCAACCACACATTGATGTTTCTCTCCGTCTCTCTCTCTCTCTCTCTCTCTCTCCCTCTCTCTCTCTCTCTCTCTCTCTTTCTCCTTCCATTCCCTCTCTAAAAGTAAATAAATAAAATATTTTTAAGAAATATGAACAGTAAAATGACAACAAACTCACAATTATCAAAATTGAACCTAAAAAATAAAAGCAAAAACCAAAATGAACTAAGCAAACAACTAGAACAGGAACAGATTCACAGAAATAGAGACCACCTGGAGTGTTATCAGCTTGAAGGAGGTGGAGGGAGATTGGGGTAAAAGGTACAGGGAATAAGAAGCATAATTTGTAGGTACAAAATAGGCAGGGGGAGTTTAAGAATAGTATGGGAAATGGAGAAGCCAAAAAACTTATATATATGACCCATGTACATGAACTAAGGTGGGGGAATGGTGGTGGGAGGGGAACAAAGGGGGGGAGAGACAACTGTAATAGCATAATCAATAAAATGTATTTTAAAAAAGAAAGAAAAAGAAGAAAAGTTTTAGATAGTTGCACATATAAATAGTTGTATATAACTACTACATTTGCACAATTATATAAAGCTGTACATATAACTGAATAATTGAGCTCTATAGTTGAATAGTTTTATGTATTGTATATATGATTAAATATTGTATAGGGTTGTATATAATATTTAATAGTTGTTTTTAAATGCTGTATATTTACTTTAAGAGTTGTATGGCTGTAATTATATATATGGTGCAATAGTTATGTATAGTTGTGTTTATGATTGAATAGTTGTTATAGCATCTATATATTTAGTTGAATAGTTATATATAATTGTGCATATATATAGATGAACAGTTGTATATAACTGTATATATAGTTGAATGTTGTATATAGATGTATATTTTTGAATAGTCATATATAGATGCATATGTTGTTGAATAGATGTATAAAGCTGTACATAGTTAAAGTGTTGTATATATTTGTATGTATAGTTGAATGGTTGAATATAGATACAATATATATAGTTGAATATAGCAAGATATGTTTTAAAATAGTTGTATACAGCTGTATATGTAGTTAAATAGTATATAGCTGTATATTTGTTATAATAGTTGTATAGTTGAAGAGTTGTATTTAGTTGTATAAGTAGTTGAATGTGTAGTTCTAAGTAGTTGTGATAGGGTTGAGTAGTAATATATAGTACTATAAATAGTTGAATTGCTGTATATACCTGGGTATGTTGTTGAATACTTGTATATGACTGTACAAATAGTGAATAGTTGTATGTATCTGAATATAAGGTTGATTGTGGGGGAGCTCCGCCTGCAGCGCCCCCACTGTCCACCACAGATGAGAATAAGTCTACCAAGACATAATCTGTTTGGGGAAGAAAGGTGGCCGATCTCTCAAAGGAGAAGGGCCAGGAGTCTTTTCCTCAATGGGCTTTTATTGGGTTTAATTTGCACAGGAATACAGGTAAACCATTGTCAGGCAGTAAGGATCAAACAATAGATAACATGCAAAGAACTATGAGGTCTTATTCTGAGTCAAGGTCAGTTAGCTAAAGGGCTATAAAACTTTGGGTAACAAACTCATTTCATACCTGGACCCTTATCATTTAAATTGAGGGCATTTTTAGCAAAGCTGGTTTCACAGGATTTTACATATTCTTTCTTAGGCCTGATCACCCCAGGGAACCACCCATTCCTGCCCAGGGATGCACTGCCCTCCGTCATTGTTTCAGGCTCAAGTCAGGCAGGGGAAGTAAGGCAGCCAAGAGATTAAGAGACTCCTCGCAGACAGAATGAAGACACAGGCTATGTCAAAGCCGAGGGGCAAGGGTCCATCAACCCCTTTTTCTGTAGCCCCCCAAGTCCTTCCCTAAGGGCCCCTTCATGACCGTGCCTGTCTTAGGTCACCCCACCCTTGAGGAATCTTACCCATCATTGGCTAACTGGTCATCTGCTTGGGGCCAAGCAGTGTGGAGTAAAAGGGGACAGAGGTGGTGCCCCTGTCAGGGAGATAAGCTTCATCTCCTTAGTGGTTTAGGGTCCCAAGGTCCTTTTCTCAGCCTTAGCCATGGGGTCTTACAGCTTCTGAATCCAGGCAGGGCAGTTCCCAACAGTTGATTCATTATATATCTGTATAAAATGCTTGAGGAGTTGTGTATAGTTCTACATATAGTTGAATAGTTGTATGTAGTTATATATGGGTTTGTATAGGCATTTGTAGCTGTTATTTATGTAGTTGGATAATTACATATATAACTGTATATATGGTTGAAATGTATGTATGATCAGACTGTTGTATATAGTTGTGTGTATTTTTGAATAGTCGTACATAGCTACTGTATACTTAGTTTCATTTTCTTATATAGCTGTATATAAAGTTAAATGATTTTATATAAATGTATATAGTTGAATAGTTGCATATAGTTGCATGTATCATTTAATACCTGTGCATAGTTGTATATAGGGTTGAATAGTTGTATACAACCCTTGTATATTTATTGAATAATTCTATATAATTGTGTATATGGTTGAATAGATGTACATAGCTGTACATTAGATAAATAGTTGTATAGTTAAATTGTTACTGAATAGTTGTATAAATAGTTGAACAGTGTGTATTACTGCTGTATATTTAGTTGAACAGCTGTGTATAATGTTGAATACTCGTCTACAGCTGTATACATAACTTAATAACTGTATGTGAGGTTGATTAGTTGTATATAGCTGTATATATGTTGAAAAGATTTATATACTTATATGTATTGCTGAATAGTTATGTAGTTGTTTATAGAGTTAAATAGTAGTATATAACTTATTTTAGTTGAATAATTGAATATAGTTTTACATATATTTAACTATTGTACATAGTTTTATATAGTTGCATAAATAGTTGAATATTTGTATACAGTAGCTATATATTTAGTTAAATGGTTATATATGTTTGTATATATAGTTGAATACTTATATAGAGAAAGATGTATATATATAGTTGAATAGTTGCATATAGCTGTATATATAGTTGATGAAGTGCATATAATTGTATATATGGTTGAATAGTTGTATACCATTTTTATATGAGTCCTGAGAAAATACTCTGAGACTGAGAACCTAGTTTTGTAGGCAGAGGGCAAGGAAAGACCAAATGAAGAAGCTGTCCACTCCAGTATTGTTATTAGTAGAGTTTCTTAAGGGAAACTTACATAGGAGACATATCTTGGGCAGCTGCAAGATGAAATAGATGCCTGCACTGCTTGGCAGACACCAAGGAATTATACAGAGTAAAGGAGAGTTGGGAGGTTAGTCATGCTCACTAGCATGTGAATGCTCCCATATGGGAAATTACATTATATGCTTGACTAGGTCAGAAAAACAGCCTGTTACAGGAGCCAGCACATAGCAAGAGGCAAGTGAAGTGTGCTTATGTACATCAAAATGAACATCAGTTTATGTTCAGACGGTCTTTAAGTGGGGCTTACAGAAAACAACCGCCAGCCTAGCTTGATTCCAGGTTGCAGGACAGACAACAGCAACATCATGGAATAGTCTCTCATTAACATACATGTAGTCAAATAGTTGTATATAATTATTTATATGTTTTGATAGTTGCATATAGCTCTATTTATACTTGTATAATCATATGTATAGTTAAACTGTACATACACTGTAATCATTGAATGTAGTTAAATAATTGTATACAGCTGTATATGCAGTTGCATAGTGGTATATAGTTGTATAAAAAGGAGAATACCTATATGTAGCACTGTAGTAGCACTGTAGCACTGTGGGTAGTTGAATGGTTGTATATAACATATGTGATTGAATAGTTTAATGTGACTGTATAGATATAGTTTAATAGTTACATAGAGTAGCAATATATGTGGTTGAATAGTTGTATATAGGTATATAAATGTATATGTAGTTAAATAGTTTAATATAGTTGTATATATGGTGGAATAGTTCATTATTACTGTATATGTAGTTGAAGATGTGTATATAGTTGTACACATAGTTGAATACTTGTATATAATTGTATATAGAGTTGAATAGTTGTATATTGCTGTTGTTCATTTAGTTGAAAAATGGCATATAGCTGTGTATATGGTTGAATAGTTGCACATAGTTGCAAATGTGGTTGAATATAGTTGTATGTATGGTTAAATAGTTATATATATTGATAGCTGTATTTATGGTTGAATAGATTTATATTGCTTTATAGATGGTAAAATGGTTATGTATAGTTGTACTTATAGCTGAGAAGCTGTATATAGCATCTTTAAATTTAGTTGAATAATTGTATATAACTGTGTATATAAAGATGAACTGTTTAATATAGCTATATATGTAGTTGAATGGTTGTATATAGTTGTATATTGTTCAATAGTCATATATATGTGTAAAATAGTTGTGTAAAGTTTTAAATAGTTGAATAGTTGTTTATAGTTGTAAGTATCATTGAATGGTTGTATATAGCTGCAGTATATTTAGTTGAATAATTTTGTTTATTTTTTAAAGATTTTATTTCTTTATTTTTAGAGAGAGGGTAAGGGAGAGAGAAAGAGGAAGAGAAACATCAATGTGTGGTTGTCTCTTGCACACTCCCTGCAGGCTCAGTCCACTGAGCTATACCAGCCAGGGCTAGCTGAATAATTTTATATAGCAGTATGTATAGTAGAACAGTTGCATATGGCTGTATATGTGGTTAAATGGTTGTATTTAGCTGTATACATTTGGTTTAATAGTTGTTTATTTATGTATATTAGTTTTAAGAGTTGTATGTAGTTGTATAATTGGGTTGAATAATTGTATATAGCTATTGTATATTTAATTGAATAATTGTGTATAACTTGAGTAGATGTATAAAGTTGTATAAATAGTTAGATTGTTTTATATATGAGGGGTGACCCCCCCCAAAAAAAACAAAATTGGAATTATCTTTTGGAGGATGGGCCCCTTGTAGTACAGATTTCCCCCTCTAGATGAGTGATCTAGAAACCCATCTGTATCAGCTGGTGGTGTTGTGAGAGGCTGCATTCAGGTTCAGTGAACTTTATTTGAAGACTTTTCAACATTTTTGCCCACTTCATGATGGGTGATTTACGAGCACACCTGTGCATGCTGCACTAAGTGTTCTGCAGTTTTTGACCAAAAATGGAATGACATCCATGCCCCACACTCCCTATTCATCTGATCTTGCCTGAGTGACTATTTTGGATGGAAAAAGTTCTCAAAGGGCTCACTTGTATTCAAAAGCACCTATGGAACCCAATGTTCGTATCAGCCCAATTTACAATAGCCCAGTGCTAGAAACAGTCTAACTGCCCATCAGTAAGTGAGTGGATTAAAAAAACTGGTACATTTCCACAATAGAATACTATGCAGCAGAAAGAAAAAAGGAACTCTACCCTTCATGACAGCTTGGATGGAACAGAAGAGCATTATGTGAAGGGAAATAAGCTAGCTGGTGAAAGACAAATATCACATGTACTCACCTATAAGTGGAACCTAATCAACAAAACAAACAAGTAAGCAAAATAGAACCAGAGACAGTGAAATAAAGAACAAATTGAAAGTAACCAGAGGGGAGGAAAAGAGGGATAATGAGAGGGAAATGGAGAAGGGCCATCAAGGAACATGTATAAAGGACACATGGACAAAGACAAAGGTGGGGAGGAGTGAATGTGGGAGGTAGGGGTGGATACAGAAGGGGAGAGTAATGGGGAGAAAATGGGGACAACTGTAACTGAACAACAATAATTAAAAAAGAACCTAACATCTAAAACAAAGGCCTCAAAGGGGAACATTTTGCCAATGTGCAAGAAGTGAAACCAAAAACAGCAGAAGCACTAAAAGGCATCAAAATTGACTAGTTCAAAAACTGTTTTGAAGCCCTGGCTGGTGTAGCTCAGTGGATTGAGCACGGGCTGCGAACCAAAGTGTCGCAGGTTCGATTCCCAGTCAGGTCACATGCCTGGGTTGCAGGCCACAGCCCCCAGCAACCACACATTGATGTTTCTCTCTCTCTCTCTCTTTCTCCCTCCCTTCCCTCTCTAAAAATAAATAAATAAAAAATCTTTAAAAAACTGTTTTGAGCAGTGGGAAAAAGTCTCTATAGGTGTAGTGCAATCAATGGTGAGTATATTGAAGGTGACCAAAGTTTAAACATGGAAGAATAGCTACACAACTTTTTAATAAATAAATTCCAGTTTTGCAGGAGTTCCCCCAGATATCTGTGTATATATATAGATGAATAAGTGTGCATAATGGTTGATTAGTTTACATAGCTGTCTATATGGTTGAGAGTTGTATGTAGTAGTAAGTATAGATAAGTAGTTGTATGCAGTGGTATATTGAGTTGAATAAGTTTATATAGCAGTTTTTATTTGGTTGAAATATTGTATATGTTTCTATATAGTAGGATAGTTGTATGTACATGTATACATGGTTGGAAAGTGTTTATATTTGTATAAATAGATGAATTGCTGTGTATGCCTTTGTAGATTTAGTTCAACACTTTTATGTAACTGTATATATTGTTTAATATTTTTATATAGATGTGCATACAGTCAAATTGTTGCATGTAGCTATACATCTGGTTGATAGGTATATATAGTTCTATAAATAGTTGAATACTTTTGTATCACTGCTGTATGTTTAGTTTAATAGTTGTATATATCTCTTTTCCAGTTTTTGTGGTGTAAGGAGTCATAAGCAGCAAAGTCTCCCGCAACACCCTCTAGGAGACGATACAGGAACTAGCCCAAGTGCTGGAAATTTTTGGAGACAGTGGAGCTGCAGATCAGCTTGAATAACTCTGACCCCCAGAAGGACAAATGCTTCTCGAGCACCATCAGGCTTAAGGTCACTCCCCACCTCAAGTTCTCCGTGTGTGTTCTGGGGGACCAGAAGCACTGTGATGAGGCTAAGGTCATGAATATCCCCCACATGGACATCAAGGTGCTGAAGAAACTCAACAAAAATAAGAAACTGGTCAAGAAGCTGGCCAAGAAGTATGATGCCTTTTTGGTTTCAGAATCTCTGATTAAGCAGATCCCATGAATCCTGGGGCCAGGCCTGAATAAGACTGGCAAGTTCCCTTCCTTGTTGATCTACAATGAGGACATGGTGGCCAAAGTTGATGAAGTCAAATCCACAATTAAGTTCCAGATGAAGAAGGTGCTGTGTCTGGCAGTGGCTGTTGGTCATGTGAAGATGACAGATGATGAGCTTCTGTACAACATCCACTTAGCTGTCAGTTTCCTGGTGTCACTACTCATAAAGAACTGGCAGAATGTCTGGGCTTTGTACATCAAAAGCAACATTTGCAAGCCCCAGCACCTGTACTAAGACACAGTTTAATAAACCATACTGCTACCATTACAACAACAACAAAAAGTTGTATATAGCTATATATTAGTTGAATGCTTGTATATAGACATATAATTAAATATTTGTATATAGCTGTACATATAGTAGTACATTTGTATATAGTTATATATAGAGTTGAGTAATTGTATCTAGTTGTTTTTATGGTTGAATAACTATATAATTATATAAATAATTGAATAATGCATAGGTGAATTACATATACTTGAATAGTTGTATATAGCTATATATGTAGCTGGAGACATATATAGATGTATGTGTATTTAAATAATTTTATATACTTTATACAGATAAATAGTTGTGTAATGCTGTAATAAAATTAACAGTTGCATATAGCTTTTGTATATTTGCTTATATAGTTTTTCTCAAGTTTCAAATCTAGTTTTTAGTTTATTTTTATTTTTATTATTTTTATTTTTTAATCCTCACCTAAGCATATGTTTATTGACTTTAGAAAAAGAGGAAGAGAGAGAGAGAGGGAAACATCAATGTGAAAGAGAAACATTGATTGGTTGCCTCCTGCATGCACCCTAACCTGGGACCCAACCCTCAATCTAGGTATGTGCCATGACTTGGAATCAAACCCTCACATTTTTGGTGTACTGGATAACACTTCATCCAACTGAGTCACCCAGCCAGGGCTATATTTGTTTTTAAATTACAGTTGACATAAAATATTATATTAGCTCCCTGCCTGGTGTGATTCAATGGATTGAATGCTGGCCTGCGAATCAAAGGGTTTCCATTGGATTCCCAGTCAGGTCACATGCCTGGCTTTCGGGCCAGGTCCCCAGTAAGGGGCACATGAGAGGCAACCACATATTGATGTTTCTCTCCTTTTCTTCCTCCCTTCCTTTCTCTATAAAATAAATAAATAAAATCTTTAAAAGTATATTAGTTACAGGTGGACAACATAGTCATTACATATTTATATAACTTAAAAAGTGATCACTCCATAAATCCTACACCATGATATTTAATAAAATATTATTCACTATATTCTCTATGCTGTACTTTACATCCTCATGACCCTTTTTATATCTGGCAATTTGTATATCTTAATTCATCCCCCCCTTTTACCCACCTTCCTCAACCTCTTCCTTGTGGCAACCATTCATTTGTTCTCTGTATCTGAATTTGTTTTTGTTTTGCTTGTTCATTTATTTTGTTTTATTAGATTCCATGTATAAGTGAAATCCTATGGTATTTGTCTTCTTTGTCTGACTCATTTCACTTAGCATAATACCATCTAGGCCCATCCATGTTGTTGAAAACAACAAGATTTTATTCATTTTATTCCAGAGTAATATTCCTATATATATATATATATATATATATATATATATATATATATATGAATCATATCCTCTTTCTCTATTAATCTACTGGTGGACACTTATCTTGCTTCCATATCCTGGCTATTGTAAAAAATGCTACAAAAGTGTGTGTATGTCTTTTTGAATTAGTGTTTTGGGTTTCTAAAAATCCTTTAAAATTTTTTTTCAGAGCTTGATTCTTTTTTTAAAAAAATTTATTGTTGTTCAAATCCAGTTTTCTGCCTTTCCCCCATATCCCAACCATCCACCTCCCTCCCTTGATTCCACCCCCCTTAGCTTTGTTCATGTGTCATTTATAATAAAATCTTTAAAAACATTTTTTATTTTTATTTACTTATTTTTAGAGAGAGGGTATGGGAGAGAGAAAGAAACAGAGAGAAACATCAATGTGTGGTTGCTTCTTGTACACCCCCTACCAGGGACCTGGCATGCATCCCAGGCACGTGCCATGACTGGGAATTGAACTGGAAACACTTTGGTTCATAAGCTAGCACTCAGTCCACTGAGCCACACCAGTCAGGGTTGTCTTGGGCTTTTTAACTAAATACCCAAAGGTTGAAGTGGTGGGTCATATAATTGTTCTATCTTTTTTTTTTTTTTGAGGAAATTTCAACTATTTACCATAGTGGCTGCACCAATTTAGAATCCCACTAACAGTGCATAAGTGTTACATTTTCTACACATTCTTACCAACACTTGTTTGTTGATTTGCTGGTGATAGCCATTCTGACAGGTGTGAGATGATATCCCTTTGTAGATTTATTTTCATTTCCCTGGTAATTAGTGCTGTTGAACATCTTTGTACATGTCTATTAGCCATCTGTATGTCCTTTTTACAGAAATATCTATTTAGGATTGTTTGCATTTTTGGTGATAATGTGTGCAGGTGTGTGAGTTCCTCACATATTTGGGATATGAACTACTTATCATTGGGGAATATCTATTCCCATTCAGTAGGTTGTCTTTTCACTTTGTTGATGGTTTCCTTCACTGTCAAATAACTTTAGTTTAATGTAGTCCCATTTGTTTATTTTTTCTTATATTTCTCTAGCTTCAGTTTTTCCAACACCATTTATTGAAGAGGCTATTTCTACACCATTGTATATTCTTGCCTCCTATATCATAGATTAATTGATCATATAGATGTGGATTTATTTCTGGGATTTCTATTTCAATATCAGGTTGTGTGATTCCTCCAACTTTGTTCTCCTTTCTCAAGGTTGACTTTAGGGTTACCTCTTCCAGTTTATATTGAAAATGACATTGATATTTGATAAGAATTGCATTGACTAAAGAGACTGCTGTAAGAAGAGGAAGAAAAGAATGAGAGAGAAGGAAACACAGGTACCAAGGGAGGGAAATGAACAAGTACCTATCAATAATAACCTTAAATGTTGATGTATTAAATGCTCCAATCAAAAGACATAGGGTAGTTGAATGGATAAGAAAACAAGACCTGCACATATGCTGCCTACAAGAGACCCACCTCAGAAAAAAAGACCTACATAGACTGAAAGCAAAGAGTTGGAAAAAAATATTCCAAGCAAATGGACAGGGGAAAAAGCTGGGGTAGCAATATGTTGGGGACCACTCTGGGTGGTTTTGGAGATTATAGCCCCACAAGAATAAGCTCTGAAAGGTGCTGGTAAGTCTCCCTGAAAAACCAGGTAATAACAAATGTGGCATGCATGACTCGATTCTTTCACCGAGGGTCCCATGGGAATCAGGCCTAAAATATACATTTTGGTCCTTTGAAGCCAGCTCTGCCCTGTGATAAACCTTCTCAGTATAACCCAGATGTTTGAATTCCAGGCATAAAGAGCGAAACTCCCTACTTCATGATATACGCCTTTACAACCATCTGGCATCCATGTCTTGCAGACCCCAACCTGAAAATATTTCCATGTTTCTTTGATTGATATCTATAGATGGCTTCAGTTTTTCATGACTATAGCCTTTTGGACATTAATTGACAACCTATGAACGCATGCTGTATTCTTTCTAAAATAAAATCTTTCCCACTAAGATCCAGAAAAAGACAAGGATGCCTGCTTTCACCACTCCTATTCAACATAATATTGGAAGTCCTAGCCTCAGACAAGAAAAAGAAAAAAGGCATCCAAATTGGAATGGAGGAAGTAAAATTTTCACTGTTTGCAAATGATATGACAGTGTGCATAGGAAACCCTATAGACTCCACCAAAAACTATTCAACCTAATAAGTGACTTTGGCAAAACAACAGAATTCAAAGTCAATATTTAGAAATTGAAGGCATTTTCATACACCAACAATGAAATATGTGAGTCAGGAAAAAAATCCCATTTGCTCTACAATGAGAAAAATAGGAATAAACCTTACCAAGGTAGTGAAAGACCTGTTCTCAGAAAATTACACAACACTGAAGAAGGAAATTAAGGAAGACACAAATAAATGGTAGCATGTACCAGGCTCATGCATAGGAAGAATTAACATATCAAAATGTCCATAGTACCCAAAGCAATTTATAGATTTAACATCCATATTAAAATACCAATGACATATTTCACAGATATAGAACAAACATTTCAAAAATTTCTATGGAAATCCATGAGCCTGAATAGCCACAGCAATTTTGAGAAAGAATAAAGCAGGAGGGATCACAATACCTGATATCAAACTGTATTACAAGGCCAGTGTAATCAAAACAGACTGAAACTGGCATAAGACCAGACACATACCAATAGAGCAGAATAGAGAGCCCAGAAATAAACCTATGTCTCTATGGCCAATTAATATTTGACAAAGGGAGAAGAAGCATAAAATAAAGTAGAAATAGCCTCTTCAACAAATGGCATTGGGAGATCTGGACAGCTACATGCAAAAAAATGAAACTCGGTCACCAACTTACACCATACACAAAATAAATCCAAGGTGGATAAAAGACTTAAATATAAATCATAATACCATAAAAGTGCTAGAGCAGAACATAAGGCAGGCAAATCTCAGATATTCCATGCAGCAATATCTTCACTGATATGTCCCATAAAGCAAGGGAAAGAATAAACAAATGGGATCCCATCAAAACAAAAGCTTCTGCACAGCTAAAGAAAACAACATTAAAATGAAAAGAAAACCAACCCTATGGGAAATACTTTTGCAAATGAGATCTCAGAAGAGGGTTTGATCTCCAAACTGTGTAAAGAACACATGTGACTTCACTCCAGGAAGCCAGACAATCCAATTAAAAAATGGATAAGTGAGCTGAACAGACACTTCTCTAAGAAGGACATGCAAAAGGCCCAGAGACAGATGCTCAGCATCACTAGCCATCAGAGAGATGAAAATTAAAACCAGGAGATATCACTTCATACCAGTCAGAATCGCCATCATAAACATCAAAGGCCCAGAGACAGATGCTCAGCATCACTAGCCATCAGAGAGATGGAAATTAAAACCAGGAGATATCACTTCATACCAGTCAGAATTGCCATCATAAACATCAAGTGTTGGAGAGGATGTGGAGAAAAGGAAACCCTAGTGCAGTGTTGGTAGGAATGCAGACTGGTGCAGCCCCCATGGAAAACAGTATGGAATTTCCTCCAAAAACTAAAAATGGAACTACTTTTGACCCAGCAATGCCACTGCTGGGGGTATACCCTAAGAATCCTGAAATGCCAATCCAAAAGCATCTATGCACCCCAATGTTCATAGCAGCCCAATTTACAATAGCCAAGTGCTGGAAGCAGCCTAAGTGTCCATCAGTAAATGAGTGGATCAAAAAACTGGTACATTTACACAATGGAATACTACACAGCAGAGGGAAAGAAGGAGCTCCTGCCTTTTGCAACAGCATGGATGGAACTGGAGGGCATTATGCTAAGTGAAATAGTCCAGGTGGTGAAAGACAAATACCATATGATCTCACCTATAAGTGGAACCTAATCAACAACAGAAAAAAGCAAGTGAAATAATACCAGAGACATTGAAATAAACAACAAACTGACAGCAATCAGAGGGGAGGGGGGAAATGGGAGAAAGAAGGGGAAGGGGCAAGCAAAGGAACAAGAATAGAGGACTCATAGGCACACACGATGGCCAGTGAATGGCTGTGAAAGTGGGGGTGGGCAGGGTAGGAGTGAGCAATGGGGGAATATGGGGGGACAACTGTAACTGAATAACAATAAATTTTTAAATATTATATAAATATTATTAATTCAAATGATAATTATTAATGTAATTATTAAACATAATTTTATTTATAAAATATTTTCATTTACTGTATTAGGGTGATATTGGTTAATAAAATTATGTACATTTTGAGTGTACAATTCTGTGATACAGTGTATGTATATTGCACTGTGAGTTTACCACTCAAAGTCAAATCTTCTGTCGCCATATATTTTCCCCCTTTACCCTTTATCATCCCCTACCCTGCTTTCATCCGGTAACCACCATACTATCATCTGTGTCTATGAATTTTTGTTTTACTTGTTTGTTCATTTGTCATTTCAGTTTTATATCTCATACGTGAATAAACTCATACAGTTAGTGACATTGTCTGTCTCAACAAGGTATTTCTTTTTTAAAAAATTGTTTTATTGTTGTTCAATTACAGTTATCTGCATTTATGCCCCACTACTCCCCCCAACCCCAGCCAAACCCACCTCGCTACTTCCTTTCACACCCCACCTTGGTCTTGTCCATGTGTCCTTTACAGTTGTTCCTGAAAACCCTTCCCCCCATTATCCCCTCCAACCTCCCATCTGGTTACTCTCAGATTATTCTTAATTTCAATGTCTCTGGTATTATTTCACTTGCTTTTTTCTGTTGTTGATTAGGTTCCACTTATAGGTGAGATCATATGGTATTTGTCTTTCACCACCTGGACTATTTCACTTAGCATAATGCCCTCCAGTTCCATCCATGCTGTTGCAAAAGGCAGGAGCTCCTTCTTTCCCTCTGCTGTGTAGTATTCCATTGTGTAAATGTACCAGTTTTTTGATCCACTCATTTACTGATGGACACTTAGGCTGCTTCCAGCACTTGGCTATTGTAAATTGGGCTGCTATGAACATTGGGGTGCATAGATGCTTTTGGATTGGCATTTCAGGATTCTTAGGGTATACCCCCAGCAGTGGCATTGCTGGGTCAAAAGTAGTTCCATTTTTAGTTTTTGGAGGAAATTCCATACTGTTTTCCATGGGGGCTGCACCAGTCTGCATTCCTACCAACACTGCACTAGGGTTTCCTTTTCTCCACATCCTCTCCAACACTTGTTTTTTGATGTGTTTATGATGTTGATTCTGGTATGAAATGATATCTCCTTCTGGTTTTAATTTTCATCTCTCTGATGGCTAGTGATGCTGAGCATCTTTTCATATGTCTCTGGGCCCTCTGTGTGTCTTTGGAGAAGTATCTGTTCAAGTCTTTTGCCCATTTTTTTGAGTTTTTTGTCCTGGAGTAGAGTTGTGAGAGTTTTTTATATAGTTTGGAGATCAAACCTTTGTCTGAGTTGTCATTGGCAAATATGTTTCCCATACAGCTGGTTTTCTTTTCATTTTAATGTTGTTTTCTTTAGCCATGCAGAAGCTTTTTAACTTGATGAGGTCCCATTTGTTTATTCTTTCCTTTATTCCCCATGCTTTATGGGACATCAGTAAGGATATTGCTGCATAGAATGTCTGAGATTTTCCTGCCTATGTTTTATTCTAGGACTTTTATGGTATCATGATTTATATTTAAGTCTTTTATCCACCTTGGATTTATTTTGTGTATGGTGTAAGTTGGTGACCGAGTTTCATTTTTTTGCATGTAGCTGTCCAGGTCTCCCAATGCTATTTGTTGAAGAGGCTATATCTACTCCATTTTATGCTTCTACCCCCTTTGTCGAATATTAATTGACCATAGAGACTTTGGTTTATTCCTGGGCTCTTTGTCTCTTCCTTTGGTCCATGTGTCTGTTCTTATACTAGTACCAAGCTGTTTGGTTACAGTGGCCTTGTAATACAGTTTGATATCAGGTATTGTGATCCTTCCTACTTTGTTCTTCTTTCTCAAAACTGTTACAGCAATTGGGGTCATTTATGGTTCCACAGAAATTTTGAAATGTTTGTTACAAATCTGTGAAATGTGTCATTGGTACTTTGATAGGGATTGCATTGATTCTATAAGTTGCTTTGGGTAGTATGGACATTTTGATGATGTTAATTCTTCCTATGCATGAACGTGGTACATGCTTTCATTTATTTGTGTCTCCCTTAATTTCATTCTTCAGTGTTGTATAGTTTTCTGGTCACAGGTCTTATTTTTTAAAAATATATTTTATCGATTATACTATTACAGTCATCTTATTTCCCCTCTTTTATTCCCCTCCACCCTGCACACATCTTTCCACCCCATTCCCCACCTTTAGTTCATGTCCATGACTCATATATATAAGTTCTTTGGCTTCTACATTTCCTATACTTACTATTCTTAACCTCCCCCCATCTATTTTCTACCTACCATTTATGCTACTTATTTTCTGTACCTTTTCCCCCTCTCTTCCCACCCACTCCGCCACTGATAACCCTCCATGTGATCTCCATTTCTGTGATTCTCTTCCTCTTCTAGTTGTTTGCTTAGCTCATTTTTGTTTTTGTTTTAGGTTCAGTTGTTAGTACTTGTGAGTTTGTTGTCATTTTACTGTTCATATTTCTTATCTTCTTTTTCTTAGATAGGTCCTTTAACATTTCACTTAATAAGGGTTTGATGGTGATGAATTCTATTAACTTGACCTTATCTGGGAAGCATTTTACCTGCCCTTCTATTCAAAATGATAGCTTTGCTGGATAGAGTAAACTTGGATGTAGGTCCTTGCCTTTCATGACTTGGAATACTTCTTTCCAGCCTCTTCTTGCCTGCAAGGTTTCTTTTGAGAAATCAGCTGACAGTCTTATAGTCACTCCTTTGTATGTAACTGTCTCCTTTTCTCTTGCTGATTTTAAGATTCTCTCCTTATCTTTAATCTTGGGTAATGTAATTATGATGTGCCTTGGTGTGTTCCTCCTTGGGTCCAACGTCTTTGAGACTCTGAGCTTCCTGGACTTCCTGGAAGTCTATTTTCTTTGCCAGATTGGGGAAGTTCTCCTTCATTATTTGTTTAAATAAGTTTTCAATGACTTTCTTTTTTTCTTCTGGCACCCTATGATTCAGATGTTGGAACATTTAAAGATGTCTTGGAGATTCCTAAGCCTCTCCTCATTTTATTGCATTCTTATTTCTTCATTCTGTTCTGGCTGAATATTCCTTTCTTCCTTTCTGGTTCACTCCATTGATTTGAGTCCTGGTTTCCTTCCCATCGCTGTTTGTTCTCTGTACATTTTCCTTTATTCCACTTAGCATAGCCTTCATTTTTTTCATCTGATTTGTGACCATATTCAACCAATTCTGTGAGCATCCTGACTACGAGTGTTTTGAACTGTACATCTGAAAAAATTGTCCATCTCTTTGTCACTTAGTTGTATTTTGTCTTGGTGTGCCTGTTATGTAGTAAGGGGTGGAGTCTTAGGTGTTCACCAGCACAGGGCAACCCACGTTGCTGCATTGTAATGTTATATGTGGGGGGAATACTGCTGCTTGCTCTGCTCTCTGCTCATTTTCAGTCACTTCTTCTGCTACCCAAAATCAAATTGGGCCCTTCTGGTGCTGGGGCCCTTCTGAGGTGGGTGGTTTTGTGTATGTTCTAGGACCCTGTGGGTCTCTTCAACTCTTCTGTGAGGCTGTGAGTTTCTCCTGCTGCCCCCTCAATCCCCACAAGTGTTTTCAGTCAGAGGTTTGAGTCCTTATTCCCTTGCTGGAACTCTGGGTTGCGTGGTCTGTCTCGTTCTTCAGTTTTTCCTCCTGGTTTATCTGCACATGAATGTGGGACCACCCAATCCAAAATTCACCACCTCGCCGGGTCCACCAGGTGCAGCCTTGCCCACCCTACTTCTTCAGCTGCTGACTTTTCATAAGTCCTCTCCACACTCATGCTGGCCTCCGCCACTCCTACCGGATGAATGTTCCTTCTTTAACTCCTTGGTTGTTGGCCTTCCATACAGTTTGGTTTTCTGTCAGTTCTGTTTTTTGTTTTTTTTTTTAATTTGTTGCGGTACTTCTTTTGGTTGTATGAGGAGGCACAGTGTGTCTACCTATGCCTCCATCTTGGCCAGAAGTACCTCACACAGTCATTCTTGATATAACAGTCAAAGAGTCCCTTGGGAGAAAGTATCAGAGAGAATCTCAGTACAGATATTTTACATCCTTAGTTAGGTTTATTTCTAGTTATTTTTCTTGTTGCTATATCAAATGAGATTTTTTCCCCTGATTTCTGTTTTTGCTTTTTCATTTCTGGTATACAAAAATGCCTTTGATTTCTGAATATTGACTATGTATCCCACTGTTTTTCCAAATTCACTTATTAGGTTAAGTAGTTTTTGGTGGAGTCTATAGGATTTTGTATGTACATGATCATGTCATCTGCAAACAATGACAGTTTTACTTCCTCCTTTCTAATTTGGATGCCTTTTATTTCTTTTTCTTATCTGATTGCTGTGGCTAGGATTTCCAATACTAGTTTGAATAGGAGTGATGAAAGTGGGTATCCTTGTCTTATTCCTGATCTTAGTGGGAAAGCTCTAAGTTTTTGACCATTGAGTAAGATGTTGGCCGTAGGTCTCTTGTATATGGCCTTTATTATATTGAGGAATGCTCCCTATATTCCCACTTTGCTGGGTGTTTTTATCATGCATGGATGCTGTACCTTATCAAATACTTTTTCTGCATCTATTGATATGATCATGTGATTTTTGTGTTTCCTAATGTTTATGTGATGCATTACATTTATTGATTTTCAAATATTATATCATCCTTGCATCACTGGGATAAATCCTACTTGATCACGGCGTATGATCTTTTTAACATATTGCTGCATGTGGTTTGCCAATGTTTTGTTCAGGATTTTAGCATCTATGTTCATCAGCAATATTGGCCTGAAGTTTTCTTCCTTTTTTTATGTCTTTATCTGGTTTGGGGATTAGGATGATGTTGGCTTCATAAAAAGAGTTTGGGAATTTTCCATCTTCTTGGATTTTTTGGAATAATCTGTGAAGGATAAGGGTTAGCTCATCCTTAAATGCTTACAAAATTCTCCCATGAAACCATCTGGTCCAGGGCTTTTGTGTGTTGGGAGCTTTTTGATAACTGTTTCAATTTCATTTGCTGCTATTGGTCTGTTCAGGCTTTCTGCTTCTTCTTCATTCAGTTTTGGAACATTATATTTTTTCAGAAATTTTTTCATTTCACCTAGGTTTACAAATTTCTTGGCATATACTTCTTCATAGTAATTTTTACAATCCTTTGTATTTCTGTGGTATCAGTTGTAATCTCTTCTCTTTCATTTTTTATTGTGTTTATTTGGGTCCTCTCTTTTTTTCTTGATGAATCTGCTTAAAGGCTTGTCAATTTTGTTTATCTTTTCAAAGAATCAACTCCTAGATTCATTGATCTTTAGAATTGTCCTGTTAGTATCTTTGTCATTTAATTCTGCTCTGATCTTGGTTATTTTCTTTCTTCTACTTGCTCTGGGCTGTATTTTTTGTTGTTCTTCCAGTTCTCGTAGGTGTAGGGTTAGGTTGTTTATTTGAAATGTTTCTATCATTTTTAGGTAGGCCTGTGTTGCTATGAACTTCCCTTCCAGGACTGCCTTCACTGCGTCCCATAAATTTTGGGTTGTTGTGAATTCATTTTAATTTGTTTCCAGAAACTTTTTGATTTTTTCCTTTATCATTTTTGACCCATTCATTATTTAATAGCATGCTATTCAATCTCCATGAGTTTGAGTGTTTTGGGCTTTTTTCCTTGAGGTTGGTTTCTAGTTTTAGTCTCTTGTGTCAGAGAAAAGTCTTGATATAATTTCAATTTTCTTAAATTTGTTGAGGCTTGTTTTGTGTCTTATCATATGGTCTCTCTTTGAAAATATTCCATGTGCATTTGAGAAGAATGTGTATTTTGCTTCTTTGGGATGAAAGGCTTTATATATATATCAGTTAAGTCCATTTCATGTATGGCATTATTCAATGCCACAATATCTTTATTGATATTTTGTTTGGAAGATCTGTACATTTTTGACAGTGGGGTGTTAAAATCCCCTAGTTTAATTATGTCAATATCTTTCTTGAAGTCCTCTAAGATTTTATTGATGTATTTGGGTGCTCCTATGTTGGGTGCATATATTCTTACAATGTTACATCTTATTTATGGATTCTTCTCTTGAGTATTATGAAGTGACCTTCTGGATCTATTTTTATGGCTCTTTTGTTTTTTAAGTCTATTTGTCTGATATGAGCATTGCTACTCCAGCTTTTTGCCCCCTGTCCATTTGGTTAGAATACTTGTTTCCAGCCCTTCACTTTCAATCTGTGTAGGTCTTTTGCTTTGAGCTGGGTTTCTTGTAGGTAGCATATGCGTGGGTCATGAAATCTTACCCATTCAGTTCTTCTATGTCTTTTGATTGGAGCATTTAATGCATTTACATTTAAGGTTATTATTGATAGGTATTTATTCATTGCCATTTTTCTGAACCTGTGTTCCTCTCTCTCACACTCTTTTTCTTCCTGTTCTTAAAGCAGACTCTTTAGTATCTCTTGCAGAGCTGGTTTGGAGGAGGTGTATACTTTGAGGCTTCTTTTGTTTGGTAAGCTCCTTATTTGGCCTTCCTTTTTAATCAAGAGCCTTGCTGGGTAGAGTAGTCTTGGTTGCAGGCCTTTAGTTTTCATTACTTGGAATATATATTGCCCTTCTCTTCTGGCTGGTAGCGCTTCCATTGAGAAGTCAGCTGCTAGTCTTATTGGGGCTCCCTTGTATGTTACTTCCTGTTTTTCTCTTGCTGCCTTCAAGATTCTCAATTTTGTCATTTTAATTATGATGTGTCTTGAAGTGGGCCTCTTTGGGTCCTCCTGATTGGGACTTTCCATGTTTCCTGGATTTGTGTGACTTTTTCTCACATCCACTTAGGAAAGTCTTCCATCATTACTTTTTCAAACAGGTTTTTCTAACCCCTTCTCTTCTTCTTCTCCTTCTGGTACCCTATTATATGGATATTATTATGTTTCATGTTGTTCTGCACTTCCCTTACCCCCTCTTCATTTTTTCTTAGTCTGTTTTCCTTTTCTTGCTCTTTCTGGGTGTTTTTTTTCTACCTTGTCCTCCAGCTCACTGATTCAATCCCCCACTTCATCTAGCCTACCTTTGATTCCTTCTACTGTGTTCTTCAACTCAGAAATTGTATTCCTCATTTCCTCTTGGCCCTTGTTGATAGTTCCTATTTCTTTTTTTCATGTTGATATAGTTTGCAGTGAGTTCATTGTAGTTTCCCTGTAGTTTCTGATAATTCTCTGTAAGCTCCTTGAGTTTCCTGATAACCATTGCTTTGAACTCAATATCTGATAATGGAGTTGCCTCTATTTCAGTTAGCATTCTTTAGGAGGCTTCCTCCTTTTCTCTCATTTGGGGATTGTTTCTTTGTCCATTTTTTGAGAGATGTTATTAGCCTCTGCTTCTTAAATTGTTCTGTTCTGACTCCTTTGGTTTATGGTGTGAACTTCTATGGTAGAAGAGATTCAGTAGTGCAATCTCTTTGATGTCCTGAGCTTGCTGGTCTTGGGCTGTCATTTATGTTGGCTCTCTGTATGTCTTTGTGTTTTGATTGTTTGTAGGGTCTTTCTTCGGCGGGTCCTTCCCTCCAGCTGGTTAACTGAGGGTCGCTCTATCCACCACATCTTATATTGTGTTGTATAGGTGTGGACAGGATGTGTCGAAGCTGGTTCTTCTGTCTGTATGAGGTTTTGAGTCTTCTCTCTCACTATTGTTCAGTTGTTTGTTCTGGGTAATTTCTCCACTGTTTAATTGTATTCCCAGATCAGTCCTGGGTGGAGGTTAGTGTGGCTTCTACTCACTCCTTCATGTTGGGGACCTCCCTGCCTGGTCTTAGGAAGCTGTAACCCCCTGTGACTTAGGCTGAGTGAAAGACCTCCGGACCAGGAGCCACTGAGGAGACAAATCTCATTTCCCTGGCATGAACGCTGCCTGTTCTAATGCCTGGCTTCTCTTTTGCATGATCAGCAGTCAATGACAGGTAACAATTCTCTAAGAAAGAGAATGAATCTAAGACAGATGTGATCACGTGGGATGGCCTGAGGGAAGAAACTCATGGGGCTGTGGAAATGAAGGGGTGATTGACATCAACCCCTGCCCCCTTTGGCTTTGTCAAAATCTGTGTCTTTGTTCTTAGATGTGAGAAATCAAAGTCTCCTGGCTGCCTCTGTCTTCTGCCCTTCTCAGGCCTGGGGAAATTGCAGAGGCGGTGCAGCCCAGACCAGAAACGGTGAGCCCCCCGGGGTAATCAGGCCTGGGACATAGAATATGCAAGATCCTGTGAGATCTGTTTGCTGGAGGATGTTATTAACTTGGAATTTAAAAGCACAGGCAGGAAACTTTTGGAACCTGTAGCCCTTTCATATGTTAAAGACCACAAACCTTGCCCAGAATCACAGCAGGAGTTCTGTCCCCACCTTTGTAAGTTGCCTACATCTTTTGATCTTTTCTGCCAGACTGTACATCCACAAACTAAGTCTGTTTTCTCAATAAAAATCTACTTGGGGATGGACACAGGACACTCTCCCCACTTGGGAGAGGGTGGCCAAGCGGCGCCCTCCAGGAGAGAAGGTGGCCAGGGCACTCTCCATGAGAGAGAGTGGCCCTTCTGTCCCTATTCCCCCACAGGCCCTGGTTGTCTCTGTGTATGTTTTTCTCGTGTTTCGATGAACATCTACAGCCAAGATGGATACTGCTGGATGGTTTCCTCCACACCTTCACTTTCTTCCATTATTATCTATTGGTGGTTCCTTTGTTGGTGGGTTTTCCCTTCCACCAGGTATACTGGTGTTCACAGTTCCCAACTACTCTTTTATGTGATAAATTGTATGGAGAAGGCAAAAGGGATTAAGACAGTGGGAGTGTATTCTATGGTATTTAAAGTACCAACCCATAGAGAAGAGATAGAAGATCCTTTGGATATGCATAGTGGTAACTGTGATATTTCACCCAACTCGACAATTTTTAGCAAGGGTGGAAAAAAGATAAGACTCTTTTTAGTGTGGAAGAAGGATTGTGAGTTGGATCTAGAAAACAGTGAGCTTGTGAGAGGTCAGATTATGAGATAAAATGAGAGTAAATGATAGAAAATAGATGTAGTGTGTGAGAGAATAGAGTTAACCACAACAATAATAAAGTTCCTGTTCAAGCCTTCCCCTCCAAACAAATGCCTCCCCTCACACTGTCCAACTCTCCAACCAGAGTGGAGACTATCCAGGTCAGGGTCCATCATGGCCCGACTCTTCCCAGCTGGCGTCCACAGTCTCTGTAGGTGCACACCTCCCCTGTTTGTTTGCCACTTCATCTTTATTCCCCCCAGATACTTCAAGCATCCAGGTCTACCCTGATGCTGCTCAAACCTCCATGTTTGGCAAGGGAGAGAGCCCTTAACCTGGCTGTCTCCTGATTCCTGTGGCAGACACAGTGGGCATCAAGCCTAGGGCTGCAGCCGCCCTGGTCCCCATGCTGGTCTCAGGGACCTTGTTGTCCCAAAGCAATCTCCTTACCATCTGAGTTTTCAATGTTCTCTATAGTTTTGGGCCTCCAACCTTCATATATGCTGGGATACTGTTGGCTGTTCACTCTTTTCCTCAGAAGATTGGCTAGGTGTCCCACCCCCGTGCAGGGGGAAGTGGACTCTGCTTTCACCTATCTCTAAACAAAGTATTTATTGATTTCTTTTTTGATCATGTTGTTCATTCATTCATTGTTTAGTAGTATGTGATTTGCCCTCCATGTGTTTTTCAGTTTTTAGCTTTATAAGTACTTTATAAATTTTGGATATTAACCCCTTATCAGATGTAGTGGCAAATATGTTCTTCCATTCTGTGGGTTGTCTTTCTATTTTTTTGATGGTCTACTCTGCTATGAAAAACCTTTTTAGTTTGATTATGTTCCATTTGTTTACTTTTTCTTTTGTTTCCCTTGCCTGGGGAGATATACCTGACAAAAAATTTCTACAAAGAATGTTTGAGATTTGACTTCTAAAGTGATAAGATCTTCACAAAGATACTTAAAACATCTTTACACAAAATCATATGTATTATCTCAGACACCACTAGCATTCATCACATGCTGAAAGGAATAGGTCTACATAGCCTATAAAGGCTTCAAAAGTGCTTGCAAAAAAAATGAGCTTCCTATGGAATAATCTGTCAGAGGTGGTTTTGATGTGTTCAGACAGTTCACTAAAGTGTTCTCAGAATGAAATGCACTTGGAAGAGGACTAGTAGTTTGTTATATTCTAACTTAGGTTGATATTCACAAACTGGTACAGTCCACATCAGGAAACACACTCTTCATGAATGTCCTAGGTGGGGTAAGCTTTTCTACTTGGAAGAAAAAATTATAGGAAACTGTGTTCAAGAAGCTTATTCTATATCAAAACTGACATATTTGTATGAATCCTTTGACTGTTTAACACATGTAACCATGATTTTATTAGCACTTTAGTAATGTATTTATTCCTGGCCAGTACTCATTGAAAAACTCTATTATCATTGGTTTCCAATATATACTCAGGAAATTAACAGGTGAACTTGTTTTAACTTCCAAACACTCACCATCTGTCTCCTCACAAAGACACCCCAACCTTCACTAATACAATTCTAAGCCATCATTAGAGTAAAGGGTAATCAATATCCAGGGGTAAATGCTTATTCACACCATAATATTTACGTAAATCCTATCTACAATTCATACTGAGTAATAGAGCTAAGGCCTCCATTCTAACATTAAAACAAGAAATAACATTATAAAAAGCAGAACTATTAGTTCATTCTCTTGCCTGTACTTAAACTTGAAACCAAGACTAACACTGTCTGTAACATGCCTGTCAGAAAATGCTGTCATGTGTCAAACTAACTGGGCTTTTGTCTTCAAATCTGATGTATAATGCAACATTAAGTTAACACCAAAGTCAAGTTTTAAACTACCACTTACCACAAAAATGATTATATTTCACAAATACACTCAAAAGATTTTTACACAGAACAGTTCTTATTATTTCAGACACCACTAGCATTCATCACATGCTGAAAGGATATCTAGATGGCCTATAAAGGCTTCAGAAGTGTTTGCCAGAAAGTCCACTTCATATGAAGTAATCTCAGTCCAATGTCATTTTGAGGTATACAAACACTTTACTACAGTTTTCTCAGAATGGAATACACTTGGAAGAGGAGGAGTGGTCTGTTATGTTCATATTCACATTGATATTCACAAACCAGTGCTGTCCACGTCTTGTAGCACACTGTGCATGCATGTCTTAGGTGGAGTACTCTTTCCTGCTTGGAAGAACACATTATAGGACACTGTGTGCAACAAGCTCATTCTGTATCAAAAGTGACATAGTTGTATGAATCCTTTGACAGTTTTATATGTGTAACACTGATTTTAGTGGCTCTTTAGGAATGTATTCATTCCTGACCTGTACTCATTGAAAAACTCCATTATCATTGGTTTCCAATATATACTCAGGAAATTAACAGGTGAACCTGCTTTAAATTCCTAACAAACACAGATCTATTCTCCTCACAAAGACACCCCAACCTTCAGTAATACTTGCAGCTGTAAGCCATCATTAGAGCAATGGATAATCAATACCCAGAGGCAACTGATTATTCATACCATAATATTCACAGAAATCTTAACTATACTTCAAACTCAATAGAGTTAAGGAAAACATCCATTCAAGTGTTAATACAAGGTACAAAGTGGAACTAGTAGTCAATTCTATTGCCTAAACTAAAGCTTGAAACCAAGACTAACGCTGTCTGTAATGTGTCTGTCAGAAAGCAGTCTCATATCTCAGAACTCACTGGTATTTTCACTTTTCATATCGTTGTACACTGCAACATGAAGTTCACACCAAAGCCAAGCCTTAAATTGCAACTTACCACTGAAGTGATCATATCTCACAAATATACTCAAAAGATCTTCACAGAGAACAGTACTTATTATCTCAGACACAACCAGCATTCATTATATGCTGAAAGGAGTAGGTCTCCATAGCCCATAAAGACTCAGAACTGTTTGCAAGAAAACCCACTTCCTACTAAATGACCTCATTCCAAAGTGGTTTTGAGGTGTTGAAACATTTCACAACAGTTTTCTCAGAGTGAAATGTACTTGGGAGAGGAGAAGTGGTCTGTTATGTTCATATTCACTTTGAGATTCCCACACCTGTAGACTCTACATCATGTCGCAGAGTGCACAGGCATGTCCTAATTGGGAAATGCTTTTTATTGCTTGGAAGGACACATTACAGGAAACTGTGTACAAGAAGCTTTTTCTGTGTCAAAACTGACATATTTATATGGATCTTTGACTGTTTTACATGTGTAACACTGATTTTAGTGGCTCTTTAGGAATGTATTCATTCCTGACTCGCACTTGTGGAAAAACACTGTTACCGTTGGTTTCCAGTACATACCCAGGAAATTAACAGGTGAACCTGCTTAAACTTCCAAGCAAACCTTCATATCTCTTCTGTTCACAAGATACCCCAACTTTCACTCATATTCACAAATCAAAGCCATTATCAGAGCACAGGGTAATCAATATCCAGGGGCAACTGCTTATTCATACCATAATATTCATATAAATCCTAACTACACTTCACAATGAACAATATAGCTAAGGAAAACCTTCTTTATAACTTTAATACAAGCAATAACACTGTAAAAAGCAGAACTACTAATTATTCTCTAGCCTAAACTAGAGCTTGAAACCAAGACTAACTTTGTCTGTAGCATGTCTGTCAGAAAACACTGTCATGTCCAAGAACTAACTGGAGTTTTTTCTTCATATCTTTGTACACCACAACATGAAGTTAACACCAAAGCCAGGTTTTAAACTGCAACTAATCACTGAAGTGATCATATTTCACAAATATACTCAAATTATATTTAAAGGAACAGTAATTATCTCAGACACCATTGGCATTCATCACATGCTGAAATGAATATGTCTACATGGCCTATAAAGATTTCAGAAGTGTTTGCAAAACACCTTGCTCATACAAAATAATCTTAGTCTACAAATTATTAATTTTGTAAAATTAAGTTGGTGTTTTTTAAACACCAATAAAATATTACACCCTAGTTGTACCACCTGAAAGCAGAAAATGCAACATGTATAATACAGAGAGAAATACATATCATGAAAGACCCCACACATGAAGACTGAATACATGAAAACCATAAACATAATTTGAATTATTCTAATTTCCAGAGAATATTATAGTTTCTTATTTTCTCATTCACACAAGAATGTTCTTATTTGCTTTTGACAACTTTTAAGAAAACTGGGACAGGGGGATGGAAGGTCCTAAATACCAAGCAAGAACACATTTTGAGACTCTCAATAAAAGCTTCAATGACTGTTAATGAATGGTGGAAATAAAGAAAGTCTTATTTTCAACCCAAGGAATTCAGCAGCAGGAGAGAGCCTGGGAGGGGCTGCTTTGGCCCCTGAAAGTTCAGAAACCTGAACTGAAGAAGATAAATGCTCCAGATAGAGGATCTGGATTTATAGTCCACACCAGCAGAGAAATACAAAAAGATGGATGTGTTTACCTCATGTCTGAGAGTGACCCCGCCAATGTCGGGCACCAGCCAGATGCACTGGGAATAAATGTAATCCACACAGACAGGGGACTCAATAGAAAGCCAATATGAGAGAGTCACGTGGGCAGAGAGAGAGAAAAATCATGTTTGATAGAGAAAGCCTGTTTGACCTGTGGATGTGTTTACCCCATGCCTTGAAGGTGGCCTTACCAATGGCCAGGGTACCAGCCAGGTGTCCTAAGTATGGGTTTATCCCACTCAGACAGGGGGCCCAACTCTATGCCAGCCAAACAAAGGGAGAGGGATCACGTTTGGTTGCCCTGGGAATGGATTTACCCCACTCAGGGGACTTAACTCCACAGCTGCCTATGGATGTGTTTATACCATGCCCTCAGTGTGGCCTTACCAATGACCAGAGTCCCCCCAAAAAGGGAAGGAATGGGTCTCTTTGGACATCAGAGGTGAATGGTTCCTGACTCACTGGACCCTGTGTCCAAGGTGTCACCTGAAGACAGTTATGTAGGGTGATTCTGTGTCCAGAGGGCAGCCTTACCTTCTATCTCAGCATTGATGAGACATATCTTGATGAAAAATTTACTCCACAGCTGTAGGTTTCCCCACATCGACAAGGACAAGAGAAAGTGTGATGAAAACAAATTCAGGTGCTATCAGTCATCAAAGAATGTCACCAGAGAGAAATTAGATGGAGGAAGGAGTATTGAGTCTGACTGAGGCTTTTTTCTTTACAACTTTAAAACTTTTACCGTCTTTACAAACTATTCTGCAACTTTATTATCCATTCATGAATAACCATCTTTTTGAAAATTAAAACCAAAATGAGGTACCACTTCATATCCGTCAAAATGGCTCAACAAACAACAAATGTTGGAGAGGTTGTGGAGAAAAGCGAACCCTAGTGCAGTGTTGGTGGGAATGCAGACTGGTGCAGCCACTGTGGAAAACAATATGGAATTTCCTCAGAAAACTAAAAATGGAACTGCCTTTTGACTCAGCAATTCCACTGCTGGGATTATACTCTAAGGATCCTGAAACACCAGTTTGAAAGAACCTATGAACCCCAATGTTCATAGCAGCACAATTCATGATAGCCAAGTGCTAGAAGCAACCTAAGTGCCCATCAGTAAATGAATGGATCAAAAAACTATGGTACATTTACACGACGTAATACTACACAGTAGAAAGAATGAAGGAGCTCCTACCCTTCATGACAGCATGGATGAAACTGGAAAGCATTATGCTCAGTGAAACAAGCCAGGTGGTGAAAGACAAATACCATGTGAGCTCACTTATAAGTGGAACCTAATCAACAAAACAAACAAGCAAGAAAAATAGAACCAGAGATGTAGAAATAAAGAACAATCTAACAGTAACAAGAGAGGAAGGGAGAGGGATGATAAGGAATAATGGAGGAGCCATCAAGGAACATGTGTTGACACATGGATAAAGCCAAAGGGGGTGGGTTTGAGAGTGGGAGGTAGGTATGGGTGGGATGGGAGTGCATGGTGGGGTGAAAATGGAGACAATTGTACTTGAACAACAATTTAAAAAATTAAAAAATATTAAAAACTAAAAATAAAAAATAAATTTATTTAACTAAAATAAATAAATCTTCTGATCTTTAGAAAAAAATAAATAACTTTTTAGAATAATGCACTTTCAATCACTGTCTTTTGAAATGGAATCTTCATGCTTTATGACTTTTATTACTAAAACCATACAATTTCTTTCTAACTTAATTTGAACTTTTAACTCTTAGAAACCACAATTTCCAAAAAGTAAGCAACCAGCATTCCCTAGATTGACTTTTATAAACACATTTCGTGACCTTTAGAACATTGGTTCCTCTATTGGAAAACACATACTCACTTTCAAGAAAGCACAAGATATTTATCTATAGCTTCAAATCTACTCTACAGCCTCTTTGTAAACTTATATTAAATTGATTTGCTCAGATATAGCTAAGGTCTTCCCCCTTTTGATAAAAATTTTCCCTCCAAAATTTGTATTTTAAAACATGGCCTAGACAAGTGTTTTTGAAGACCAGGTATTTGCATTTCAAAAATGTAGGAAAGAAAAGCAAGCTTCTTCTAGAAGGACTTTGGTTCCATAAAGCCAATTATCTATGTCTTTTAAGATGAATAGAGGGAGTTTTTGGAAAGGGAAAAGAATTTGGTAGGCTTTGGTGTTCTTGAGCCACACGTCTGGCCCTGTAAAAATTTCATACTTTGATAGTTGTATCACCACTTAAATGCTTGTAAAGGACTAGCAAATTCATTCATCCATTTTTGGAAATATTTTTTCCATTTGGGTATAGTTTTCCAGTTTACTGACAGCATATAGCTTAGGATCATCTCTGAGAGCCATAAAGACCTAAATATATGGAATCTCTGTCTATTCCAGGGGTGTCAAATTCATTTTCACTGGGAACCACATTAGCCTCAAAGGGCCAAATGTAATTTTAGGACTCTATAAATGTAACTACTCCTGAACTAGGGGCAAGGAGCTTCGTGCTGCTCCTGGGTAGAAACAAGGTGCCAGGCCAGATAAAACAAGGTGGAGGGCCAGATTCAGCCCACAGGCCTTATGTTTGCCACCTGTGGTCTATTCCCTATGAGGATAGTAAAACACATCCAGTTGCAAGATAGCATTGAAATTAATGGTGTCAATGACTGGCCAAACCTCTCCATTGCTCTATTGTTTCCAGGTTAGCAGGTCCAAAGTCCCCAGGAGGAGAATTTAATGTGTTTTACTATCTGGGAGGGGAGGTAAGACTTTCTCACTCGTTGTACACTTGTTTTCACTTAATGTGGGCACAGTGGGCCAAGCCTAATTCAAAATGGGAGTTAAATTCAGGAGTTGAGTTAGGCAGGTAAGGAATAGCATTAACCCCTGCTGGGTAATATTGATTAAAAAAGCATGGCCTTAAGGGATTAGAGAGCTTCTCAGCTGGAAAACAAATATTGCAGCAAGATAGACACAAGTGAGAAAGGTGGTAGGCATGTAAATATAATGGTCAGAGAAAGGAGGGAAAAAACTTATGAGTGAGGCAAATTTGAAAAAAAAGTCATAGTTAGGAGAAAGAGGCCTGGAATCCCTGCTGAAGGTTAAAATCTTTTCTCCTTTTCTTGAGAATAAACCTAAGTAGGGGATCAAGATGGCAGCAGTAAAGGTCAAGTTGGAGAACAGTATTATAGTTAAGAGATCCATTTACGGGTCAGACCTCCTGGTCACGCAGTTTGTAGGGTCAGGCCATGTTGTAATAGAAAATCGATTACCTACCGACTTGGGCTTAAGGTTGGTGAGTCCCAGAACCTTCAAGTTCTTAAGTAAACATCTCAATGGGGAGTCCTGGGCAGGGTCAATTGAGTATTATCCATGGTATAAAGGAAGGATATCTCAAGGATATGAACAAATGGAGGGAGGGTAAGGTTTGAGAAGGGCATCCCTGTCTCAAGCAACCTAGAGATACGTTGCCAGAGCCAAGCATCCCCAAACCTGAGGGCAGACTGACCACAAAGACCTGTCTCAGAGCTAGGTGTCCTTGAGCTGGAGAGCAGACTGAACTTACCAGGTAGATAGTCAGAGGCATCCCTCATGACTGAAACCCTGGTTTTGTAAACCAGGGTTTACAACAACAAGACAGGGGCTAAGCTATTACTTTCATCAAAGTGAATCTTTTTGTCCTGAGATTCATTACTGATCTCTGGCCATGAGGAAGTGTGGGGTATAGGGAACCACTTTGCAAGGTGTGGAAATGTAGCTCAGCACCCATGTGGAAAACCAGTGGGAAGTGAGTTGGCACTCAGGACCATGCCCGTGAAGAGTTCTCCCATGGGAAATCAGGCCTGCATTATACCTAGGCTGCTTTGTGACTTGCTCTTGCTAAAACTCCATCACCCTGATTTCAGGATACAAATGCTTACTGCATACCTTTAAAGTAACTTCCTGAAGTCTGTGTTAATTCTCCCAAGGACTGAAGTGTAACCAGACCTGTTACTCTCATCATTCCCTTGCATTTGCAACATTTTTTCCTTATTAATCTAAAAAAAGTAATCAGTAACATCCCCTCCATTGCTATCTATAAAAAGTAATTACCTAAAGCAAACCTAAGTATAATGAATGAAAATCTTCTTTGATGTATGCTATTAGAAAGCCAATAAAAGCCTCTCAAGGTGAGGGTTGGGGCACTCTCCCCTTGAGAGAGTAGCCATGCCATCCCTTTTTTCTCCACAGGACTCGGTAGTCCGTGTGAATGTCTCACCTCATCCATAACGCCGCAGGCACTGCAAGCCAGTGTCCATGCCAGCGGCTAAGCTATTTCTTTCAACAAAGTAAATGTTTTTTTTCCTGAGATCCATTACTGATCTCTGGCCATGAGGGAGGGTGGGGTGTGGAGGAAGCTATCTACAGAGTCTGCAGGCACAGAGAAGGATGAGAATCCTCTCTCCAAACCTCACCTCGAGAGACAGGGTTTGGGGCTTAGCCTGGGTTAAGCTTCCACTACACACCGCTCCCCTAGTCACAAGTCTCAGTAGGCAGAGGAGAGGGAGAAATAGAGAATAGTATGGGCCACAAAAATATTACAGTGGTCAGTGACATAGGCTGTGAAAAAATTCAAAAGAAAAGAAAAGGTAGAAAACTAAGTTTTATTCATGTTCCAAGAGGGGGAAGGGGCATGGTGTGGAGAGATACACCAGCAATGAAATGTAAGGGCTTTAAGTTTTATTGGATTATAACTGGATTATGAAATGGTGGGGGGCATTTCAACACTGGAGGTTTTGGTTGGTTTTGTATAAACTGAAGTTCACTCCAATGTTATCTTTTGTCAGCAGCTATGATGGGTGGGTGGTGTTTAGTTATGCTCTGGTCTTGCTTTCCAGTAAGTTCCAGTCCTGGGGACTTAAGCTCAGAAGAGCAAAATGGCAGTCATGTTTAAAAGGTCACAAGCCTGCTTGGAAAATGGTGCTGGCTTTATCCTTTCACCTACTATTGTGTGAAGGGCAGGGAATGAATGATGGCCAAACAGGACAGGCTGTCTCTCTGAATAATGCTTATATTCTAGTTGGGAGGCAGGCAACATGGACTGCACAACAATTTGGTTCTGACTGTAACAGCTTTTAGGAAGGCCATGAGAAAGGCTAAACATGGGATCTGGCCTGGTTTCAGGGAGTGATATTTAAACTGAGATCTGAAGAAGAGTAGGAATCAGAGCAAAAGGGCAGAGAAAAAGGGCATGAAGAATATTCCAGGCTAGAGGCCATTTTCATGGTATGTTTGCTCTTTAAACTTGTCCTATTAGTCTATTAAAAAACAGTGCTAGCAATGGCATATGGAACAAGAGTTTGACCTCCAAAATATATAAAGAACTCACATGACTCCACACTAGAAAAACAAACAACCCACTTAAAAATGGGTAAAGGACATGAACAGGCAATTCTCCAAGGAGGACATACAGAGAACCCAGAGACATATGAAATGATGCTCAGAATCACTAGCCATCATAGAGATGCAAATTAAAACCACAATGAGATAACACTTCACACCAGTCAGAATCACCATCATAAACATATCAACAAAATCAAGTGATGGTGAGATTGTGGAGAAAAGGGAACCCTAGTACGCAGTTGGTGGGAATACAGACTTGAGCAGCTCCCATGGAAAACAATATGGAATTTCCTCCAAAAACTAAAAATGGAACTACTTTTGACCCAGCAATTCCACTGCTGGGGTTATACCCTAAGAATCCTGAAATGCCAATCCAAAAGCATCTATGCACCCCAATGTTCATAGCAGCACTATTTTTACAATAGCCAAGTGCTGGAAGCAGCCTAAGTGTTCATCAGTAAATGAGTGGATCAAAAAACTATGGTACCCTTACATGATGGAATACTACAACAGAAAGAAAGAACTCCCACCCTTCATGACAGCATGGATGGAACTGGAAAGGATTATGCTAAGTGAAATAAGCCAGGTGGTGAAAGACAAACACCATATGATCTCACCTACAAGTGGAACCTAATCAACAAAACAAGTGAGCAAAATAGAACCAGAGACAAGGAAATAAAAAAACAAACTGAGGGGGACTAGAGGGGATAGAGGAGGAGGATAATGGGGGAAAGAACAGGAAGAGTCAAGTCAAGGAACATGTATAAATGACCCAAGGATGAAGACAATGGGGGAAATTGAATGTGGCAGGTTGAGGGTGGGTAGAGAAGGGGAGAATAATGGGTGAAAATAGGGACAACTGTAATTGAACAACAATAAAAATATTTATGAAATAAAAAATATATGCAGTTTCATGTATAAACTTAATTCTATATATTATCTCATTTGACCCTTATTATAGTGCTGAGAAATTCCTGTTTTAATAATTATTGCTCTTTTACACATAAGAAGATAGGCTAAGTTCCTTGGTAAATATGGTAATAAAATTGGTTTATTCTTTAAAAACAAACAAACAAAAACCAGTACTGGCTCCAACCCCAGCTGTGGGCAACTCCTATTCCAAATTTTGTCAGCTTGCCTGCCAGGCCTGAACCCTGAAAGATGCATTTTCTCCACTAACAGGGACTTTGACATCATTTCTTTGAATCTTTTTCCTAACAGAGGCTTGTAATTGGTCCTTGGAAAATTTCAGTACAAAAGATATCTTGCCCGTGCATGCACGTATATGTATGTTTTATGGCTGTAAAAGTGCCATTTTCCAATTATATCTCTTAACCTTCCCAAGTCTCAGCTCTTTGTCAGTGAGCAGGAAGTAAGGATGGTTGTTTTGAATGAAAGAAAAAAATCTGGTGAGCTTCTGGTTGTGAAACGTGAATTAACACTTCTCCCTTCTTAACCGCAAATAGACAAACCCACTTAGCATAAGAGCCGAGTAACACTAAGTGGTCATACATGCCTTGGAGAGTAACAGGGGTGTTTTCATGTTTTTCATTTGGGCAGCCAGGTAGCCTTACCATACCTGGAGAACTTTGAATTAAAAATGAGAATGCTCTGGACATTTTCCCCATTCAATTCTATTAAACATCTTGGGAACCCTGACTATGAATTAGAATCTCAGATATTAAAAAGCCTGTTTCTTCTTCTCCAGTTCTCCAGGAGCTCCTAATCTAATGCAGAAAACTAATGAGTGGTAATAAGCAACTTTATGAGGAAGTAAATTGTGCTCAGTGCCTACAACAGTGCCTAGCCCATAGTAGAAACTTAATAAAGTTTTGTTGAATGACTGAGGGGCTGAATGAAGTAATGAAGGAATGAACAAAGTTCTTTGAGGAAAAACCAGACAGACTCTAGCATGTGATTCAGCAATTATATTGTTAAAGTTCACACCAAAAACTGAGGGTTGATATATGTAGGACTTGATGAAATAAAGAGAAAGAAAAAAAGAAAGTGATATGAAGTCATGGGGAAATCTTGAGATTCAGGTTCAGGGTGCTTATTTTAAAAGTCTGACTGGTCTCTACCTGCCTTGTAATATTGTAGAGGATGGTACAGCCTTCTACAGTGGTGCTCAAAATTGAGTGTCCATTGGAATTGCTTGGGGAGTTTGTTAAAACCCAGATTTTGGGGGCCCTACCCACAATTTATGTCAGGGTATGTCTGTGTAAAGACTGAGAACTTACATTGCTAGCCATTTCCTGTGTGATGCTGATGATGCTGGTCCTGGGACCACACTTTGAGAACCTTGGGCAAAGTGACTCAAAAAAGAGCTCTGGATTCAAACCACTTGAGTTTAGTCCTGCTAGATAGAACACAGGGTGTTCAGTACATTTGAATTTCATATAAACAACAAATAATTATTTTTAATATAAGTATGTCCCATGTGAGAAGCATCTATATATTTTACATGCTACATCTGGCTACACTGCTAGGTTTCACTCTCAGCATCACCACAGGAAAGTCTTGTTATTGAAGGCAAGTCATTTAACCTCTTTGAATTTCAGTGTCTCCATCTACAAAATGGGGATGGTAATAAGCTACCTATCTCCTAAAGATGCTTACCGTGATGGCATGATCATATAAAGGACAATACAGAGCTTTGCCAATAACAAGAACTCGGTGTTATGTGGTTAATATATCAGTGGTTATTATTCACTATTAACTTCAAGTGAGTAACCTTTGTGGAGAAAAAAACACTATGCAGGAAGTGCTTTGTGAAAGGATTCTATGATTCAGCCTTTTTTATTTTACATGAAGAAATATTTCTCTTCTTGTGAAAGGTCTTTTTAGCTGTCCCTCTGATTTCTTTAATAGTAAATTATTAAAAAAATAGATTGACTGATTGCATCTAAAAGGTCTTATTCTGAAAACTTTCACCCTGGCCTAGGGCAGGATTTGGCTGTCCTCCAGGTGTTGTGCTAGGGTGTTAAATTGTTGAGACCTGTTGGCAAAGGAAGATCTCCAGGTGTATGGCTAATACCTACCTCTGAGATATAGCCCCAGTCAACCTGCTGCTAGCTATAAAGAAAAGAGAGGGGAAGGGGATAGGAAGAGAGAGGGGAAATACCTTGAATGTGAAGCCAATTTGAGTGTGACTCTATCCCTTTGCAATTACACTTTTCCCCTCCATTATTCCAAATTCACATCTATCTCATTAAAAACTACTGCCTTAGCATCACCAAATCACAAAGTTGCAAGGGGCTTTGGATATTATCTATTCTCATGACTTCCATGCAAGTGTGTGCATATTTATATTTATTATGCATATACATGTGTATTCAAAGCTAGGGAAATGTTGAGGTGCTGATTTCCCCTGCACTGCATGGGATCTGGGCCCATTTTGGAAGCTGGAGAGCTGGTGAAGGTTGGCCTGAAATGTTCATTGGTAGGTAGGCTGAGTGATGTGGTGGATCTGGCATAGGACTGAAATGTATGGACATTTCTTTGGCTTTTGGTAAAATAAAATTGACTAGATCAGTATTTTTCAACCTGTAGGTTGTGACCTGTAAGTAGATCATAAAATCAGCTCAAAGGGTCATGACCAGAATTTTTTGGTTTTAAGAAAAGATATAGAAAACAACAGGATGAAAATAGAGTGTATGACATTTTGCATTGTGCAGTAAGACTATGTATTGTATTGGGAAACTTTTGATACATGTATGTATGAGAAATATGAATCCACACAAATTTACATGTATAGTGGGTCATAGGATATCATCAAAGAATCTGAAAGTCATTAGAATAGGTAATAGTTAAGACCCCTTCCAACTTTGCAATTTGCTGATGGTAAAACTGGTTTTACAAGGGATGATTTTTTTCTTCAAGAAAGATTTGACAATGCCAAGGCATTTTTGATTATCCTAACTTTTCAGTGGAGGGGAGGTGTGTGCTTTTGATACTTAGTGATAAGAGGCCAAGGATGCTGCTAAACATCCTACAATGCATAGGCAGCTGCCACAACAGAGAATTATCTACTCCTAATGCAGCCAGTGAGGAGGTTGAGAAAGCATGTACTAAGAGTATGCATGGATAAAATCACTTAGCAGTAGTAGCCTTGTAACTGCACACCACTGAGTCCTTACTATATGCAGCCATCTTTTAAGTGCTACATTAATGAGCTCTCAGACCATCTACAGAATGTGGGAAATAAAAATTATGTTCAAATTTCCACTTTCAGATGAGGAAATTGAATAGGATTATTAAGAACTGCCTGAAAAATAAAAAAATTAAAAAACTGTCAGATGTTACTCAGGTTGTAGAACTGGGGTTCAAGACCAGGAATTTGGGTTCCAGATTCCTTGAATCAGCAACTTGTATTTCTAGGGCTCTTCAGTTTCCAAAGCCTTTTATGGGTTATAAAATGTATATAATAAAACTTGCCATCTCAAACACTTTTAAGTGTACAATTCAGTGACAGTAGGACATTCATGATGTTGTGCAACCATCACCACTATCAACTTCTATACATTTTGACTACCCCAGACAGAGAGTCTGTACCCATCAAGCAGTCCCTCCACATTCCCTCCTGTCCTCAGTCCCTGGGAACCTCTAATGTCTTTTCTGCCCCTATGAATTTGCCCATTCTAGATATTTCATATAAATGGAATTATATAACATATGGCCTTTTGTGTCTGTTTTGTTTATCCATTTATCTGCTGATGGATACTTGGGTTGTTTCCACATTTTGGCTATGGTGGCTATTAATACCATAAATTTTATGCAGATTGTGGAAAAGTGTTATGTCACTACAACAGAGACAAATTGAGATTGTTTGGTTCTCAGATACTGTGTCCTGTTGTCTCACATTTATCTCATTTGATCTTGACAACAACCCCATGATTTCCCCCCATTTTACACATACAAAGAACAGAGAGCAAGAGTCAGCATCACAGGGTCATCCCAATCACAGCACAACATTCCTCATAACAAAGAAGAAAGGTGTGTGTGTATATGCCTCAGCAAAACTGAATAGTGACTACCTTCTTGAATGGGTGCTGAACTTAATTCTGATTTGCATGGAAATTGTAGTGGGAAAAATCCCCTCAATACTCATATCATACTACTTCCCAGTTCTATATTTATATGTATGTGTAGAAGCCTTAAGAGGAATACATAGCATTTACATTGTGCAAGAAGAAAACAGTATTTAATGTTGTGACTTTCAGTCCTTCAACACTGATGCCAGGAACTGCTTTAGGCATAGAACATGGCATTTAACATGGCAAACACAGTCCTGGGCCAGTGAATAAACAAAATGAGCAAACACATGAGTGTTCCAGACATTGATAAGGGTGGAGAGTTACACTCTGTTCTTTCAACCTCTGTGACTCTATTGATGTGCACAAAAAGAGGATGCTGGACTCTGAGACTAGGGACCAATCCTGACCCTTGTAACTTCCAAACTCACTGTGTTCCTAGAAACAACAATGTGTGTATTGCGTTTATTGCTCTGAAAGGAGTATAGCATCTTTCCCTGATCTTTGGGGTCTCTTTTGGTGGGAGGGACAGAGCCTAAAGCTGGAAGCATTTGTGTCCTGCTTTTTCCACTCATACTTCTTCTCTGGAGTGCTGTCTGTTAAGGAAAACACTTTCAGGGTTTAAGGTTATCTTCACTATCAAGAATCAGCAGACTTTTTCTATAAGGGCCAGATAGTAAATACTTGTGACTCTGTGGGCCACACAGTCCCTGTGTAATTACTGAACCCTGCTGTTATGAAATGAAAGCAGCCAGAAGCAATACACAGAGTAATGGCCATGGCTGTGTTCAATGAAACTTTACTTGTGGACCCTGAAATTAAAAGTCATATCATTTTCACATGTCAAAATACATTGCTTAATTTCTAATCATTTAAAAAGACTTTTACAATTTTTTCCTCATGAATGGAAGGCCAGATTTGGTGCACGGGTTGTAGATCAAACTCTGTCATCCCTCATAAAGGGTCCTCTGGCCTCTGAATGCCTCCCAGTGACTCCAGCTGACTCACTCTATTCTAAGGGAGTTCATTCCATTTTAAGAAAGGCATTGTTTTTTGGAAAATATCAGTCTCCTTAAACATCAAGATATGCCTTCCTGTATTCAGCATTCAGTGTTGCTCAGTTGGTTGGGCATTGTTCTACAAAGTGAAAGGTCATTGGTTTGATTCCTGATCAGGGCATGTGCCTAGTTTGAGACTTTGGCCTCCTGTTAGGCTGCAAACAAGAGGCAACCAATTGATGTTTCTCTATCACATTGATGTTTCTCTCCCTTTCTTTCTCCCTCCTTCTCCCTGTCTCTAAAAAATAAGTTTAAAACATTTAAAAAATATAACTATAAAAATTTAAATATTTTAAGTGTACATGATGGAAGTTTTGGGATATACATGAAGGTAGAGGAAAAAGTGTAACAAACACTTATGTCATTGTCACCCAGCTATGCAATTATCAAAGTGTGGCTAGTCTTGTTTCATATCCACCCTCCACTCACCCCTCCATCCATTCACAGACTCCTCTAAAACATTTTTCAATTACAGCCCTGGTTGATGTGGCTCACAGGATTGAATGCCAGCCTGTGAACCAAAAGTCTGCCAGTTTAGTTCCCAGTCAGAGCACATGCTTGGGCTGCAGGCCAGGTCCCCAGTTGGGGATGTGCAAGAGGCAACAATTGATCTTTCTCTTGCACACTGATGTTTCTCTCCCTCTCTTTTTCCCTCGCTTCCCTTCTCTCTAAAAATGAATAAAAATAAAATTGTTATAAAATTTTTTAATTACAGTTGACATACAATATTTTATTAGTTTCAGGTGTACAACATAGGGATTGAATGTTCATATAACGTACAAAGTGACCTCTTATGACACCATACATAGTCATTACAATATTATTGGCTGTATTTTCTACATGCATGGTTTCATTTAAAGAAAATCCCAGAGATGATATCACCCAGTCAGCTAGTGATTTCAGTACAAATCACTGAGAGATAATGACTGAAAACTTTACCAAATTGCAATAATAACCAAAAAATAACACTAATTTGTTAATATCATATCTACCCAATGTCCAAATTTCCTTGACTCAGTTTCTCTTAGAGTTGATTTGTTTATATCCAGATTTAAATAAGATCCACTTAGTTAGTAAATCTTTTAAACCTCCTTTTAAAATAACAGCCTTATTGAAGTATAATTGCCATATAATGAACTGCACATAATTCAAGTGTATGTTTCCATAAGTTTTGACATATTATGTAACCATGAACCTATCACCACAGTCAAAACAGTGAACATTTTCTCTCACCCCAAAAGTTTCTTTGTTCTTATTTGTAATTTTCCCTCTGTATTTCCCTATCTCATGTCACCAACATTCATCCCATGCCACCACTAATTTTCTTTCCGTCATTTTAGGTAAGTGTGTATTTTCTTGAGTTTTATGTAAATGAAATCACATGGCATGTACTGTTTATTGTCTAGCTCCTTTGCACTTATTAGTTTAAGATAAATCCATATTGTTGGGAGCATCAGTAGTTTATTGCTTTTTATTACAGAGTAGCCTTTTCTATGGTGGATATACCATACTTTATTTATTCATGTGTTGAACATTTGGATTGTTTCTAGGTTTTAGCTATTATAAGTCTGTCAAAAGAATGAAAAGATAAGCTACAATCTGAAAGAAAACATTGCAAAGCATATATCTAACACAATACTTGTATCCAGAGTGTAGGAATCACACTTAAAATTTAATATTAAGAAAACAAACAACCCAATTACAAATGGGAAACATTTTAACAGCCACATCACTGAAGAAGATATACATGTGGCAATTAAGCATATGAAAAAATATGCAACATGCATTTTTTACTTAGAGAGAAATGCAAATTAAAGCCAGAAATGAGATACCAATGCTTACCTATTAGAAATGCAAAAATTAAATACCAAGTATTGGCAAGGATGAGAAATTCTCATATAATGCTTGTGGAGATGTAAAATGGTGCAACCACTTCAGAAAAACAGTTGGAAGTTTCTTAAAAAGTTAAATATATACTGTGTTGGCAGCATAAAGGCCCTCAAAGATGGTCACATGCTACCCCTGGAATCTGTGAATATGTCACCTTATACAGAAAAAGGAATTTTTCTCATGTGCATGTGTCCTTTATAGTAGTTCCTGAAAACCCTTCTCCCCACTGTCCCCTCCCCCATGGACAAAACCAAGGGGGAGGGTGGAAGCAAGGGAGGGAAGTGGGTTTGGATGGGGTGGTGGGGAAGGGATAGTAGAAAATGCAGACACCTGTAATTGAATAACAATAAAATAATTTCAAAAATAAAATAAAATCTAATCAATTTCCCTGCAAAAGAAAAAGGAATTTTGCAAATGTAATTAAATTAAGGATTTTAAGATGGGAAAATCATCCTGGATTATCTGGGTGGCCCAGTGTAGGTGCTTACAAGAGGGAGACAGGAGGGCCAGAGAGAAAGACTTAAAAAACCTGATGGCTGGCTTTGAAGAAGAGGAATCAGCCACTAGTCAACAAATGCAGGTGGTTTCTAGCAGCTGGAAAGGGCAAGAGAATGGATTCATTCTAAGGTGCCTAGAAACAATGAAGGCCACTGACACTTCGGTTTAGCCTCGTCAAACACATTTTGAACTCCTGACCTCCAGAAGTTCAAACCTACTAATACCTTTGGCCTGTCCCAAAACACTATGTTTGTGGTAATTTGTTACAGCAGCCACAGCAAAGTAATTCGTGCACCTGCACATGATCTACCCATTCTATTTACCATGGAGAGAAGAAAACATATACATTTGCACACAAATGTTCTCAAGTCTTTTAAAATCTGTAAGAGTTGCCTTTGCTTATTTGATTTCTGCCATTTATAGCAGAAATCTGTAAATCTATTTAGTACCTACCAAATCTATTGGGTACCTACCACATCTCTAATTTGACTCTTCAGATATATGGTAAATACATAACACCCAATTATCCTTCTTTATGAGATATCTGATAGTTTCTCACAGGTCCTGGAGTTTCTTCACTGTCTTCTAGTATAAGCAAGCTCTGTTCTTCCACATGATCTTCATTTGTGAGAAAGTTCCTCATAAGGAACCTAGAATGGTACTCAGAAACCCAATGTGGTTTGCTCAGGGTAATTCAGAATATTGTGTGTAGTGTGCACCCATTTTTTGATTTCCCAAGATTATTCAATTCTCTGAGCAATGACACCTCAGTTTTTACTTGGGGCACTGTCCATGCTCACTTTCTAGATCAGGTGGTTTTGTTGTGGTGGTTACCAACTCACTCATGGCAAAAGGGAAGACACATGTTTGGACTTGGCTAATCAGAGAGCTCTATCACTCTAGCTAAAGAGACTGGTCCAGGAACAGGCACTTGGCTTAAGCTGAGTCATTGCGGAAGATGCTTGGGCTGTTAAATCACTCATCAACAGGTTTTCTGGTGAACACAAAATCAGAATAAAGGGAATTAGGTTATCTCCATGAATGTTAACTCATGCTAGGGGAATCATTCTCAAGAGACACTGATGATGTGTTTCTCACTTGGGGACATATTTGAAGATATCTGGCCATGTAAATGGCATTGTTCATTGGTTTGATCAGTGCATAGACACATTGGCCTGTTGTATCAGTTGGCTGGGCCACTGGTGATGAATCGGGACTGGTTTGAGCTCCCTACGGGTCACTTGCTCAGGTTTTTAAGCTTTGTGAATCTGACCCACTTTACCTATCCAGCAAATTCTTCTCTTGCTTGCATTTTCACAATCAGAAATCTGTCTGCCTTGTCAAATCCAGACCAGTGTTTAAGCCCTGCTCAGCTTTTCCTTGTCCACTAAGATCCCTCTGACTCTTGCACCTCCACTGGCTCTTTCAGTCTTCTAACCAATGAAAGCAAAATCATGGCACTTATTTCTGCCTGCTACCCTGGTCTGTCTAACCACATTTCAGGAACTTTGAGGTCAGATGGACCTCTCATTTATCTAGTGATCCTGACAGTCCTTTGATCAATATTTATGTATACTGAAGTTTTGAGGCAGACAAGGTCCATGTTGTCAATGAAGTTGCAATATAGAAGCTAGGAACAGGAAATAAGCAAGCAAATAAGATTATGTCATATAATGATGAAGGTAAACAAGATAATGGGGGGAAGAACAACATTAATATGGTGGCAAAGAAGTCTTTGAAATGGTGGTACTTCACTGGACATGTGACTAATAGATTGACTGACTTCTTTCCTTCTTTTTGGTTTTAGTTTTGTAGTGCATGGCCAGTACATTGAATTTCTGACTCTCTTTCCTCTTACGATTTTGCCAAATTCCTTCCAAATACCCTTAAATTGTCCAACAGAGTATGGTAGACAGCCTGTAAGAGAGCTCCAATGATCCACACATCCACAGTTCAGATGATGAGTGGCAAAAATAGAGGTGATGAGATTAGTCATTCTTTGAGGATCCTTCCTACATGAGGGGTTAGAATTTTTCCAATTCAGTAAATCTCAAGTAGAAAATGGAGTATGAGGCCAATAGTAGCCAGTAAGCTGGCTTTCCTGAGTTACTCTGTCTATAGGATATTGCCTCAAAGGAAACTGTCTTGCTCCAGATAGTGATGCTTTTTGGCCAAATCAGGTACCTGACAGGTCTTTGAAGGGGAGACCCATCCCTCATCATACAGGGGTGAAGCTTTTGGCTCTATGGGCCCTATTTCAGGAGTAGCTAGTAGGGAGGATGGTGGAAGGGTAGGTCCTCCTGCCACCAACCCTGATTCCCTTTTGTTCAGAGCATTGATGAGGTTTATCTCCTCATTCTCCTTTTCTTCCTGAACCTTACAATCAGGGAGAGGTCTTGAGGCCTCTTCCTTTCTCTGTACCATCATATTTTTCTCTGTTACTGATGAAGCCCTATTGTGCAACAACATAAATGCATTGATAAAATGGACTTAATCTGTCTAACCATTGGCAGTACTGGTTCAATTGAATTATGGTACAGAAACTTAGGGAGTCATGCAAGGGCCACCTTTCCTCACAATCCAAAACATACATAGGCCACACACTATTATAATAATGCATCAATACCTTCTTGGACATTGGATAATAGCAGTGTATGCTTCAGTCCACCAAAATTCTACCAGGTGGACTCCCTCTAGGAGCCAGTACAGCACTGCCCTTATTGGCTTGCACCTACAAGCTAAAAGCTATAACCAAAAAAATATAAGAAACCTGAGAACATATAAACAAAACTGGTATCCACAATTTCATTATTCCAAAGCGTACTCACAAGCAAAACTTCTGCCAACAGTCTTACAAACAGTAGTCCCCACACAATGGCTTCCCCAAAGCTATCCTCCCTAGACCTTGTTTCATGGCTCCCAGAACCCTTTCCTTTCCACCTACCAGTAGTGTTTAGGTGTCTGGCAGTTCTAGCAGGCATGCAGAGGAACTCTCAAAGACTGGGAAACCCCACAGTTTCAGTCTTGGGGTTGACCAGCCACAAGCAGCTAGGGGCCCACCAGAGTAGCCATTGCTGTTACTGAGCAGCAAATGGGGGTCCTCTTGCCCACCACCACCCTCTAGGCAAAATTCTGGAGGGAAAGATATCATGATAGAGGGAAGGAGTTTTTATTCAAAATTTACCCAATTTTGGAATTACAGCTTTCCACATGAATTTGTCAGTTAAGCCTATCAATTAAGACTAAACTATTTTTTTGTTGTTCAAGTACAATTGATTCTATTTTCCTGTCACCACTTTCACCTGCCCCACCCACCCCCACCTCCTACTCTCAATCCTACCCCCTTTGGCTTTGTCCAGGGTCCTTTATACATGTTCCTTGATGACCCCTCCTATTCTTTCCCCCATTATCTGCCTCCTCACTCCCCTGTGGTTACTGTAAGTTTGTTCTTTATTTCAATGTCTCTGGTTATATTTTGCTTGTTTGTTTGTTTGTTGATTAGGTTCCATTTATAGGAGAGATCATATGGTGTTTGTCTTTTTCTGCCTGGCTTATTCCACATAGCACAATGCTCTCCAGTACAACCCATGGTGTTGTGAAGGGTAGGAGGTCCTTCTTTCTTTCTGCTGCATAATATCCCATAGTGTAAATGTACCTTGTTTTTTTGATCCATTCATTTACCGATGGGCACTTAGGTTGCTTCCAGTACTTGGCTATTGTGAATTGTGTTGCTATGAACATTGGGGTGCATAGGTTCTTTTGAATTGGTATTTCAGGATTCTTAGGGTATAATCCCACCACTGGAATTGCCAGGTCAAGAGACAGTTCCATTTTTAGACTTAGACTTTTGAAGAAGTTCCATACTGTTTTCACATTGGCTGCACCAGTCTGCATTCCCACCAAAAATGTACTAGGGTTTACTTTTCTCCACAGTCTCCCCAGCACTTGTTGTTTGTTGATTTGGTTATAATGGCCATTCTGACTAATGTGAAGTGGTACCTCATTGTGGTTTTAATTTTCATCTCTCTGATGGCTAGTGATGCTGAACATCCTTTCATATGTCTCTGGGCCCTTTGTATGTCCTCCTCGGAGAAATGTCTGTTAAAGTCCTTTGCTCATTTTCTAATTTGGTTGTTTGTCTTCCTGGAGTGAAGTTGTGTGAGTTCTTTATGTATCTTGGAGATGAAAACCTCGTCCAAGGTACCATGGGAAATATATTTTCCCATACAGTTAGTTCCATTTTCATTTTACTGCTGTTTTCTTTAGCCATGAAGAAGCTTTTTATTTTGATGAACTCCCATTTGTTTATTCTTTCCTTTATGTCCTTTGCTCTAGCGAACATATCGGTGAAAATATTGCTCTGTGAAATATCTGAGATTTTCTTGCCTATGTACTCCTTTAGGACTTTCATGGTGTCACAACTTATATTTAAGCCTTTTACCCATCTTGAATTTATTTTTTTGTATGGTGTTAGTTGGTGGTCAAATTTCTTTTTTTTTGCATGTGGCTGTCCAGACCTCCCAAGACCATTTGTTTAAAAGACTATTTTTTTCCCTGGCTGGCATAACTCAGTGGATTGAGCACGGGCTGCGAACCAAAGTGTCACAGGTTCGATTCCCAGTCAGGATACATGCCTGGGTTGCAGGCCATGACCCCCAGCAACCACACATTGATGTTTCTCTCTCTCTCCCTCCCTCCCCTCTCTAAAAATAAATAAATAAAATCTTTAAAAAAGGCTATTTTTACTCCATTTTAAGCTTCTGCCCACTTTGTCAGATATTAATTGACCATAGAGAAAGGGTTTATTTCTGGGCTCTCTATTTTGTTCCATTGATCTATGTGTCTGTTCTTATGCCAGCACCATACTGTTTTGATTACAGTGGCCTTGTAATATAGTTTGATGCCAGGTATTGTGATCCCTCTTACTTTGTTCTTCTTTCTCAAAATTGCTGTGGCTATTTGAGATAATTTGTTTTTCTACATAATTTTTTGAATTATATTTGGGATATTTGTTCTATTTTTGTGAAATATGTCATTGGTACTTTAATAGGGATTGTGTTGAATCTCTAAATTGCTTTGGGTAGTATGGACATTTTCATGATGTTAATTCTTCCAATCTGTGAACATGGTGTATACTTCCAATTATTTGTTTCTTCCTTAATTTTTTCTTCAGTGTTGTGTAGTTTTCTGAGTAAAGGTCTTTCATCTCTTGGATTTGGTCTATTCCTAGGTGCTTTATTTTCCTTGTTGCTAAAGTAAAAGGGATTTTTCCCCTGATTTCTGTTCTGATATTTCTCTGCTGGTGTACAAAGATGCCTGATTTGTGAATATCGACCTTGTATGCTGCTGCTTTGCTGAATTCACTTATTAGGTCGAGTAGTTTTTTGGTGGAGTCTATAGGATTTACTATGTACACTATCATGTCATCTGCAAGCAAAGACAGTTTTGCTTCCTCCTTTCCAATTTGGATGCCTTTTATTTCTTTTTGTTGTTTGATTGCTGTGGATAGGACTTCCAATACTATGTTTAATAGGAGTGTTGATAGAGGACATTCTTGTCTTGTTCCTAATCTTAGTGGGGATGCTTTTAGTGTTTGTCTGTTGAGTATGATTTTGGCTGTAGGTTTTTCATATATGGCCTTTATTATGTTGAGGTATTTTCCCTCTACTCCCACTTTGCTTAGGGTTTTTTATCATAAATGGGTGCTGTAACTTATCACATACTTTTTCTGCATCTGTTGATATGAACGTGTGAGTTTTGTATTTTCTTTTGTTTATGTGATATATTGCATTTATTGATTTATGAATACTGAACCATCCTTGCACCCCTAGGATGAATCCCACTTGATCATGGTGTATGATCTTTTTCATTTATTGCTGGATGTGGTTTGCCAGTCATTTGTTGAGGATTTTAGTGTCTATATTAATCAGTGAAATTGGCCTGTAGTTTTCTTTCTTTCTTGTGCCTTTGTCTGCTTTGAGGTTTAGGATGATGGTGGCCTCTTAAAAAGAGTGTGTAGTGTCTTCCCTCTTCTTGGATTTTTTTGAATAGTCTGAGAAAGATAGGAGTTAGCTCTTTCTTAAATATTTTGTAAAATTCTCCTTGAAACAGCCTGGTTCATGGCTTTTGTGTGACAGGAGTTTTTTGATTACTGCTTCAATTTCACCAGCTGTTATTGGTCTGTTTAGGTTTTCCACTAGGTCGTATTTTTTCTTGATGAGTCAGCTTAAAGGCTTGTCAATTTTGTTTATATTTTCAAAGAACTAGCCCCTGGATTTATTTGGAGCTTTGAATTGTTCTTTTAGCCTCTATCTCTTTTAATTCTTCTCTGATCTTGGTTATTTTCTTCCTTCTACTTGCTCTGGGATTTCTTTGTTTTTGATCCTACAGTTCTTATAGATGTAGGGTTAGGTTGTTTATTTGAAACGTTTCTATATTTTTTAGGTAGGCCTGTATCACTGTGAATTTACCTCTCAGGACTGCCTTTGCTGTGTCTTATAAGTTTTGGACTTTTGTGTGTCTGTTTTCATTTGTTTCCAGAAACTTTTTGATTTTTCCCCCATCTCATTATTAACCCACTCATTGTTTAATAGCATGTTATTCAATCTCTGTGAAGTTGAGTGTTTTTGAGTTTTTTCCTTGAGGTTGATTTCTAGTTTGAGGTCCTTTTGGTCTGAGAAAATACTTGATATGATTTCAATTTTTTTGAATTTGTTGAGGCTTGTTTTGTATTCTATCCTGTGTTCTATCTTTGAAATGTTCCAGGTGCTTTTGAAAAAAATGTGTATTTTGCTTGTTTGGGATGAAGGTTTATCCCAAAGTTATAAGGTTATATGAAGGATATATATATATATATATATATAGGTTTATCCCAAGGTTATAAGGTTATATGAAGGATATATATATATATATATATATATATATATAGCAGTTAAGTCCATTTGATCTAGGGCATTGTTTAATGCCACAATATCCTTGTTGATATTTTGTTTGGAAGATCTATCCATTATTGACAGTGGGGTGTTAAAATCCCCTAATGTAAATGTGTTGTTATCTATGTCTTTCTTGAAGTCCTCCAAGATTTCATTACATAGTTGAGTGTTCCTATGTTGAGTGATATATGGTTATAATGTTTATGTCTTCTTGGTGGATTCTTCCCTTGAGTATTATGAAATGTTCCTCAGTGTCCCTTTCTATGACTTTTGTTTTGAAGGCTATTTTTCTGATATAAGTATTGCCACAACAGCTTTTTTTTCCCTCCTGCCCACTTGCTTGGAATGTTTTGTCTAACCATTTACTTTGAGTCAGTGTGGGTCCTTTTTTATGAGGTGGGTTACTTGTAGGCAGCAATGTGCAGGTCATATTTTCTTATCCATTCAGCTACCCTATGTCTTTTGATTGGAGTATTGAATCCATTTCCATTTAAGGTTATAATTGATAGGTATTTTATCTTTGCCATTTTACTTCCTTCATACCTGTGTTCCTCTCTCTCTTGCTCTTTTTCTTCCTCTTCTTAGAGTAGTCCCTTTAGCATATCTTGCAGTGCTTGTTTGGTAGTGGTATATTCTTTGAGCCTACTTTTTTTTTTTACAAGATTTTATTTATTTATTTTTAGATAGAGAGCAAGGGAAGAAGAAAGAGAGAGATAGAAAAATCAATGTGTAGTTGCTTCTTGCATGCCCCCTACCAGGGACCTGGCCTGCAACCCAGGCATGTGCCCCAACTGGGAACTAACTCTTTTGTTTGCAGGCCAGCACTCAATCCACTGAGCCACACCAGCCAGGGCTGAGTCTGCTTTTGCTTTGGAAACTCCTTATTTCATTTTCTATTTTAATAGAAAACCTTGCTGGGTAGGTTAGTGTTGGTTGCAGGCCTTTGCTTTTCATTATTTGGAATATTTTTGCCATTCCCTCTGGCTTGTAGTGTTTCTGTTGAGAAATCGGCTGCTAGTCTTATTGGATTTCCCTTGTATATTACTTCTTGTTTCTCCCTTGATACTCTTAAGATTCTCTTTGTCTTTAAAACTTGGCATTTTAGTTATGATGTGTCTTGGAGCAGGCCTCTTTGGATTCATCTCTGTTGGGACCCCCTGTGCTTCCTGCAATTTCATGGCTTTTCCTCTCTCCAGGTTCAGAAAGTTTTCTGTCATTATTTTTTCAAACAGTGTTTTTTATCACTTACTCTTTTTCTTCTCCTTGTATTCCTATGATTTGGATGATGGTGCATTTCACATTGTCTTGAAATTCCCTTAAGCCATCTCCACATATTTATAGTCTGTTTTTGTAGAGCTGCTCTACCTGTGTGTTTTTTCTACCTTATCTTCCAGCTCACTAATTCAGTCCACTGCTTCATCCAGACTGCTTGTAATTCCTTCTAGTGTATTTTTTTTAATTTCAATAATTGTATTCTTCATTTCTGCCTGGTTCTTGTTTATACTTTCTATTTCCTTTTTCACACTGTTATAGTTCCCAGTTTCCTGTACTTGTCTGTCAGTTCCTTGAGCATCTTCATAACCATTCTTTTGAATCCTACATCTTATAGTTTGCTTGCCTCCTTTTCATTTAACTTTTTTACTGGGGAGACTTCTATTAATTTTGGTTGTGGGTTCTTACTTTGCATCCCTATTTTAGGTGACTCTTTGTTTCTGCCTTTCTTGCTGTGTTGTTTGCTGGCTGTCTTTTTAGAGTGAACTTCTGTTGTAGGTGTTCTGTGGGACTCAGTGGTAAGATATTTTTGATGTCCTTGTCTGGATGCTCTAGGGTTGCTCTTCCTTTTGTTTGTGTGGCTTCTCTTGTACTTGGGCTTTACCTGTTAGTGGCTCCTTTGTTGATGGGTTCTCTCCTCCAGAGAATTTACTGGTATTCACAACTCCCACCTGTGTTGTATGTAATCAGTGGTAGGGCAAAGGTGAAATTGAGTAAGACAGTGGAGAGTATTCTATGGAATTTAAAGTACTAACATGTAGAGAACAGATAGGAGATGCTTTGGAGAAGTACAGCAATAATCATGATATTTCACCCAATTAGCTGCTTTTTATAAAAGGTGAAAAAGAGGTAAACTCTTGTTAAAAGGGAAAAAAATGTGAGCTGACTTTAGAAAGCAGAGAACTTATGCAAGTTTAGATGGAGAGATATAGTGAGAGTGTAACAGGGTGCAGCCAAGCGGTGGGGGGCAAATAGGGATTTGTAATGGGGTCTAGAACTCAGGGTGTCTAGGAAATATTAGAAAACATATATATATAATGTTGTCACCCCCACAAGTCTGAGCTGGGGGATGGGACACATGGGGCAGGGCCATTGAGAGCTGTTTTGTACAGCAACAGCTTTGCAGCTATCTTCTGGCATGGTCATTTAGCCTTTCTATAAGTTTTAACTGATTTCATGGATATGTTAAATAGCTGTGGCCATGCTTTGAGCCAGGGTGATGGAAGTGACTTCCACCCAAGATGTAATTGGGAGGCAACTCCCCCTGGTTACAGAGCCTGCATGAGAGCTTGGAGATGACTGGCTCCAAGCCACGGGGCCACTCCTGCCTGGACTTACTATGGCAGCCAAATAAAGGTGGAAGAATGCAGGAATGCTGGCAGGTGTAACTGATTGTGGGAGGAGCTGGAAATGGGCTGCAGAGGAAGATTGGCTGGGATTCAAACCCAGGCATGGCAGCTGTGCCTAGTTGGGACCACATGGCTTTGGTGTGCTCCTTTTTGCCACGTGGCTTAGGAAGCAAGGGAGACTTTACCTGGAAGAAAAGGGGTAAAAGGACCCTTGCTGGTGGGCCATGAGAAGGTGAAACATGGTTTTGGATTAACTGGAGACCATGGCAGTGACACACTGATGGTGCCGGGGAACTGAGGGGCTGCCTGAACCACAGACTTCTACTTCTTTTCCTGAGATATGGTACCCCAGACTGGGCTGAGGGAAAGGGAAGGATTCTGTGTGTCTGTGGGTATTCTAAAGGACTTTAGTATTTGTAAAGAAGACATTAAGTTATTACTCTAAGTCTGTATAACTTTTAAATAAATAATTCCTTTCCTTTTCAAAAATCTCTGGCATTAAGAGACATCTTTCCCCTGGCAGTGGACAAGGCAAACCTAGTATGGGTGTGGAAAGACCCCCATAGCAAAAGGGGGTTCCTTTCGGCAATAGTATATCATTCAACCCTCCGGGTCTGTTCTGTAACAAGAGTATGGTATAGAAACTTGGTATAGTATGTGAAAGAATAAAGTAAACCACAACAGTAATAAAGCTTAGGAAGATGGTGAAATAGATTAAGACCAGGGAAGGGTGCTGTGTGGGATTTGGGATAATAATACTATGATAAGGAATATATAATCTAAATAAAGAGAATAACAAGTAAAAGACCAACAGTGTTATTGGAATATGAATGGAGTGAAAGAAGAAAAATTAAAATGCAATATGAAAAGGAGAATAAAGAAAATCAATCAAATAATTGAGTCAAACAAACAAAACTAAATGGAAATAAGATAAAAAAGAAAAGAGAAATAAAAAGATACAAAATAAAAAAATTAAATAACAAAAAATAAATAAAATACAAGTTCTGAAGGCTAGCAAAGTTAAATTTGTCTCAGCTTTTGGCGTTTGCCTTCTGGCATTCTTACTTCTTTCTGAATCTGTCTTTGATCTTCTCACAGCTCCAGATCTTATTGTCTTATACTTAAAAAAAAAATGAAGATTCCTGCTGACTTTAAATCTGCCAAGCAGGTTTTGCTCCTGTTCCTGGATGTTGTAGGCAGAGGGGGCTCAGTCTATTTTCCTCCCCCACCCCCTACCCCACACCTATAATCTACCTCTGTTGTGAAGCCCTTTGATTATTATGAGAGGTGCACTGAGTGGGAGCAAATTGTCCCCCTTCTCCCTCTTTGTTGGCCTGGGCACTCAGGGCAGTTCCCCTATTGAATTAAGTCTCTCTGGATGCTGCTACCTCTCTGAGCCTCTGCTGCTCCCTTTTGATCAATACATGAGGTGCCCTGAGTGGGAGCAAATCATGCCCCTCCTTCTCTCTCTTCACTGGCCCAGTCACTGTGCATGAGAGGTCCTTGCACAGTGGCTGAGAACCTTTATTTTTTTAAGCAAATTCCTCATGTTTGCCACCAGCCATTGTTAAGTGTCCCACTTTCCGCACAGACACTCTCTGACCAGTCCAGACACTATCTGGGTCATGGCTAGTCACAGCCCATCTCCAGGTGTTGACTGTCTCCCTAATTTCTCTGGTACTGTCCTAGCTGCGGATTGCGGTCCCAACCTGGGTATACTGCCAGCTGTGTGTCTCTTACTGTGTCTGTATCTCCCCAGAGACTTTAAATGTCCAGGTCTCTCCTGGCATGGGTCTGTGAGTTTGAGGCTTTGGGAGCAGAGGGAGCTGTTAATTTACAATCACTGACCCTGCTCTCCTCCAAAGCCCCTTGAACAGCTAAAATCTCTTATGCGGGGCCCAGGCACCTTCCCATTGTCCCACAGAATCTCCTTACTATCCATTTTTATATGTGCTCTGCAACCTTTGGCTTCCAAACTTCATAGTAGTTGGGATTCTGTTGGCTGTTCACTCTGTTCTTTGGAAGATCAGGTAGGTGACCCAGTTGGTTGCACAAGCAAGTGGGTTCAGCTCCCACCTATCTTACCACCATCTTCCACTCTCCTCCAAAGTTATTATTTTTGTTCTTAAAACATATTTTTACTTTGTATATAGGTTCAGATTTACAAGTTTTTGTTAATATATTACAACATAATAAAACTCTCATCTTGCTTGTCTTGTTTCCAATGAGAAATATGCTGTCATTCTTGTCTCTATTTCTCTCTTCCAACATGTCTTTTGTTTCCTTGCTAATTTCTTTACAATTGATTTGGAACAATATACTTTTAATGTGATTTGTATTTATTTCTTCACGTTTCCAGAGCTTGGTGTTCATTGAGCCTCTGAATCTGTGAGTTATATGTTTCTTTAAAATTTATAATCCTTTACATGTGTATTGCACTCCTGGGAGCTATCCCACAGATCATTGATGTTCTTTTAATTTTGGTTGATTTGTTCTTTCTATCTTTAAGTTTGATTCCTTCAAGTTTTCTAATATTTTTATCTGCAAATTCTAATCTGCTGTTAATTATATTCAGTGTATTTGTAAAACATAACTGCCATTGGAGCTATCTCTTCTAGAAATTTTATTTTGGTCTTTTTAAAGTTTACGATATCTTAACTTAAAATTTGAATATTATAATACAATTATAGTATCTGAATGTATGGATGCAGCGGTGGTCATGAAACTTGTATTAATAAATGGGCCTGCAACACTGTATTGTGATTTCCACCCTTCACACTGACACTTCGTCTGCAAGTTTTCATGAAGGTGATCTTATGCTTTCTCTCTGCTTTTGATCTTGTATCCCACATTTGTGTTTTTGATGTCATGTCTTAATTTAATTTAATTTAATTTAATTTAATTTTGCCCAGCCACAGGTCATGAAGATTTTCTTTCACATTTTCTTCTAAAATTTTTATAGTTTTACTTATTGACATTATCATCATAATACTATTATTTATTGAAAGCTCGCTCTTTGTCAAGATTTCGCACTACAGATGTCATTTAGGGGACATGGTACCTTATCTAATATGAGGCACCCAAACATGAGAAACTGGCCTAAAGCCCCAGGAGTGGTGGCAGGCCAGAACTTAAATTTAGGAGTTGATTCCACAAACTGTATACTTAGACATAACATAATATTGCATTATTATAAAAAACTGATTTTTGAACTCACTTGAAAAATTCTTTCTGAGATGTAACTTTCTCCAATAACATCAGTTGTACTGTTAACTACTAACCTGATTTTAAAATTAAGGTTATTTAATGAGTTTTTCCGTTATATTAGTCAACACATTTTCATGTATGTAGCATAATATGTAAAAGATCGATATATTTTTTAAATTTTATTTTAATCATTGTTCAAATACAGTTTTCTCTCTTTTACTCCCAATCCAGTCGCCCCTCCCACCCTCCCAAATTCCTTCCCATTACCAACCTCCCCTTAGTTTATGACCATATGTCCTTTAAGTTTGTTCCTTTGAACCCTTCCCATTGTCCCCTTAAATTCCCTCTTCTCTCCCCTCTGGTCACCGTGAGCCTGTCCTCTATTTCAGTGTCTTTGGTTGTATTTTGCTTGCTTCTTTGTTTTGTTGTTTAGGTTCCTGTTAAAGGTGAGATCATATGGTATTTGTCTTTCACTGCCTGGCTTGTTTCACTCAGCATAATGCTTTCCAGTTCCATCCATGCTGTTGCAAAGGGTAGGAGCTCCTTCTTTCTTTCTGCTGCATAGAATTCCATTGTGTAAATGTACCATAGTTTTTTGATCTATTCATTTACTGATGGGCATCTAGGTTGCTTCCAGCACCCAGCTATTGTAAATTGTGCTTCTATGAACATTGGGGTGCATAGGTTCTTTTGAATTGGTGTTTTAGTATTCTTAGGATATAGTCCCAGCAGTGGAATTTCTGGGTTGAAAGGCAGGTCCACTTTTAGTTTTCTGAGGAAGTTCCATGCTGCTTTCCATAGTGGTTGTACCAGTCTGCAGTCCCACCAGCAGTGCACTAGGGTCCCCTTTTCTCCATAACCTCTCCAACACTTCTTGATTGTTGCTTTGTTTATGATGGCCATTCTGACTGGTGCGAAGTGGTATCTCATTGTGGTTTTAATATGCATCTCTCTGATAGCTAGCGATATTGAACATCGTTTCATGTGCCTTTGGATTTTCTGTATGTCCTCCTTGGAGAAGTGTCTGTTCAAGTCCTTTGCCCACTTTTTAATTGGATTCCTTGACTTCTTAGAGTGCAGTCTTGTAAGTTCTTTATATATTTTGGAGATTAAACCCTTGTCTGAGGTATCATTGGCAAATATGTTTCCCCATACAGTTGGTTCTCTTTTAATTTTGATACTGTTTTCTTTAGCTGTGCAGAAGCTTTTAACTTTGATGAGGTCCCACTTGTTTATTCTTTCCTTTATGTCCCGTGCTCTAGGGTACACGTCAGTAAAAAAGTTTCTTCGTAAAATATCTGAGATTTTCCTTCCTACATCCTCCTCTAGGACTTTAATGGTGTCTCGTTTTATATTTAAGTCTTTTATCCACCTTGAATTTATTTTTGTATATGGTGTAAGTTGGTGTTCAAGTTTCATTTTTTTTGTACGTGGCTGTCCAGTTCTCCCAACACCATTTGTTGAAGAGGCTATTTTTATTCCATTTTATGTTGCTGCCTCCTTTGTCAAATATTAATTGACCATAGAGACTTGGGGTTATTTCTGGGCTCTCTGTTCTGTTCCATTGGTCTATGTGCCTGTTTTTATGCCAGTACCAGGCTGTTTTGATTACAGTGGCCTTGTAGTATAGTTTAGTGTCGGGTATTGTGATTCCTCCTACTTTACTCTTCTTTCTCAAAATTGCAGCAGCTATTCGGGGTCGTTTATAATTCCATGTAAATTTTTGAAGTGTTTGTTCTATGTCTGTGAAATATGCCATTGGTACTTTAATAGGAATTGCATTGAATGTGTAAATTGCTTTGGGTAGTATGGACATTTTGATGATATTAATTCTTCCAATCCATGAACACGGTATATGTTTCCATTTGTTTGTGTCTTCCTTGATTTCTTTCTTCAGTGTTGTGTAGTTTTCTGAATACAGGTCTTTTACCTCTTTGGTTAGGTTTATTCCTAGATATTTTATTTTTCTTTTTGCTATTTCAAACGGGATTTTTTCCTTGATCTCTGTTTCTGCTGTTTCATTGTTGGTGTACAGAAATGCCTTTGATTTCTGGATATTGACTTTGTATCCCGCTGTTTTGCCAAATTCATTTATTAGGTCAAGCAGTTTTTTGGTAGAGTCTATAGGATATTCTATGTATACTATCATGTCATCTGCAAACAGTGACAGTTTTGTTTCCTCCTTTCCATTTTGAATGCCTTTTATTTCTTTTTCTTGTCTGATTGCTGTGGCTAAAACTTCCAGTAGTATATTGAATAGAAGTGGTGAAAGTGAACAGCCTTGTCTTGTTCCTGATCTTAATGGAAAAGATTTTAATTTTTGCCCATTGAGAATGATGTTGGGTGAAGGTCTCTCATATATGGCCTTTATTATGTTGAGGAATGCTCCCTCTATTCCCACTTTGCTGAGTGTTTTTATCATGAATGGGTGCTGTATCTTGTCAAATGCTTTTTCTGCATCTATTGATATGATCATGTGGTTTTTGTCTTTGCTTTTGTTTATGTGATGTATTACATTTACTGACTTGCGAATATTGAACCATTATTGCATCCCTGGAATGAATCCCACTTGGTCATGGTGTATGATCTTTTTAATGTATTGTGGGATGCGGTTTGCCAGTATTTTGTTGAGGATTTTAGCGTCAATGTTCATCAGTGATATTGGCCTGAAGTTTTCTTTCTTTGTTGTGTCTTTATTTGGTTTTGGAATTAGGATGATGTTGGCCTCATGAAAAGAGTTTGGGAGACTCCCATCTTTTTGGATTTTTTGGAATAGTCTGTGAAGGATAGGGGTTAGCTCTTCCTTAAATGCTTTGTAGAGTTCTCCTGTGAAACCATCTGGTCCCGGGCTTTTGTGTGTTGGGAGTTTTTTGATTACTGCTTCAATTTCTTTTGTTGCTATTGGTCTGTTCAGGCTTTCTGCTTCTTTTTCATTGAGTTTTGGAAGATTATCTTTTTCTAGAAAGTTGTCCATTTCACCTAGGTTTTCAAATTTCTTGGCTCTTTGTAGTAATTTCTTATAATCCTTTGTATTTCTGTGGTATCTGTTGTAATCTCTCCTCTTTCATTTCTGATTGTGTTTATTTGGGTCTTCTCTCTTTTTTTTCTTGATCAGTCTGTTTAAAGGCTTGTCGGTTTTGTTTATCTTTTCAAAGAACCAGCTCTTGGATTCATTGATCCTTAGAATTGTGCTTTTAGTCTCTATGTCATTTAATTCTGCTCTGATCTTGGTTATTTCCTTCCTTCTGCTTGCTCTGGGCTGCCTTTGTTGTTGTTCCTCGAGTTCTTGTAGATGTAGGGTTAGGTTGTTTGTTTGGAATGTTTCTAACCTTTCTAGATGGGCCTGTATCGCTATGAACTTCCCTCTCAGGATTGCCTTGGCTGTGTCCCATAAGTTTTGGGTTGTTGCGAGTTCGTTTTCATTTGTTTCCAGAAACCTTTTGATTTCTTCCCTAATATCATTCTTGACCCATTCATTGTTTAATAGCATGCTATTTAATCTCCATGATTTTGAGTGTTTTTGGTTTTTTTCCTTCGGGTTGGTTTCTAGCTTCAGTCCCTTGTGGTCTGAGAAAATGCTTGGTATGATTTCAATTTTCTTGAAATTCTTGAAGCTTGCTTTGTGTCCTATCATGTGGTCTATCTTTGAGCATGTTCTGTGTACATTTGAAAAGAATGTATATTTAGCTTCTTTTGGATGGAGGGCTCTGTATATATCAGTAAAGTCCATTTCCTCAAGGGTATTGTTCAATGCCACAATATCTTTGTTGAAATTTTGTTTAGAAGATCTGTCCATTTTTGATAGTGAGGTGTTAAAATCTCCCACTATAATTGTGTTGCTGTCCATATCTTTCTTGAAGTCCTCTAAGATTTTCTTTATGTATTTCGGTGCTCCTATGTTGGGTGCATATATACTTATAATATTTATGTCTTCTTGATGGATTCTTCCCTTGAGTATTATGAAGTGACCTTTGGGTCTGTCTTACGGACCTTTTTTGGAAGTCTATTTTTTTCTGATATGTGTATTGCTACCCCGGCTTTTTTTTCCTGTCCATTTGCTTGGAAGATTTGTTTCCAGCCCTTCACTTTCAGCCTGTGTAGGTCTTTTATCCTGAGGTGGGTATCCTGTAGACAGCAGATATGTGGGTCATTTTTTCTTATCCAATCAGCTATTCTATGTCTTTTGATTGGAGCATTTAATCCATTTACGTTTAAGGTTATTATTAATAGGTACTTATTCATTGTCTTTTATGTATGTGTGTTTCTCTCTCTCTCCCTCTCTCTCTCTCTCTCTCTCTCTCTCTCTCTCTCTCTTCTCTCCTCCTTAAAGCAGTCCTTTTAGAATCTCTTGCAGAGCTGGTTTGGTCAAGGTGTATTCTTTTAGACCTCTTTTGTCTGGGAAGCTTCTTATTTGGCCTTCTATCTTGATTGAGAGCCTTGCTGGATATAGCAGCCTTGGTTGCAGACCTCTGTTTCTCATTACCTGGAGTATTTCTTGCCATTCTCTTCTGGCTTGAAGTGTTTCCATTGAGAAGTCAGCTGTTAGCCTTATTGGGGCTCCCTTGTATGTTACTTCCTTTTTCTCCCTTGCTGCCTTTAAGATTCTCTCTTTGTCTTGAAATTTTGTCATTTTAATTATGATGTGCCTTGGGGTGGGTCTCTTTGGGTTCCTCTTGATTGGGACTCTCTGTGTTTCCTGGATTTTTGTGACTTTTTCTCTCATCAAATTAGGGAAGTTCTCCTTCATTACTTGTTCAAGTAGGTTTTTGATCCCTTGCTCTTCTTCTTCTCTTTCTGGTATCCCTATTATATGGATATCATTACGTTTCATATTGTCTTGCATTTCTCTTAATCCCTCTTCATTCTTTCTGAGCCTCTTTTCCTTTTCTTGATCTTTCTGGATGATGTTTTCTACTTTGTCCTCCAGCTCGCTAATCCGATCTTCTGTTTCATTGATCCTGCTTTTCATTCCTTCTACTGTGTTCTTCAGTTCAGAAATTGTATTCTTCATTTCCTCTTGACCTTTGTTGAGAGTTTCTATTTCCTTTTTCATGTTTATATAGTTTGCAGTGAGATTGATGTTGTTTCCCTCTAATTTCTGAAAGCTCATTGTGAGTTCATTGAACTTCCTGGTAATCATTGTTTTGAACTCACTATCTGATAGTTGAGTTTCCTCTATTTCATTTAGCATTTTTGCTGAGGCTTCCTCGTTTCCCTTCAATTGGGGGTTGTTTCTTTTTTTTTCTCATTGTTCATGGGTTTCTTCTTTTTTCTTCTTGTTTGTTAATTTGATCTGTTCTGATTCCCTGTAATTATGGTGTGAACTTCTGTGGTAGGATACTTGTGATATTCAGTGGTGCAATGTCCTTCATGTATCCTGGTGTTCACAGCTTCCCCCTGCTCTTTTTTGTGATCAGTTGAAGGAGTAAGGCAAAATGGTTTAAAACAGCAAGGCAGTATACTATGATATTTACTTTAGCAGCCAGTAGAGAAGAAATGGGTTATCCTTTGGCTCCTTATAGTGTTAACCGTGATCCTCCACCCCACTATCCACATTTCAGAAAGGATGGAAAGAAGGTAAGACTCTTATTGGGGACGAGAGGATTGTTAGTTGGATCTAGAAAGCTGTGAGGCTGTGGGAGGTCAGATTCTAAGGTAGGGTTGGACTAAAGATTAGTATTTAGGAGTAGTGAGTAAAAGAATAGAGACAACCCCCACAATAGTATAGTTCAGAAAATTGCAAAGTGGGCTGAGATCAGGTAGGGGTATTGAGAAGCATTTACAATTGTATAGACTAGGTCTTACTAGCAATAATAATAAAGTGACAGTCTTGTGGCAGAATCGATGAGGTCTAGATAACAAGAATAAAGAGTATGGAACCTTGAGAGGTGTATTAATGGAACACAGATGAAGGATAGTAACTTATCAACACCTTGTGACTGAGATACCAGGGGGAACCTATCAAATGATAGTATAACCAGCCAAGCAAAGAAGATTATACAGAAAGAAAAAGAGTACCAAAATATTATTAAAATAAAAAATGCCAGAAGAGTGAGAAAAAGATAATACAAATTTACAGTAACTTGCAAGATTAAAAAAAAAGGAAAGAAAAGCAGACGATGTAGTGCAGGGGAGATAAATTTGGAGTGGAAAGAATAATATTAGGTTGAATGGAAGAGAAACATAAGGGATTGCGAGATAAAAATAATAAGAATTGAAAAATAAAATGTCACATAAAACACAAGATAAAATCAATCAACCAACAACAGCCAGAGAAACCAAACCAAACAAAACCAAACAAAACAAAACAAAACAAAAGCCAACCGAAAAAACAAAAAAATCTCTTGTTGGTTTCTAGCTGGCCAGACCAGTTTTTCTGATCATGCTGGCTTCAGCTGGCTGAGGGACCTTTGAAAAGCTTCTCTCTCTCCCAGCCAGATCTCAGCAAGTCTGTCAGGTACCCTGGGCGCTCCAGAACACACTGGCGGGCGAGAGTCAGTCTTCTGGATGGTGTGCGAGCCCAGCCGTTTCCAGCTCCATTTTCCCCTGCCGAACCGCACTCCACCCGGTGTTGGCGCCTTTCCTGGCTCCCCCCGTTGGGCTGGCTGGAAATTTCTGAGCCACTACTGTAGGAACTCACCAAGCGCCACCTCCCTCCCGGGATCGCAGCGCGCGATTCCGGCCTCCCTATGGGGTGCGAGCCCAGCGCAGCCGGCTCGTACTCTCCACCGATCTGCACTTCCACCGGGCTAGGGGTGCAGGTGTTCTTCCAGGCTGCCCCTGGTCCTGTTGGCTAGAGGCCCTCACTTCTCCCCAGCCTCTCGGCGGGTGTTCATATTCCCTGGGCGATTTTTTCTGAGTCCAACTGGCCAATCTGTTCCTTCTAGCAACACGCTCTCCCCTGGAATTGCTCACCCCCCGTATTCGGGGGAGGGAGCAGCGACTTCCCTTTCCCGGGAGCCCTGGGGCAGACCCCAGAGCACCAGGCGGGCCTGGGGTCTGCACACCCCTAGACCCCACGCTGATCCCTGGGCCCCTTTTGTCCTGTAGCAGACTCCTTACCCTCTGGTTTTCCAGTGAGTGCAATAATTTTTGATGTCCTGCTTTCAAAAGTGATTCGATAACCTAGCCCACTTGCTCTGTTTCTCCACTGATCCGCGAGTTTCCCCCACTTCACAGAAGCTGAGAAAAACGCTGCCTAGAGTAAAGCCTCCATCTTCCGTCTCCAAGATCAATATTTTTGAAACCTTTAAAATAATGAACTTCCAGAAGGTATATTAACAATATAATATTCATATACCAAGATATAGTTAAATAACATGTTGGAATAATTATTTCTGGCTGTTAAAAGCAACTAAACATATTATACTCTACTTAAACCAGTATAGATATTGAATGATGATAATCAGGTTTGGAAACCAAAAAATTCATTTGAGCATGTATGAACATATTTTTGCATGTGTATGTGTGTTTTTGAACTGGTTTCAATATTGCACTGGCTCTCTCATTTAATGAGTTAAATAAAAATTTTCCCATGTCCAAAAAATAAATAAATAAAATGTTTATAGTTTTACATTTAAATCTATGATACACTTTGTGTTAATCTTTGTAAAAGACATAAGGTTTAGTTGGAGAATTTTTTTTGCATGTATTTCTTTAATTAGTGAAAATACTATTGTCTCTCTGTTGAATAGCCTTTAGGCCTTAGTTAAAATTAATTAGACTGCACTCAACAAACCAGGAGTTGAACTTTACAGCTCATGTCATGCTCAAGTGTGAATGATGGAAGCATTCTCCCCAAGACCAGGAACAAGGCAGGGATGTCTGCTCTCTCCACTCCTGTTCAACACTGTACTGGAGGTTCCAGCCAGGGCAACTAGGCAAGAAATAAAAGACATACAGGAAGAAATAAAATTATCTCTATTTGCAGATGACATGATCTTGTATAGAGAAACTTGTAAGGAATCCACAAAAATAATTAGGGCTAAAATGAGTTCAGTAAGGTCGCAGGATACAAGATCAATATTCAAAAATCTATTGCATTTCTATACCCTAGCAATCCAACAGTGAAGTTAAAAAATTCAATTTATAACAGCATCAAAAAGAATAAACTTAAAAATACTTAGGCATAAACTTAACAAAAGTAGGGCAAAACTTGTGATCTGAAAACTACAAAACATTGTAAAAAAATCAACAAACACCTAAACACATGGAAAGGCATCTTATTTCATCACCAAATTGTTCTATCGATTCAGTGCAATTCCTCTCAAAATCCCAGACAGCTTTTTTGGAACTGATAAATTGATTTTCTACAAAAATTCAGGTAGAAATGCAAAAAATCCAAAATAGATAAAACAATCTTAAAACACAAGAACACAGTTGCAGGGTGCACACATCCCAATTTGAAAACTTACTATAAGGCTACAATGCTTAAGACAGCATGTGGGCAGGAGAGTAGATATGCACACACCAGCAGAACAGACCTGGTAATCTAGAAACAAACCCTCACATTATAGTCAATTGATTTTTTTAAATTAAATTTATTGGGATGACATTGGTTAATAGGATCATATAGGTTTCAAGTGTACTTTACTATGATACATGATCTGTATATCACACCATGTACCCAACCACCCAAAGTCAAATATATCACTATATACTTGACCCCCTTACCCTCTACTATACCCATCCCCTCCCTCTAGTAACCACCAACTGTTGTCTGTGTCTATGAATTTCAGTTTTACATCCCACCTATGAGTGAAATCATCTGGTTCTTAACTTTTCCAGACTGAATTATTTCACATAGTACAGTATTTTCAAGGATCATCCATGTTGTCACAAATGGCAGTATTTCATTTTTTCTTATGGCTAAGTGTTATTCCACTGTGTATATGTACCAGAGGATTCATTATCCTCTATTGAAGAGGACTTTGTCTCTGTATCTTGGCCACCATCAACTGATTTTTGACAAGAGTGCCAGAACAATTCAATAGGGAAAGAATAGTCTTTCTAAAAAATGATGCTGGGACAAGTAGATATGCTAAAATGGAATTGGCCCTGGTCCTAGGTCTTCTGTGACCAATGACCATAAACTGGTGACTTATAATAACAGAGATGTGTTCTCTGTTCAGAAGACCTGAGTTCAGAAGGCTGAGCTGAAGGTGTGGGCAGGGTTGGCTCCTTGGGGGACTCTGAAGGAGAACATGCTCCAGGCCTCCTCCAGCTGTTAGGGTGGCCACCAGGCCTCTGTGTTCTTGGATTGCATCCTTGGTTCTGACCTCTGCCTCTGTCCTCACAGATCCTCCTTCCCTCTCCTGTGTCTGTGTCTTCAAATCTCTCCCTCCTTATGAGGACATTAGTCATTGTACTGAGATATTATCAATTTAGCTTGATGAAATCTGCAAAGGCTCTACAGTTGACCCTTGAACGTGGCTCCATTTAAACGTGGATTTTTAACAATTCTTCGTTTAAGTGGACCCGTGCAGTTAAAACCTGCACTGTTCAAGGGTCAACTGTATTTCCAAGTAAGGTCTCATTCACAGGTACTGGGGGTGGGGCTTCAGCATGTCTTTTGGGATGGCCATAATTTAACCCACAACAGATCCCTTCCTTACAAGACACATCAAATTTAACTCAAAATGGATCATAGACCTAAACGTATAACCTAACTGGTGTTTCTGGTTCTGTTCCCAATGACCACAGTGAGGTTCCGTGGGCCACCTGCAGAGACCCCGTGGTCAGCCTGGCCCCGACGTCAGGGTCAGCTCCGGGGACAGGAACTGGGTCCCTCAGGCCTATTATGCGGGCAAGGGTGTGTGGTGGTGTCACCTGGTGGGCGTCCTGGGTGGGGTTTGCTGAGGAAACTCAGGACTAGGGACTGAAGCGCCAGGGCAGGTTCCCCGGCTGTGGGTGAGGAAGGGCGCTGAGACTTCCGGGCCTGCGCTTGGACCCTGGGGTTCTCTGGCTCCCCTGTGCCAGCCACGCCGCGGCTGCAGTGCAGTGTAGTGCAGTTGCCTTGGCCACCGGCGCCTGACTGGATCCCTGCGGTCTGCTCTGCTTGTGGGGTCTAGGGCGGGGCCTCCCGCCCGGGTGCAGCAGTGAGGAGCAGCCAAGGGGCGTGGCCTCGGCCAGGCAGAGGCTCAGCCGGCCTGCAGGGTGCGGCATCCTGTAAGCCCTAGCCTGCGGGCACTTGCGTCTGTGGAGTTGGGTGGGGCTGGGCCTGGGCGCTACCACAGCGGGGTGCTGGGGTGGTGGGGTGCGGGCGGCGCGTTAGGGGTGAGGCCTGGACCTCGGAGCTCAGGCGCAGCCCGCTGGGAGCATCCCAGCCCCCTCTCCGCCCTCCTCAGGTAGGGCTGGTGGCGGGACGCGGAGGGTGGGGGGGTTGGAGGGGGCGGGGGGAGAGTAGAGGGCGATGGTCCTTGCTTTCCCTTTTCGCAGGCACCGTGGGTGGTTTTGGGTTGCGGGCTAGAGCGCGGGGCTGATGGGTGGTGAGGGGCCCAAGGCTGCAGAGTCTGTGAGCTCCATGCGGAGGGTGTGCAAGGGACATGGTGGCACCTGGCCGGCTGGAGAGGGTTGGTCAGGTCCTTCTCGACTTTGGGGGCAAGACACGGGCTTGCTCTGTGAGCTAGCGTAATGGGGCTCTGCGCCAAGTTTGAGAGGTGGGAGCGGTGGCAATGGTGGGATGGGTTCAGGGAAAGGGTTAGCTGGGCAGCGAATCTCTCGCTATTTTGCCCGGCCTAGCTGGGGGAAGTAAATTCCAAGGACGCTGCTGCAGCCAGAGGAGGCCCAGGCATGTGCTTGTGGGGTTCCCAGGGACAAGCGTGCCCACTCAGTGGGGGTGAGAACAGGGTGGGTGTGGGGGTAGGGAGCAGAAACTCATTAACTGTGGAGGCAGGGGCACCCTTGACTCCAGGTGTCTGAGCTCAGAGTTGTCGGAGTCCTGTGTGTGCCTGGCGCTACCCCTGGGTAGGTGGGGGCCTCCTTGGTTGTCATCAGGAGCAGGCCAAGCACTTACTCCAGACTCACAGGTGTCAATAAATTTCATGTCCCTGTCTAGATAGGCCAATAAACAGAACCCTGGGGCCAAACTGTGGCAAGGAAAGAAGAGGTAAGGGGCCTGGCTGGAAGTGAGCCTGCAAGGGACTTCAGGAAAGGGGGAAGCTGTGCGGTCCTCCATTGTCCCCAGCTGTGACCCTGCCTAGGTGTGGGACCCTCAGCCTGGTGTGTCTCTCCCATCAGCCCAGGCAGCCATGACAACTGGTGCCAGCATTGTGAGAGAGGCTTGGGGCTGTGGACCCAAAGCGAGCAGGTGGGCATAGCCGACACTGGCTTCCAGAGCCCTACATGGAGGTGCAGGGGCCACCCCTTCCCAAGGCGCAGTCAGTGTGGGTGTGCTGGCCAGGTGCAGGGGCATGCATGGCAGGGATGTGACCAAGGCGCCAGCCTCACAAGGCTGTGGGAGAAGAGCAGAGGGTGGTCCACGTGCCTGTGGAAGGTGGACCCTCGGAGAGACCCAGCCATCTGGGGCAGGGGGATGAGCTGCAAGACAGGGGTAGGAAGGCATGGAGAAGCTTGTGGAAAGGAATCCTCAGGACCTGGACAACTCAGTCCTGGATCAGAAAGCCTGGGTCTCAGGCAAGCCTCCCTCACTCCTCCAAGGTGCAGAGCCAAGGGCACGGGCTCATGTCCCTGCTCAGCCCGGCTCAGTTGGGGAGAGAGGAGACCCGAATCCCCGTAGGAACAGCCTCGGGCATGGGGTACAAGCCTCCAGAGCGAGCGGGATCGCAAAGTAGGTGCAGCAGAGATGAACCACTGGGGCCCAGTGACACCTGCTCCTGTGGCAGGAGGAAGCCCCTTCTGTTCCTTTCCTGGCTGCCGCGGGAAAGAAGTCTTCGGTCTCAGGTGGGGCTGCAGCGCCGCCTAGAGGCCCCGCTGCAGCTCTCGGTCCTGTGCGAGCATTAGCACCTGCATGCCACAGAGTTCCCTGGCTCGTACGTAGCAGGTATTTGGATGGCTGCCTCCACTGCTCCCTGACTCTGTCTTCTCTGGTATTCCCAGGTTCTGGGCTCTCTGGCCAGGAGCGGTAGCTCCCTTGGGGCAGCTGGACACGCCCCACTGTGCTATGTCCACAGGCTGATTGCTGCTGCTGCCAGGCCTCGTCCTGCCTTGCGTGGGGCGCATGCGCCCCCAAGACCAGGGCCCTGGCAGGCCACCCTGGTGTTGCCGCCCCCGGACCAGTGCCATGTGTGCCTGTCTACATTGGGGTTTGTGGGCAGCATGGCAATCACGGATGGTGGAGCAGATCCAGTGCCTGCGCAAGATTGGTGTATGCATCATGCTGTGCTACGTTGCCCTTTGAGTGGGCTTTGAGGTGCAAACGGCCAAGCGTGGCTACGCCGTGATCCTCTGGTTCCTGTACATCTTCGTGCTGGAATTCAAGCTTTACTTCATCTTTCAGAATTACAAAGCTGTGTGGCTGAGCCTTGCGACCTGGTGGTGCTCAAGGTGGTAATGCTTGCTGTAGATGTGTGTGCCTGGCCTTTTCCTGCTGCTGGTGGCACTCGACCCCATGGAATAAGTGCTCAACTTCTACAAATGTGAGGACCTGTGTGGCTGCCTCTTCTGGGTGATGCAGGGTGTGCTGGACACACAGGCCAAACTGTGGGAGCTGCCACACACAGGGCTGCTGCTATAGGGTGAGGGCTTTACCTTCTTCTCTGGCTACATGCTGTGGCTGGTGCTGCCATGGGTGTCTGGTGCTCAGCAAAGTCAGGATTCGGAGTGAGCACATTGTGCAACAGGAAATGATGCTGTACTGGGTGCTCAGCCTCACCACTACCAACAGTCGATATGGTGGCCATGCTGGCGCATGGCCAACCTGGTGCTCTTCCCACACAGCTGCATCTCCAGCCATCTTTGTCGTCAAGAACATGGTGGCACTCGCCACCAAGGCCTGCACCTTCCTCTAGTACCTCGGCCTGGTGCACAACTTCCCGCCGCCCCTGCTAGCTCTGGAGCTGCAGCCACCACCCTTGCAGCATAACTCTATCCTGCACCCCCTCAGCTGCATGGTCCACCAGGCCACCCCCATAAGCCCTCACCCTGGCACATCACTCTGGACATGTCACAGGGCCCCTGTAGCTCTGGGATGTTGGCAGACACAGACTTTGGTTGGTGGGGAACATGCCGTTTGGGATGGGGGGCCAAGCTTACCAGTCCCTTACTTGCCCTGGGTGGGTAGGTGCCTGAGTGCCAGACCTGTAGCTGCTGCTTCATCTCAGGGACCCCCTTGGACCACTGACCTCAGCCCCACTCCCCTGCCAGACCCAGAGCAGGGCAGCACCAGTGGAAGGGCCCTCCCCTGCCTGCTGGGTGGGAAGGCAGGACAGAGGGGAGTGAGATCTGGTCCTTTGGGGTCCCTCAGTGGGATCCTCTGGCTCAGAGTTTGGGGCCAAGCTGGCCTCTGTCATTTTAAAGACTCATGTTTATAGTTTCATATCCAAAGTCTCACTGTGCTGTTTGCTGCATCCTGGGGAAGGGGGTGGGAGGAGAGGATGTGAGTGAGAGGGAACTGAGCCTCCTCCCCAGGGAGCTCTTAGGAGCTTTTGAGTGGGGAACCATTGCCATTGTCCCAAAGAACCCTCCCTCCAATGTCACTGTCCCCACCCCCAGAGGCCCCATGCCCCTGACTGTGCTCTTCTGGAATACCTTACTTAACCAGAGGATCCCCAGTCTCTGGGCCATGGACTGGTACCTATCTGGGCCTGTTAGGGACAGGGCTGCACGGCAGGAGGTGAGCTTGAGTGTAATGTGCTTGAACCATCCTTAAATCATTCCCCCCACCCTGGTCTGTGGAAGAATTATCTTCCATGAAACTTGTCCCTGGTGCAAAAAGGTTGGGGACCACTGTCTTAACACATCCCCAACCCCAGGGTGTGCAGGCCCATATCCCTGTCTCTGCACCTCAGGTCTAGAAATGTCCCCAAGCCCCTAATTCTGCTCTGTTGCAAGGGGACTCCCCCAGCTCACAACAGCAGAAGCCAGATGGGTCCCAGCTTTGCTGGCCAGGTGGCCCTTGCAACCTTAGGCTAGGAACATGGAACTTGGCCCCACCTCATGAGGCCTGGCTATGGCCTAGACTATGTGGAGACCACAGCAACCCTGGACCAGGCAGCATGGTACCCTGGTGGCAGAGAGGCCAGAGCACTGAAGTCTATCTGCAGGTCTCTTACCCAGCCTCCCCCAGTAACCCAGGGCTCCTACTAGACCCTGAGGGGAGGACCTCCCATAGCATCTGGGAAGGATGTTGCCATGGCTGTCTGAGGATGCCTTGCATGGTGACTGGGTGGTGGTTACACATCTTGTCAGGTGACATGGAGCATTGTGGAGCTCAGTGGCACTTCCTGATGCAAGGCCTAAGTCCCTGACACCTGAGGGTCTATACTAACCTCTTTCAGAAGGGTGGGAACTGGGGTGCGGAGAGGTCCTCTGGGAGCCCTTTTCCTCCAGCAGAGGTTCAGAGTTTGGCTGGGACATCACGGGGGCCCATGGGCAGGTGGCAGCATTACCCCATGCACCTGCTCTCCTCTAACCCCTCCCATCCCCAAGGTCACTGCTGCCTGGGCTCTGACCTCCAGGAGTCACCTGCTCTCCAGCCAGCTGGCTTCCAGGATAACTTTCATCAGTTGTGCAGGAATTACACCAGTGCTAAAACCCCTCTCTGGTCCAGCCCTCGGACATACCCCACCGGCAGCTCTATGGACAACAGGGAGCCCTAGTGGGGAACAGGTGGCCCACCTCCTTGGGGTGCAGAGCTTGGGGGTCAGCCACATTGGCAAGTGGACAGGGCAAGGGCAGGGAGCTGTGAGAGGGGTGGTGGGGGTTAGTGGGAGCCACCCTGGGTTCAAGGAGTGTGAGGGGCTGCACCAATCTGGGCAAGTGTAGCAGGGTGTAGGTGCTGTTTTGGGAGTGTGTGGCCTGGGGAGGGCTGGAGGATGAGGTCTGCAGGGCCAGCTCCCTCCTGTTCTAGGTGTCCAGGTGGGAGCTAGCTTCCTCTTCCCCACCATAGCCAGAGCTGGTCCCTTCTGACCCTGCTTGGTCTCTCCAGGCATGCCCTTGGGAGTCCTGTGGAAACAGTTCTTGAGTGTGACAGCAGGCCCAGAGAGTGGGGCCAGAGGGGGTCTGACCTGCCTGTTCTGGGCTCCTGCTTGTTCTGGTGCTTCCCCCTGGAGCCTCTTCCTGGAGGAAGCCTGCTGCCTGGAGTCAGTGCCAGGGGACAGTGACAGGGACACTGCCAGGGTCAGGATGTAGTAACGGGGATGCTGCCGGGGTCAGGGGGTCGGTGACAGGGATGCTGCTAGGGGGCAGCTCTGCCTGAGGCTCCATGCTGTCCTGTCAAGTGGGAGCTGGGTCCCTGGGCGAGGCTTCCTCCCAGCATAGAGAAGAAGGTCAGGGCTCACAGGCAACACCTATCCATTTGGCTGGCCCTCCACACTGGGCACTGCCTCCCTGGCCTGCCTGGCCTCTCACACTCTAGCTGTTGGCCTCACTCTATCCTGACTTGGTTTAATAAGGGCACATGAGCCCTCTATGTTCCTGGCAAGGCACCCATATATCCATGACCTGGAGTGCTAGCCCTGCAGGGCTGGGGTCCAGGGGCATTTGTCAGTTGTGGCCCAAGGGGTCTGCCCTCTGAATGTCTCTTGGGAATGGGGTGGGAAGTAACCACGTTTCAGTCTGCCCTTCCCTGTTTCCCGAGGTGGCCCGAGATGGACAGGTGCTGGAGAGGCTGGCTTGCGGTCCCTGTGTCCTTCATTACTTTACTCGTCAGCTCACAGGTCCTGACAGCGGGTTGGCTGCCTGCCTGCCCACCCATGTAGCTGATGCTGAACCAAGGCAGAGGCTGCCTGTCCCTGTCCATGTGGAGGGCAGCCTCATGGGGCTGCCAGACTGAGCAGAACACCAACATGGAGGGCCAAGGAAGCCTTCAGGTGGTGGGAGCCTATCCCAAACCCATGGGGTGGTTCAGCCTTGGGGTTGTTGGGCCTGAATTAAACATGGTGGGTACTGGGCCAGTGGGTGGACATGGGCAGGGGCTCAGGCTTGGGTTTGGGCTCCAAGAGCAGGGGAGCCCTGCCCATCCTTTTCTAAGTGGACAATAGTGTGACTGGTCAGAGTGGGAGGAGGTCACTGTGGGGACACCAGGCAGCCCAGCAAGAGCACCTGAGGAAGTTGGAGGGGGTGGTAAGTGGCAGGGAGGTGGAGCTGTGGGACTTGGGTGCCTCTGGCTACGGAGGTGAGGTCAGGGAGGATGTGAGGGAGCACCAAGGCTTGAGCCATCAGGGGTGTGTGACTAACATGGAGCACTGCATGCAGGGGGGTTGCAGGGGTTCTGGAGGAATCAGAACCTCGTTAAGGACCTGGGCTTTGGGGTATTGGTGCCCATCTTAGAAGGGAGCCTGGGATGGAAGGGTCTCTGTGAGCAATGGAATGACAAGCCAAGGCCCAGGACCCACCAAGCCCCTGCAGACTCAAGATAGAAAAGGGAACAGCAAGGAGCTGGAGGGGCTGTGGGATTGGGGTGGGAGGGGTGAGCTGAGACAACGATCAGCTGACTGGGAAGCCACTGGCCACTTGACAGAATGGCCCATGGACTGTGTGGTGGATGCCCATTCGAATGAGCTCCTTAGGGAATGGGCAGGAAAGTGGAGATGGTGCAGCCAGTCCCTGGGGAGGTCTGGCTGGGAGGGTGGCATGGGTGTCCTTGCAGCCTCACCCCCCAGGCAAGGTCAGATGCCACCTCCTCACAGAGCTCAACAGACAAGAGAAGGCCTAGGACAAAACCTAGACATAACAGCCCTCTTGACAGTCATCCACCCTGACACCCCAGAGCAGGGCACACCCTTCTCCCACCTTTCTGATCCTGGCTGGAGAGATAGCCCTACTTCCAGATGTGGGGGTAGCTGGCCCTGCCAGATCTCAGGCTCCTGGAGACCGCTCTCTGGGGGTCACCTGGGAGTCAGGCATGGGCAGCCCTGGTCTAAGAGGCCCAGCCTGACAGAGAGCTCCGAGTTCATTTGCACCTGGGTGGGAGCCAGACTGGGCTGAAACAGTTTCCCCTCTGTAAGCTGGGTACCATGGGGATCAAATAAGCTGCCCATGTGATGCACCAAGGACAGTCCTAGGGTGTGGAAAGGGCAGATAAGCACCTGCTATTGTCAGAATTCTCATTTTTGTGCTGTTTTGGGAGAGAACAGTAGTAAATGCCCATGTTTGATCCTTTATGTCTTACTGCTAGTTCCCCAAACAAATTTCCAACCTTCCATTAAATTGGGAAGGAATGTTGCAGGTGAAGTAAATACACCGTGTAACACTGCTCACGGCAACATATGCATTGGCCAAACCTTGGCAGGAAAACCAAATCCCCTTCACTACATTCAGCTCTGCAAGATTTTACTGAGGAGTGTTGCACCTCACAGTCAGCATGGCCAAGAGAGGGAGCTTAGGGTGACTAGAACTACAAGTTGGCAAAATTTGTCAAGGATGGAGAATATTATTCATTCTTTATGGCATAAGGCTGAACACAGGGAAGCTCAGTGCCAGTGAGTGCTCGCCGGATCTTGCTGGCGCTGAGAACTCCCGAGCCATTTTTAGACCACTACAGGCCACTGCAAAGAAGCTGTGGCACCTCAGAGGGTGTTGCAGACTTGGGGAGCAGACTGTTCTGTGCCCTGGAGACCCAGCACATAATGCCAGGGGAGTGCCAGGCCTCAGTATGCAGGGCCCCACCCCATGTATCTGTGGGCGCTGAGGTTGTGCTAACTCTTCCCTCCCAGGAGGATGGGCTCTGTACATTTGGAAAGACAGAAGTTGCACATGTGGAAGGGCCCCATGCAATGCAGGGGAGCAGGGTGATGGGGGGGTGGCTGTCAGGGCAGGACTCTCCACTACATGACATCACACTGGGACTCCACCATGATGAGAGTTGGCTGGGGAGAAGAGGAGGGGACACATATCAGAATACATGGGAGGTGGGACTACCCGCAATGCTCACCTGCCTGAGAGCCCCATCCAGCTGAAACGCTGTAGGCAGAACATGCAATGCCTCAGGATGGCCACAGGGGAGCTCCTGAGTCCCAGCTTTGCCCAGGGACCCCACTCACCTGGAGGTCGCATCAAGGGTCCAGCTGGTGCGATTCCAATCCACAGCATCCTGACAGGCCCCAAAGGTGGAAGACTATATAATTCTGGAAGGACAGATAGTGAGGACAGCCAGACCCACTCACAATCATGCAAAATGTAAGAATGTTAGAAAAAAGAGGGAAGACTGGAAAAGTGTCAGCCAAAGAGCAGGGTACCCCCAAAAGGATGAAGAGTCATTGTGACTTCAGACTTCTCAGCCATACGGGATACATGGGAACAGCGAGGCAGGATTATAATGCACCAAAGAAAAGGAGCTCTGCACCTGCGACCTGACATTCACTTCATTCAAGTGTGAGGGTGGCACGAAAATGTTTTTGGGCAAAAAGGGCCACTGTGAATGAACACCCTGCAGGTTTCCTGGAGACTCCCACTGAGAAGCTCTACCTAGTGCCACTGGCTGGGGGTCCAACCACAGGAATGAACTGTGAAGCCACCAGGACTTTGAGTGACAAGCTGACTTGCTGAAGGGCCGTCCTTGCTCGTCCCCGAGATTTGACTGCGAGATAAACACTCCCTGTGCCCTTGGAGTGTGTGTTTGTTGTCAGCCTGGACACCTGCACCATTCCGTCCTGGGCCCCTTTGCCTTTATGTGGTGTCATCTGCTCTTGGTGCTGTGAGCACAATGCCAGGTCACTGACTGTCACCACCGGGGGTTTTTCACATGCCTCTGGTGCCCACTGTCCAGCCAGCATGTGTCCTGCAGCTGGCTGGCTCAGACACAAAGCTGCGTGGGGCTGGGCCACACTGCTGGGTGCAGCAGGGCCTCTGGGCACACCCAGCCACCGGGTGTCAAAAGGTTCGATGACGCATTGGAACTGGGCACCAGTGACACAGAGATGCTGCCTCGGGTCCACGCGAGAATGGTGTCTGTTTTGAAAACACACCTTTAAACTCAGACTTCAGAGGTGAGCACACAATCGGGAACCCAGAGAGGTCCCCTGAGGGCAGGTGTTCCAAGAAGAGGAAACCAGACAAGAAAGCAGCCCGGACCCCCCTCCTGCACCTGCCCCCTGCTGACCCTGCTGTCCACCGACCCTGTGCGCCTGCTGGTGTTTACTGTGTGTGCACTTGGTGAGGCCTACGGGTAACTCCCCTCCACAAACCTGTGCCTGGACGCTTCAGTGGATGGAAGCTGGTGGAATTTGCATTTTCCCCACCTGCACGTGCAGGGGCGAATGTGCTACCCATGCAGCATCGTCACAAACCAATGCTGTGCTGGAAAGGCAGGGCTCCCACCCTCATAGTCACCACCACCCACAGTCTCTGCCCAGGTTGACAAAGAGCATTTTTACATAAAAACGACCTAAAGCTCCTGAACCCCTGAACTGTGTGTCCAGAGACCCGCCCCTTCGCACCCAACGTTCTCCCTCCAGGACACACCAGGCATCCCTGGGACGCAGGAACTGGGAAGAGCCATGAAGCCAATGACTTCACTCACAGCTGGCCTCTGCCCTGCTGCATCCAGACAGGAAAAACCGGTGACAATGGTCCACATTTTACACCCTCTCGTCTCCCCCAGATTATAGCTGCCTTCTCGTCCACCCTTCTGATGGGTTCTGTGGTCTTCAGTCAGTGAGTTGTGTCCCCTGTGGTGGGCAGGACAGAAAACTTGCCCCCGAGCCTCCTGGAAGGAATCTTATCCAGTGTGTCAGCACCAAATACAGCACAGGAAGTCCATGGAATTTGCATTGGGTTTAGTTTTACAGCCAAGAAATTGTACAAAATTCCATCCAATGGGGTGTCCACACTTTCAGCATCTCTGTGCCACCCTGGAAGAAGAAGAGTTGTCTTAGGTCACATATTAAGTACATTGTGACATGTAATGACACAAAAAAATCCCATAATGTTTTAAGTAAATTTACGACTTTGTGTTGGGTCGAATTCATAGCCATTCTGGGCTGCACGCAGCCCATGGGGAAGCATGTCATCTTTGGCAGCAGAAAGCTGAGCCAAGGAATTCTAAAATCTGATGACACTGAATAGAGAGATTCCACCTAAAATGTTGGACCAAGATGCCTGTCTTCATCATCATCTTCATCAACTTCATCGCCATCATAATTTGCTTACTATCATCGTTCTTTTCATTTTCTATACACATGGTTGTTGTCCACACATAATGCGTCTTCATCTAATTTTTTGCACATTTTTTGGTGCATAATGGGGTCTGTACCACTTCTCTAAAAAGGAGGTGCAGTCCCCCCAAGCTTGCCATGGGCCAAGCATCGGGGGTCTGTACCCCCTTGCTGGGAATGGTTTCTGGGAGAGAGCCCTGATAACCAGATAATTTGTGAAACCTGAAACTGGCAACTAAGTCCATCCAGCCGGTTGACCACAGCTCCTAGGCAACCCTTACCACACCCACTAGAGACTATCTACAGGGGGGCTGCTGTTCCCCCCACAGCTTGCTGGAGGCCACTCCTTGGGGCTTTGCACTCCCTCCCTTTCCCTCAATGTGCCTATCCCCCACATCTACACCAACACTGGTTTATATCAAATTCATCAGTTTTTGCCAACCGAGTAAATGTTCTGATTTTCATTTTTTGAGATTTTATTTATTTATTTTTAGAGAGGGGAAAGGAGGGAGACAGAGAAACATCAATGTGTGGTTGCCTCCTGCTCACTCCGCTCCCCTCCCCTCCCCTCCCCTCCCCTCCCCTCCAGGGACCTGGCCCGCAACCCAGGCATGTGCCCTGACTGGGAATGAACTGGTAACCCTTGGGTTCACAGGTTGGCACTCAATCCACTGAGCCACACCAGCCAGGGCTATTTTATTAATTATTCCTGGGTAGGGTTCCTCCCAAGGAAAATTTAATTTTGTATTTTTTAAGAGTCTGTTAAATAATTGCTTTATTAATATCAACTATACATACACACAAACTGGAAAGCACTAATAAACTAAATACCTACGTCATAGCACACAGGTGGCAATTCAACATCCAGAGTCAACAGAATGTTTGAGGGAGACTGCAATGATCAGACTCCCGAGGCGGAGGGGGCATCCTCAGAGGCGAGAGGGGCCAAGGTGTAACAGCCTCTCAAGCTTCCTCTCCTCATCGAGAATCACAAGAGGCACCATGTTCAAGGGGAGCTGGGCCATCAGCTCTTTGGGCAGGTTGAACTCTCCAAGTCCAGAGGACTGAAGGGAGAGAACTTCCCTGTTTCTGGATAGGGTTCGTCTGAGCAAGGGCAGAGCTTTTTCCTTTAACAGTCTTCTCCATCACCTTTTTAGTAAGGAAGGTTGTCTGTTTCTGTGTGAGAGGTCCATTACTCTTTACTGACACTTGCGAGGTTCTGTTGACAGTTCCAAAAGCCTTTCTGGGAGTTTTAGGTAAGGCTGGTGGAATATCAGACATTTTGCCAACATGTGTTGTTGAAACCTGAGATCTCCTGTCTAAAGCATTGACTGAAGGCTGGGACCCCAGCTTCAGCCTGTCCCTAGGACTAATGTGGGTGCCTGGTTCTCCTTTCTCCTTATCCACAAAGATCACAGTAGCCATTCTGGATTAAGTCAGTGTCAACAACCAAAATCACCTACACTTCCTAATTTTGTATTTTAAATTTTCATTGGTAGGAATCCAAGGAAAACAGAGCAAGACAAGCTAAGACAGGCTTCAGCATGAACTCCACCTCACCAGTGCCTCAGAGCTCCCAGCCTCTGGATCAGTGAGGAGCAAACACTTGCTGCAGGCCATCCAGTCCTTGGTAATTTGTCACAGCCACCCGAGGTGGCTCAACCCCAGAGAGCTGAAAACTGGTGCTCACGTGAGTATGCACATGAGCCTGTTCACTACACCACTGGTCTCGGCAGCCACCAGGCAGAAATAGCCCAAACACCTGCCAACAGTGGGAGAGTACACAGATTGATGTGTTTAAATGCACTGGATCGTTATTCAGCCATACAATGGAGTGAGGTACATGATACATGGATACATCTAGAAAATATTATGCTAAGTGAAAGACAGACACAAAAGGTGAGCTATGGTATTATTCTATTTATATGTAATGTTCACAAGAGAGAAATCCAGAGTCAGAATGCAAACTTCGTATCTGCCAGGGGCTGAAGGGAGAAACCACTTACTGACGAAAGGGTTTTCCTTTCAAGTGATGGAAATGTGTTTTATTTATTTTTTACAATTTATAGAGAAGGGAAGGGAGGGAAAGAAACATTGATATGTGATCAATACCATCAGTTGCCTTTCACACACCCCCTACTGGGGACCTGGCTTGCAATCCAGGCTTGTGCCCTGACTGGGAATTGAACTGGCAACATTTCAGTTTTCAGGCCCTGCACTCAATCCACTAAGCCACACCAGCCAGGGCTGGAAATGGTTTAGAACTAGGGGCCATAGTTGCTTAACATTGGAACTATATATGAGACACCATATTGGTTGCTTTAAAATGGTTAATTTTGTTACATAAATTCCACTTCAAAAGAGTTCAGGGGTGGTGTTCCTCGTGTGGGTCAAGATGGGATGAACTTTAAGAAGCAGGTGAATCTGAGCAGTGTCAGGGTGGTGGCTGTGGCTATGGCCGGCATCCTGCCCAGCACTTGTCCCTGGTTGCTCTGTGCTAAGGGATGGCTCATTGCTGCCCTGGTCCTCTGTCTACTCTGCTGAGAGAACATCCCTGGGAGGTGTGTGAACAAGAACTGCCTTCTCAGGCTCTGCCTGTAGGAATCCTGATGCAAGATGCTACTGTGAAACTAATGCTGGCAGTGAATGGTAGGGTGTTTGAGTCAGACCTCAGTAAGGTCATTATATTATTAAAATACTTGTTATTTACAGTAACCCAGGGTGGTTTTGTTTTTGTGGCTTTTAAAAGCCCATCTCAATAGGGCAATTCATTCTTGAAAATCCCTCATCAGATTTAATTTCTGAAATTGAAATTGTAAGCATCATAGTTTAACGGGGAAAAAGTTTGTTCTTCCAAATCTCATTCTTTCAAAGCCCCTGAATGGCAGTGAAATGGCACCTGTTCCAGTACATCAGGAGTTGACCTGGGGGACCCCTGAACACCACCTCCCTCCCTCATGTGGTTGAGGAGGTTCTTTTGTGCGTTTGCCCAATGACATCCAGATGCACAGGACACATACATGTGCTCAATGTTTATGTAAGTCAACCTTTGCTGTGAACAAGAACACAGGAAATAAACACAATGGAGATGATGTGAGTGAGCCACAGGCAGTGTGGAGATGTGGATGGGGCAGTGAGGCTTCCTGCAGCACCCACCCCAGCACTGCACCCACACCAGCGCTCAGCTTCCAAGTGAGCCCCTCACACCAAGGTCAGGTTTTCAACCATGGTCTCCTTGCAGGGGCTCTCATCAAAAATGGTTCTGACCCTCGATGTTTACCAGCAATGACATTTGTGCACCAAGTATGGCACACCTGTCACCTGCTCACTGGATTTTGATGGCACACCTGTGCCTGTGACCTTGGCCAGGCACTGATGTTCTGGCCATACCTAGAAGGGCTCCTGAAATACATGTGGTATGAACAGCTCTCTGCTCAAAACCAGTGTTTAAAAAGGTTGGCTGGAGACTTCTGGCCAAGATGGAGGTGTAGGTAGACACACTGTGTCTCCTCACACAAACAAATAAGGACAATAACAATTTAGAAACAAAATAACAACCAGAACTGACAGAAAAGTGAACTCTATGGAAGTCTGACAACCAAGGAGTTAAAATAGACACATTCATCCAGACTGGTGGGAGGGGAGGAGTTGGGCAGCCAGGTAGAGAGGGGGTCGCAGCAAAAAAAGCGGTGGCTTGTGGACCCGGGCACGCAAGGCAGCAGCTGATGAACCCCGGGCACACAAGACAGCATCAGGTGGACCCTGGGCATGCAGGCAGCAGATGGTAGACCCTGGGTGCAGGATGGCAGCAGGCAGACCCAGCAAGGTGGTGATTGTGGAGTGGGGTGCAGTGTACAAGGCAGCTGACCAGGCAGTCCCACACTCTCGTGCAGATAAACCAGGTGAAACTTGGGAGTAAGACAGACCATGCAAGCCAGGACTCCAGCACAGGGAAATAAAGCCTCAAAACATTGATTGAAAACACCTGTGGGAGTTGAGGTGCCAGGAGAGACTCACAGCCTCACAGGAGAGATCCTTGGAGATGCCCACAGGGTCCTAGAACATACACAGGCCCACCCACCCTGGAATCAGCACCAGAAAGGCCCAATTTGCTTGGGGGAAGAGGTGGAAGGGACCGAAATCCGACAGAGAGCAGAGCAAGTGCCATTGTTCCCTCTCTGACCCCTGCCCCACATACAGTGCCACAATGCAGCAACTGGGTTGCCCTGCCCTGGTGAATACCTAAGGCTCCACCCCTTATACATAACAGGTGCATCAAGACCAAAAAATGGCCCAAATGGCAGAACAGTTCAAAGCTCCACAGCAAATACAACTAAGCGACGAAGAGACAGCCAACCTATAAGATGCACAATTCAAAGCACTGGTGATCAGGATGCTCACAGAATTGGTTGAATTTGGTTGCAAATTAGATGAAAAAATGAAGGCTACACTAAGTGAAATGAAGAAAAATGCACAGGGAACCAATAGTGATGGGAAGAAAACTGGGATTCAAATCAATGGAGTGAACCAGAAGGAAGAAAAAAACAAACAGAAGAGAATGAAGAAATATGAATTCAAAAAATGAGGAGAGGCTTAGGAACCTCCAGGACATCTTTAAACATTCCAACATCTGAATTATAGGGGTACCAGAAGAGGAAGAGGAAGAGCAACAAGTGGAACAGTTATTTGAACAAATACTAAAGGAGAACTTCCCAATCTGGCAAAGGAAATAGACTTCCAGGAAGTCCAGGAAGCTCAGAGAGTCCCAAAGAAGTTGGACCCAAGAAGGAAAACACCAAGGCACATCATAATTACATTACCCATTTTAATCCAAGATTAAAATGAAGGAGAGAAACCTAGAAGCAGCAAGAGATAAGGAGACAGTTACCTACAAAGGAGTCCCCATCAGACTGTGAGCTGATTTCTCAAAAGAAATCTTACAGGCAAGAAGGGTCTGGAAAGAAGTATTCCAAGCCATGAAAGGCAAGGACCTACATCCAAGATTGCTCTATCCAGCAAAGCTTTCATTTAGAATGGAAGGGCAGATAAAGTGCTTCTCAGAGAAGGACAAGTTCAAGTTCATCATCACCAAGCCCCTATTATATGAAATGTTAAAGGGACTTATCTAAGAAAAAGAAGATAAAAACATGTATAGTAAAATGACAGCAAACTCACAATTATTAACAACCACACCTAAAACAAAACCAAAAACAAACTAAGCAAACAATTAGAACAGGAACAAAACCACAGAAATGGAAATCACATGGAGGGTTAGCAGTAGGGAAGTGGGAGAAGGAGAGAGGGGCAAAAGGTACAGAGAACAAGTAGCATAGATGGTAGGTAGAAAATAGACAGGGAGAGGGTAAGAATAATATGGGGAATGCAGAAGGTAAAGAACTTATGGCACATGGACATGAACTAAAGGGGGGAATGTGGGTGGGAGAGGGTGTGCAGGGCGGAGGGGAATGAAGAGGGGGGAAATGGGGCAACTATAATAGCATAATCAACAAACTATATTAAGAAAAAAGGTTGGCTGGGAAACTGGAAGTGAAAAAGGATGGAACCCACACTTTCTGCAGGAATGGGAATGGGCAGTCAGGGTTAGAAGTCATGCCTTCAGTGGACATGCAACAAATAGGCCCTGAGATCAGTTTGTGAGACAAACAGCGACCTAAGTCTCCTTTTATCTGAGACACACACTAAGCAGCTCCATGAGCTCCTCATGATTGACCCCGAGGGGCAGGGCCTGGTTCCTCATTCTGCCTCAGGGCCTGGGGCAGACCTCTTCCCTGTGTCAAGGGTGCTTGCTGGGGATTGCCTCTCCTGGCCTGAAGTACAGGAGGGGCCCATGGTGGAAGGGCTGGTGGAAGGGTTGGTGTCCTGAGCAGGCTGGAGGGCTCCTGGTGGGTGGGAGAGGCCTCCTTCTGGGACTCAGGAAGGGGCCGGGCTCTCAGGCAGCCACACTGTTCTTGCTCTTGGTTGGGCTGGTCCTTTTCCTCCTCCTGCTCCAAATCAAAGTTCTGTGGACAAGGCTGCTGGTGAAGCCTGGCCCTGCACCTGCCCACCTGCAGTGACATCTCCCTGTGAAGGGTGCTCCCCAAAGCTGCTGTCTGCTGGACTACTGTATTGGCTTACATTCTGCACCTTCCAATGAGGAGCCATTCCTGGGTCCCACCCAACACTGGCCTGACCTACTTTGAGCTCCTGCAAAATCTCATCCGCGAAGTCCCAGGAATTCTCTTTGTAAGACACAGCCAATCGAATTGCATCATTGAAGAGCTGTGAGAGGTGGGGGAGGAAGGAAACCTTGCTGTGCGTGCCAGGGACTTGGGCTCTGCCTGCCTCAAACCCACTGGTCCCTGTCCTAAGTCCACATAACACTGCACCCCTCAAATCAGTAAGGCCATCCCTTAGTGCACATGCTTCCCATCACCCTGAGTCTACAAGTGGTCGGGGGCCCACCAGCCCCTCTGTCAATGGTTACAGGGACCCTGCCTGTCACAGGCCCAGCCACAGTCCCAGGGCCCTGCCCCCTGCAGTCAGCCCGGCCTGTGGGAGCTGCCCAGTCCCTGTGTGATGCATCCCCACCTCACCTGGCTGGCTCTGTCATCTGTCATTACTTTCACGACTTTGGTGCCATCAGCAGCCAAGAGAAAGTACATGGGGCAGGGAGAACTTCCTGGCAAAGCTGAAGCTTTTGGGGGCGGTCTTTATGTCCACTACAGAGAGGAAGTAGGATACCACACTGCCCCCTGGGGGGTGGGGAGATGTCACTGCAGGTAGGATATCAAGGGAAAGAGAGGGGCTGGTGGGCTGGGTCACGGGGCCCCTTGCCAGAGAGTGGGATGTTTACTGAGAGGGAGGTAACAGCATGTGACTGAGGGTGTGTCTTGGGCCCCGGGAACCTCGGATACCAGAGGCAGGGAGGGCCTCACCATTGATTTTATTGGCCACCAGATCTCCAGCCTGAATTCCTGAAGCTCCACATGCCAGGTGCCTACGTGCCTGTAGGTGACCTTCCTCTGCACATCAAACACCGGCACTGAGCAGAGGAAGGCAGCTCAGGGGAGTTAAGGTCCCACACGCTGCCCAGGTGACTTGCCCCACAGAGAGGTGGGCGTGGGTGCCTGCCCTGGGCTCAGCTGGATACAGAGGCACAGACCTTGGTTCCTACTCCTTCCTCGGTTTCGTGAAGCACGAGCCTAGAAGCAGAATTGTGGGATCACTTGATGATTCTGTATTTAATTTTTGATGAACCACCGTGTTTCTGCAGCAGCTGCACCACTTCACATTCATCTTCCTTTTCAGGACTGAATAGAACTGTATTCCACAGAGAGAGTATGTTCTGCCTGTCCAGGCCTGTGCAGGTGGATGTTTGGGTGGTGTCCACCTTTTTGGTATGTGATCTAGGCTGTTATAAACATTCATGAACAAATTTTGGGTGGGAAATCTGTTTTAAGTTTTGGGAAGTATATAACTAGGACTGGAATTGAGTTAAAAGGTAACTGGATGTTTAACTTTCTGAAAACACATTAAACTGTTTCACATTCCTGCAGCATAAGAGGGTTTTAATCTCTGCACATGCTAGTCAATACTTGCCTTCAATTTGTTAACTATATTCCTGTGGGAGGAACTCCGTCCAGCAGCATGCTCCTCCTGTCCAACGTGCATGAGAAATAAGTCGTACTGGACACAACCTTGCTGTTCTGGCAGGAAAGGGGACGAGGATTCCTTCTAGTGGAGAACACCCCAAGCCTTTCTCCCAAACAGCTTTTATTGGGAATGGTATGTGTAAGTGTACAGTATACATCATAGCTCATCAGTCAGTGTCAAAAAGGCTACAGTCTTGTGAAAACAGATATTATCTATAGATAACAATCAAAGGAACACAGAGGTCGGACTCAGGTCAGGGTTCATTAGTCGTGCTGACACCAGGGTGTCTTTAAGACAAGTTTCATGAGATAAGGAGTTTACTCCTTATGCCTTGAACTTAAACATCTGGTTTATATCAACAGAGCCATACAAAACAAAGCAGAAAAATCTTCAAAGGATACAATGTATTTATCAGGTGTGGTTCCCATAGGAACCTTGGTGTTAGAGTGGGGTCATGTCTGCCACCTGTGTTTTTTACCTGGTTTTCCAGGGAGACTTACTAGCCCCTTTCAGGGCTGGATTATGTGAGGTTCCACTCTTGGAAACCACATAGAGTGGTCCCTAATATATTCATCCTGTTGTATGTGGAAGTGGATATCTCACTGTGGCTTTTATTTTCATTTCAATAAGGATTATTGCTCTGGCCAGTGTGGCTGAGTGGACTGAGCACCGGCCTGCAAACCAAAAGGTTGCCTATTCGATTCCCAGTCAGGGCACAAGCGCAGGGTACGGCCCAGGCCCCCAACTGGGGGCTTGTGAGAGGCAACCAAAGTTAATGTATCTCTTGCACATTGCTGTTTTTCGCCCTCCCTTCCCCTCTCTGTAAAATAAAATAAATGCAATCTTAAACAATGATTATTAATGTTGAACCTTTTTATGTAATTGCTGTAATTTTTATGTCTTGTCTGTACAAGTGTCCATTCAAGTCCTTTTCTCATTTTAAAATTGGATCGTGTGTCTTTTTGTTCAGTTTTAAAACTATTTTTTATATTAGGGCTCCAGTTAGAGGCTAGGAGTTAGGAGCCAAGAGAGGTCAGGATTAGGGTATGGGGTCAGAGTTAGAAGGTCAGGGTTAGGCTTTAGAGTGTAAGGGTCAGTGTTAAGGGTCTAGGGTCTAGGGTTATAGGGTTAGGGTTTGAGTTTAGAGGTTAGAGGTTAGGGTGCAGGGTAGAGATTATGGGGTTGGGGTCAGGGTTAAACCTCACTGGCTCACTCCCCGCTCTTCCCTTTCTGTCTCTCTGAGGCCTCCATGACTTGCCCAGCGTCACACCTGAGTCAGGGTTGAGCTGGAGGCATGGTTTCTGCTTTCCCTCCTCCCAGCCCTGGACCTCAGTAAGCGTGTCCAGTGCGTTGCAAACAATGCAGTCTCAACGGACGTGTCAGAATCCATGGTCCCGGAGACTCCCTCTGCACCGTCCTCCAGGGCGGGAGGCTACTGGAGATGGAGACCCTGTTCCTTCCCTGTGTGGGAAGGGAGACGCTGGAGCAGGAGGGGAGATGCAGCCGGGGAAGCACCCTGGATGGCTGCGTGTGTTTTCCTTAGTTTACGGTCCATTTTATTAATGTTGCTTTTACTAGCACGTCACTCCTTTTGTTTAGGTTACCAGACTGAAACGACAGGTTTCTCTTATTTGATGCTTAATTCTTCCCTCTTTCTAGGGCTTAAAATAAGAACTACATCAAAGGGAGCATGTTACTCAGTCTAGATTCACCCTCTCTCTCCCTCCTCTCCCCCTGCCCCTGCCCCGCTCATTCTAATATTACTGCAGAATGGGCACAGCCTATTACCGACGCCCTCCCCTCCCGGGGTCCCAAGACCGCCCTTTGGCCCGCCCCCCCCCCCCCCCCCCCGCCACGGCCCGCGGCCAGGGACATACCTGCCCGGCGCTCAGCTCCGTCTCCCTTTGGTCCTGACAGTCCGGGTGGTCCGGCCAGTCCCAAAGCCCTTCTCAGACCCAGCCAGTCCCACTTGGCCCGCCCGTCCCACCTTCCTTCCTAGTGGCCGCTGGACCCGGAGGCGCCAGCGGATCAGCCCGCGTAGGCGGCGAGGGCGAAGGTCCTGGGAAGCAGAGCAGAGGAGGGTGCGGGAGATGCGGATCCCGGAACTTCGAGAACTCCTGGAGGAGGAGTCACCAGCACTCTGCCCGGTGAGCTACGGAGAGCCCGGGAGGGGTGTTAGGGGGGCGGAGGTGCCGGCGGGGATGCGACCTTGGCGGGTCGGGGTTCTGTGTTCCGGGTAGGGGGGGTGAAGCCTCGGGGAGGAGGGAGGGCGGTTCGTGTCTGAAAGGACTGGACCCAGGTGCGTGGTGCTGAAAAGCGGCGGGTACTGGAGAGGGTGGACCGGAGCGGTGCGGGGTGGGGGGAGGTTTGAACGGGTTACTTCGGGGGTGGGAGGGGAAGGCCCGCGAGGAATTTGGGTGGAACGGAGAGAACTGAGGTTGGGGGACAGGGACCTGCGGGGGGAACCTGAGGGCTGGTGGAGGTGACGGAGACGGTGAGAGACTGCAGGAGGGTTTTAGGGAAAGGGCGATGGGGAGGGAGATGGAACACGAGGTCGCGCTTTCACACAGGTTTGGGGGTCCCTCTCCCCCGTGGGCAGGAAGGGAGAGCGGAATGCAGCGGCCTCAGCGCGAATGACGCCGCGCACCCCGCCTTTGGCCTCTCAATCCGGGGCAGGGCGCAGCACGGATCCCGGTTTCGCGGAGCCGGAGAGTGCTGAGGGTTCACTTGGATGCGCTCTCCAAGGCCGCCTAGCTCACCTCTGTCTTTCCTGGTTATGAAAAAAAGAAAAAAACAAAAAACAAAAGAACAAAAAACAACGGGGAAAATCAGCGTCCGGGGAATGTGGTGAAAGAGCGAAGGACTTCTTCCGTTTTCCCCAGTGCGCGAACAGGGAGAGGGTCGCGCTGCGCTGGACCCCACGTGCGGACCCGGAGGCTTCGGACGCCTGAGTCAGGGACCCGCAGCCTCGAGGCAGCAAGCTCGTTACACGCGCGCTTTTCTCTCCAAACCTTTTTTTGGCTGTTCGGTGCCAGTTGAGAGTCAGCGTTTATGTCAGAAATGTCCCTGGAGAGACAAATGTCCCTGTTAGAGAGGACGCCGCCCCAGTGGGGGTCTGGTTCTCACTGTGTGTGCGGCCAGGGGAAGGGCCGAGATAGAGTCTGGGGACAGTTCTGGTCCCATAAGTGAAGTGATTGACGGAGAGGGTCTTCTTTGCTGTAGCCACTGTGAGCAGTTCTCCCTAAAAATGAAAGTGAACTTTGCTATCGAAACAGAATTAGGCAGGTGGCAGATGGACTGGAGGAATCAGGCAAAAGGTGTCAGAGGATAGTAACTCCCGCCCAACCCCGTTGCTGAAGTTGGGACCACTCTTGCCAGGAGTTACTGCGTCCAGAAGCCCTCGGGGCTAGTGTTGGTCTGTGACTTGCGTTGCTGAATAATTGGGACCACAGCACTGGCTGCCTTCTTCTGCCCTCTACTGTCTCCAGTGTGACCCGACCCCAGTGTTGGGGCACCCAGAGCTGATGTGACAGGACTACCTGTGCTCTCCAGGAGGGACCTTTCCCCACAATCAGGGGCCCCAGAGACAAGGTGACGGGAATCACTCTTCTCCCTGGTGGGACAGTTTTCCAGACACACAGGGGAGAGAGCCATTGTGATGGACTCCCTACTCTGTCAGGAGGGAAGGCCCTAGACTAAGTTTCGGTGGTTACCATGGAGATACCCAAACCGGAACTCTCAGGAAAGGCGACTTGGCCCAGGAAGTTTTCCTAAAGGAGACTTGGCCCAGTCGCTAGGAGACTGTGAGGGACTGACTGAGTGTCAGTCCTTACCATGGAGACGCCCAAACAGGAAATCTAGTGAAACAAGGCTTGGGCCAGGAAGACTCATGAGATGAGACGTGGCCCCACTGCCAGGGTAGAAGCTGGGACTGAGTTTCAGTGGCTACCATGGAGACTCCCGAAACTTAATTCTGCAGAGATGAGACTTGGCCAGGTTGCAAGGATACAAGCCAGGACAGAGTTTTGGGAGTTACAATGGAGACGCGTGTATCGGAAGTCTTGCAGATGAGATTTGGCCTGAGGAATCTCGCAAGATGATACTTGGTGCAATTGCTAGGTGATGGCTGGGCACTAAGTTTAAGTGGTTACCATGGAGGCGCCGGAACAGGAACTCTGGCGAAATGAGACTTGGCCCAGGAAGTCTCACAAGATGAGACATGGCCCTGTTGGTATGATACAAGCCGGGACTGGCTGAGTTTCAGTGGTTACCATAGAGATGCCTGAACTGGAACTTTCATGGGACGATACTTTTCCTGGGAAGTGTTGATATTCAAGACTCGGCCCCATCTTAAGGAGACAGCCCTGGAGTGACTGAGTTTTGGCAGTTACCATGGACATGACCAAACCGGAATTATCCGGAGATGAGACTTGGGCCAGAAAGTCTCGCGAGACAAGGCTTGTCTCCGTTGCTAAGATATGAGCCAGGACTAAGTTTCGGTGGTTACCATGGAGACTCCTGAAACTGAATTCTACAGAGAGGAAACTTGGCCAGGGTGCAAGGATAAAAGCCAGGACAGAGTTTTGGAGTTGCAGTGGAGTGGCGGATACCGGGTGTCTCGCAGAAGAGACTTGGCCAGCGAAATCTCCCAGGAAACAGTTGGTGTGGTGGGTAGGTGGTGGCAGTGGACTAAGTTTCGGTGATTACCACGGAGGCACCCGAACAAAAACTCTCGCGAAATGAGGCTTGGTCCCGGAAGTCTCACAAGACGAAACCTGACCCCCTTGGTAAAATACACACCAGACCTGCTGAGTTTCGGTGGTTACCATGGAGATGCCTGAACTGAACCTGTCCAGAGAGAAGACTTTGCCTGGGAAGTGTCGCGATATGAGAGTTGGCCCTGTTGCAAGGAGTGGGCCCAGACCGACTGAGCTTGGTTGGTTATCACAGAGACCGCCAAACCAGAGGTCTCGCGAGGCAACATGGGACTTTTCCTGGGAAGTCTCTAGAGTCCAGAATTGGTGCGAATGGTAGGAGATGACCCAGGTCATGACCCAGAGGACCTGACTGATTTCGGTGGTTACCATGGAGATGACTGAACCAGAATTCTCCAGAGACGGGATGGGCCAAAAGGTCTTGCAAGATGAGACTTGTCCGTGTTGCTAGGATATGAGCCGGGACCAACTGAATTTTGAGGGTTACTGTGGACACACAGCCCTGGAAGTCTGGCCAGACCAGAGTTTGCCCAAAAAGTCTCCAGAGACAAGACTTGGCCCGTTGCTAGGATACAAGCCGAGACTGACTGAGTTTCACTGGTTACCATGGAGACTACAGAAACTGAATTCTCTTGGGATGAGACTTGGCTAGGTTGCAAGGATAAAAGCCAGGATAGAGTTGCGGGAGTTACAATGGAGATGGGTGTACCAGAACACTCACAGATGAGACTTGGCCTACAAAATCTCGCAAGGTGATACTTGGTGCAGTCGCTAGATGATGGCTAGGGACTAAGTTTCAGTGGTTACCCTGGAGGAGCCTGAACAGGGACTCTAGCGAAATGAGACTTGGCCTGGGAAGTCTCATGAGACGAGACTTGACCCCATTGGTAGGATACAAACTGGGAGTGGCTGAGTTTCAGTGGTTACCATGGAGACACTTGAACCCTAAGTGTCGTGAAGTGAGACTTTGCCTGGGAAGAGTTGTGATACAAGACTTGGCCCTGTCTCAAGGAGTGGGCTCTGGAATGACTGCGTTTCATTGGTTACCATGGAGATGCCTGAACCAGAGTTCTCATGAGACGCGATTGCATTTTCCCAGGAAATCTCTACAGAGCAGACTCGGTGCGGTTGGTAGGATATGGCCCGGGACAGACTGCGTTTCGGTGGTTACCATGGAGACTTCCGAAACTGAATTCACGCGAGATGAGACTTGGCCAGGTTGCAAGGATCAAAGCCAGAACAGAGTTTTGGCAGTAACAATGGAGAAGTGGGTACCAGAATTTACACAGAAGGGACTTGGATAGCGAAACCTCTCAGGAAAATACTTGATGTGGTGGGTAGATGATGGCTGGGGACTTAGTTTCAGTGGTTACCATGGAGGTGCCTGAGGAGGAACTCTCCCAAAATGAGACTTGGCAGGGGAAAACTTGAGCGATGAGACTTGGCCAGGTTGTATGGTTACAAGCCCGGACAGAGATTTGGATGTTTCCATGGAGATGCCTGAACTGGAACTCTTGCGAGATGAGACTTGGCCCCATGATTCTTCCAAGATGAAACTTAGTCCTGTTGCTATCAGATGGCAAGGGACTGTCTGACCTTCGGTTATTACCATGGAGACACCCAGAATTCAAGTTGCGCATGAGGAGACATGGCCCAGCAAATCTTGTGAGATGAGACTTGGTAAGGTTGTAAGGTTAGAAGACAGAACAGAGTGTCCCGGGTTTCCATGGAGATTCCCGAACCAGAAGTGTTGTGGGATATGACTTGCCTTGAGAAATTTCATGAGATGAGACTTCACAATGTTGCTAGGAAAAAAGGCGGGATGACTATTTTTCTGTGGTTACCATGGAGATGACTGAACCAGAGCTTCATGGAGATGAGACTTGGGCCAGAAAGTCTCCTGAGACGAGACTTGTCACCATGGCTTGGATAGAGCTGGGACTGACTGAGTTTTGCTGGTCAAAATGGAATCTCCCGAAACTGAATTCTCACGAGATGAGACTTGGCCAGGTTGCAAGGATAAAAGCTGGGACAGAGTTTCAGGAGTTACAATGGGGACATGGGTACTGGAAGACTCACAGAAGAGACTTGGCCAGCGAATCTTGCAAAAAGATTCTTGGTGTGGTCACTGGGCGATGTATGGGGACTAAGTTTTGGTGGTTACTATGGAGGCGCCTGAATAGGAACTTTGACAAAATGAGACTTCACCTGGGAAGTCTCACGAGACAAGACTTGACCTGGCTGGTAGGATACAAACCTGGACTGGCTGAGTTTCCGTGGTTAACATGGAGACACCTGATCCAGAACTGTCTCGAGATGAAACTTTGTCAGGGAAGGGTTGAGATAGGAGACTTGGCCCTGTCCCAGGGACTAGGCCCTGACTGAATTTGCTCATTTGCCACGGATATGCCCAAACCAGAGGTCTCAGGAGGCAACACAAGACATTTCCCAGGAAGTCTCCAGAGACCAGACTTGGCACAGTTGGTAGGAGATGGCCCGGGACTGACTGAGTTTGGGTGGTTACCATAGTGACGACCGAACCGGAACTCTCCAGAGATTAGTCTTGGGCAAGAAAGTTTCATGAGACTAGAATTGTCCCCATTGCTAGGATACGAGCTGTGACTGACTGAATTTAGAGGTTTTCCGTGGACACACCGCCAGGAATGTCTTGTGAAATGAAACTTGGTCAGGTTGTAATGGTACAAGCTAGGACAGAGTTTCAGGGATTTCCATGGAGATGCCAGAACCGGAAGTCTCTTGAGATGTGACTTGGCCCTGGAAATCCTGTGAGATCGAGGCTTCGCCCCCTAGCTAGGATACAAGGCTGGACTGACTGTTTCCACAGTTGTCATGGAGACAATCGAACAGAAACTCTCCAGAGATGAGACTTTGGCCAGAAAGTCTTGAGTTGAGACTTGTCCCTGTCACTAGGATACAAGCTGGGACTGAATGAGTTTAGACAGTTACTGTGGACTCACCATCCTTGAAGTTTCGTGAGACCAGAGTGCCCAGACAGTCTCACAAGACGAGACTTGACCCCGTTGGTAGGATACAAACTGGGACTGGTTCAATTTTGGTCGTTACAATGGAGACACCTGAACCGCAACTGTTGTGGGACAAGACTTTGCCTGGGAAGTGTCACAATACGAGACTTGGCCCTGTCCCAAGGAGCCCTCCCTGGACTGACTGAGTATTGGTGGTTACCATGGAGTTGTGCGAACAGGAACTATCAGGAAATGAGACTTGGGTCAGGAAGTCTTGCCAGAAGAGACTTGTCCCCATTGCTAGGTTACAAGCTTGGAATGACTGAGTTTCAGTGGTAACCATGGAGATGCCCTAAGCAAAGCCTCATGAGACGAGACTAGTCTTGGAAAATCTTGCAAGACAAGGCTTGGGGCTGTCCCTAGGAGATGGCGCTGGAGTGAGTTTTGGTGGTTACCAAGGAGATGCCAGAACCAGAAGTGTCTCAAAATGAACTTGACCTCGGAAGTCTCCCCAGATGAGATTTGGTCCAATCACTAGGAGACGGGCTGGAAATGTCTGAGTTTTGGTTATCAGGAGACGCTGGAACTGGAAGTCTCGCGAGATGAATTGTGTCCTGGGAAGTCTCCTGAGACGAAACACAGCCCATTTGCTAGAGGAAGGCCAGGGACTGACTGAATTTTTGTGGTTAACACTGAGGCACCAGAACCACAAGTCTCACAAGTGGAGACTTGGTCTGGTCACTAGGAGACAGCTTGGGACTGACTGAATATCGACGCTTACCATAGAGACGCCAGAACCAGAAGTCTAGCAAGCCAAGACTTGGCCCAGGATGTCTCACAAGACAAGATATGCCACATGTAATCTCACAAGACAAGATTTGGCCCAGGAAATCTCGGTAGACCCAACTTGGCCCAGTTGCTAGGAGATGACCCAGGACACACTGAGTTTCATTGGTTACCTTGGAGATGCCTGAACCGGTAGTCTTGGGAGCCCAGTCTTTGCCTGGGATATCTTGCCAGATCATAGTTTTCCAGGTTGCTAGGATATGGCCCAGAAATGACTGATTTTTGGTGGTAACCATGGAGTATACCAAACCAGAAAGTTTGGTCTTGTGAGACGAGACTTGGCCCAGAAAGGTTCAAGAGACAATACTTGGACAGGGAACTCTTGCAAGGTGAGACTTGGCCCCACTGGTAGGATACAAAATGGGACTGACTGAGTTTCACTGGTTACCACCAAGACTCACGAAACTGAATTCTCCAGAGATGAGACTTGGCCACATTGCAAGGATACAAGCCAGGACAGAGTTTTGGGAGTTACAATGGAGATGTGTGTACTGAAAGTCTTGCAGATGAGACATGGCCTGTGAAATCTCGCAACATGATGCTTGGTACAGTTGCTAGGTGATGGCTGGGGACTAAGTTTCAGTGGTCACCATGAAGGCACTTGCACAAGAACTTTCGAAAAATGAGACTTGGCCCAGGGGAGTCTCACGAGATGAGACTTGGCTCTGTTTCTAGGATACTAGCCAGGACTGACTGAGTTTTGGTGGTTACCATGGAGACACCCGAGCTGGAAGTCTCCCACGACAAGACTTTGCCTGGGAAGTATCTCCAGACAAGACTTGTCACTATTGTTAGTAGATGGCCCTGGACTAACTGAGTTTCCATGGTTATCATGGAAATACCAGAATGGGAAGTTTTGTGAGATGAGGCATTGCCAGGGTGCAAGGAATCAAGCTGGGACTGAGTGTCAGTGGTAAACAAGGAGAAGCCCAAACCAGAAGACTTGTGAGACAAGACATGGCCCCCGAAATCTCGCAAGATAAGACTTGGTGTGATCACTATATGATGCCCTGGGACTGACTGAGTTTCAGTCGTTACCATGGAGATTCCTGAAAATAAAAATTAAAAAATAAAGATTACCTAAAAAAAACTTTGCTGGTTTCAAACTGGCCAAGCCAGTTTTTCTGGTCTTGCTGGCTGCAGCAGGCTGGCCAGAGCAATTGCTGCAGGAGAATTCCCCAAAGAGTGTCTCTTTTTTCACTTTTTCTGTTGGAGAAATTCCTGCTCAAGCCTACTGCTCTGTTCAGTGGCCTGGCCTCTCACACAGCCCAATTCTCCAGCCAGATCAGGGACTATCCAGGTCAGGCCCCTCACAGCCAGATTCTCAACTCTCCCAAGCCAGAGTCCACAGACTCCATAGGTGGTGCTCACAGCCCCTGTGTGTTTGCAACTTAGTCGTTATTCCCCTCTCTGTGACTTCAAGCAACCAGGTCTCTCCTGGTGCGGCTCAAACATTGTTTGGCTGGGGAGGGAGCAGTTGACTCAGCTCTCTCCCAAAAACCCTGTGGCAGACCAGGCGGGTGCCAGGCCTGGAGTGGCAGCTTCCCTGGTCCCCACATTGGTCCCTGGAACCTTATTGGCTTGAAGCACTCTCCTTACAGTCTGGTTTTTCAATGTCCGCTACAATTTTAGGTCTTCTATTTTCATATATGCTGGAGTACTGTGGGCTGTTTGCTCTGTTCCTCAGTAGATTGGCTACATCTTTCTTCCTTGTGTAGGGGGAAATCCCGTGTGATTTAGTGGAGTGCCAACTCTTCATCACTGCATCTTCAGAATGGAATTTACGTGGAGCACAGAAAGTGTACATTTAGCTTGATAGTCATTTTGGAATTCACAAACGTGTCAAGTACAGTTTACTCACTATGGTCTCTATGCATTTCTTAGGCTATCTTCTCTCCTAGAAAAAATACATCGGCGAGAACTATGATATAGAAACTAATGGTATTTCACCATTATGCTTGATGTCAATGTAGATACAATTAGGAACTCTCTGTCCCCTTGGCTCTCCATGTGCTCTCCAACTTCCAAAAGGTGTCAAGTACACTTTGCCCACTACTGTCTGTATGCATTTCTTAGGCTACAATTCTTTTGTTAAAAACAATACATTGGTGAGTAGTGTGTTACAGAAAATAATGGTATTTCACAGAAGATACACTCCTATGCTTTCATTGACTCATGAGAGTGTGGAAAGTTGATTCTGGAAGCTCATATGCTAACTTTCCATGACAGTGAAATTTCAGAGAGATACCTCAATAGAGGTGTGAAAAACAGTACACGTTACTGTAAACAACATGCATTTCATCTTGTCCTGCACTGAGTCCTTTGAGGTGGTTATAAACACTAAGAAGGTGCTTTCTAAAAACACCCAACACTTGAGACTTTGTCCTTCCCAAGTGATTTGTAAGAATTCAAACAATTCAGTACTGTTTGTTCCGGAGAGAAGTGCATATGGGGAGCCAAGGGGACAGTGGGCTTGTATTTATTTTTACATTCATAAAACTGTGTTGTCCACCTCAGGTAGTACACTGTACCTGCACGTCTTAGTGAGACTCAATTTTTCTGCTGAAAAAATTTTTTCGGTAAATCTAAACTCTATAAATTCATTGTCATGGGATTCCATGGTGAAATGCTTCCATTCACTCTTGTGCTGATGAAGAATCATTTCACTAGCTCATTGCTGTCAAGCTGTCCATGGAAATTATATTTCAGAAGGGTGCTTCAACAGAAGGGTGACAACAGTGCATCCTGACATGCAACTCATTTCATCTTCTATTGGAATGAGAACATTGATAATGTGTCCTACGGTTACCATGGCTTTGGTGGAAAACCTGCCTTGACTAAAGTCTTAAAATCCCATGTATTTTAGAGGAGTACCAACGGTTCACCACTGCACTGTCAGAGTGGAATTTACATGGAGCACTGAAAGTGGACATTTAGCTTGATATTCACTTCCAACTTCCAAAAGGTGTCAAGTACACTTTGCCCACTACTGTCTGTATGCATTGCTTAAGCTACAATTCATTTGTTAAAAACAATACATTGGTGAGTAGTGTGTTACAGAAAATAATGGTATTTCACAGAAGATACACTCCTATGCTCTCGTTCACTCATGTGAGGGTGGAAAGTTGAATTTGAAAGTTCATGCACTAACTTTCCACGACAGTGAAATTTCAGAGAGATACCTCAATAGAGATGTAAAAACAGTACTGGTTACTGTAAACAACATGCATTTCATCTTGTCCTGCACAGAGTCTTTTGAGGTGGTTATGAACACCACAGAAGGTGCTTTCTAAAACCACACAACACTTGAGACTTTGTCCTTCCCAAGTGATTTGCAAGAATTCAAACAATTCAGTACTGGTTTTTTTCCAGAGAGAAATGCACATGGAGAGCCAAGGGGACAGTGAGTTCATAATTGTATCTACATTGACACAACTGTGTTGTCCACCTCAGGTAGTACACTGTACCTGTATATCTTGGTGAGACTCAACTTTTCTGCTGAAAAAAATTTTTTTGGTAAATTTATACTCTAGAAACTCATCATGCAGGGATTCCAGAGTGATATGCTTCCGTTCACTCTTATGCTGATGGAGAATCATTTCACTAGGTCCTCACTATCAAACAATGCATGAAATTCATATTTCAGAAAGGTACTTCAACAGCAGGGTGACACCAGTGTGTCCTGACACACCACTCATTTCATCTTCACCTGGAAAGAGCACATTAATAACGTGTCCGATAGTGACCATGGATACGGTGGAAATCCTGCCTTGAGAAAACTCTTTCATTCCTGTGTGATTTAGTGAAGTGCCAACTCTTCACTACTGCATTGTCAGAGTGGAATTTATGTGGAACACAGTAAGTGTACATTTAGCTTGATATTTACTTTGTACTTCTCAAAAGTGTCCAGTACAGTTTACCCACTGCTGTCTTTATGCATTCCTTAGGCTATACTTCTCTTGATGAAAAATGCATCAGCGAGAACTGTGATATAGAAAATAACAGTATGTCACAGATGATACCCTCCTATGCTCTTGTTGACTCATGAGAGTGTGGAAAGTTGACTTTGGAAGCACATGTGGTAACTTTAGATGAAAGTGATATTCCAGAGAGATACCTCAATAGAGGTGTGAAAATCAGTACTCGTTATCATAAACAACATGCATTTCATCTTGTCCTGCACTGAGTCTTTTGAGTTGGTTATGAACACCACAGAAGGTGCTTTCTAAAAGCATGCAATGCTTGAGACTTTGCCCTTCCCAAGTGATTTGCAAGAATTCAAACAATTCAGTACTTTTTATTTTTGGAGAGAAATGAACCTGGACAGCCAAGGGGACAGTGAGTTCATATTTATTTCTACATTCACATAACTGTGTTGTCCACCTCAGGTAGTATACTGGAGAAGCACGAGTTGGTGAGACTTGACTTTTATGCTAAAAAATAAACATCATAAAATTTGTACTCTAGAAATTCATTGTCATGCAGGGATTCCATAATGATATGCTTCCATTCACTCTTGTGCTGATGAAGAATAATTTCACTAGCTCACTGCTGTCAAGCAATCCATGGAATTCATATTTCAAAAGGGTACTTCAATAGAAGGATGACAACAGTGCGTCCTGACATGCGACTCACTTCATCTTCTACTGAAATGAGTAGAGTGATAACATGTCCTACAGTGACCACAGCTTCGGTGGAAAACCTGCCTTGACAAAACTCTTAAAACCCCGTGTATTTTAGAGAAGTACCAACTGTTCACCACTGCATCGTCAGAGTGGAATTTATGTGGAGCACCAAAAGTGGACATTTAGCTTGATATTCACTTCTGACTTCCAAAAAGTGTCGAGTACACTTTTCCCCACTACTGTCTGTACCCACTGCTTAGGCTATGATTCTGTCATAAAAAAATATACATTGACCAATACTGTGTTACAGAAAATAATGGTATTTCACAGAAGATACACTCCTATGCTCTTGTTCACTCATGTGAGGGTGGAAAGTTGATTGTGGAAGCTTGTGCTCTAACTTACCATGAAAGTGAAATTTCAGAGAGAAACCTGAAGAAATGTGTGAAACACATAACACATTCCCATAGACAACATACATTTTAAGGTATCGTTAAACAGTCTTTTGAGGTACAAAATTACGTTTACATGGAATAAACCTCTTTGGTACAGATTCATTTAAAGAACACTTTCTTGTAAAAATAGGAAAGACAAGCCCTGGCTAGCATAGCTCAGTGGATTGAGCACGGGCTGCGAACCAAAGTGCCACAGGTTCGATTCTCAGTCAGGGTACATGCCTGGGTTGCAGGCCATGACCCTCAACAACCCCACGTTGATGTTTCTTTCTCTCTATCTTTCTCTTTATCCCTCCCTTCCCTTTCTAAAAATAAATAAAATGAAATCTTAAAAAAATAGGAAAGACAATACATGTGTGTAGGGTGTAGGGTCTGATCTTGGAGAAGACAGTTTTGTGAATGTGAAGCTGAGTATGAATCTAACACTTCATTCTCTGTAACCAAGTGCATTTCTCTCTGAACAGTAAAGAAGAATTTAAACCTTTCCAAATCATTAGGAAATGAGACTCTTTTGAACACAACAGGTGTAAGACACCGTGTACAATATTTATAACATTAGTAAATGCACACCTTTTAGAAGAAGTCGAAAGGAATGGTGTCTCCAGTAACACATACTGTTTTAATACTTCTCTAAAACTATTGCTCTGAAATGCCACTTTTTTGGTAATTATGATAAAGAAACAGCTTCTAGGTCAACTTTCTGTTACAATTTAGTGAACAGAGGTATAATTCAATGTCTTTTTTACAATAGAATAAATCTCTGCACTACAGATACCTCCAAGAATTTTTTCATGTAAAAAGAACAGTGAGGATGAGACATGCATGCAGTTTGTAGCACTTGACTTGGAGCAAATGGTTTTGCAAATGTGAAACTGAGTAGGAATCAAAGAGTCTAATTTCTGTAAACAGGCGCATTTATCTCTGATTGAAGGGTAATGACCTATTTCAACACATCCAAGTCAGTTAAAAATGATATTCCTTTAGAAAAAAACAGGTTTAAGAAAGTAAGTTCTTCAGTGTTTATAGAGCTCAGTCAATGTACTCCTTTCAGTAGAAGTGAAATGAATGGTGTCTCCAGTAATACATACTGTTTTAACACTTCTGTGGAAGTATTGCTCTGAAGTGCCTGTTCTGTGGTAACTTTCTTTTTTTTTTCTTTTAAAGATTTTATTCATTTATTTTTAGACAGAGGGGAAGGGAAGAGAGGGAGAGAAACATCAATGTGTGGTTGCCTCTCATGTGCCCCCTACTGGGGACCTGGCCTGCAACCCAGGCATGTGCCCAGACTGGGAATGGAACCAGCCACCCTTTGGTTCTCAAGCTGGCACCCAATCCACGGAGCCACATCAGCCAGGGCTATGTGGTAATTTTCTTAAAAAAGAGCTTCTAAGATCAACTTTCTCTTACAATTGACAGCACAGACCCATAATACTAAGTCATGTTTAAGTAGAATAAACATCTTTAGTACAGATTAATCCAAAGTACTCTTTCATGTAAAAATAATAGGGGAGTTAATACATGAGTGTAGAGATCAGTATCTGACCAGGAGAAGACTTTTTTTGTGAAATTGAAACAGAGTATGAATCTAAGAACCCATTTTCTGTAAACAAGTGCATTTCTATCATATTGAACAATAATGAAGTGTTTCAATGCTTAAAAAACACTTGGTAATGAGAGATTTTTTAAGAAATTAGGTTTAAGAAAACAATTTGTACAGTGTTGATAAGATTACGCAATGTAGTCCTTTCATTTGTAGCTGACATGAATGGTGTCTTCAGTAATACATACTGTTTTAACACTTCTGTAAAGGTACTTCTCTGAAACACCACTTTTGTGGTAATTTTGATAGTGAAACAGCCACTAAGATAAATTTTCTATAACATTATTGACCAAGATGCCTAACACTAAGTTATGATTAAATAGAATCAATCTGTTTAGTACACATTCATCAAAAGTATTATTTCCTGTGAAAACAATAGGGAAGTTAAGACATGTGTGTATGTAGCATTGTATGACTTGGAGAAGACAGTTTTGTGAATGTGAAATTGAGCAGTAGTCTAACAGTCCATTTTCTATAACCAGGGTTAGGTTTAGGGTTAAGGTTAGATTTCATTAGGATTAGGGTTAGAGTTTGGGTTAGGCTTAGGTTTAAGGATAGGGTTAGAGTGAGGTTTAGAGTTAGTCTTAATGGTAGGGTTAGGGGTAGGGGTAGGGTTAGGTTTAATGTTATGGTTAGGTTTAGGGTTACATTTAAGGTTAGGGTTAGAGTTAGGTTTAGAGGTATGGTTAGGTTTAAGGTTAGGGTTAGGGTCAGGGTTAGGGTTAGTAAAAAAACATTAAGAAAGTAAATTCTTCATTGTTTATAGAGCTCAGTCAATGTACTCCTTTCAGTAGAAGTTAAATTAAGGGTGTCTCCAGGAATATACACTCCTGAACACTTCTGTGGATTCATTGCTCTGAAATGCCACTTTTGTGTTAATTTGGATATTGAAAGAGCAACTAAGATAAATTTCATGTAACAGTCACTTACCAAGATGCCAAACACTAAGTTATAATTAAAGATAATAATGTATTCAGTATAGATTGATCCAAAGTATTCTTAACTGTGAAAAGAATGGGAAAGTTAAGATGTGTGTGTATGTATAACTGTGTGAATTGGAGTAGACGCTCTTTTGAATGTGAAATTGAGTATGAATCTAACAGTCTATTTTCTATAACCAGGATTAGGGATAGGCTTAGGGTTAGGGTTAGGTTTAAGGTTAGGGTCATATTTATGGTTAGGGTTGGGTTTGAGGTTAGCATTAGGGTTAGGGTTAGTTTTATTTTTATGTTTATCTTTCGGTTTAGGTTTAAGGTTAGGGTTAGGGTTCTGGTTAGTGTGAGGTTCAGGGTCAAGGTTAGAAAACAACAGGCTTAAGAAACTAACTTCTTCAGTTTTTAGAGGGCTCAGTCAATGTACTCCTTTCAGTAGAAGTGGAATGAATGCTGTTTCCAGGGATACATACTGTTTTAACACTTCTGTGGATGTGTTAGTCTGAAATGACAGTTTTGTGGAAACTTTGATGTCGAAACAGCTACTCAGATAAGTTTTCTGTAACATTCGGTGACAAAGATGCCTAACACTAAGTTATGATTAAATAGAATAAATCTCTTTAGTACACATTCATCAAAAGCATTCTATCTTTGAAAAGAATAGTGAAGTTAAGACGTGTGTGTATGTAGCATTGTGTGACTTCTAGAAGACAGTTTTGCAAATGTGAAATTGAGTATGAGTCTAAGAGTTCATTTTCTGTAACCAGGGTTCGGATTAGGGTTAGGTTTATGGTTAGGGTTAGGTTTAAGATTAGGGTTAGGGTTAGGGTTAGCCTTAGGTTTAGGGTTAGTGTCAGAAAAATACAGGTTCCAGAAAGAACCTTGTCAGTGTTTATAGTGCTGAGTCAATGTACTCCTTTCAGGAGAAGTGAAATGTATAGTGTCTCCAGTAATATATACTATTTTTACATTTTGGGATATGTTGCTCTCAAATGCCACTTTTCTGGTAATTTGGTAGTGAAAGAGCCTCTAAGATCAACTTTCTGTCACAATTGAGTTAACAGAGGCCTACCTCAATGACTTCTGTAAATAGAGTAAAACATGGCAGTACAGCTTGCTCTACAATATTTTTTATAGAAAAGATTACTGAAGATAAGGCTTGTGTGTACTGTGTAGTACTTGACCTGGAGAAAACGGTTTTGTGAATGTGAAACTGAGTATGAATCTAAGAGTCTAATTTCTATAAACAAGTGCATTTCTCTGATTGAAGGGTAATGAGCTAATCAATGCATTCAAGTCACTTGGAAATGACACTCTTTAGAAAAAGACAGGTTTAAGAAAGTAAATTCTTTGTGTTTATAGAGCTCAGCCAATGTACTCCTTTCAGGAGAAGTGGAGTGAATTGTGTCTCCAGTAATACATACTGTTTTCACACTTCTGTAGAAGTATTGCTCTCAAATGCCTGTTCTGTGGTAATTTCCTCAAAAAAGAGTTTCCAAGATCAACTTTCTGATACAATTGAGAGCACATACACATAATACTAAGTCATGTTTAGGTAGAATAAACATCTTTAGTACAGGTTCATTCAAAGTACTCTTTCCTTTAAAAAGAATAGGGAAGCTAAGACATCAGTGTACAGAACAGTACTTGACCTGGAGAGGACTTTTTTTTGTGAAAATGAAACTGAGTATGAGTCTAACAGCCCATTTTCTGTAACCAAGTGCATTTCTATCATACTGTAAGCAGTGAAGTGTTTCAATGCTTAAAAATCAGTTGGTAATGACAGGCTTTTCAATAAATCAATTTTAAGAAACAACTTGTACAATGTTTATAACATTACGCAATGCACACGTTTCATTTGTAGCTCAAATGAACTGTGTCTTCAGTAACACATGCTCTTTTAACACTTCTGTAGAAGTACTTCTCTGAAATGCCACTTTTGTGGTAATTTTGATAGCAACAGAGCAACTAAGGTAAATTTTCTGTAACACTGGATGACCTAGATGTCTAAGTTATGATTAAATAGAATAAATCTCTTTAGTACAGATTCATCTAAACTATTCTTTCCTGAGAAAAGAATAGGAAGGTAACATATGTGTGTATGTAGCATTGGGTGTATTGGAGAAGATGGTTTTGGAAATGTGAAATTGAATATGAATCTAACAGTCCATTTTCTTTAACCAGAGGTAGGGTTAGTGTTAGGGTTAGGTTGAAGGTTAGGGTTAGGACCAGTGTTAAGGTTAAGGTTATACATAACATTAGGTTTAAGGTTAAGAATAAGCTTAGGGTTAGGTTTAAGTTTAGGGATAGAGTTAACCTTACAGATAGCATTGGGGTTAGAAAAAACCACTTTAAGAAAGTAACTTTTTTAGTGTTTATACAGCTCAGTCACTATATTCCTTTCAGGATAGGTGAAATGAATGATGCCTCCAGTAATACATACTGTTTTAACACTTCTGTAAAAGTATTGCTCTGAGATGTATGTTTTCTGGAAATTTTCCTTAAAAAGAGCTTCAAAGATCAACTTTGTCTTATAATTGAGAGCACAGACACATAATAGTAAGTCATGATTAAGTAGAATAAACATCTTTAGTACAGATTCCTGCAAACTACTCCTTCCTATAAAAAGAATAGGGAAGTTAAGACATGAGTGTTTAGAGCAGTATCTGACCAGGAAAAGAGTTTTTTTTGTGAAAGTGAAACAGGGTATGAATCTAACAGCCCATTTTTTGTGACCAAGAGCATTTAAATCATATTGCACAGTAATGAAGTCTTTCAATGCTTAAAAATCACTTGGTAATCAGAGGCTTTTGAACAAACCAAGTTTAAGAAAACAACTTGTACACTGTTTATAACATTACTCAATGTATTCCTTTCATTTGTAGCTGAAATGAATGGTGTCTTCAGTAGTACATACTGTTTTAACACTTCTGTACAGGTACTTCTCTGAAATGCCACTTTTGTGGTAATTTTGATAGCGACAGAACAAGTAAGAAATTTTCTGTAACATCAATTGACCAAGATGCCTAACACTAAGTTATGATTAAATAAATAAATCTCTTTGGTACACATTCATTGAAAGTATTATTTCCTGTGAAAACAATAAGAAGGTTAAGATATGTGTATGTAGCAATGTGCCACGTGGAGAAGATGGTTTTGTGAATGTGGAATTCAGTAGGAACCTAACAGACCATTTTGTATAACCAGGGTTTGGGTTAGAGATAGGTTTAAGGTTATGTTTAAGGTTAGGGATAAGGTTAGGGTTTGGGTTAGGTTTAGGTTTAAGGATAGGGTTAGGGATAGGTTTAGGGTTATGTTTAAGGGTAGAATTAGGGTTAGGGGTAGGGTTAGTAAAAAGAGATTAAGAAAGTAACTTCTTCAGTGTTTATAAGCTGAGTCAATGTACTCCTTTCAGTAGAAGTGAAAAGAAGGGTGTCTCAAGTAATACACACTGTTTAACACTTCTGTGGATGCATTGCTCTGAAATGCCACTTTGGTGTTAATTTTGATATCAAAAGAGCAACTAAGATAAATTTTGTGTAACAGTTATTGACCAAGATGCCTAACACTAAGTTATAATTAAATAGAATAATGTCTTTACTATAGATTCATCCAAATATCTTTTCTGTGAAAAGAATAGAGAAGTAAGATATATTTGTATATGCGACTGTGTGACTTGGAGAAGACAGTTGTCTGAAAGTGAAATTGGGTATGAATCTAATGTCCATTTTCTGTAACCAGGGTCTGGGTTAGGGTTAGGTTTAGGGTTAGGGTTAGGTTTAAAGTTGGGTTTAAGGTTAGGGTTAAAGTTAGGGGAAAGCTTATGTTTAGGGTTTGCTTTAGGGTTAGGATTAAGTTTAGGGTTAGGGCTATGGTTAGACTTAGGTTTAGGGTTAGTGTCAGAAAAATACAGGTTTAAGAAACTAACTTCTTAGTTTTTATAGAGCTCAGTCAATGTACTCCTTTCAGTAGAAGTGAAATGAATCATGTATCCAGAAATATATAATTTTATTAACATTTGTGAGCATGAGCATATGTTGCTCTAAAATGCCACTTTTGCGGTAATTTTGATAGTGAAAGAACCTCTAAGATCAATTTTCTGTCACAATTAAGTGAACAGAGGCCTACCTCAATGTCTTCTTTAAATAGAGTATCACATGGTGGTACAGGTTGCTCCACAATATTTTTCATGGAAAAAGAATACTGAAGATAAGACTTGTGTGTACTGTGTAGTACTTGACCTGGGGAAAACGGTTTTGTGAATGTGAAACTGAGTATGAATCTAAGAGTCTAATTTCCATAAACAAGTGCATTTCTCTGATTGAAGGGTAATGAGCTAATCAATGCATTCAAGTCACTTGGAAATGACACTCTTTAGAAAAAGACAGGTTTAAGAAAGTAAATTCTTCAGTGTTTATAGAGCTCAGCCAATGTACTTCTTTCAGGAGAAGTGGATGAATTGTGTCTCCAGTAATACATACTGTTTTCACACTTCTGTAGAAGTATTGCTCTCAAATGCCTGTTCTGTGGTAATTTCCTCAAAAAAGAGTTTCCAAGATCAACTTTCTCGTAAAATTGAGACCACAGACATATCACACTAAGTCTTGTTTAAGTAGAATAAACATATTTTTTCACATATCACATTTTTTAAAATTTTAATCATTGTTCAAGTACAGTTTTCTCTCTTTTACTCCCAATCCAGCCCACCCACCCAACCCTCCCCACTTTTCTCCCACTACCACCCTACCCCTAGTTTTTGTCCATGTGTACTTTAAATTTGTTCCTGTAAACCCTTCCCATTCTCCCCTGAAATTTCCTCTTCTCTCCCCTCTGGTCACTGTCAGCCTGTCCTCTATATCAGTGTCTTTGGTTATATTTTGCTTGTTTCTTTGTTTTGTTGTTTAGGTTCCTGTTAAAGGTGAGATCATATGGTATTTGTCTTTCACTGCCTGGCTTGTTTCACTCAGCATAATGCTTTCCAGTTCCATCCATGCTGTTGCAAAGTGTAGGAGCTCCTTCTTTCTTTCTGCTGCATAGAATTCCATTGTGTAAATGTACCATAGTTTTTTGATCTATTCATTTACTGATGGGCATCTAGGTTGCTTCCAGCACCCAGCTATTGTAAATTGTGCTTCTATGAACATTGGGGTGCATAGGTTCTTTTGAATTGGTGTTTTAGTATTCTTAGGATATAGTCCCAGCAGTGGAATTGCTGGGTTGAAAGGCAGGTCCACTTTTAGTTTTCTGAGGAAGTTCCATGCTGCTTTCCATAGTGGTTGTACCAGTCTGCAGTCCCACCAACAGTGCACTAGGGTCCCCTTTTCTCCATAACCTCTCCAACACTTCTTGATTGTTGCTTTGTTTATGATGGCCATTCTGACTGGTGTGAAGTGGTATCTCATTGTGGTTTTAATATGCATCTCTCTGATAGCTAGCAATATTGAACATCATTTCATGTGTCTTTGGATTTCCTGTATGTCCTCCTTGGAGAAGTGTCTGTTCACATCCTTTGTCCATTATTTAATTGTGTTGCTTGTCCTTTTAGAGTGTAGTCATGTAAGTTCTTTATATATTTGGAGATTAAACTCTTGTCTGAGGTATCATTGGCAAATATGTTTCCCCATACAGTTGGTTCTCTTTTAATTTTGATACTGTTTTATTTAGATGTGCAGAAGCTTTTAATTTTGATGAGGTCCCATTTGTTTAGAATAAACATCTTTAGTACAGAGTCACCCAAAGTACTCTTTCCTGTAAAAAGAATAGGGAAGTTAAGACAGGAGTGTACAGAGCAGTATTTGACCCGGAGAAGACTTTTTTTGAAAGTGAAACTGAGTATGAGTCTAACAATCCATTTTCTGTAACCAAGTGTATTTCAAATGTGTTGAACATAATGATCTTTTTTAACACTTACAAATCGTTGGAAAGGAGAAAGTATTGAACAAAAGAGTATTAAGAAAAGAACTTGTTCAGTGTTTATAACATTACTCAATATACTCCTTTTAGTAGTAGTTCAAAGAGTAGTGTCTCCAGTAATACATACTGTTTTAACACGTCTGTAGAAGTACTTCTCTGATATGCCCCTTTTGTGGTAATTTTGATAGCAAAAGAGCAGCTAAGAGATATTTTTTGTAACATTGGTTGACCAAGATGCCTAACAGGAAGTTATGTTTAAATAGAATAAGTCTCTTTAGTACAGACTCATCCAAATTGTTCTTTCCTGTGAAATGAATAGGGATTTAAAGACATGTGTGTATGTAGTGGTGTGTGACTTGGATAAGATGGTTTTCTGAATGGGAAATTAAGTATGAATCTAACAGTTCATTTTCTGTAACTACGGTTAGGGTTAGGGATGATTTAAGGTTAGGGTTATGGTTAGGGGTTTGGCTAGGGTTAGTTTTAAGGTTAGGGTTAGCATTAGGTTTAGGGTTAGGTTTCAAGGTATAGTTAGAGGTAGGGTTAGCTTTAAGTTTAAGTTTCAGTTTAGAATTAGGTTTAAAGTTAGGGTTAGGGTTAGGAGTAGGGTTAGGATTAAGGTTAGGGTTAGGGTTAGAAAAAACAGATTCAGAAAGTAACTTTTTCAGTGCTTATAGAGCTCAGTCAATGTACTCCTTTCAGTAGATGTGAAATGAATGGTGTCTCCAGGGATACATAGTATTTTAACACTTCTTTGAATGTGTTGGTCTGAAAAGCCATTTTTCTGGTAATTTTGAAAGTGAAAGAGCAGCTAAGATAAATTTACTGTAACACTGGTTTACCTAAATCCCTAAGTTATGATTAAATAGAATAAATATCTTTAGTACAATTTCATCCAAAGTTTTCTCTCCTGTGAAAAGAATAGGGAAGTTAAGACATTTGTGTATGTAGCAGTGTGTGACTTGGACAAGATGTTTTTGTGAATATTAAATTGAGTATGAATCTAACAGTCCATTTTCTGTAACCAGGGTATGGTTAGGGTTAGGGTTATGCTTAAATTTAGGGTTAGGGTTAGGATTGGGGTTAGGGTTAAAGTTAAGGCTAGGGTTAGGGTTAGGGTTAGCTTCAAGGTTAGGGTGAGGTTTAAGTTTAGGGATAGAGTTAGGATTAGGGTCAGGGTTCAGGTTAGAAAAAAAAAACACATTAAGAAAGTAACTTCTCCAGTGTTTGTAGGGCTGTGTCAATGTACACCTTTTAGTAGAAGTGAAATGAATGGTGTCTTCAGTGATACATACTTTTTTCACACTTCTCTAGAAGTATTGCTCTGAGATGCCTGTTTTGTGGAAATTTTCTTTAAAAAGAGCTTCTAAGATTAACTTTCTCTTACAACTGAGATCACACATACATAATACTAAGTCATGATTAAGTACAATAAACATCTTAAGTACACATTCATTAAAAGTACTCTTTCCTGTAAACAGAATAAGGAAGTTAAGACATGAGTGTACAGAGTAGTATGTGACCTGGAGAAGACTTTTTTCTGAAAGTGAAACTGAGCATGAATCTAACAGCCCATTTTCTGTTACAACAACTACATTTCAATCGTATTGAATAGTAGTGAACTGTTTCAATGCTTAAAATTCACTTGGTAATGACAGGCTTTTGAACAAAACAGGTTTAAGAAAACAACTTGTACAGTGTGTATAACATTACTCAATATACTCATTTCATTTGTAGCTGAAATGAATGGTGTCTTCAGTAATACATACTGTTTTAACACTTCTGTAGAAGTACTTCTCTGAATTGCCACTTTTGTGGTAATTTTGATAGCGACAGAGCAAGTAAGATAAATTTTCTGTAACATTGATTAACCAAGATGCCTAACACTAAGTTATGATTAAATAGAATAAATCTCTTTGGTACACATTCATTGAAAGTATTATTTCCTGTGAAAAAAATAGAGAGGTTAAGACGTGTGTATGTAGCAATGTGCCACATGGAGAAGATGGTTTTTGAATGTGAAATTCAGTATGAATCTAACAGTCCATTTTGTAACCAGGGTTCGGATTAGGGTTAACGTTAAGGTTAGGTTTAAGGTTAGGTTTAGGGTTAGTGTTTGGGATAGGGTTAGGTTTAAGGTTTAGGGTCAGGGTTAGGTTTAGATTTAGGTTTTAGGGTAAGATTAGGTTTAAGTTTATTGTTAAGTTTAGTGTTAGTTTTAAGTTTAGGGTTAGGGTTAGGGGTAGGGTTAGATTTAAGGTTAGGGTTAGGGTTAATAAAAAACACATTAAGAAAGTAAATTCTTCTGTGTTTATAGAGCTCAGTCAATGTACTCTTGTCAGTAGAAGTGAAATGAATGGTGTCTCTAGTAATACACACTGTTAACACTTCTGTGGATCTATTGCTCTGAATTGCCAGTTTTGTGCTAATTTGGATATTGAAAGAGCAACTAAATTAATTTTTGTGTTACAGTGATTCAGCAAGATCTAACACTAAGTTATAATTAAATTTAATGATGTCTTTTGTATAGATTAATTCAAAGTATTGTTTCCGGAGAAAAGAACAGGGAAGTTAAGATATGTGTGTACGACTATGTGACTTAGAAAAGATTTTTTTCTGAATGTGAAATTGAGTATGAACCTAACACTCCACCTCGTGTAACCAGCCTTATGGTTAGTTTGAGGTTTAGGGTTAGGTGTAAGGTTAGGGTTATTGTTAGCGTTAGGGTTCACTTTAAGGTTAGGGTTAGGGTCAGGTTTATGTTTAGGGTTTCATTTAGGGTTTAAGGTTAGGATTAGAGTTATGCTTAGCGTTAGGTTTAGGGTTATGGTTAGAAAAAATGAGTTTAAGAAACTAACTTCTTCAGTTTTTATGGAGCTTTGCCAATGTACTGTTTTCAGTAGAAGTGAAAAGAATGGTTCTCCAGTAATACATACTGTTTTAACACTTCTGTGGATCTCTTAGTCTGAAATGACACTTTTGTGGTAATTTTGATATCAAAAGAGCAACTAAGATACATTTTCCCTAACATTGGTTGACGAAGATGCCTAACACTAATTTATTATTAAATAGAATAAATCTCAGTACAGATTCATCCAAGGTATTCTCCCTGTGAAAACAATAGGGAAGTCAAGAGACAAGTGTATGTAGTATTGTGTCACTTGGAGAAGACGTTTTTGTGAATGTGAAATTGAGCATGAATCTTACAGTCTATTTTCTGTAACCAAGGTTAGGTTTAAGTTTAGGGTTAGGGTTAGGGCTAGGGTTAGGTTTAAGTTTCAGGTTAGTCTTATGTTTGAGTTGACGGTTAGGATTAGGGTAGAAAAAACAGGTTTAAGAAAGTACCTTCTTCAGTGTTATTATAGCATAGTCAATGTACTCCTTTCAGTACAAATGAAATGAACAGTGTGTCTAGTGATACATAGTGTTTTACCATTTTGTGGATGTGTTGCTCCAAATGCCACTTTTGTGATAATTTTGATAATGAAAGAGCCTCTAAGATGAACTTTCTGTCATAATTGAGTGAAGAGTGGTCTACCTCAATGTCTCCTTTTAATAGAGTAAAATAAGCTAGTACAGGTTACTCTAAAATATTTTTATAGAAAAAGTATACGAATATAAGACTTGTGTGTCATGTGTTGTACTTGAGCTGGAGGAAATGGTTTTGTGAATGTGAAACTGAGTATGAATCTAAGAGTTTAATTTCTATAAACAAGTGCATTTCTCTGATTGAAGGGTAATGAGCTAATCAATGCATTCAAGTCACTTGGAAATGACACTCTTTAGAAAAAGACAGGTTTAAGAAAGATTCCTCAGTGTTTATACAGCTCAGCCAATGTACTCCTTTCAGCAGAAGTGGAATGAATTGTGTCTCCAGTAATACATACTGTTTTCAAACTTCTGTAGAAGTATTGCTCTGAAATGCCTGTTTTGTGGAAATTTTCTTAAAAAAAAAAGAGCATTCAAGGTCAACTTTCTTGTACAATTGAGACCATATGCACATAATAATAAGTCATGTTTAAGTAGAATAAACATCTTTAGTACAGATACATCCAAAGTACTCTTTCTTGTAAAAAGAATAAAGAACATAAGAGATGAGTGTACAGAGCAGTATTTGACCTGGAGAATACTTTTTTCTGAAAGTGAAACTGAGCATGAATCTAACAGCCCATTTTTTGTAAACAAGGGTATTTCTATCTTATTGAACACTAAAGAACTCTTTCAATGCTTAGAAATCTCTTCAAAATGAGAGGCTTTTGAACACAACAGGTTTAAGAAAACAAGTTGCACAGTGTTTATAACATTATTCAATATAAACTTTTCAGTAGTAGTTTAAAGGAATGTTGTCTTCTGTACTACATAGTGTTCTAACACTTCTGTAGAAATACTTCTCTGAAATACCACTTTTGTGGTAATATTGATAGCGAAAGAGAAGCTAATATAAATTTTCTGTTACAATGATTAACCAAGATGCCTAACACTAAGTTATGATTAAATAGAATAAATCTTTTTAGTACAGATTCAACAAAGTATTCATGCATTGAAAAGAATAGGGAAGTTAAGACGTGTATAATTAGCAGTATGTGACTTGGAAAAGACGGTTTCATGAATGTGAAATTGAGCATGAATCTAACAGTCCATTTCCTGTAACCAGGGTTAGGGTTATGGTTAGTCTTAGGGTTAGGTTTAAGGGTATGGTTAGGGTTAGGTTTAGTGTTAGGTTTAAGGTTAGGGTTAGGTTTAGTGTTAGGTTTAAGGTTAGGGTTAGGTTTAAGGTTAGGGTTAGGTTTAGGGGTAGGTTTAGGTTCAAGGTTAGGGTTAGGGTTATGGCTAGAAAAAAACAGATTAAGAAGGTAACTTCTTCATTGATTATAGAGCTCAGTCAATATTCTCCTTTTAGTAGAAGTGAAATGGATGGTGTCTCCAGTTATACACACCGTTTAACACTTCTGTGGATGTGTTGTTCTGAAATGCCATTTTTGTAATAATTTTGACATTGAAAGAGCAACAAAGATATATTTTGTGTGACATTGATTTTACAAGATGACTAACACTAAGTTATAATTAAATAGAATAATCTCTTTCATACAGATTCATCCAAAGTATTCTTTCCTGTAAAAAGAATAGGGAAGTTAAGACATGTGTGTACATACCACTGGGTGAATTGCAGAACAGTGTTTTCTGAATGTGAAATTCTGTATGAATCTAAAAGTTCATTTTCTGTAACCAGGGTTATGGTTAGGTTTAAGGTCAGGTTAAGGTTTGGGTTAGGGTTATTGATAGGTTTGAGGTTAGGGTTCGAGTTAAGGTTAGGGTTATGTTTTGGGTTAGGTTTACGGTTAGGTTAAGAGTCTGTGTTGGGTTTAGGATTAGGGTTAGAAAAACAGAGGTTTAAGAAAGTAACTTCTTCAGTGTTTATAGAGCTCAGTCAATGTACTCCTTTCAGTGAAAGTGAAACGAATGGTGTCTCCAGTAATACATAGTGTTTAAACTTCTGTGGATATGTTAATCTGAAATGACACTTTTGTGGTAAATTTGATTGTGAAAGAGCAGGTAAGATATATTTTTTGTAATGTTGGTTGACCAAGATGCCAAACACTAAGTTATGATTAAATGGAATAAATCTCTTTAGTAAAGATTCATCCAAGGTGTTCTTCCCTCTGAGGAGAATAGGGCAGTTAAGACATGTGTGTATGTAACAGTGTGTGACTGGGAGAAGACAGTTTTCTGAATGTGAAATTGAGTATGAATCTAAAAGTCTATTTTCTGTAACCAGGGGTATAGTTAAGTTTATGGTTAGTGTTATGTTTAAGGTAAGGGTTAGTGTTAGGGTTAGGTTTCAGGTTAGGGTGAAGGTTAAGGTTAGGGTTAGGTTTATGTTTTGGTTGAGGTTTAGGGTTAGGTTAAAGTTAGGGCTAGAGTTTGAATTTGGTTTAGGGTTAGGGTTGGAAAAAAACAAGTGTAAGAATGTAATTTCTTCAGTGTTTATAGTGCTGAGTCCATGTACTCCTTTCAGTAGAAGTGAAATGAATGGTGTCTCTAGTAATACATACTGTTTTAACACTTCTGTATGAGTATTGCTCTGAAATGCCTGTTTTGTGGTAATTTTCATAAAAAAGAGTTTCCAAGATCAATTTTTTTAAACAATTGATAGCACAAACACATAATACTAAGTCCTGTTTAAGAAGAATAATCATCTTTAGAAAAGATTCATCCAAAGAGCTCTTTCCTTTAGAAAGAATAGGGAAGTTAAGACATTATTATACAGAGCAGTATTTCACCTGGTGAAGACTGTTTTGTGAAAGTGAAACTGCGTAGGAATCACAGCCCATTGTCTGTAGCCAAGTGCATTTCAATCGACCTGAACAGTAATGTACTGTTTCGACACTTACAAATCACTTGGAAATGAGCGGATTTTGTTCAAAACAGGTTTAAGAAAAGAACTTGTACAGTGTTTATAACATTACTCAAAGTACTCTTGTGAGTACATTTCAGTACATTTCAGTAGTTGAAATGAATGGTGTCTCCAGTAATACATTCTGTCTTAATACTTCTGTAGAAGTTTTGCTCTGAAATTTTTATAGCGACACAGTAATTAAGGTATTTTTCTGTAATATTGATTGACTAAGATGCCTAACAGTAAGTTATGTTTAAATACAATAAATCTTTTTAGTACACATTCATCCAATGTATACTTTCCTATGAAAAAAAATTAGGAAGTTGACATGTGTGTATGTAGCTTGTGTGACTTGGAGAAGACAGTATTCTGAATGTCAAATTGACTATGTATCTAACATTCTATTTTCTGTAACCAGAGTTAGGATAAGGGTTAGGGTTAGGGGTAGATTTAAGGTTAAGGTTAGGGTTATTGTTAGGTTTAGGGTTAGGTTTACTGTTACAATTAGGGTTAGGAAAAAAACAGGTTGAAGAAAGTAACTTCCTCATCGTTTATGGAGCTCAGTCAATGTAGTCCTTTTAGTAGAAGTGAAATGAATGGTGTCTCCAGTAACACATACTGTTGTAACACTTCTGTGGATGTATTGCTCTGAAAGGCCACTTTTGTGGTAATTTTGATGCTCAAAGAGCCTGTAAGATCCACCTTTTGTCACAATGAATGAACAGAGGCTTACCTCAATGTCTTCTGTAAATAGAGTTAAACATGGCAGTAGAGTTTGCTCTAAAATATATTTTTATGAAAAAAGAATACTGAAGATAAGACTTTCATGTACTGTGTAGTACTTGATATGGAGAAATGGTTTTGTTAATGTGAAACTGATTATGAATCTCAGAGTTTAATTTCTATAAACACGTGCATTTCTCTGATTGAATGGTAATGACCTAATCAATGCATTCAAGTCTCTTAGAAATGATACTCTTTAGAAAAAAACAGGTTAAAGAAAGAAATTTCTTCAGTGTTAATAGAGCTCAGTCAATGTGCTCCTTTCAGTAGAAGTGAAATGAGTGGTGTCTCCAGTAATACATACTGTTTTCACACTTCCGTAGAGGTATTGCTCTGAAATGCCTGTTTTGTGGAAATTTTCTCTTTTTTTTTTGAAAATTTTTTATTATATTTTAATCATTATTCAAATACAGTTTTCTCCTTTTTAATCCCAATCCATTCCCCCCCCACCCTCCCCACTTCACTCTCATTACCACCCTCCCCTTAGTTTATGACTATGTGCCCTTTAAGTTTGTTCCTGTGAGCCCTTCCCACTGACCCCTTAAATTCCCTCTTCTCTCCCCTCCGGTCACCGTGAGCCTGTCCTCTATTTCAGTGTCTTTGGTTGTATTTTGCTTGCTTCTTTGTTTTGTTATTTAGGTTCCTGTTAAAGGTGAAATCATGTGGTATTTGTCTTTCACTGCCTGGCTTGTTTCGCTAAGCATAATGTTTTCCAGCTCCATCCAGGCTGTTGCAAAGGGTAAGAGCTCCCTCTTTCTTTCTGCTGCATAGAATTCCATTGTGTAAATGTACCATAGTTTTTTGATCCATTCATTTACTGATGGGCATCTTGGTTGCTTCCAGCATCTAGCTATTGTAAATTGTGCTGCTATGAACATCGGGATGCATAGGTTCTTTTGAATTGGTGTTTTAGTATTCTTAGGATATAGTCCCAGCAGTGGAATTGCTGGGTCAAAAGGCAGATCCATTTTTATTTTTCTGAGGAAGTTCCATGCTGCTTTCCATAGTGGTTGTACCAGTCTGCAGTCCCACCAGCAGTGCACTAGGGTCCCTTTTCTCCACAACCTCTCCAACACTTGTTGTTTGTTGCTTTGTTTATGATGGCCTTTCTGACTGGTGTGAAGTGGTATCTCATTGTGGTTTTAATCTGCATCTCTCTGATAGCTAGTGATATTGAACATTGTTTCATGTGTCTTTGAATTTTCTGTATGTCCTCCTTGGAGAAGTGTCTGTTCAAGTCCTTTGCCCACTTTTTAATTGGATTCCTTGTCTTCTTAGAGTGCAGTCTTGTAAGTTCTTTATATATTTTGGAGATTAAACCCTTGTCTGAGGTATTGGCAAATATGTTTTCCCATACAGTTGGTTCTTTTTTAATTTTGATACTGTTTTATTTAGCTGTGCAGAAGCTTTTAATTTTGATGAGGACCCATTTGTTTATTCTTTCCTTTATGTCCCTTGCTCTAGGGGACACGTCAGTAAAAAAGTTTCTTCGTGAAATATCTGAGATTTTCCTACCTACGTTCTCCTCTAGGACTTTAATGGTATCACGTTTTATATTTAAGTCTTTATCCACCTTGAATTTATTTTGTATATGGTGTAAGTTGGTGCTCAAGTTTCATTTTTTTGCACGTGGCTGTCCAGTTCTCCCAACACCATTTGTTGAAGAGGCTGTTTTTATCCCATTTAATGTTGCTGCCTCCTTTGTCAAATATTAATTGACCATAGAGACTTGGGGTTATTTCTGGGCTCTCTGTTCTGTTCCATTGGTCTATGTGCCTGTTTTCATGCCAGTACCAGGCTGTTTTGATTACAGTGGACTTGTAGTAAAGTTTGGTGTCGGGTATTGTGATCCCTCCTACTTTACTCTTCTTTCTCAAAATTGCAGCAGCTATTTGGGGTCGTTTATAATTCCATGTAAATTTTTGAAGTGTTTGTTCTATGTCTGTGAAATATGCCATTGGTACTTTAATAGGAATTGCATTGAATGTGTAAATTGCTTTGGGTAGTATGGACATTTTAATGATATTAATTCTTCCAATCCATGAACACGGTATATGTTTCCATTTGTTTGTGTCTTCCTTGATTTCTTTCTTCAGTGTTGTGTAGTTTTCTGAATACAGGTCTTTTACCTCTTTGGTTAGGTTTATTCCTAGATATTTTATTTTTCTTTTTGCTATTTCAAACGGGATTTTTTCCTTGATCTCTGTTTCTGCTGTTTCATTGTTGGTGTACAGAAATGCCTTTGATTTCTGGATATTGACTTTGTATCCCGCTGTTTTGCCAAATTCATTTATTAGGTCAAGCAGTTTTTTGGCTGAGGTCTATAGGATTTTCTATGTATACTATCATGTCATCTGCAAACAGTGACAGTTTTGTTTCCTCCTTTCCGTTTGAATGCCTTTTATTTCTTTTCTTGTCTGATTGCTGTGGCTAAAACTTCCAGTACTATATTGAACAGAAGTGGTGAAAGTGGACAGCCTTGTCTTGTTCCTGATCTTAGTGGAAAAGATTTTAATTTTTGTCCATTGAGTATGATGTTGGCTGTAGGTCTCTCATATATGGCCTTTATTATGTTGAGGAATGCTCCCTCTATTCCCACTTTGCTGAGTGTTTTTATCATGAATGGGTGCTGTATCTTGTCAAATGCTTTTTCTGCATCAATTGATATGAACATGTGGTTTTTGTCTTTGCTTTTGTTTATGTGATGTATTACATTTACTGACTTGCGAATATTGAACCATCCTTGTATCCCTGGAATGAATCCCACTTGGTCATGGTGTATGATCTTTTTAATGTATTGTGGGATGCAGTTTGCCAGTATTTTGTTGAGGATTTTAGCGTCAATGTTCATCAGTGATATTGGCCTGAAGTTTTCTTTCTTTGTTGTGTCTTTATCTGGTTTTGGAATTAGGATGATGTTGGCCTCATGAAAAGAGTTTGGGAGACTCCCATCTTTTTGGATTTTTTGGAATAGTCTGTGAAGGATAGGGGTTAGCTCTTCCTTAAATGCTTTGTAGAATTCTTCTGTGAAACCATCTGGTCCAGGGCTTTTGTGTGTTGGGAGTTTTTTTATTACTGCTTCAATTTCTTTTGTTGTTATTGGTCTGTTCAGGCTTTCTGCTTCTTTTTCATTGAGTTTTGGAAGATTATCTTTTTCTAGAAAGTTGTCCATTTCACCTAGGTTTTCAAATTTCTTGGCATACAGTTCTTTGTAGTAATTTCTTACAATCCTTTGTATTTCTGAGGTATCTGTTGTAATCTCTCCTCTTTCATTTCTGATTGTGTTCATTTGGGTCTTCTCTCTTTCTCTTTTTTTCTTGATGAGTCTGCTTAAGGGCTGTCAATTTGTTTATCTTTTCAAAGAACCAGTGCTTGGATTCATTGATCCTTAGAATTGTGCTTTTAGTCTCTATGTCATTTAATTCTGCGGAAATTTTTCTTTAAAAGAGCTTTCAATATCTACTTTCTCGTACAATTGAGAGCATAGAGACATAATACTAAGTCATCTTTAAGTAGATAAACATCATTAGTACAGATTCATCTGAAGTATTTTTCCTGTAAAAAGAATAGGGAAGTTAAGGCATGAGTGTACACAGCAATATTTGTCTGGAGAAGACATTTTGTGGAAGTGAAACTGATTTCAATCTACATCCCATTGTCTGTAACCAAGGTGTATTTCAATTGTATTGAACAGTAATGAACTGTTTTCAACGCTTACAACTCTCTTGGAAATGAGATACTTTTGAACATAACAGGGTTAAGAAAACAACTGTACAATGTTATAACATTAACTAATATTACTCGTTTCAGTAGCAGTTGAAAGAAATGGTGTCTCCAGTAATACATACTGTTTTAAACACTTCTGTAGAAGTACTATTCTCTGAAATGTGACTTTTGTGGTAATTTTGATAGCGAACAAGCAGCTAAGATATATTTTCTGTGACAATGTTTGACCAAGATGCCTAAGAAGACGTTTTGATTAAATAGAATAAATCTCTTTAGTAGAGATGCATCCAAAGTATCTTTCCTGTGAAAGGCACAGGGAAGTTAAGACATGTGTATATGTAGCAGTGTGTGCCTTGGATAAGACAGTTTTTGTGAATGTGAAATTGAGTATGAATCTAACACCATTTTCTCTAACCAGGATCAGTGTCAGTGTTAGTGTTCAGTTTCAGGTTAGGTTTATGGTGAGGGTTTGGGTTAGGGTTATGTTAAAGGTTAGGGTTACAGTTAGGTTTAGTGTTAAGGTTAGGTTTAGGATTAGGTTTAATTTTATGGTTGTGGTTAGGGTTAGCGTTAGGATTAGGTTTAGAGTTAGAAAAAAATAAGTGTAAGAAAGTAACTTCTTCACTGTTGATAGTACTCAGAAAATGTACTCCTTTCTGTAGAAGTGAAATAATGTTATTTCCAGTATTACACACTATTTAAGACTTCTTTAGAAGTACTTCCAAAATGCCTCTTTTGTGGTAATTTTGATAGTGAAAGAGCAACTAAGATAAATTTTTTGTAACATTAATTTACTAAGATGCCTAACACTAAGTTGTAATTAAGTAGAATAATCTCTTTAGTACAGGTTCATCCAAAGTATTCTTTCCTTTGACGACATTAGGGAAGGTAGGACCTGGGTGTATGTAGCAGTGTGTGACTTTGAGAAGATGGTTTGTGAATGTGACACTTAGTGTGAATGCAACAGTCCATTTTCTGTAAACAGAGTTAGGGTTTAGGTTTGGGTTAGGTTTTCAGGTCAGGGTTAGGGTTGATTTAAGTGTAGGGTAAGGGTTAAGATTAGTGTTAGGCTTAACGTTACCAGTCGGTTTAGGGATAAGTTTAAAGTCAGGTTTAAGGTTACGGGTTAGGGTTACCTTTAAAGTTCAGGTAGGTTTAGGGATACGGTTTAAGGTAAGCCTTAGCATTAGGGGTAAGGTTAGGTTTAAGGTTCAGGTTACGGGTTAGGGATAGAAAAGAACAGATAATAAAGTCACTTCTTTTAGTGTTTATACAGCTCAGTCAATGTACTCCTTTCCATAACATGTGAAATAAATGTGGCTCCCGGAATACAACACTGTTTAACACATTCTGTGGATGTATTGTTCTGAAATGCCACTTTGTGATAATTTTATCTTGAAATAGCAATTAAGATAAATTTAAGGGACAGTGGGCAGGGTTCACAGGAAACAAACTTAAAGGACACATGGTCATAAACTAGGGGGAGGGTGGGTAATGGGAGGGAGGGGGGGGAGGGTAGGAGGGGGGGACTGGATTGGGAGTTAAAGGAGAGACTGTATTTTGAACAATGATTAAAAAAAGAAAGATACATTTTCTGTAACAATGATTGACCAAGATTCCTAACAACTAAGTTTTGATTAAATAGAATATTCTCTTTAATACAGATTCAATCAAAAGTATTCTTTCCTGTGAAAAGAATATGGAAGTTAAGACACGTGTGTATGTGCTAACTATGTGTCTTGGAGACGACGCTTGTGAATGTGAAATTGAGTGTGAATGAAGAGTTGAATTCTATAAACTAGTGCATTTCTCTGATTGAATGGTAATGGCCTAATCAACGCAGTCAGGTCTCTTGGAATGACACTCTTTAGAAAACAGACAGGCTTAGGAAGTAACTTGTTCAGTGTTAATAGAGCTCAGTCAATGTACTCCTTTCAATAGAAGTGAAATGAGTGGTGTCTCCAGTAATACATACTGTTTTCACACTTCTGTAGAAGTATTGCTCTGAAATGCCTGTTTTGTGGTAATTTTCTTAAAAAGGAGCTTCCAAGATGAACTTTCTTGTACAGTTGATAGCACAGACACATAATACTCAGTGATATTTTATTAGAATAAACATCTTTAGTACACATTCATTAAAAGTACTCTTTCCTGTAAAAAGAATAGGGAAGCTAAGAGGTGTGTGTACAGAGCAGTATTTGACCTGGAGAAGGCTTTTTTGTGAAAGTGAAACTGAGTATGAATCTAACAGCCCATTGTCTCTAACCATGTGCATTTCAATCATATTGGACACAAATGAACTGTTTTGACATTTACAAATCTCTTGTAAATGAGAGAATTTTCAACAAAACTGGTTTAATAAAACAACTTCTATAGTGTTTATAACATTGCTCAATATACTCCTCTCAGTAGTAAATTGAAAGGAATGGTGTCTCTAGTAATGCATACTGTTTTAAACACTTTTTGTAGAAGTACAAATCTCTGAAATGCCACTTTTGTGGTAATTTTGATAGCGAAGTGGAAGTAAGATAGATTTTCTGTAACAAAGATTGACCAAGATGCCTAACACTAAGTTATGATTAAATAGAATAAATCTCTTTAGTACAGATTCATGCAAGGTATTTCCTGTGAAAGGCATAGGGAAGTTAAGACATGTGTGTATATAGCAGTGTGTGACTTGGAGAAGACGGGTTTGTGATTGTGAAATTCAGTATCAATCTAAAAGTCCATTTTCTGTAACCAGGGTTAGGGTTTAGGTGTTTAAGGTTAGGTTAGGGTTTATGTTTTGGTTTTAGGGTTATGTTAAGTTAAGGGTTAGGGTAGGGCTAGGTTTAGGGTTAGGTTTAAGGGTAGCTTTAGGGTTAAGTTTTGGTTTAGGGTTAGCGTTAGTGTTGAGTTAGGTTTAAGTTAGGGTGAGGGTTAGTAGAAGGTTTAATGTTAGGGATAGGGTTAAAAAAACACATTTAATAAAGTAATTTCTTCATTATTTATAGAGCTTAGTCAATGTAATCCTTTCAATAAAAGTGAAATGTAATGTTGTCTCCAGTAATACATAGTGTTTTTAACACTGCTGTGGATATGTTCCCCTGAAATGTGACTTTGGTGGTAATTCTTATAGACAAAAACCTCTAAGATCAACTTTCTGTCACATTGAGTGAAGAGAGGCCTATCTCAATATATTCTTTAAAGTAGCATAAAATATGGCAGTACAGTTTTCTCTAAAATATTTTTCATGGAAAATAATCCTGAAGAGGCCCCTCTTATCATTTTCCCCTCTGGGAGAAATGGCTCCAGCAGAAGGAAGTTGAAGAAAATGTGGGTCTTTATGTGACTTTTTATATTTGGTCAAAGTTCTGGTGGCTCAGCTGCATGTGGGGACCATGGGAGTGTCTAGTTATGTGTTCTTCATCCTGGCTCTACATTGGGATCATCTAGGACTCTTTCTTAAAACTCCAATGTGAGTCTCAGGAGAAAGATGTTGCATGGTACAAAGGAAGTGGATTTCCCTCACACGGGTGAGAAACTGGCCAATCTGTGGAGGAACAGAGCAAGGGGCCGACAATATTGCAATATTTAATGAAATAGGACATCAAAAAATTATCGCGAACATTGAAAACCAGATAGTAGGGAGACTGCTTCAGGATAATAAGGGCCCAGGGATCAGCGCAGGGACCAGAAGTTGCAGGCCCCAGTCGGGTGTTCCATGGTCTACCTCAGGAACTGGGAAGAGAGCAGGGTCAACTGCTCCCTACCTGGCCAAACAAGGATTTAGCAATCTGGGGAGGACTTGTTGCATGAAGGCACAGAAAGGGGATCAGGGACTGAGAGACAATCACACAGGGCCTTCGAGCATCCATGTATAGCCCTGGGAAGACTGAGTGCCCCAGCTTGAGCTACCAAGGGTTGCCTGGCCATGTGCTCGCACCCCCAACCAGAGATAGTGATGTTTTGTGGAAGACCCAGATCCCACCACCCTGAACACAAAAGGGCATGGGCGCTCGCGGGAACCTGGATCCCATGGCGGTGATCTCAGAGGAAGTGCGGGACCCCCTCAAGGTCCCCAGAGCTTACACCATGAAATGCCTGCTACCTCAGGTTCCCAGGACTTACACCATGAATTGCATGCCCCCCTCAGGTTCCCTGGAGCTTACCACCACGACGTGCACACTCTCTTGGTTCCTGGGGCTTACACGGTGAAGTGTGAGCTCCCTCGGTTTCCCCCGGACCTTACACCATGAAGTGCACCACTCCCTCGGGTTCCTGGGGTTTACATTGTGAAGCGCACACCCCCTTGGGAATCCCAGGATTTACACCATGAACCTGGAAAAGACCGGGGCACTCTGCAGGATCCTGGAGCCCAGGAACCCGTGGCAGTGAGCTCCGGTGAACGTGCTTGGGAGCACTCAGACCCACACCTAGAGCCCTGTGGAGAGGCACTGGATTGGATCTGGGGAGAGTGTGTGGCTAGCCCTGAGGGACAGTAGCAAGAGACTGACTGAGTTCTGACTGGGAAGGGTGAAAAACATTCCAATAGTCTCTCAGCCTGCTGAAGCCAGCAGACAAGAAAAACTGGTTGGCCAGTTAGAAACCAACAAGAGGTTTTGTTGTTGTTGTTGTTGTTGTGTTGTGCTCTTTTGTTTTGTCTGTTTTTGTTGTTATTGTTTGATTTATCTTTTTAAAAAAGATTTATTTATTATTTTAGAGAGGGAAGGGATGGGAGAAGAGAAAGAGAGAGCGAAGAACATCCAATGCGCGGTTGCTGGGGGTCATGGCCTGCAACCCAGGCATGTGCCCTGACTGGGAATCGAACCTGCGACACTTTGGTTCGCAACCTGCACTCAATCCACTGAGCTATCTAGCCAGGGGTGATTTTATCTTTTTAAGTAAACGTTTTTTTAATCCTTATTACTTTTATATCTCTAATTCCTTATGTTTCTCTTCCTTTTATCCTAGTGTCATTCCTTCCTTCCCAAATTAATCTCTCCTGCATTCCATCTTCTGCTTTTTTCCTTTTTTTTGAACCTGCAAGTTACTGCAAATTTGTATTATCTTTTTCTCATTGCTCTTACATTTTTTATTTTAATAGTATTTTGGTATTCCTTTTCTTTCTGTATATTCTTCTTTGCTTTGCTGGTTACACTGTATCGTTTGATAGGTTTCCCCTGTTATCTCATTCATAGTGTATTGCTAATTTACTGTCCTTCATTTGTGTTCCCTTAGTACACTACTCAAGGTTCTATACTCCCTATTCTTGCTATCTAGGTCTCATAGATTCTGCCATATACACTGTTTCTCCTAATATTACAGTACATAAGATCTATTCCATACAATTGTAAATATTACCAAACAACACCCCTCTGAGATCTAGCAGCCCCAGTTTGAGGTTTCCCAAACTCTATTATGCTACTGGTTAACTCTACTCTCTTACACACTACTGCTATTAACTATTCTTTATTCCCACCCTACCTCAGAATCTGACTCCCCACAGCCTCACTGCTGTCTAGATCCAACTCAAAATCTTTTCCTCCCCAAGAAGAGTTTTATCTTCTTTCCGTCCTTTCTAAAACATGGCTAGTGGGGCGGAAGATTACAGTTAACACTATAAGCAGCCAAAGGATCTCCTATCACTTTCCTACTGGCTGCTACTCTAAATATCGTAGAACACTCTCTTCCTGTCTCAAACCATTTTGCCTTACTCTTCCAAATGATCACCAAAAAGAGTAGCGGGAAGCTGTGAACACAAGGATACCCGAAAGAGACTACACCAATAAATCTCAGATATTCTACCACAGAAGTTCACACCAAAAACCCAGGGAACCAGAAAAGATCAATTTAAGAAACAGAGACTAACAAGAAGAGTCTCATAAACAATGAGAAGACAAAGAAACAATCCCCAAATGAAGGGAAAGGAGGAAGCCTCAGAAAGAATGCTAAATTAAATAGAGGCAACTCAACTATCAGATATGAGTTCAAAGCAATGATTATCAGTAAGCTCAATGAGCTCACAATGAGCTACCAGTAACTACACGAATGCTACAGTGAACTCACTGAAAACTATATCAACATGAAAAAGGAAATATAAACTATCAACAGGGGCCAAGAGGAAATGAAGAATACAATTTCTGAACTGAAGAACACAGTAGAAGGAATACAAAGCAGGATCAATGAAGTAGAAGACCAGATCAGTGAATTGGAGGACAAAGTAGAAATAACACGCAAAAAGAGCAAGAAAAGGAAAATACACTCAGGAAAAATGAAGAGGGATTAAGAGAAATGCAAGACAATATGAAACGTAATAATATCCATTTAATAGGGATACCAGAAAGAGAAGAAGAGCAAGGGATAGAACACCTATTTGAAAAAGTAATTATGGAAAACTTCCCTAATTTGATGAGAGAAAAAGTCACACAAATCCAGGAAACACAGAGAGTCCCAATCAAGAGGAACCCAAAGAGACTTACCCCAAGACACATCATAATTAAAATGGCAAAATTTCAAGACAATGAGAGAATCTTAAAGGCAGCAAGGGAGAAGCAGGAAGTAACATAAAAGGGAGCGACAATAAGGCTAGCGGTTGACTTCTTAATGGAAATGCTCCAAGCCAGAAGAGAATGGCAAGGAATATTCCAAGTAATGAGAACCAGAGGTCTGAAACCAGGCTACTTTACCCAGAAAGGCTCTCAATAAAGATAGAATGCCGAGAGCCAACCCAGCCCTGCTGTCTGACACAGTCACAGAGGGAGCCGTACGTCCACAGAGCAGACACGGTGGGAGAAAGTACTTGGCACTCTTCTGCTTCATCATTGTATTAGTGCCCGTGCTTAGGGTCTATGTGGCTTACCATGGGACTGGGACAAATGGCAATTCCACAGAAGAAATACAGTTCTTTGGAAGTAAACAAGAAAATGACAGCTCATTGGAGAGTGACTCCCCACCAGAGTGTCCTCCTAAGTGGGTTAGAGAGTTTAAAGAATGGGAATGGAAAAGACTCCTAGGATTACTCCCTACAAAGGCCCCTATACCCACCCTTATTACACAATTCCTTAAAACTAGGGCTCTGGGAGCTAGACATAGATTCAAAAAACACATTTGGTCAGCATAGTACCAGTATCCATGGTCTGTTCCCCCTCTAACTCCTAGGCCCACTAATCCCCCTTTACTCTATACCAGAATCTATCTTAAAGAGACATGACGGGTAAATATAAATGGATATTGGAAAAATTATTATACACTCCTTTTCAATGAATGCTTAAGTGACCGGGACCCCCATGGTGTTTATTGCCTAAAAAGTCAGACATCAAAGATAGAAACAAATAATAAAAATACATCAACAACAGGTAGATGGCAGGCAGCCAAATGGACTGAGCAAAACAAAGATTATTACTTGCACAAGATGACAGGGTTCTGGCACTGAAGTGAGAAGGGAGAGACAGATACTAACCACACTGACCACGAAAGCCTTCCGCATAGCCTTTGACAGTGAGTTAAAACAGTCCTGTGCCCAGCCTCATGCCCAGCTTGCAACTTTAGTATATGTAGATCAAACTTAAGTTAAGCTTTAAGAAATTAAGGTGTTATATAGCGTGGTAAAATGTGTTACTGATTAATTGCAAAGATTAGGAGCTAAAGCTTGCACAATAATATGCAATAGAGAGCTGCTTCCTATTTTCTACAGAAAAAGGATAAAGCAAATATGCCTTAAAAACCTCATTTTTTATTGCTTTCACATATGGCACATGTACACACCCAACTGTATAAAAATAAAAAACTCAAGAGCCCAGGCAGAGAAGCCTGGCCACTGAGCTTGAAACTGCACCTCTCATGTAATTCCTTCGCCGACGCCGTCCATCCATTGGGAATCCCTGGATCTCCTGGAGCTGGACTCCGGCAATAGAAGGCCAAATAAGAAGATTCCCAGACAAAATAAGTTTAAAAGAATACACCTCCACCAAACCAGCTCTGCAAGAAATGCTAAAGGGACTGATTTAAGGAAAGGAAGGAAAAGAGAGAGAGAGAGAAAGAGAGAGAGGAACACAGGTACATAAATGGCAATGAATAAGTACCTATCAATAATAACCTTAAAAGTAAATGGATTAAATGCTCCAATCAAAACACATAGAATAGCTGAGTGGATAACAAAACATGACCTACACATATGCTGCCTACAAAAGACCCACCTCAGGATAAAGGACCTGCACAGGCTGAAAGTAAAGTGCTGGAAACAATTTTCCAAGCAAATGGACAGGAAAAAAAAAAAAGCTGGGGTAGCAATACTCATATCAGACAAAATAGACTGCCAAAAAGGGGCCATAAAAAGAGACTCAGGTCACTTCATAATACTCAAGAGAAGAGTCTACCAAGAAGACATAAACATTGTAAATATATATGCACCCAACATAGGAGCACCCAGATACATAAAGAAAATCTTAGAGGACTTCAAGAAAGATATTGAAAAGCAATACATTATAATGGGGGATTTTAACACCTCAGTGTCAAAAATGGACAGATCTTCAAACAAAATATCACATAAATATTGTGGCATTGAACAATGCCGTAGATGAAATGGACCTTAACTGATTATATATAGAAACCTCCATCCCAAAGAAGCTAAATACACATTCTTTTCAAATGTACATAGAACATTTTCAAAGACAGACCTCATGATAGGACAAAAAACAAGCCTCAACAAATACAAGAAAATTGAAATCATACCAAGCACTTTCTTGGATCACAAGGGACTGAAGATAGAAACCAACACCAAGGAAAAAAAAAAACTCAAACACTCAAATCATGGAGATTGAATAGCATGCTATTAAACAATGAAAGGATCAAGAATGAATTAGGGAATAAATCAAAAGGTTTTCTGGAAACACATGAAAATGAACCCACAACACCAAAAACTTATGGGACACAGTGAAGGCAGTCTAAGAGGGAAGTTCATAGCAATACAGGCCTACCTAAAAAAGACAGAAACATTTCAAACAAACAACCTAACCCTACATCTACAAGAACTCAAGGAACAACAACAAAGAGAGCCCAGAGCAAGTAGAAGAAAGGAAATAACCAAGATCAGAGCAGAATTAAATGACATAGAGACTAAAAGCACAATTCTAAGGATCAATGAATCCAGGAGTTGGTTCTTTCAAAAGATAAACAAAATTGACAAGCCTTTAAACAGACTCATCAAGAAAAAAGGAGAGAAGATCCAAATAAACACAACTGGAAATGAGAGAGGAGAGATTACAACTGATATGACAGAAATACAAAGGATTATAAGAAATTACTATGAAGAACTGTATGCCAAGAAATTTGAAAACCTAGATGAAATGGACAAATTTCTAGAAGAATATGATCTTCTAAAACTCAATGAAGAAGAAGCAGAAAGCCTGAACAGATCAATAACAGCCAATGCAATTGAGGCAGTAATGAAAAACTCCCGACACACAAAAACCCTGGACCAGATGGTTTCACAGGAGAATTCTAAAGAGCATTTAAGGAAGAGCTAACCCCTGTCCTTCACAGACTATTCCATAAAATACAAAAGGATGGAAGACTCCCAAACTCTTTTTATGAGGCCAACATCATCCTAATCCTAAAACCACATAAAGACACAATAAAGAAAGAAAACTTCAGGCCAATATTGCTGATGAACATACATGCTAAAATCCTCAACAAAATATTAGTAAATGGCATCAAAGAATACATAAAAAATCATACACAATGACCAAGTGGGATTCATTCCAGGGATACAAGGATGGTATAATATTCCCAAATCAGTAAATGTACTACATCACATAAACACGACCAAAGACAAAAATCACATGACTATATCAATAGATGCAGAAAAAGCATTTGATAAGGTACAGCACCCATTTATGATAAAAACACTCAGCAAAGTGGGAATAGAGGGAGCATTCCTAAACATAATAAGCATATATGAGGACCTACACCAACATCATACTCAATGGGCAAAAACTAAAATCTTTCCCACTAAGATCAGGAACCAGACAAGGCTGTCCACTTTCACCACTTCATTTCACATAGTACTGAAAGTTTTAAGCCCACAGCAATCAGACAAGAAAAGAAATAAAAGGCATCCAAGTTGGAAGGAGGAAATAAACCTGTCACTGTTTGCAGATGACATGATAGTGTACATAGAAATTCTATAGACTCTGCCAAAAAACTGCTTGACCTAATAAATGAATTTGGCAAAAACAGTGGGATACAAAGTCAATATCCAGAAATCAAAGTCATTTCTGTCCACCATCAATGAACAGCAGAAGCAGAAATCAAGAAAAAAAAATCCCATTTGAAATAGCAAAAAGAAAAATAAAATACCTAGGAATAAACCTAACCAAAGAGTTAAAAGACCTGTATTCAGAAACACATAACACTGAGGAAAGAAATCAAGGAAGGCAAACAAATGGAGACAAATGCTGTGTTCATGGATGGAAGAATTAACATCATCAAAATGTCCATACTACTCAAAGCAATTTACACATTCAATACAATACCTATTAAAGAGTACCAAAGGCATATTTCACAGACATAGAACAAACACTTCAAAAATTTCTGTGGAACCATAAATGACCCCAAATAGCTGCTGAATTTAGAGAAAGAAGAGTAAAGTAGAAGGAATCACAATACCTGATACTAAACTATATTACAAGGCCACTGTAATCAAAACAGTCTGGTACTGGCATAAAAACAAGCACATGCACCAATGGAACAGAACAGAGAGCCCAGAAATAAACCCAAGTCTCTATAGTCAATTAATATTTGACAAAGGGGCAGTACATAATATGGAGTAAAAATAGCCTCTTCAACAAATGGTGTTGGGAGAACTGGACAGCTACATGCAAAAAAAATGAAACTTGAGCACCAACTTGCACCTTACACAAAAATAAATTCAAGGTGAGTAAAAGACTTAAATATAAACCATGACATCATTAAAGTCCTAGAGGAAATCGTAGGTAGGAAAATCTCAGATATTTCAGGCAGAAACACTTTTACTGACATGAAGGAAAGAATAAACAAATGGGACCTCATCAAAATAAAAAGCTTCTGTACTGCTAAAGAAAACAGTACTAAAATAAAAAGAGAACCAACTGTATGGGAAAACATATTTGCCAATGATACCTCAGACAAGAGTGTAACCTCCAAAATATATAAAGAACTTACACGACTGCACTCTAAGAAGAGAAGGAATCCAATTAAAAAGTGGGCAAAGGACTTGAACAGACACTTCTCCAAGGAGGACATACAGATGATCCAGAGATACATGAAAAGATGTTCAATATGGTTAGCTATCAGAGAGATGCATATTAAAACCACAATGAGATACCACTTCACACCAGTCAGAATGGCCTCATAAACAAAGCAACAAACAACAAGTGTTGGAGAGGTTGTGGAGAAAAGGGGACCCTAGTGCACTGCTGGTGGGGCTGCAGACTGGTACAACCACTATGGAAAGCAGTATGGAACTTCCTCAGAAAACTAAAAGTGGACCTGCCTTTCAACCCAGCAATTCCACTGCTGGAAGTATATCCTAAGTACCCTGAAACACCAATCCAAATGACCCTATGAACCCCAATGTTCATAGCAGCACAGTTTACAATAGCTAACTGCTGGAAGGAACCTAGATGCCCATCAGTAAATGAATGGATCAAAAAACTATGGTACATTTACACAATGGAATTCTATGCAGCAGGAAGAAAGAAGGAGCTTCTACCCTTTGCAACAGCATGGATGGAACTGGAAAGCATTATGCTGAGTGAAATAAGCCAGGCAGTGAAAGACAAATACCATATGATCTCACCTTTAACAGGAACCTAAACAACAAAACAAAGAAAGAAGCAAAATATAGTCAAAGACACTGAAATAGAGGACAGGCTGACAGTAACCAGAGGGGAGAAAAAAGGGAATTTCAGAAGAGAACGAAAAATGTTTACAGGAACAAATATAAAGAACACATGGACAGAAACTAGGGGTGAGTGGAAATAGGAAGGAGGTGGGGAGGTATATGTGGGTGGGCTGGAATGGGAGTAAAAGGCAGAAATATGTATATGAAGAATGGTTTTAAAAAACTAAGTATAACTTCAGACAGCATTCCCATGAATTACTACTGAAGGAGTATATTGAGTAATGTTGTAAACACTGTAGAAGTTGCTTTCATAACCTGTTTTGTTCAAAAGTCTCTCATTTCCAAGAGATTTGAAAGCATTGAAACAGTTTGTTAGTGTTCAATATGATTGAAATGCACTTGGTTACAGAAAATGGGCTGAAAGCCTCATATTGAGTTTCACTTTCACAAAATAGTCTTCTCCATGTTAAATACTGCTCTGTACACTCATGTGTTAACTTCCCTATTCTTTTTACAGGAATGAGTACTTTGGATGAGCCTGCACTAAAGATGTGTATTCTACTTAAAGATGACTTAGTATTATCTTTCTGTGCTCTCAATTGTACAAGAAAGTTGATCTTGGAAGCTCCTTTATAAGAAAATTACCACAAAACAGGCTTTTCAGAGCAATCCTTCTAGGGAAGTGTGAAACCATTATGTATTACTGGAGACACCATTTACTTCACTTCTACTGAAAGGAGTACATTGAATGAGCTCTATAAACACTGAAGAAGTTACTTTCTTAAAACTACTTTTTTAAATCCTAACCCTAACCCTAACCTTAAACCAAAACCTAACCCAAAACCTAACCCTAAAATTAAAAGATACCCTAACCTTAACCCTAGATGGAAACCAAACATCACCCTAACACTAACCCTAACCTTAATCATAAACTGAACAGTAACCCTAAACTTAAACCTAACCAAAACCCAAACCCTAACTCAGACCATATACCTAACCTTAATCCTATCCCTACACATAACTGTCGTTACACAAAAATGGACTGTGAGACTCATACCCAATTTCCAAAAAACAAAATTTTCTTCTCCAAGTCCCACAGTGCTATATATTCACATGTCTTAATGCCCATCTTCTCTTTGCAGGAAAGAATACTTTGGATGAATCTCCAATAAAGAGATTTCTTCTATTTAATCATAACTTTGTGGTAGGCATCTTGGTTAATCAATGTTACAGAATATTTATCTTAGTTGCTCCTTTGCTATCAAAATTACCACAAAAGTGGCATTTCCAAGAAGTACTTCCACAAAAGTGTTTAAACAGTATGTATTACTGAAGACACCATTCATTTCAATGACTCTTGAAAGGGGTCCATTGAGTAATGTTATAAATTCTATACAAGTTGTTCTCTTAAACTTCATGTGTTCAGAAGCCTCTCATTTCCAAGGGCTTTGTATGCATTGTAACAGTTGATTACTGTTCAATATGATCGAAATGCACTTGGTTACAGAAAATGGGCTGTTAGATTCATAGTCAGTTTCACATTCATGAAATGGTCTTCTCCAGGTCAGATACTGCTCTGTACACTCATGTCTTAACTTACTTATTGTATTTGCAGGAAAGTGTACCTTGGATGAATCCATAGTAAAGATGTTTATTCTACTTCAGGATGAATTATATTATGTGTTTGTGCTCTCAATTGTAAGAGAAAGTTGATCTTAGAAGCTCTTTTTTAAGAAAATTACCACGAAAGTTACATTTTAGAGTAATACTTCTAAAGAAGTGTTAAAGGGTATGTATTAGTGGAGACACCCTTTATTTCACTTATACTGAAACAAGAACATTGACTGAGCTCTATAAACACTAAAGAAGTTACCTTCTTAAATCTGTTTTGTTAACTCTAACCCAATCCCTAAACTTAAAGCAAACCCCAACCCTAACCCTAAAATTAAAACTAAATCTAACCCTAACTTGAATATTAACCCTAAACTTAACCCTAACCCTATGCCTAAGCTTAAACCAAATCCTAACCCTAACCCTAAACTAAAAACTTAGCATAACCTTAAACCTAACCCAAAACTTAAACCTAACACTAACCCTAAAACTAACCCTAAACATAACCTTAAACCTAACCACCCCAGCACTAACCCTATCCATAACCTTATGCTAAGCTTAACCTTAACCCTATACATAACCCTGGTTACAGAAAATGGACTGCAAAATTCATACTCAATTTCAAATTAATGAAATTGTCTTCTACAAATGACACAGTGCTACATACATACATGTCTTACCTCCCCTCTTCTTTTCACAAGAAAGAATATGTTGGATGAATCTGTAGAAAGGAGACTTATTCTATTTAATCATAACTTAGTGGTAGGCATCTTGGTTTATCAAAGTCACAGAACATTTATCTTAGTTGCTCTTTTGCTATCAAAACTACCACAAAAGTGGCATTGCAGAGAAGTACTTCCACAGAAGTGTTTAAAGAGTATGTATTACTGGAGACAACATGCATTTCAACTACTACTGAAAGGAATACATTGAGTTATCTTATGATCTCTGTACAAGCTGTTTTCTTAAACCTGTTTACTCAAACATGTCTCATTTCCAAGTGATTTGTAAGCTTAGAAGCAGTTCATTGCTGTTCGATATGAATAAATGCACTTGATTACACAAAATGGGCTATTACATCCATACTCGGTTTCCCATTCACAAAACCATCTTCTACAGGTTAGATACTGGTCTGTACACTCACGCCTTAACTTCCCTATTCTACTTACATGAAATAGTTACCTTGCAGGTATCTGAGTATCTGCAGGTATGTTTATTCTACTTAATGATAACTTAGTATTTTGTTATTGTGCTCCCAATTGTAAGATAAAGTGGATTTAAAGCTCCTTTTCTACAAAAATTACCACAAAACAGGAATTTCAGAGTAATACTTGCAAATAAGTGTTAAAAGAGTATGTATTAGAGGAGACACCCTTTATTTCACTTATACTGAAAGGAGTACATTGACTGAGCTCATAAACACTGAGAAAGTTACTTTCTTAAATCTGTTTTTTTACCTGTAACCCTAACTCTAAACTTAAACCTAAACCTAACACTAACCTTAAACCAAACCCAAACCACAAAACTAAACTTAAAAGTTACCCTAACCTTAACCCTAACCCTAAACTTTAAACTAACCCTAACCCTAAACCTAACTGTAACCCTAACCTTAAACCTAACTTAACCCCTAATGCTAACCCTATCCCTCACCTTATACCTAACCTTAACCATATTCCTATACATAACCCTGGATACAGAAAAATGGAGTGTGAGATTCATACTCAATATCACATTAACGAAATTGTGTTCTCCAAGTAACACGGTGCTATATAAATACATCTTAACTCTCATCTTCTTTTCACAGGGAAGAATATTTTGTATGAATCTGTACTAAAGAGAATTATTCTATTTAATCATAACTTAGTGGTAGGCATCTTGGTTAATCAATGTTACAGATCATTTATCTTAGTTAGTGTTTTGCTATCAAAATTACCAAAAAAGTGGCATTTATGAGAAGTACTTCCACAAAAGTGTTTAAACACTATGTGTTACTGGACACACCATGCATGTTAATGACTACTGAAAGGAGTCCATTAATTAATGTTATAAACTCTGTGCAAATTCATTTCATAAACCTGTTTTCTTCAAATGCCACCATTTCCAAGTGGTTTGTAAGTGTTGAAACAGTTCATTTCTATTCAATATGATTAAATGTACTTGCTTACAAAAAATGAGCTGTTAGATTCATAGTTTCGCATTCACAAACCATCTTCTCCTGTTCATATACTGCTCTTTACACTCATGTCTTTACTTCCCTATTCTATTTACCAAGGTACCAGGAAAAAGTACCTTGGATGAATGTAGTAAAGATGATTATTCTATTTAAAGATGACTTAGTATTATCTGTCTGTGCTTTCAGTTGTAAGAGAAAGTTGATCTTAGAACTTTTCCTTTAAGAAAATTACCACAAAATATGCATGTCAGAATAATACTTCTAAAGAAGTGTTTGAACAGTATGTATTACTGGAGACAGCTTTTATTTCAATTATACTGAAAGGAGTATATTGAGTGATCTTTATAAACACTGAAGAACTTATTTTCTTAAATCTCTTCTTTTAACCCAAAACCTAACCTTAAATAAAAACCTAACCCTAATTCTATCCCTAATACTAAACTTAAAACTTAGCCTAACGACAAACATAACCCTATGCTTAAACCTAAAACTAACCTTAACCCTATCACTAACCCTAAACTTAAAACTAACCATACCTTATCCTTAAGCCTAAACAAATTCCTAACCCTAACACTAACCCTAGCCCTAACCTTATATATAACATTAACCCTATCCCTATACATAACCCTGTTTACAGAAAATGAACTGTGAGATTCATACTCAATTTCACATTAACAAAATTGGCTTCTCCAAGTGACAGTTTATATACACACATGTCTTAACTTCCCTCCTCTTTTCAAGGGAAAGAACACTTGGATGAATCTGTACTAAAGAGATCTAATCTGTTTAATCATATCTTAGTGGTAGGCATTTTGCTTAATCAATATTACAGAAAATTTATCTTACTCGCTCCTTTAGGATCAAAATTACAACAAAAGTGGCATTTCAGAGAAGTACTTTCACAAAGTGTACAGTATGTATTACTGGAGACACCACGCCTTTTGCCGACTACTGAAAGGAGTCCATTGAGCAATGTTATAAACTCTACAAGTTGTTTTATTAAACCTGTTTTGATTAAAACCTCTCATTTGCAACTGATGTGTAAGTGTTGAAATGGTTCATTACTGTTCAATATGATTGAAATTCACTTACAGAAAATGGGCTGTTAGTTTCACAGTCAATTTCACATTCAGAAAACCTTCTTCTACAGGTCAGGTATTTCTCTGTACACTAATGTCTTAACTTTCCCATTCAATTTACAAGAAAGAGTACCTTGGATAAATCTGTAGTAAAGACATTTATTATCTTTCAAGATGACCTAGTACTTATAAGAAAAGTTAATCTTAAAAAGTTTTATTAAGAAAATTACCACAAAAGAGGTATTTCAGACTAAAACTTCTACAGAAGTGTTTAAACAGTATGTATTAGTGGCGAAACCATTTATTTCACTTATACTAAAAGGAGTATACTGACTTGCTCTATAAACACTGAAGAAGTTAATTTCTTAAATCTTTTTTTAACCCTACATTTAAACCAAATGCTAAACCTAAACCTACCCTAAATTGAAGACTTACCCTAACCCTAACTTTAAACCTAACCCAACACCTAAACCTAACACTAACTGTAACCCTAAACTTGTAGCTAACCTCAACCTTATCCCTATACATAACCCTAGTTACAGAAAATGGACTGTGAGATTCACACTCAATTTCACATTAACAAAATTGTCTTCTCCAAGTCACACAGTGCTTTATACACTCATGTCTGAACTTCCCTGTTCTATTTACAGGAAAGAGTATCTTGGATGTATCTGTAGTAATGATGTTTATTCTACTTAATGATACCTTAGTATGTTGTGTCTGTACTCCCAATTGTAGGTGAAAGTTGATCGTAAAGTTCTTTCTTTAGAAAATTACCACAAAAGAGGCATTTCAGAGTGATACTTCCAAAGAAGTGTTACAACACTATGTATTAGTGGAGACACCCTTTATTTCACTTATACTGAAACAAGTACAGTGACTGAGCTCTATAAACACTGAAGAAGTTACTTTCTTAAATGTGTTTTTTAATCCTAACTCTAACCCTATTCTTAAACCAAACCCTAACCCTAACCCTAAAGTTAAAATGAAATCTAACCCTAACTGTAACATTAACCAACCTTAAACCTAACCATAACCCTAAACTTAAACCAATCCCTAACCACAACACTAAACATGAAAGTTACCCTAACCTTAACCCTAATACTAAACTTAAACCTAACCCTATCCCCAAACCTAACTCTAACCCTAATGTTAAACCTAACCCAACCCCTAACCCTAACCCTATCCCTGACCCTATCCCTATACATAATCGTGGTAATAGAAAATGGACTGTGAGATTCATACTCAATATCACATTAACAAAATTGTGTTCTCCAAGTCACAGTGCTATATACACATGTGTCTTAACTCCTGTCTTCTTTTCACAGGAAAGAATACTATAGATGAATCTGTACTAAAGAGATTTATTCTATTTAATCATAACTTAGAGGTACACATCTTGGTTAATCAATGTTACAGAACATTTATCTTAGTTGCTCTTTTGCTATCAAAATTACCACAAAAGTGGCATTTCAGAGAAGTACTTCCACAGAAGTGTTTGAACAGTATGTATTACTGGATACACCAAAAATTTACACTCTACTGAAAGGAGTCCATTGTGAGTAATGTTGTAAACTCTGTACAAGTTGCCTTCTTAAACCTGTGTTGTTCAAAAGACTCTCATTTCCAAGTGATTCATAAGCACTGAAATGTTTCATTACTGTTCAATACGATTGCAATGGACTTGGTTACAGAAAATGGGCTGTTAGATTGACAGTCAGTTTCACATTCACAAAACTGCCTTCTCCAGGTTAGAATCTGCTCTGTACACTCATGTCTTAACTTCACTCTTCTATTACAGGAAAGTGTACCTTGGATGAATCTGTAGTAAAGATGTTTATTCTACTTAAAGATGTCTCAGTATGATGTGTCTGTGTACTCAATTGTAGGAAGAATTTGACCTTAAAAGCTTTTTTAAAAAAAAATACCACAAAAAATCATTCCAGAGTAGTACTTCTAAAGAAGTTTTTAAACAGTATGTATTAGTGGAGACACTATTTATTACACTTACACTGAAAAAAAGTACATTTAGTGAGCTCTATAAACACTGAAGAAGTTACTTACTTAAATGTGTATTTTTAACCCTAACCCTAAACCTAAACTTGAACCAAACCCTAACCCTATCCCTAAATTTAAACATAAAAGAAATCCTAAATCTAAACCCTAACCTTAACCCTAACCCTAACATTAAAACTCACTCAACTCCTAATTGTAACCCAAACCCTAACCCTAACTTTAACCATATCCCTCTATATAACCCTGGTTAGAGAAAATGCACTCTGAGATTCATACTCAATTTCACATTAACAAAATTGTCTTCTCGAAGTCACACAGTGCTATATACACACATGTCTTAACTCCCCTCTTCTTTTCACAGGAAATAATACATTGGGTGAATCTGTACTAAAGAGCTTTATTCTATTTAATCATAATTTAGTGGTAGGCATCTTGGTTAATCAATGTTACAGATAATTTTTTTTAGTTGCTCTCTCGCTATCAAAATTACCACAAAAGTGTCATTTCTGAGAAGTACTTCCACAGAAGTGTTTAAAGAATATGTGTTACTGGAGACACCATGCATTTCACCGACTACTGAAAGGAGTCCATTGAGTAATGTTATAAACTCAGTACAAGTTGGTTTCTTAAACCTGTTTTGTTCAAATGCCTCTTATTTCCAAGTGATTTGTAAGTGTTGAAATGGTTCATTACTGTTCAACACCATTGAAATGCACTTGGTTACAGAAAATGGGCTGTTAGATTGACAGTCAGTTTCACATTACCAAAACTGTCATTTCCAGGTCAGATACTGCTCTGTACACTCATGTCTTAACTTCCCTATTATTTACAGGAAAGAGTACCTTGGATGAATCTTTAGTAGAGATGTTTATTCTACTTAAGATGACTTAGTATTATGTGTTTGTGCTCTCAATTGTAAGAGAAAGTTGATCTTAGAAGCTCTTTTAAAAGAAAATTACCACAAAGAGGTATTTCAGAGTAGTGTTTCTAAAGGAGTTTTTAAACAGTATGTATAGTGGAGAAACCCTTTTTTACACTTATGCTGAAACAAGAATATTGACTGAGCTCTATAAACACAGAAGCACTTACTTTTTCATATCTGTTTTTTTACCCCTACCCTAAACCTAAACTTCATCCAACCCCTAACCTTAACCCTAAACTTAAACCTAATCTAACCCTAACCCAAACACTAACCCTTACCTTAAACCTAACCCTAATCTTAAACCTAACCAAACTCCTAATTCTAACCCTATCCCTAACCTTACACTTAACCTTAACCCTATCCCTATACATAACCATTGTTACAGAAAATGGACTGTGAGATTCATACTCAATTTGAAAGTAACAAAATTGTCTTCTCCAAGTCATACAGTGGTATATACACACATGTTTTAATTCCTTTCTTCTTTTCACAAGAAAGAATATGTTGGATGAATCTGCCCTAAAGAGATTTATTCTAGTTAATCATAACTTAGTGGTAGGCATCTCAGTTAATCAATGTTATATAACATTCATCTTAGTTGCTCTTTTGCTGTCAAAATTACCACAAAAGTGGCATTTCCGAGAAGTACTTTCACAGAAGTGTTTAAACAGCATGTGTTATTGGAGATACTATGTGTTTCAAAAACCCCTGAAAGGAGTCCACTGAGTAATGTTATAAACTGTGAAAGGTTATTTTCTTAAACCTGTTTTGTTCAAACAACTCTCATTTCCATATGATTTTTAAGTGTTGAAACAGTTCATTCTGTTCAATACGATTGAAATGCACTTGGTTACAGAAAATGGGCTGTTAGATTCATTGTCCATTTTATATTCACAAAACCATCTTCTGCAGGTCAGATACAGCTCTGTACACTTGTGTCCTAACTTCTCTATTCTATTTACAGGAAGGAGTACCTTGGATGAAACTGTAGTAAAGACATTTATTCTACTTAAGATGACTTAGTATTATATTTTTGTGCTCTCAATTGTAAGAGAAAGTTGATCTTATAAGCTATTTTTAAGAAAATTATAACACAAGAGGCATTTGAGAGTAATACTTCTAATGAAGTGTTTAAACAGTATGTATTAGTGTCGACTCCCTTTATTTCACTTACACTGAAAAAAGTACATTTACTTATCTCTATAAACTCTAAGGAAGTTACTTTCTTAAATCTGTTATTTAAAGCCTAACCCTAACCGCAAACTTAACACAAACCCTGACCCTAATCGTAAACTTAAAACTTAATCTAGCTATAACCCTAACCCTAACCCTTACCTTAAACCTAACCTTAACCCTAAACTTAAACAAACCATTACCCTAACGCTAACCCTAAACTTAAAAGTAAAACAAACCCTAAAACTAACTCTAACCCTAACCTTCAAACTAACTCTAAGCCTAATTTACACCTAACCCAACTCCTAACCCTAACCCTAACGCTAACTTTAACCTTATTCCTATACATAACTCTGGTTACACAAAATGGACTGTGAGATTTATATTAAATTTCCCATTAACAAAATTGTTTTCTCCAAGTCACATAGTGCTATATACACACATATCTTAAATCCTCTTCTTTTCACAGGAAAGAATATGTTGGATGAATCTGTACTAAAGAGATTTCTTCTATTTAATCATAACTTAGAGGTACGCATCTTGGTTAATCAATGTTACAGATCATTTTTCTTAGTTGCTCTTTTGCTTTCAAAATTACTACAAAAGTGGCATTTCAGAGAAGTACTTACACAGAAGTGTTTAAATAGTATGTGTTACTGGAGACACCACGCATTTCAAAGACTACAGAAAGAAGTCCATTGAGTAATGTTATAAACTTGTATGTACAAGATTTTTTTCTAAACCTCTTTTGTTCAAATGCCTCTCATTTCCAAGTGATTTTTAAGTGTTAAAACAGTTCATTACTCTTCAGTATGATTGAAATGCCTTTGATAGAAGAAAATGGGCTGTTATATTCATAGTCAGTTACACATTCACAAACCTGTCTTCCACAGGTCCTATACAGCTCTGTACACTCCTGTCTTCAGTTCCCTATTCTGTTCACAGGAAAGTGTACCTTGGATGAATCTGTACTAAAGGTGATTACACTGCTTAAAAATGCAGTGACTCCTGAAATGAGTCCATTGAGTAATATTATAAACTCTGCACAAGTTGGTTTCTTAAACCTGTTTTGTTCAAATGCCTCTAATTTCCAAGTGATTTGTAAATGTTGAAACAGTTCATTACTGTTGAATAAAATTGAAATGCACTTATTACAGAAATTGGGCTGTTAGATTCATAGTGAGTTTAACATTCACAAAACATTCTTCCCTAGGTCAGATACTGGTCTGTACACTCATGTCTTAACTTCTCTATTTTATTTACAGGAAAGAGCACCTTGTATGAATCTGTAGTAAAGATGTTGATTCTACTAAAAGATGACTTGGTGTTACGTGTCTGTGCTTCCAGTTGTAAGAGAAAGTTGCTCTTAAAAGCAATTTTTTTAAGAAAATTACCATAAAAGAAGTATTTCAAGGTAATAATTATACGGAAGTGTTTAAACCGTATGTATTAGAGCACACACCATTTAGTTCACTTATACTGAAAAGAGTACATTGACTGATCTCTAGAAACCCTGAAAAAGTTGCTTTCTTAAATGTGTTTTTTAACCCCAACCCTAACACTAAACTTCAAAAAAACTCTAACCCTAACCCTAAACTTAAAACTAAAACAAACCCTAATCCTAACTCTAACCTTAAACTTAAACCTAACCCTAATCCTAACCTTTAATCTAACCCAACTCCTAACCCTAACCCTGACCTTGTACCTAACCTTAACCCTATCCCTATACATAACCCTGGCTACAGAATATGGACTCTGGGATTCATACTCAATTTCACATTAACAAAATTGCCTTTTCCAAGTCACACAGTGCTCTACACACACATGATTTAACTCCCTTCTTCTTTTCACAGGAAAACTACTTTGGATGAATCTGTACTAAAGAGACTTATTCCATTTAATCATAACTTAGTGGTAGGCATCTTGGTAAATGAATGTTACAGATCATTGATCCTAGTTGCTCTTTAGCTCTCAAAATTACCACAAAAGTGGCATTTCAGAGAAGTAGTTCCACAAAAGTGTTTAAATAGTATGTGTCACTGGAGACACTATGCATTTCATCTATTACTGAAAGGAGTCCATTGAGCAATGTTATAAACACTGTACAATTTGTTTTCTTAAACCCATTTTGTTCACACGCCTCTCATTTCCAAGTGATTTGTAAGTGTTGAAACAGTTCATTACTGTTCAACACCATTGAAATGCACTTAGTTACAGAAAATGATCTGTTAGATTCACAGTCACTTTCACATTCACAAAACCATCTTCCCCAGGTCAGATACTGCTCTGTACACTGTTGTCTTAATTTCCCTATTACATTTACAGGAAAGAGTACTTTGGATCAATCTATGCTAAAATAAAGATGTTCATTCTACTTAAAATAAAGATGTTCATTCTACTTAGTATTATGTGCCTGTGCTCTCAATTGTAAGAGAAAGCTGATATTAGAAGCTTTTTTAAGAGAAAAGTTCCTCAAACAAGGCATTTCCAAGTAATACTTCCACAGAAGTGTTTAAACAGTATGTTTTACTGGAGACACCATATATTTCACTATACTGAAAGGATTATATAAACTTAACTCTATAAACACTGAAGAAGTTACTTTCTTCAATCTGGTTTTATTAATCCTAGCAGAAACCCAAACCCTAAACTTACGCCAAACCTTGACCCTAACCCTAAACTTAAAACATCCCCCAACTGTAACCATGACTCTAACCTTCATCCTAAACCTAACCCTAGCCCTAACACTGACCCTAACCTTACACCTATCCCAATCCCCAACCCTATCTCTAATCCTAACCTCATACCTAACCTTAACCCTGTCCCGAAACATAACCCTCCTTATAGAAATTGGACTGTGAGATTCATACTCAATTTTGCATTAACAAAATTCTCGTCTCCACGTCACACAGTGCTATATTCACACATGTCTTAACTTCCTTCATCTTTTCACAGGAAAGAATGCTTTGGATGAATCTGCACTGCAGAGATTTATTGTATTTAAATCTAACTTAGAGGCAGGCATCTTGGTTAATTAACGTTACAGAAAATTTATCTTGGGTGCTGTTTCACTCTCAAAATTACCACAGAAGTGTCATTCAGAGAGGCACTTCCAAAGAAGTGTTTAAATGGTATGTATTACTGGAGACACCATTCGTTTAAACTACTACTGAAAGGAGCCCATTGAGTAATGCTATAAAATCTGTACAAGTTGCTTTGTAAACTTGTTTTGTTGAAAAGCGTGTCATTTCCAAGTGATTTGTAAGCATTGATAGAGTTCATTACTGTTCAATACAATTGAAATGCACTTGGGTACAGAAAATGGGCTGTCAGATTCATCGTCAGTTTCATATTCACAAAACTGTCTTCTCCAGGTCAGATACTGCTCGGTACATTCATGTCTTAACTTCCATATTCTAATGATAGGAAATAGTATCTTGGATGAATCTGTGGTAAAGATGTTCATTCTACTTAAAGATGACTTAGTGTTATGTGTTTGTGCTCTTCATTGTAAGAGAGAGTTGATCTTAGAAACTTTTTAAAGAAAATGTGACAAACGAGGTACTTCAGAGTAATACATCTACAGAAGTCTTTAAAGAATATGTATTATTGAAGACACCATTTATTTCATTTGTACTTAAGGAGTACATTGATTGAGCTCCATAAACACAGAAGTTACTTTCTTAAATCTGGCTTTTTCAACCCCAACACTAACCCAACCCTAACCCTAAGCCTAACTCTAACCTTAACTCTAAACTTAACCCTAACCCTACATTTAAACCTAACCCAACTTCTAACCATAACACTAACCCTAACTTAATGCTAACCTTATAGCTAACATTAACCCTATCCCAATACATAACCCTGGTTACAGAAATTGGACTGTAAGATTCATATGCAATTTCACATTAACACAATTCTCTTCTCCAAGTCACACAGTGCTATCTATATATGTACATGTCTTAACTTCCCTCTTCTTTTCACAGGAAAGAAGACTTTGGATGAATCTATACTAAAGAGATTTATTCTCTTTCATCATAACTTAGTGGCTGGCATCTCAGTTAATCAGTGTTAGAGAAAATTTATCTTAGGTGCTCTTTCCCGCTCAAAATTACCACAGAAGTGGCATTTCAGAGAGATACTTCCACAGAAGTGTTTCAACAGTATGTATCACTGGAGACACCATGCATTTCAACTACTGCTGAAAGGAGTCCATTGAGAAATGATATAAACTCTGTACAAGTTGTTTTCCTAAACCTGTTTAGCTCCAAAGCCTCTCATTTCCAAGGGATTTGTAAGCATTGAGACAGTTAATTACTGTTCACTGTGATTTAAATGCACTTGGTCACAGAAAATGGGCTGTTAGATTCATAGTCAGTTTCACATTCAGAAAATGGTCTTCTCCAGGTCAGATACTGCTCTGTACACTCATGTCTTAATTTCTGTATTCTATTTATACAAAAGTGTAGCTCGGATGAATCTGTAGTGAAGATTTTATTTTACTGAAAGATTACTTGGTATTATGTGTCTGTGGTCTCAATTGTAAGAGAAAGCTCATCTTAGAAGGTATTTTTAAAGAAAATTATCACAAAGAAGCATTTTGGACTAATACTTCTACAGAGGTGCTTAAACTGTATGTATTAGTTTAAATGGAGACACCATTTATTTCACTTGTACTGAAAAGAGTACATTGGCTGAGCTCCATAAACACTGAGGAAGTCACTTTCTTAAATCTCTTCTTTTAACCCTAACTCTAACCATAAGCTTCAACCAAACCCTAACCCTAACCCTAAACTTAAAACTAAATCAAACCCTAACCCTAACACTGATCCTAATCTTAAACCTAACCCTAACCTTAAACCTAATCCAACTCCTAATCCTAATCCTAACCCTAACCTTATACCTAACCTTAACCTTATCCCTATACATAACCCTGGTTATAGAAAATGGACTGTGAGATTCATACTCAGTTTCACATTAACAAAATTCTCTTCTCCAAGTCACACAGAGCTATATACACACATGTCTTAACTCTTGTCTTCATTTCACAGGAAAGTATACATTGGATGAATCTGTAGTAAAAAGATTTATTCTATTTAATTATAACTTAGTGGTAGGCAGCTTAGTTAATCAATGTTAGAGAACATTTATCTTAGTTGCTTTTTCGCTATCAAAATTACCACAAAAGTGGCATTTCAGAGAAGTACTTGCCCAGACATGTTTAAATTGTATGTGTTACTGGAGACATCATGCATTTCAACAACTACTGAAAAAAAGTCCATTGAGTAATGTTATGAACTCTGTACAAGTTGATTTTTTAAACCTGTTTTGTTCAAATGTCTCTAATTTCCAAGTGATTTGTAAGTGTTGAAACAGCTCATTACTGTTCAATACAATTAAAGTGCACTGGTTACAGAAAATGGGCTGTTAGATTCGTAGTCAGTTTCACATTCACAAAACCACCTTCCCCTGGTCAGATACTGCTCTGTACACTGATGTCTTAACTTCTCTATTTTGTTTACAGGAAAGTGTACCTTGGATGAATCTGTAGTGAAGATTTTATTTTACTAAAAGATTACTTGGTATTATGTGTCTGTGCTCTCCATGGTAAGAGAGAGTTCATCTTAGAAGGTATTTTTTAAGAAAATTACCACAAAACAACCATTTCAGACTAATACTTCTACAGAGGTGCTTAAACTGTATGTATTAGGGGAGACACCATTTATTTCACTTGTACTGAAAAGAGTACATTGACTGAGCTCTATAAACACTGAGGAAGTTACTTTCTTAAATGTGTTTTTCTAACCCTAACCCTGACACAAAACTTAAACCTAAATCAAACCCTAATCCTAACTCTAACAATAACCTAAAATCTAACCCTAACCCTAACCTTCAACCTAACCCAAGTCTTATAAGGTTAGGTATAACCTAACCTTATACCTAAACTCAACCATATCTCTATACATAACCCTATACAGAGAATGGACCGTGAGATTCATACTCAACTTCACATTACCAAAATTGTTGTCTCCAAGTCACACATTGCTACATATGAACATGTCTCAACTCCCTTCTTCTTTTCACAGGAAATAATACATGGGATGAATCTGTACTAAAAGATTTATTCTATTGAATCATACCTGAGTTGTAGACATCTTGGTTAATCAATGTTACAGATCATTTATCTTAGTTGCTCTTTCACTATCAAAATTACCACAACAGTTGCATTGCACAGAAGTACTTCCACAGAAGAGTTTATATAATATGTGCTACTGGAGACATGATGAATTTGAACAACTATTGAAATGAGTCCATTGAGTAATGTTATAAACTCTGTACAAGTTGTTTTCTTAAACCTTTTTTGTTCAAATGCCTCTCATTTCCAAGTGATTTGTAAGTGTTGAAACAGTTCATTACTGTTCAACACCATTGAAATGCACTTAGTTACAGAAAATGACCCGTTAGATTCACAGTCAGTTTCACATTAACAAAACCATCTTCCCCAGGTCAGATACTGCTCTGTACACTCATGTCTTAACTTCTCTCTTCTATTTACAGGAAAGAGTACCTCAGATGAATCTGTAGTAAAGATTTTATTCTACTAAAAGATGACTTAGTATTATGTGTTTGTGCCCTCAATTGTAAGAGGAAGTTGATCTTAGAGGTTGTTTTTTAAGAAAATTACCACAAAAGAAGCATTTCAGCATAATACTTCTACAGAAGTGTTCAAAAATTATGTATTAGTGGGGACACCATTTAATTCACTTGTACTGAAAAGAGTAAATTGACTGAGCTCTATAAACACTGAAGAAGTTGCTTTCTTAAATCTCTTTTTTTAACTCTAACCCTAAACATAAACTTCAACCAAATCCTGAACCTAACCCTAAATTTAAAACTAAATCAAACTCTATCCCTAACCTTAAACCTAACCATAGCTCTAACATTACACGTAATCCAACTCCTAATCCTAACCCTAATCCTGACCTTACGCCTAACCTTAACCCTATCCCTACACATAACCCTGGTTACAGAAAATGGACTCACATTTCTTAAATGTGAGATTCATAGTTAAGTTCACCTTAATATAATTGTCTTCTCCAAGTCACAGTGCTATATACACACATTTTAATTCCCCTCTTCTTTTCACAAGAAAGAATATGTTCGATGAATCTGTACTATAGAGATTTATTCTATTTAATCATAACTTAGTGGTAGGCATCATGGTTAATAAATGTTACAGAACATTTATCTTAGTTGCACTTTAACTATCAAAGTAAGCACAAAGGTGGAATTTCAGAGAAGTACTTCCTCAGAATCATTTAAACAGTATGTGTTAATGGAGACACCAAGCATTTCTAATGACTACTGAAATCAGTCCATGGAATAATGGTTTAAACTCTGTACAACTTGTTTTCTTAAACCTGTTTTGTTCAAACAACTCTCATTGCCAACTGATTTGTAAGTGTTGAAATAGCTCATTACTCTTCAATACAATTGAAATGCACGTGGTTACAGAAAAAGGGTTGTTAGATTCATAGTCCATTCACATTCACAAACCGTCTTCTCCAGGTCAGATACTGCTCTGCACTCTCATGTCTTAACTTCCATATTCTATATACAGGAAAGTGTACTTTGGATGAGTCTATAGTAAAGATGTTTCTTTTACTTAAAGATGACTTAGTTTTATGTGTCTGTGCTCTCAATTTTAAGAGAAAGTTGATCTTAGAAGCTCTTTTTTGAGAAAATTACCACTAAAGAATCATTCCATAGTAATACTTCTAAAGAGGTGTTTAAACAGTATGTATAAATGGAGACACCATTTATTTCACTTATACTGAAACAAGTACATTGACTGAGCTCTATAAACACTGAAGAATTTACTTTCTTAAATCTCTTGCTTACCCCTAACTGTAACCCTAAACTTAAAAGTACATCTAACCCTACCACTAACTGTAACCCTTACCTTAAACCTACCTCTAACCCTAAACTTTTACAAAATCCTAACCCTAAACCTAACCCTAACCTTAAATCTAACCCACTCTTAACCTTAACCCTATCCCTAACCTTATACCTAACATTAAGCCTATCACTATACATAACCCTGGTTACAGAAAATGGGCTGTGACACTCACACTCAATTTCACATTAACAAATTGTGTACCCAAAGTCACACAGTCATATATACACAAATGTCTTAACTTCCCTCTTCTTTTCACAGGAAAGAATACTTTGGATGAATCTGTACTAAAGGGAATTGTTCTATTTAATCATTAATTACTGGTAGGCATCTTGGTTAATCAATGTTATGGAAGATTTATCTTGGTTGCCCTTTCGCTATCAAAATTACCACAAAAGTGGCATTTCAGAGAAGTAGTTTCACAGAAGTGTTTAAACAGTATGCATGTATGGAGACACTATGCATTGCAATGACTCCTGAAAGGAGTCCATTGAGGAATATTAAAAATTCCATACAATTTGTTTCCTTAAACATGATTTGTTCAAAAGCATCTGATTTCCAAGTGATTTGTAAGTGTTGAAACAGTTCATTTCTGTTCAATACGATTGAAATGCACTTTGTTACAGAAAATGGGCTGTTTGATTCAGTTTCACATTCACAAAACCGTCTTCTCTAGGTCAGACACTGCTCAGTACATTCACTTCTTAAAATCCCTATTCTATTTATAGGAAAATGTTCCTTGGATGAAGCTCTAGTAAACATGTTTATTCTAGTTAAAGATGACTTAGTATTATGTGTCTGTGCACTCAATTTTAGGAGAAAGTTGCTCTTAGAATCTCTTTTTTAAGAAAATTACTACAAAGGAGGCATTTCAGAATAATACTACTACAGAAGTGTTTAAACAGTATGTATTACTGGAGACCCCATTTATTTACTTATACTGCAAGGAGTACATTGGCTGAGCTGTATAAACACTGAAGAAGTCACTTTCTTAAATGTGTTTTTTTTTAACCCTAACCGAACACTAACCGTAAACTTAAACCAAACCGTATCCATAACCCTAACACTAAACTTAAAACTTACCCTAATCCTGACCTTAAACCTAAACCTAACACTAACTCTAAAATTAAGCACAAACTTACACCTACCCAACTCCTAACCATAACCCTAACAATAACCTTATACCTAACCTTAACCATATCCATACACATAACCCTGGTTAGAGAAAATGGACTGTGAGATACATTTTCAATTTCACATTAACAAAGTTGTCTTCTCCAAGCCACACAGTGCTATATAAAGACATGTCTTAACTTCCCTCTTCACAAAAAAGAATAATTTGGATGAATCTGTACTAACGAGTATTTTTCTATTTTATCATAACTTAGTGGTAGGCATCTTGGTTAATCAATGTTACAGAAAATTTATCTTAGTTGCTCTTTTGCTATCAAAATTCCCACAACAGTTGCATTGCACAGAAGTACTTCCACAGAAGTGTTTAAACAGTGAGTATTACTTAAGACAACATGCATTTCTACTACTACTGATAGGAGTCCATTGAGGGATGTTATAAACTGTGTACAAGTTGTTTTCTGAAACATGCCTTGTTCAAAAGCCTCTCATTTTCAAGTGATTTTTAAGCGTTGAAATACTTCATTTCTGTTGAATATGATTGAAATACACTTGGATACAGAAAATAGGCTGTTAGATTCATAGTCAGTTTCACTTTCACAAAACCATCTTCTGCAGGTCAGATACTGGTCTGTACACCCATTTCTTAAACTCCCTGTTCTATTCACAGGAAAGTGTACCTTGGATGAATCTGTAGAAAAGATGATTATTTTACTTAAAAATGATTTAGTATTTTGTGTTTGTGCCTCCATTGTAAGAGGAAGTTGATCTTAGAAGCTCTTTTTAAGAAAATTACCACAAAAGAGGCATTTCAGTGTCATAATTTAAAAGAAGTGTTTAAGTGTTTAAACAGTAAGTATTAGTGGATACACCGTTTATATTTCACTTACACATACAGGAGTACATTGACTAAACTCTATAAACACTTTAGAAGTTACTTTCTAAAATCTGTTTTTTTAACCTTAACCCTAACCTTAAATTTTAAACTTACCGTAATTCAAACCTTAAACCTAAACCAAACCATAACCCTAAACTTAAACCCAACCCATTGCCTTACCCTAACACTAACCCTAACCTTATACCTAACCTTAACCCTATTCCCATACTTAATGCTGGTTAGAGAAAATGGACTGCCAGATTCATACTCAAGTGCACATTGACAAGATTGTCTTCTCCAAGTCATTCTGTTCTACATACAAACATGTCTTAACTACCCTTTACTTTTCAAAGGAAGGAATACTTTGGATGAATCTGTACTACAGAGATTTATTCTATTTAATCATAACTTAGTAGTAGGCATCTTGGTTAACCAATGTTACAGAAAATTTATCTTAATTTCTCTTTTGATATCAAAATTACCCCAAAAGTGGCATTTCAAAAAAGTACTTCCACAGTAGTGTTTAAATAGTATGTATTACTGGGGACGCCATGCATTTCAACTACTACTGAAAGGAGTCCATTGAAGAATGTTATAAACTTTGTACAAGTTGTTTTCTTCAACATGATTTGTTCAAAAGCCTCTCATTTTCCGGTGATTTTTAAATGTTGAAACAGTTCATTACTGTTCAGTACTATTGAAATGCACTTGTTTACAGAAAATGGGCTGATAGATTGATAGTCAGTTTCACATTCACAAAACCGACTTCTCCAGGTCAGATACTGCTCTGTACATTCACTTGTTAAATTCCTGTTTCTATTTACAGGAAAGTGTACCTTGGATAAATCTGTAGTAAAGATGATTATTCTACTTAAAGATGACTTAGTATTATGTGTCTGCATTCTCACTTGTAAGAGAAAGTAGATCTTTGAAGCTCTTTTTTTAAGAAAATTATGCCAAATAGCATTTCAGAGTAATGCCAGTAGAGAACTGTTTAAACAGTATGGGTTACTGGAGATGCCATTTATTTCAATTATACTGAAAGGTGTACATTAACTGATCTCTATAAACACTGAGGAAGTTTCTTTCCTAAATATGTTTTTTTAACCCAAACCCTAAACCTAAGTCTAAACTTAAATCACACCCGAACCCTTACTCTAAACCTAACCTTAAAACTTACTCTAACCCTAACCTTAAACCTAAACCTAACCCTATCCTAAAACCTAACCCTAACCCAACCCTAACACTAACCCTAACCTTAAACCTAACCATACCCCTAACCATAACTCTAACTTTAAGTCAAAACCTAACCTTATACCAAACCTTAAACTTATCCATATACATAACCCTAGTTACCGAAAATGGACAGTGAGATTCATACTAAATTTAACATTAACAAAATTATCTACTCCCAGTCACCCAGTGTTATGAACACAAATCTAAAATTCCCTCTGATTTTCTAAGGAAAAAATACTTTGGATGAATCTGTACTAAAGAGATTTATTCTATTTTATCATATCTTAGTGGTAGGTATGTTGGTTAATCAATGCTGCAGAAACCATGGTGAATTTTCTACCTTAGAGTTTCTTTCTACTTTAGGAATTCAATGAGTTCAGCCTCTGCTTATGCAGTTGTACCAGAAACTTGATGTTAGAAGCTATTTATCTATGAAAATTACTACAAAAGTGGTATTTGAGAGCCAAACTACTACAAAAGTGTTAAAAAGTATGTATTACTGGAGATGCCTAACATTTCAATTTCTACTGAGAGAAATACTTAGAGTAATGCTAAAAGCTCTCTACAAGATATTGAATTAAAACTATTTTGTTCAAGGGACTCACATTTCAGTGTGATTTAGCAGTGTTGAAAGAGTCTACTGATGTTAAGTCTGAGAGAAATGCACTTTTTACAAAAAATGGACATTTAGATTCTTACTCAGTTTCATATTCGCAAAACCGTGTTCTGGCAGTCTGTACTACTCAGTACACAGATGTCTTAACTTTGCTATACATTTAACATGAAAGAGTACTTTGCAGCATTTTCTTCTTTAGTGTTTCTTTCTACTTAAGGTATTGAATAAGTTAGGCCTCTCTTCATTCAGCTTTAAGAGAATCTTGATATTAGAATCTATTTATGAAAATTACTACAAAAGTGGCATTTCAGAGCAACATAACTACAGAAGTGTTAAAATAGTATGTATTTCAAAACAAAACAAAACAAAAAACTAGCAAAATATAACCAAAGACACTGAAATAGGGGATAGTCTGACAGTGGCCAGAGGGGAGAGAAGAGGGAATTTCAGGGGGAATGGGTAGGGATTACAGGAACAAATTTGGAGGACACATGGACAAAAACTAGGGGTGGGGGGTAATGGGGGGAAGGGGGGGAGGGTTGGGTGGAGGGGCTGGAACGGGAGTAGGGGGGAGAAAACTGTACTTGAACAATGATTGAAATAAAAAAAATAAAATAAAATAAAATAAATAGTATGTATTACTGGAGACGGATAACAATTCACTTTATACTGGCAGAAATACATAGAGTAATGTTATAAACTTCATACAAGATGTTTCATTAAAACTGTTTCCTTCAAGGTTCTCGCATTTCAGCATAATTTAGTTACGTTGAAAGAGATCATTACTGTTGATTCTTAGAGAAATGCACTTTTATATTCATATCCAGCTCCAAATTCACAAAACCGTCTTCTGAAAGTCTGCAATACTCAATACACAGATGTCTTAACCTCCCTATACTCTTTACATGAAAGAATAGTTTGCAGCATTTTCAACATTACAGTTTATTTTTACTTAAGGAATTCAATATGTTAGGCCTCTGTTAATGGAGTTTTAACAGAAACATGATATTAGAAGATTTTTCTTTATGAAATTATTACAAAAGTGGAATTTCAGAGCAACATAACTAAATAAGTGTTGAAACACTATGTATTACTGTAGACTTCTAATATTTCTAATTCTACTGAAAGAAATACATAGAGTAATGTTATAAACTCTGTACAAGATGTTTAGTTACATCAGTTGTGTTTAAGGGACTCACATTTCAGCGTGACTTAGTTGCCTTGAAAGAGTTCATTACCTTTCATTCTGAGTGAAATGCACTGCTGAAAGAAAATGGATGGTGAGATTCATAGTCACTTTCATATTCACAAAACCATCTTCTGCCAGTCTCTCCTACTCAGTACACAAATTTCTTAACTTCACTAAACGTTTTACATAAAAGAGTACTTTGCAACATTTTCTAACTTAGTGTTTCTTCTATGTAAGAAATTCAATGAATTAGGCCTCTGTTAAGGCAGTTGTAAGAGAAACTTGATATTAAAAGCTATTTCTGTATGAAAATTACTACAAAAGGGGCATTTGATAGAAACTTTACTACATAAGTGTTAAAAAAGTATGTTTTACTAAAAGCACCTAACATTTCACCTTCTACTGAAAGAAATACATAGAGTAATGTTGTAAACTCTGTACAAGATATTTAATTAAACCTGTTTTGTTCAAGGGAGTAGCATTGCAGCGTGATATAGTAGCACTGAAAGAGTTCATTACTATTCATCGTGAGAGAAATACACCTTATACACAAAATTGATGGTGAGATTCTTAGCCAGTTTTATATTCACAAAGTCGTCTTTTGCCAGTGTGTGCTAGTCGGTACACAGACATCTTAACTCCCCTATACGTTTTACATGAAAGAATAGTTTGTAGCATTTTGTACCTTTGCGTTTATTTCAACTTAAGGAATTCAATGAGTTAGGCCTTTGTTCCCACAGTGGTAACAAGAAACTTGATATTAGAAACAACTTCTTATGAAAATTACTACAAATGTGTCTTGCAGAGCAAAGAGCTACAGAAGAGTTAAAACAGTTGTTGTATCACTAGAGAAGCCTAACATTTTCAACTTCTAGTGAAAGAAATACATAGAGTAATGTTATAAACTATCTACAAATGTTTAATTAAACCTGTTTTGTTCCAGGGACTAACATTTCAGCTTGATTTACTAGAGAAAGCAATCTTTACAGAAACTGAACATTTAGCTAATACTCAGGTTCATATACATGAACCACCTTCTCCAATCTTACTAGTCAGTACACAGATGTATGAATTTCCCTACATTTGACATGAAAGGACACTTTTGCAGCATTTTCTACATTATACTTTCTTCTACTTAAGGAATTCAATTACTTAGGCCTTTGTTCACACAGTTGTAACAGAAAACTTTATATTACAAACAATTTCCTATGAAAATTACTACAAAAGTGGCATTTCAGAGGAAGTTTACCATAGAAATGTTAAAGCAGTATGGATTACTGGAGGACTCCTAACACTTCTACTACTACCAAGAGAAATACAGAGTAATGTTATAACTCTGTACAAGATGTTTAGTTAAAACCTGTTTTCTTCCAAGGGACTCACATTTCAGCAATGATTAGTAGCCATGAAAGTGTTCTTCACTGTTCATTCTGACAGAGATTCACTTTTAGAGAAAATGGACATTTAGATCCATACTGAGTTGAATATTCACAAAAACGACTTCTGTCAGTCTGTACTATTCAGTAACAGATGTCTGAAATTCCCTAAGCTTTTATATGAATGAATACTCTGCAGCATTTTCTACCTTAGAGTTTCTTTGTACTTAAGGGATTCAATGAGTTAGGCCTTTATTCAAGCAGTTGTAATAGAAACATCACATTAGAAGCTATTTCTCTATGAAATTACTACAAAGTGGCATTTCATAGCAACATTACTACAGAAGTGTTAAAGCAGTACGGAATACTGGAGACTCCAAACATTTCAAATTCTAGTGAGAGAAATACATAAAGTTATAAACTCTGTACAAGATGTTAGTTCAACATGCTTCTTCAAGGGGTACTCACATTTCAGCGTGATTTAGTACCCTTCAAAGTGTTCTTTACTGTTCATTTTTAGATAAATGCACTTTTTTTGTTAAATGGACATTTAGATTCATACTCAGTTTCATATTCCCAAACATCTTCTGCCAGTATGGGCAAATCAGTACACATGTCTTATCTTCCCTGTACTTTTTACATGGAGGAATACTTTACAACACTTTCTCCTTTAGACTTCCTTTCTACTTAAGGAATACAATGAGTTAGGCCTTTGTTCATGCAGTTGTAAGAGAAACTTGATATTAGAAGCTATTTATCTATGAATTGCTACAAAGGTGGCATTTGAGAGCAACATTACTACCGAAGTGTTAAAAATAGGATGCATTACTGGAGATAGCTAACATTTCTACTTCTCTGAGAGAAATACATAGAGTATGGTTTATACACTCTGTACAAGAATGTTTAGTTCAACCTGTTTCCTTCAAGGGACTCTCATTTCAGCCTGATTTAAATAGCATTGAAAGTGTTCTTACTGTTCATTCTGAGAAGAATGCACCTTGTACAGAAAATAAATGTTTACGTTCATACTCAGTTTCACATTAGAGAAACCTGTTCTAGCAGTCTGTAGTACTCAGGTACACAAATGTTTTATCTTCCCTATACTTTTTTCATGAAGAATACTTTGCAGCATTCCTGCCTTAGAGTTTCTTTCTACTTAAGGAATTCAATGAGTTAGTCCTCTGTTCATGCAATTGTAACAGAAACTTCATATTACAAAGCTATTTCTCTATGAAAATTACTACAAAAGTCAAATTCAGAGCAAGAACTACTACAGAAGTGTTAAAACACTATGTGTTACTGGAGTCACCTAACATTTCTACTTCTACTCAGGGAAATGCATAAAGTAATGTTATAAACTCTGGAGAATGTTTAGTTCAACCAGCTTTGTACAAGAATATTTAGTTCAACCTCTTTTCCTCAAGGGCCTGCATTTCCGCGTGATTTAGTAGTGTTGAAAGGGTTCATTACTGTTCATTCTGAGAAAAAAATGTACTTTTCTCAGATAATGGACATTTAGATTCATACTCAGTTTCATATGCACAAAACCGTCCTTCTGCCAGTCTGGGGGACTCAGTACACACATGTCTTATCTTCCCTATACTTTTTACATGGGAGAATAATTTACAGCATTTTCTCCCTTAGAGTTCCTTTCTAATTAGGAATTCAATGAGTTATGCCTCTGTTTACTCAGTTGTAACAGAAACTTCATATCATAAGCTATTTCTCTTTGGAAATTACTACAAACGTGGCATTTCAGAGCCACATTACCACAGAAGAGTTAAATCAGTATGAATTCCTGGAGACACCTAACATTTCAACTTCTACTGAGAGAAATACATACAGTAATGTTATAAACTCTGTACAAGATGTTTAGTTAAAACTGTTTTCTTCAAGGTCCCACATTTCAGCGTGATTTTGTAGCCTTGAAAGTGTTCTTTACTGTACATTCTGAGAGAGATTCAGTTTTTAGAGAAAATGGACATTTAGATTCATACTCAGTTTAATATTCTCAAAAATGTTTTCTACCAGTCTGTACTACTTAGTAAACCAATGTCTTATCTTCTCTATACTTTTTATGTGAAAGAATACTTTACAGCATTTTCTACTTTAGGGTTCCTTTTTACTTTAGGAATTCAATGATTTAGGCCTCTGTTCACCCAGTTTTAACAGAAACTTGCTATTAGAAGTTATTCATCTATGAAAATTACTACAAAAGTGGCATTTGAGAGCAACACTGCTACAGAAGTGTTAAAACAGTGTGGGTTACTGGAGAAGCCTAACATTTTAACTTCTACAGAGAAATACGTAGAGTAATGTTATAAACTCTGTACAAGATGTTTAGTTCAACCCACTTTCTTCAAGGGACTGACATTTCAATGTGATTTAGTAGCCTTCAAAGTGTTCCTTGCCGTTCAGTCTTAGATAAATGCACTTTTTTTCAGAAAATGGACATTTAGATTCATACTCAGTTTCATACTCACAAAACCTTCTTCTTCCAGTCTGTGCGACTCAATACACAGATCTCTTATCTTCCCTATATTTTTAACATGGAGGAATACTTTACTGCATTTTTTCCCTTAGAGATTCTTTCTACTTAAGGAATTCAATGAGTGACGCCTTTGTTCATGCAGTTGTAATATAAACTTCATATTACAAGCTATTTCCCTATGAAAATTACTACAAAAGTGGTATTTGAGAACAACATTACTATGGAAGTGTTAAAGTAGTATGAATTACTGGAGCCTCCTAACATTTCAACTTCTAGTGAGAGAAATACATAGAGTAATGTTATAAACTCAGTACAAGATGTTTAGTTAAACCTGTTTTCTTCAAGGGACTCACATTTCAGCATGATTTCAAAGCCTTGAAAGTGTTCTTTACTCTTCATTTTGACAGTGATTCACTTTTGTAGAATATGGACATTTAGATTCACACTCAGTTTAATATTCACAAAACGACTTCTGCCAGTTTGTACTACTCAGTAAAGAGATGTCTTACTTCCCTAAGCTTTCAGCATGGAAGAATTCCTTTCAGCATTTTCTACCTTACAGTTTCTTTCTACTTAAGGAATTCAATGAGTTAGGCCTTTTTTTCAAGCAGTTGTAATAGAAACAGCATATTAGAAGCTATTTCTGTATGAAAATTACTACAAAAGTGGCATTTGAGAGCAACATTACTACAGAAGTGTTAAAGCAGTATGGATTACTGGAGACTCCTAACATTTCAACTTCTACTGAGAGAAATATATAGAGTAAGGTTGTAAACTCTGTACACGATGTTTAGTTCAATGTTCTTTCTTCAAGGGACTCGCATTTCAGCATGATTTAGTAGCCTTGAAAGTGTTCTTACTCTTCATTCTTAGAGAATTGCACTTTGTACAGAAAATAGACCTTTAAGTTTATACTCACTTTCATATTCACAAAAACGTCTTCTGCCAGTTTGTACTACTTAGTAAACAGGTGTCTTAACTTCTCTATACTTTTTACTTGAAAGAATACTTTGCAGCATTTTCTACCTTAGAGTTCCTTTCTACTTTAGGAATTCAATGAGTTAGGTGTCTGTCCACCTAGTTGTAACAGAAACTTTCTATTAAAAGCTATTTATGAAAAATACTACAAAAGTGGCATTTGAGAGCAACACTACTACAGAAGTGTTAAAACAGTATGTGTTACTGGAGAGGCCTAAATTTCAACTTCTACTCAGAGGAATACATAGAGTAATGTTATAAACTCTGTACAGGATGTTTAGTTCAACCAGCTTTCTTCAAGGGACTGACATTTCAATGTGATTTAGTAGCCATCAAAGTGTTCTTTGCCGTTCATTCTTAGATAAATGCACTTTTTTTCAGAAAATGGACATTTAGATTCATACTCAGTTTCATATTAACAGAAACGACTTCTGCCAGAATGTACTACTCAGTAAAGAGATTTCTTAATTTCTCTATACTTTTTACATGAAAGAATACTTTGTAGCATGTTCTTCCTTAGAGTTTCTTTCTACATAAGGAATTCAATGATTTACGCCTCTGTTCTCACAGTTGTAACAGAAACTTCATGTTACAAACTATTTATGAAAATTACTACAAAAGTGGCATTTCAGAGCAACACTGCTACAGAAGTGTTAAAACAGTACATGTTACTGGAGATGCCTAACATTTCAACTTCTACTCAGAGAAATACGTAATGTTATAAATTGTGTACAAGATGTTTAGTTCAACCTGTTTTCTTCAAGGGACTCGAATTTCAGCGTGGTTTAGTAGCCTTGAAAGTGTTCTTTATTGTTCATCTGAGAGAGATTCACTTTTTAGATAAAATGGACATTTAAAATCACTCTGAGTTTAATATTCACAAAAACGTCTTCTGCCAGTCCATACTGCTCAGTAAAGAGATGTCTTAACTCCCCTATATTTTTTTTACATGAAAGCATACTTGCAGCATTTTCTACAGAGTGGTCGGGCTGTCTGCCACACTCAGAACAGCAGAGTCAGGTTCCTCGCCAGGCTCCTTTGGCAAGGCTACTCGACCCAGCCAGGAGGTGGAGTGTGGCTGTTCTGCTCCCAGCACCCGGGACAAGGTAGACTGGTTCCCTGCGGGGCTCACAGGGCATGGACGTTCGCTCCGCCCAGGAGGCAGTGTGTGGCCGAGCTGACCGGCACCCGGGAGAGGGGAGACGCGTGCTGCCCTGTCTCTGTCGGAAAGGCCGCTCAACTCGGCTGGCCGGGAGGTGGAGTGTGGCCGGGCTGTCCACCTCACTGGGGCAGGGGAGAGTGGTTCAGGGCCAGGCTCACTGGGCAAGGCCCTTTGCTCCACCCGGGAGGCAGAGTGTGGCCAAGCTGTCCGCTGCACCCGGGACAGCGGAGACTGGTTCCCAGCCGTGCACGCCAGCGGAGTCCGTTTGCCCAGGCCGGAAGACAGAGTCGGGTGGGGTAACCACAGCTCATGGGAGGGGAGGCTGGTTCTTGGCCTGGCTCACCTGCCCAGTTCGTTGGCCTGGGCCAGAAGATGGAGTCTGGTGGGGGTTACCTCGGCACCTGGGAGGGGAGGCTCATTCCCAGCCTGGCTCTCCGGCCTAGTACATTGGCCCGGGCTGGAAGAGGGAGTCAGGTTGGGGTGTCCTCCGCACACAGGAGGGGAGACTGGTTCCCAGAATTTGTATGTTATAGTTACTTTCTACTTAAGGAATTCAATGAGTTTATACTCTGTTCTTGCAATTGTAGCACAAACTTCATACTAGAAGCTATTTCTGTATGAAAGTTACTGCAAAAGCGGAATTTCAGAGCAACATTACTACAGAAGGGTTAAAACAGTATGTATTACTAGAGATGCCAGACATTTCAACTTCTCCTGAAAGAAATATAGACATGAATGATGTCAACTCTTTGCAACATGTAAATTAAACTAGTTTTTTTTTTTCAAGTGATTCACGCTACATTGTGAATTACTAGTGTTGAAGGAGTTCATTACTATTAATTCTGAGAGAAATGCACTTCCTACAGAAAATGGACTGTTAGGTTCATACTCAGTTTCATACTCACAAAACAGTCTTCTGCCAGTCTGTACTACTCAGTACACAAATGTCTCCCCCAGCCCAGTACTTTTTACATAAAACAATACATTGCAGCATTTGTACGTTAGTTTCTTTCTACTTAAGGAATTCAATGAGTTATGCTCCGTTCTTGCAATTGTAGCACACACTTGATACTAGAAGCTATTTCTGTATGAAAGTTACTGCAAGAGGGGCATTTCCTAGCGACATTATTACAGAAGGGTTAAAACAGTATGCATTACTAGAAATGATGGACATTTTAACTTCTACTGAAAGAAATGCATAGAGTAATGTTGTAAACTTTGTGCAACATGTTTAACGAAACCTGTTTTGTTCAAGTGATTCACACTGCATTGTGAATTACTAGTGTTGAAGGAATTAATTACTGTTCATTCTGAGAGAAATGCACATTTAACAGAATATGGACAGTTAGATTCATCCTGAGTTTCATATTCACAAAATCTTCTGCTGCCAGTGTGTACTAATCAGTACACAAATGTCTTCACTCCCCTGTACTTTTTACATAAAACAATACATTGCAGCATTTGTATGTTAGAGTTTCTTTCTACCAAAGAATACAATAAGTTACACTCTGTTCTTGCAATTGCAACACAAACTTGATACTAGAAGCGATTTCTTCATGAAAGTTACTGCAAAAGTGGCATTTCAGAGCAAGATTACTACAGAAGTATTAATACAGTATGTATTACTAGAGATGCCAGACATCAACTCCTACAGAAAGAAAGAAATAGAGTCATGATGTCAACTCTGTGCAACATGTTTAATTAAAACTGATTTGTTCAAGGGATTCACACTACATTGTGAATTACTAGTGTTGAAAGAGTTCATTACTGTTCATTCTGAGAGAAATGCACTTTTTACAGAAAATGGACGGCTAGGCTCATAGTCAATTTCATATTCACAAAACCGTCCTCTAACAGTGTGTACTACTTAGTACACAAATGGCTTCACTCCCCTGTACTTTTTATGTAAAACAATACATTTCAGCATTTGTATGGTATATTTTCTTTCTACGTAAGGAATTCAATGAGTTATGCTCCATTCTTGGAATTGTAACACAAACTTGATACTTGAAGCTAATTCTTTATGAAAGTTACTGCAGGAGGAGCATATGAGAACAACATTACTACAGAAAGGTTAAAACAGTATATATTGTTGGGATACCATGCATTTCAAATTCTACTAAAAGATATACATAGAGTAATGTTGTAAACTCTCTGCAGCATGTTTAATTAAACCTGTTTTGTTCAAGGGAGTCACATTGCATTGTGATTTTTTTGTGTTAATTAAGTTCAGTGCTGTTCATTCTGAGAGAAAAGCACTTTTTACAGAAAATTGACGGTTAGATTCACACACAGTTTAATACTCTCAAAATTATCTTATGCAAGTGTGTAGTATTCAATATACAAATATCTTCACTCCCCTGCACTTTTTACATGAAAAAAATACATTATAGCATTTGTACAGTAGAGTTTCTTTCTACTTAAGGAATTCAACGAGTTATGCTCTGTTCTTGCAATTGTAACACAAACTTGATACTAGAAGCTATTTCTTCATGAAAGTTACTGCAAAAGTGGCATTTCAGAACAACATTTCTACAGAAGTGTTAAAATAGTATGTATTACTAGAGATTCCAGACATTTCAACTTCTACTGAAAGAAATACGTAGAGCAATGCTGTAAACGCTGTGCAACATGTCTAATAAACCTGTATTGTTGAAAGGATTCTGATTTCATTGTGAATTAATAGTGCTGAAAGAGTTCATTACTTTTCATTCTGAGAGAAATGCACATTTTAAAGAAAATGGACAGTTAGATTCATCCTCATTTTCATATTCACAAAATCTTCTGCTGCCTGCCTGTACTACTCAGTACACCAATGTCTACAATCTCCTGTACTTTTTACATCAAACAATACATTGCAGCATTTGTACATTACAATTTCTTTCTACTTAAGGAATACAATGAATTATGCTCTGTTCTTGCAATTGTAACACAAACTTGATAGCATAAGCTATTTCTTTATGAAGGTTACTGCAAGATTGACATTTCATAGGAAAATTATTACAGAAGGGTTAAAACGATATGTATTACTAGAGATGGCAGACATTTCAACTTCTACTGAAAGAAATACATAGAGTAATGTTGTAAACTGTGTGCAGCATGTTTAATGAAACCTTTTTTGTTCAAGTGATTCACACTGCATTGTGAATTACTAGTGTTGACGGAATTAATTACTGTTATTTGAGAGAAATGCACTTTTTACAGAAAATGGATGGTCAGGTTCATTCTGAGCTTCATATTCACAAAACGGTCTTCTGCTAGTCTGTTCTACTCAGTGCACAGATGTATTCACTGCCCTGTACTTTTTACATAAAAGAATACATAGCAGTATTTGTACATCAGAGTTTCTTTCACCTTAAGGAATTCAATGAGTTATGCTCTGTTCTCGCAAATGTAACACAAACTTGATGCTAGAGGCTATTTCTTTATGAAAGCTACTGAAAAAGTGGCATTTCAGAAAAAGATTACTACAGAAGTGTTAAAAAATATGTATTATTGGAGATACCTGACATAAATTTCTACTGAAAGGAATACATAGAGTAATGTTGTAAACTATTTACAACATGTTTAAGTAAATGTGTTTTGTCAAGGAAACAAAGATTTCAGTGTGGATACTAGTGTTGAATGAGTTCATTCTTAGACAAATGGAGTTTTTACCCAAAATACACAGTTAGATTCATACCGAGTTTCATATTCACAAAACTAGCTTCTGCCAGTCTGTACTACAGAGTACACAGGTATCTTAAAATCTCGGTACTTTTTACATGAAAGACTACTTTGCAGCATTTTGTACATTGGAGTTTCTTTCTACTTAAGAAATTCAATCAGTTAATTCTGTTAATGCAATTGTAATACAAACTTGTTCTTAGAAGTTATTTCCTATAAAAACTACTGCAAATGTAGCATTTCTGTGCATCATTACCACACTTGTGTTAAAACAGTATGTGTTATGGTAGAAGCCACCTATTTCAACTTCTACTGAAAGAAATGCATAGAGTAGAGTTGTAAACTCTTTAGAACATGTTTAAGGAAATGTGTTTTCTGAAAGAATGTCCCTTTTTAGTGTGAGTTAGTAGTGTTGAATGAGTTCATTATTGTTCATTCCTAGAGAAATGCCGTTTTTACACAATATACACAGTTAGATTCACACTAGGTCTCATATTCACAAAACTTTCTTCTGCCAGTCTGTTTTACACAGTACACAGATATCTTAACATCCCTATCCTTTTTACATGAAAGTGTACTTTGCAGCATTTTGTAACTTGGAGTTTCTTTCTACTTCGCTACAGAGCGAATCAGTTCGCTCTGTGTTCACAAAACTGTAACACAAACTTGTTCTTAGAAGTTATTTTCTATGAAAACTACTGCAAATGTAGCATTTCTGAGCATCATTACCACAGTTGTGTTAAAACAGTATGTGTTACGGTAGATACCTCATAGTTCAACTTCTACTGAAAGAAATACCTAGAGTAATGTTATAAACTAGTACAATGTATGTAAGTAAATGTGTTTTCTAAAAGAATGTCCCTTTTCACTGTGAATTACTAGTGTTGATGAGTTCATTATTGTTCATTCCTGGAGAAATGCAGTTTTTACCCAAAATACACAGGTAGATTCACACCAAGTCTCATATTCACAAAACTGTCTTCTGCCAGCCTGTGCCACACAGTATGAAGATATCTTAACATCCCTATACTTTTTACATGAAAGTGTACTTTGCTGCATTTTGTAACTTGGAGTTTCTTTCTACTTAGGGAATTCAATCAGTTAGCTGTCTTTTCACACAATTGTAACACAAAGTTGTTCTTCCAAATTGTTTTCTATGAATACTACTGCAAATGTAGCATTTCTGTGCATCATTGCCACAGTTTTGTCAAAGCAGTGTGTGTTATGGTGGAATCCACCTATTTCAACTTCTACCTAAAGTAGAAGTGTTTAAAGTAATAAATAGAGTTGTAAACTCTTCTACCTGTAAAGTGTTTACAGGTAGAAGTGTCTTCTACCTGTAAAGTGTTTACAGGTAGAAGTGTCTTCTACCTGTAAGTAAATGTGTTTTCTAAAAGAATGTCACTTTTCACTGTTAATTACTAGTGTTGAACGAGTTCATTTCTGTTCATTCCTAGAGAAATGCCATTTTTACCCAAAATACACAGGTAGATTAACACATAGTCTCATAGTCAAAAAACTGTCTTCTGCCACTCTGTACTACACAGTAGGAAGACATCTTAACATCCCTCTTCTTTTTACATGAAAGTGTACTTTACAGCATTTTGTACCTTGGAGTTTCTTTCTACTTAAGGAATTTGATCAGTTAGCTCTCTGTTCACGCAATTGTAATAGAAAGGTGCTCTTAGAAGTTATTTCCTATGAAAATCAATGAAAATGTAGCATGTCTGTGTATCATTACCACCCTTTTGTGAAAAGAGTATGGGTTATGTTAGAAACCACCTATTTCAACTTCTACTGAAAGAAATACACAGAATAGTGTTATAAATTCCTCAGAACATGTTTAAGGAAATGTGTTTTCAGAAAGAAACTCACATTTCAATTTGAATTACTAGTGTTTAAAGAGTTCATTAGCATTCATTCCTAGAGAAATGCAATTTTTACACAAAATAAACAGTTAGATTAACACCAAGTCTCATATTCACAAAAAATGTCTTTTGCCAGTCTGTTCTACACAGTACACTGATATATTAACATCCCTATCGTTTTTACATTAAAGTGTACCTTGCAGCATTTTGTAAATTGGAGTTTTTCCTACTTAGGAAATTCAATCAGTTCTCTGTGTTCATGCAATTGTAACAGAAACTTGTTCTCAGAAGTTATTTTCTATGAGAATTCCAGCAAATACAGCATTTCTGAGTATCATTACCGAAGTTGTGTTAAAAGAGTATGTGTAACGGTAGATACCGCCTATTTCAAATTCTCCTGAAAGAAATACCTAGAGTAATGTTATAAACTACTTCGACATATGTAATAAATGTATTTTCTAAAACAATGTCACTTTTCAGTGTAAAGTACTATGGATGAACGAGTTCATTGTTGTTCATGCCCAGAGAAATGCAGTTTTTACCTAAAATTCATACATCCTCTTACAAGTTCTATCAAATGAAAACTACTGCAAATGTAGCATTTCTGTGAATCATTGATACAGAAGCGTTAAAACTGAACACATTACTGTAAAAACCACATATTTTCAACCCGACTGAAAGATACAGTGAGTAAGCACATGAACAAGTACAAAATATTGAAGTAACTGTGTATACTCCAAACATGTAACATTTCACAGAGAATTACTAGTGTTGAAGCAGTACATTACTGTTCATTGTTAGACAAATGCAGTCTTCACCTAAAATGCATACTTGTTCTAAAGGTTATTTTCACAGGAAAACTACTGCAAATGTAGCGTTTCTTTGAATTATGGTTACAGACATGTGAAAACTGAATGTATTACCGTAGAAAGCACATATTTCAACTTCTAATGAAAATGATATATAGAGTTAGGATATGAGCAACTACAAAATTTACAAGTAACCTTGTATTGCCCAAGCATGCAGCATTTCAGAGAATAACTAGTGTTGAAGCAGTTCACTAATGTTGATTGTGATAGAAATGCAGGTTTTACCCAAAATTCATACTTGTTCTTACAAGTTATTTCCATTAAAATTACTGCAAATGTAGCAATTCTGTGAATCGTTAAATCGCTACACAAGTGTTAAAACTGAAGGCATTACTGGAGAAACCACATATTCCAACATGTACTGAAAGAGTTACATATACTAATGTTACGAACTACTACAAAAGGTTGAAGTTAACCTGTGTTCTCCAAATATGTAACATTTCTGCAACATTTCACAGAGAATTCCTAGTGTTGAAGCAGTTAACTACTGTTCCTTCTTAGAGAAATGCAGTTTTTACCCAAAATTCATACTTGGTCTTACAAGTTAGGTCACATGAAAACTACAGCAAATGCAGCATTTCTCTGAAACACTGTTACGCAACTGTTAAAACTGAATGCATTACTGTAGAAAGCACATATTTTCACTTCTACTGAAACAGTTACATATAGTAATGTTATGAACTAGTATAAAATGTTGAAGTAACCATGTGTTCTCCAAATATGTAATATCTCACAGAGAATTACTAGTATTAAAGTATTTCATTAGTGTTCATCTTACAGAAATGGAGTTTTTACCAAAATTCATACTTGTTCTTAGAAGTTAGTTCAAACGAAAACTACAGGAAATGCAGCACTTTTATGAATCATTGCTACAAAGGTGTTAAAACTGAATGCATTACTGTAAAAACAACACATTTCAACTTGTCCTGAAAGAGATACATGTAGTAATGTTAAGAACTACTACAAAATGTTGAGGTAACCGTGTGTTCTCCAAATATGCACCATTTCACAGAGAACTAATAGTGTTGAAATAGTTCACTACTGTTAATTCTTAGAGAAATGCAGTTTTTACCCAAAATTCATACTTGTACTTACAAGTTAGTTCACATGAAAAGTAGAGCAAATGCAGCACTTCTGTGAATGATTGCTACAGAACTCTGAAAACTGAAGCCTTACGCTGACAACCACATACTCTCATTTTCGCCCGAAGCGGGTACACCTAGTAATGTTCTGAACTAGTACAAAATGTTGAAGTAACTGGGTATTCTCCAACTATGTCACATTTCACAGAGAACTACTAGTGCTGAAGCAGCTGAATACTGTTCCTTCTTAGGGAAATGCAGTTTTCACCCCCAAATCGTACTTGTTCTTACAAGTTAAGTCACACGAAAACTCCAGCAAATGCAGCATTTCTCTGAATCACTGTTACACAACTGTGAAAACTGAACGCCTTACTCCCCCAACAACATACTCCCATTTCACCTGAAGCCGGTACACATAGTATTGCTCAGAACTATTACAAAATGTTGAAGTAACTGTGTGTTCTCCAACTATGTCACATTTCACAGAGAATTACTAGGGCTGAAGCATTTTAATGCTGTTCATTCTTACAGGAATGCAGTTTTCAACCAAAATTCATACTTGTTCTTACAGGTGAGGTCACATGAAAACTAGAGCAAATGCAGCACTTCTGTGAATCATTGCTACAGAACTGTGAAAACTGAATGCATTACTGTGAAAACCACATATTTCAACTTGTCCTGAAAGAGATACATGTAGTAATGTTAAGAACTCCTAGAAAATGCTGAAGTAACCATGTGTTCTCCAAATATGTAAGATTTCATAGAGAATTACTAGTGTTGAAGCAGTTCTTTACTGTTCATTCTTATAGAAATGCGGTTTTCACCCAAAATTTATACCTGTTCTTAAAAGTTAATTCACATGGAAACTACAGCAAATGCAACACTTCTGTGAATCTTTGCTACAGAACTGTTAAAACTGAACACATTACTTCAGAAAACACATATTTTCTCCTGAAAGAGTTACATATCCTAATGTTATGAACAGATACAAAATGTTGACATAACCATGTGTTTTCCAAATATGTAAGATTTCCCAATTACTAGTGTTGAAGCAGTTCATTACTCTATATTCTTAGAGAAATGCAGTTTTCACCCAAAATTCATCTTTGTTCTTACAGGTTAGTGCACAAGAAAACTGCAGCAAATGCAGCATTTCTGTAAATCAGTGATATGCAACTATGAAAACTGAATGCATTAGTGTAAAAACAACATATTTCAACTTGTCCTGAAAGAGATACATGTAGTAATGTTATGAACTACTACAAAATGTTGAAGTAACCGTGTGTTCTCCAAATATGTAACATTTCACTGAGAATTACTAGTGTTGAAGCAGTTCATTACTGTTCAACTTAGAGAAATGCAGTTTTTACCCAAAATTCATACTTGTTCTTAGAAGATAGTTCCCCAGAAAGCTAGAAAAATGCAGCGTTTCTCTGAATCTCTGTTACACAATTGTGAAAAATGAATGCATCACTGTAAAAACAACATATTTCAACATGTCCTGAAAGATATACATGTAGTAATGTTAGGAAGTACTAGAAAATGTTGAAGTAACCGTGTGTTCTTCAAATATGTAAGACTTCACACAGAATTACTAGTGTTGAAGCAGTTCATTACTGTTCATTCTTAGAGAAATGCAGTTTTTACCCAAAGTTTGTACTAGTTCCTAGAAGTAAGTTCACAGGAAATGTAGAGCAAATGTAGCATTTCTGGAAATCAGTATTACACACCTGTGAAAACTGAATGTAACCCTGTAAAAACAACATATTTCAACTTGTCCTGAAAGAGATACATGTAGTAATGTTATGAACTCCTAGAAAATGTTGAAGTAACCATGTGTTCTCCAAATATGTAACATTTCACAGAGAAATACTAGTGTTAAAGTGGTTCATTACTGTTCATTCTTAGAGAAATTCAGTTTCCACACAAAATTTATACTTGTTCTTAGAAGATAGTTCCCAAGAAAGCTAGAGCAAATGCAGCATTTCTCTGAATCACACGTAAACAACTTTGAAAACTGAACACATTACGGTAAAAACAACATATTTCAACTTGTCCTGAAAGAGGTACACGTAGTATTGTTCAGAACTAGTAAATAATGTTGAAGTAACTGTGTGTTCTCCAACTATGTCACATTTCACAGGGAATTACTAGGGCTGAAGCAGTTCACTGCTGTTCATTCTTCGAGGAATGCAGTTTTCACCCAAAATTCATACTTGTTCTTACAGGTGAGGTCACATGAACACTCCAGCAAATGCAGCCTTTCTCTGAATCACTGTTACACAACTGTGAAAACTGAACGCCTTACTCTCCCAACAACATACTCCCATTTCACCCGAAGCGGGTACACATAGTATTGCTCAGAACTATTACAAAATGTTGAAGTAACTGTGTGTTCTCCAACTATGTCACATTTCACAGAGAATTACTAGGGCTGAAGCAGTTCACTGCTGTTCATTCTTAGAGGAATGCAGTTTTCAACCAAAATTCATACTTGTTCTTACAGGTGAGGTCACATGAACACTCCAGCAAATGCAGCCTTTCTCTGAATCACTGTTACACAACTGTGAAAACTGAACACATCACTTTAAAAACAACACATTATAACTTGTCCTGAAAGAGATACAAGTAGTAATGTTATGAAGTACTACACAATGTTGAAGTAACCGTGTGTTCTACAAATATGTAACATATCACAGAGAAGTACTACTGTTGAAGCAGTTCATTACTATTCATTCTTAGAGAACTTCAGTTTCTACACAAAATTCATACTTGTTCTTAGAAGTTCATTCACAGGAAAACTAGAGTAAATGCAGCATTTCTCTGAATACTGATACACAACTGTGAAAGCTGAACGCATCACTCTAAATACAACATATTTCACCTTATCCTGAAAGAGATACATGTAGTAATGTTATGAAGTACTACAAAATGTTGAAATAATCATGTGTTCTCCAAATACGTAACATTTCACAGAGAACTACTACTTTGGAAGCAGTTCACTACTGTTCCTTCTTAGAGAAATGCAGTTTTCACCCCAAAATCATACTTGTTCTTACAAGTTTGGTCACATGAAAACTCCAGAAAATGCAGCATTTCTCTGTGTCACTGTGACACAACTGTGAAAACTGAGCGCGTTACTCTGACAACAACATACTCCCATTTCGCCCGAAGCGGGTACACATAGTAATGCTCTGAATTAGTACAAAATGTTGAAGTAACTGTGTGTTCTCCAACTATGTCACATTTCACAGAGAATTACTAGGGCTGAAGCAGTTCACTGCTGTTCATTCTTAGAGGAATGCAGTTTTCAACCAAAATTCATACTTGTTCTTACAAGTGAGTTCACATGAACACTCCAGCAAATGCAGCCTTTCTCTGAATCACTGTTACACAACTGTGAAAACTGAACGCCTTACTCTGACAACAACATACTCCCATTTCGCCCGAAGCGGATACACATAGTATTGCTCAGAACTAGTACAAAATGTTGAAGTAACTGTGTGTTCTCCAACTATGTCACATTTCACAGAGAATTACTAGGGCTGAAGCAGTTCACTGCTGTTCATTCTTAGAGGAATGCAGTTTTCACCCAAAATTCATACTTGTTCTTACAAGAGAGTTCACATGAACACTCCAGCAAATGCAGCATTTCTCTGAATCAGTGTTACACAAGTGTGAAAACTGAACGCCTTACTCTGACAACCACATACTCCCATTTCGCCCGAAGCGGGTACACATAGTATTGCTCAGAACTATTACAAAATGTTGAAGTAACTGTGTGTTCTCCAACTATGTCACATTTCACAGAGAAATACAAGTGTTGAAGCAGTTCACTGCTGTTCATTCTTAGAGGAATGCAGTTTTCAACCAAAATTCATACTTGTTCTTACAAGTGAGTTCACATGAACACTCCAGCAAATGCAGCCTTTCTCTGAATCACTGTTACACAACTGTGAAAACTGAACGCCTTACTCTGACAACAGCATACTCCCATTTCGCCCGAAGCGGGTACACATAATATTGCTCAGAACTAGTACAAAATGTTGAAGTAACTGTGTGTTCTCCAACTATGTAACATTTCACAGAGAATTACTAGTGTTGACACCGTTCATTAGTGTTCATTCTAGAGAAATGCACTTTTTACCCAAAATTCATTCTTGTTCTTAGAAGATAGTTCCCAAGAAAGCTAAAGCAAATGCAGCATTTCTCTGAATCCCTGTTACAGAACCGTGAAAACTGAACGCATTATTGTAAAAACAATATATTTCAACTTCTACTGAAAGAGATACATGTAGTAATGTTATGAACTACTACCAAAAGTTGAAGTAACCGTGTGTTCTCCAAAGATGTAACATTTCACAGAGAAGTACTAGTGGTGAAGCATTTCATTAGAGTTCTTTCTTAGAGAAATGCAGTTTTTACCCAAAATTCACACTTGCTCCTGCAAGTTAGTTCCCAAGAAAGCAAGAGCAAATGCAGCATTTCTCTGAATCACTGTTACATAACTGTGAAAAATGAAGAATCACTGTAAAAACAACATAATTCAACTTGTCCTGAAAGAGATATATATAGTATTGCTCAGAACTAGTACAAAATGTTGAAGTAACTGTGTGTTCTCCAACTATGTCACATTTCACAGGGAATTACTAGTGCTGAAGCAGTTCACTACTGTTCCTTCTTAGGGAAATGCAGTTTTCACCCCAAAATCGTACTTGTTCTTACAAGTTAGGTCACACGAAAACTCCAGCAAATGCAGCATTTCTTGGTGTCACAGTGACACAACTGTGAAAAGTCAGCGCGTTACTCTCACAACAACATACTCCCATTTCGCCCGAAGCGGGTACACCTAGTAATGTTCTGAACTAGTACAAAATGTTGAAGTAACTGTGTGTTCTCCAACTATGTCACATTTCACAGAGAAATACTAGTGCTGAAGCAGCTCACTACTGTTCCTTCTTAGGGAAATGCAGTTTTCACCCCAAAATCGTACTTGTTCTTACAAGAGAGTTCACATGAACACTCCAGAAAATGCAGCCTTTCTCTGAATCACTGTTACACAACTGTGAAAACTGAGCGCGTTACTCTGACAACAACATACTCCCATTTCGCCCGAAGCGGGTACGCCTAGTAATGTTCTGAACCAGTACAAAATGTTGAAGTAACTGTGTGTTCTCCAACTATGTCACATTTCACAGAGAACTACTAGTGCTGAAGCAGCTCAATACTATTCCTTCTTAGAGAAACGCAGTTTTCACCCCAAAATCATACTTGTTCTTACAAGTTAGGTCACACGAAAACTCCAGCAAATGCAGCATTTCTCTGAATCACTGTTACACAACTGTGAAAACTGAACGCCTTACTCTGCCAACAACATACTCCCATTTCACCCGAAGCCAGTACACATAGTATTGCTCAGAACTAGTAGAAAATGTTGGAGCAACTGTGTCTTCTGCAACTGTGTCACATTTCACAGAGAATTACTAGGGCTGAAGCAGTTTAATGCTGTTCATTCTTAGAGGAATGCAGTTTTCACCCAAAATTCATACTTGTTCTTACAAGAGAGTTCACATGAACACTCCAGAAAATGCAGCGTTTCTCTGAATCAGTGTTACACAAGTGTGAAAACTGAACGCCTTACTCTGACAACCACATACTCCCATTTCGCCCGAAGCGGGTACACATAGAATTGCTCAGAACTATCACAAAATGTTGAAGTAACTGTGTATTCTCCAACTATGTCACATTTCACAGGGAATTACTAGTGCTGAAGCAGTTCACTGCTGTTCATTCTTAGAGGAATGCAGTTTTCACCCAAAATACATACTGTTTCTCACAAGTGAGTTCACAGGAATACTGCAGCAAATTCAGCCTTTCTCTGAATCACTGTTACACAACTGTGAAAACTGAACGCCTTCCTCTGACAACAGCATACTCCCATTTCGCCCGAAGCGGGTACACATAGTATTGATCAAAACTAGTACAAAATGTTGAAGTAACTGTGTGTTCCCCAACTATGTCACATTTCACAGAGAATTACTAGGGCTGAAGCAGTTCACTGCTGTTCATTCTTACACAAATGCAGTTTTTACCCAAAATTCATACTTGTTCCTAGAAGGTAGTTCACAGGAATATTAGAGCAAATGCAGGATTTCCGTAAATCACTGTTACACAACTGTGAAAACTGAGCACATTAGTGTAAAAACAAAATATTTGCACTTATCCTGAAAGAGATACATGTAGTAATGTTATCAACTTCTACAAAATGTTGAGGTAACCGTGTGTTCTCCAATTATGTAACATGTCACAGAGAATTACTATTGTTGAAGCAGTTGATTAATGTTCATTCTTAGAGAAATGCAGTTTTTACCCAAAATTCGTACTTGTTCCTAGAATTAATTTCACAAGAAAGCTAGAGCAAATGCAGCATTTCTCTGAATCCCTGTTACACAACTGTGAAAACTGAATGCATCACTGTAAAAACAACATATTTCAACTTGTCCTGAAAGTGATACATGTAGTAGTGTTATAAAGGACTACAAAATTTTGAAGTAACCATGTGTTCTCCCAATATGTAACAGTACACAGAGAATTAGTAGTGTTGAAGCCATTCATTAGTGTTCATTCTCAGAAAAATGCAGGTTTCCTAAAAATTCATACTTGTTGTTACAAGTTAGTTCACAAGAAACCTAGAGAAAATGCAGCATTTCTCTCAATCACAGTTACACAACTCTGAAAACTGAATGCATCACTGTAAATACAACATACTTCAACCTTTCCTGAAATAGATACATGTAGTAATGTTATGAACTACTACAAAATGTTGAAGTAACCCTGTGTTCTCCAAGTATGATACATTTCACAGAGAATTACTAGTGTTGAAGCAGTTCATTACTGTTCATTTTTGAGAAATGCAGTTTTTACCCAAAATTCATACTTGTTGTTACAAGTTAGTTCACATGAAAACTACAGCAAATGCAGCATTTCTGTGAATCCTTTGTACAGAACTGTGAAAACTGAACCCATTATTGTAGAAAACACATATTTCAACTTGTCCTGAATCAGGTACATGTAGAAATGTTATGAACTACTACAAAATGTTGACGTAACCGTGTGTTCTCCAAATATGTTACATTTCACAGAGGATTCCTAGTGTTGAAGCAGTTCATTACTGTTCATTCTTTGAGAAATGCAGTTTTTACTCAAAATTCATAGTTGGTCTTACGAGTTAGTTCACATGAAAGCTAGAACAAATGCAGCATTTCTGTGAATCTTTTGTACAAAACTGTGAAAACTGAACACATTACTTTATAAACCACATATTTTCATCTCTACTGAAAGAGGTACATGTAGTCATGTTACGCAGTACTACAAAATGTTGATGTAACTGTGTGTTCTCCAAATATGCAACATTTCACAGAGAATTACTAGTATTGAATCAGTTCATTACTGTTCATTCTTTGAGAAATGCAGATTTCACCAAAAATTCATACTTGTTCTTACAAGTTAGGTGACATGAGAACTACAGCAAATGCAGCATTTCTGTGAATCCCTTGTACAAAATGTGAAAACTGAACGCATTACTGTAGAAAACACATATTTCAACTTCTAATAAATCAGGTACATGTTGAAATCTTATAAACTGCTCCATAATGTTGATGTAACCGAGTGTTCTCCAAATATGCAACATTTCGCACAGAATTACTAGTGACGAAGCAGTTCAGTACTGTGCATTCTTTGAGAAATGCAGATTTCACCAAAAATTGATACTTGTTCTTACAGTTAGTTCACATGAGAACTACAGTAAATCCAGCATTTCTGTGAATCCTTTCTTCAGAAATGTTAAAACTGAACGCATTATTGTGTAAAACACATATTTCAACTGGTCCTAAATCAAGTCCATGTAGAAATGTTAGGAACTACTAGAAAATATTCATGTATCCATCTGTTCTCCAAGTATGTTACATTTCACAGAGAATTCCTAGTGTTGAAGCAGTTCATTACTGTTCATTTTTGAGAAATGCAGTTTTTGCCAAAATTCATACTGGTTCTTATAAGTTAGTTCACATGAAAGGTACAACAAATGCAGCATTTCTATGAGTTCTTTGTACAGAACTGTGAAAACTGAATGCATTACAATAGAAAACACATATTTCAACTGCGACGAAATCTGGTACATGTAGAAATGTTATTCACTACTACTAAATGTTGAGGTACCCGTTTGTTCTCCAAATATGTAACATTTCACAGAGAATTACTAGTGATGAAGCAGTTCATTACTGTTCATTCTTTGAGAAATGCAGTTTTCACCCAAAATTCATACTTGTTTTTATAAGTTAGTTCACATGAAAACTACAGCAAATGCAGCATTTCTGTGAATCCTTTGTACAGAACTGTGAAAACTGAACCATTTTTGTAGAAAACACATATTTCAACTTGTCCTGAATCAGGTACATGTAGAAATCTTATGAACTACTACAAAATGTTCATGTATCCCTCTGATCTCCAAATATGTTACATTTCACAGAGAATTCCTAGTGTTGAAGCAGTTCATTACTGTTCATTTTTGAGAAATGCAGTTTTCACCCAAAATTCATACTTGTTCTTATAAGTTAGTTCACATGAAAGGTACAACAAATGCAGCATTTCCAAGAATCCTTTGTACAGAACTGTGAAAACTGAACGCATTACTTTATAAACCACATGTTTTCATCTCTAGTGAAAGACGTACAAGTAGTCATGTTATGCACTACTACAAAATGTTGACCTAACCGTGTGTTCTACAAATATGTTACATTTCACAGAGAATTCCTAGTGTTGAAGCAGTTCATTACTGTTCATCCTTTGAGAAATGCAGTTTTCACCCAAAATAAATACTTGTTCTTACAAGTTAAGTCACATGAAAACTACAGCAAATGCAGCATTTCTATGAATTCTTTGTACACAACTGTGAAAACTGAACGCATTACAATAGAAAACACATATTTCATCTTGTACGAAATCTGGTACATGTAGAAATGTTATGAAGTATGACTAAATGTTGAGGTACCCGTTTGTTCTCCAAATATGTAACATTTCACAGAGAATTACTAGTGTTGGAGTAGTTCATTACTGTTCATTCTTTGAGAAATGGAGTTTTTACCCAAAATTCATACTTGTTCTAAAAAGTTAAGTGACATGAAAACTACAGCAAATTCAGGATTTCTGTGAATCCTTTGTACAGAAGTGTGAAAACTGAACGCATTATTGTAGAAACCACATATTTAATCTTGTCCTAAATCAGGTACATGTAGAAGTGTTATGAACTACTACAAAATATTGACGTAACCATGTGTTCTCCAAATATGTTACATTTCACAGAGGATTCCTAGTGATGAAGCAGTTCATTACTGTTCATTCTTTGAGACATGCAGTTTTTACTCAAAATTCATAGTTGTTCTTACGAGTTAGTTCACATGAAAGCTAGAACAAATGCAGCATTTCTGTGAATCTTTTGTACAAAACTGTGAAAACTGAACGCATTACTTTATAAACCACATGTTTTCCTCTCTACTGAAAGAGGTACATGTAGTCATGTTATGCACTACTACAATATTGATGTAACCATGTGTTGTCCAAATATGCAACATTTCACAGAGAATTACTAGTATTGAATCAGTTCATTACTGTTCATTCTTTGAGAAATGCAGTTTTTACCCAAAATTCATACAGGTTCTTACAAGTTAGTTCACATGAAAACTACAGCAAATGCAGCATTTCTGTGAATCCTTTGTACAGAACTATGAAAACTCAACCCATTATTGTAGAAAACACCTATTTCAACTTGTCCTAAATCAGGTCCATGTAGAAATGTTATGAACTCCTACAAAATGTTCATGTATCCGTCTCTTCTACAAGTATGTTACATTTCACAGAGAATTCCTAGTGTTGAAGCAGTTCATTACTGTTCATTTTTGAGAAATGCAGTTTTTACCCAAAATTCATACTGGTTCTTACAAGTTAGTTCACATGAGAACTACAGCAAATGCAGCATTTCTGTGAATCCTTTGTACAAAACTGTGAAAACTGAACGCATTATTTTAGAAAACACATATTTCAACTGGTCCTAAATCAAGTCCATGTAGAAATGTTAGGAACTACTAGAAAATATTCATGTATCCATCTGTTCTCCAAGTATGTTACATTTCACAGAGAATTCCTAGTGTTGAAGCAGTTCATTACTGTTCATTTTTGAGAAATGCAGTTTTTACCCAAAATTCATATTTTTTCTTATAAGTTAGTTCACATGAAACCCGGAGCAAATGCAGCATTTCTGTGAATCCTTTCTTCAGAACTGTGAAAACTGAACGCATTATTGTGTAAAACACATATTTCAACTGCGACGAAATCTGGTACATGTAGAAATGTTATTCACTACTACTAAATGTTGAGGTACCCGTTTGTTCTCCAAATATGTAACATTTCACAGAGAATTACTAGTGATGAAGCAGTTCATTACTGTTCATTCTTTGAGAAATGCAGTTTTCACCCAAAATTCATACTTGTTCTTACAAGTTAGTTCACATGAAAACTACAGCAAATGCAGCATTTCTGTGAATCCTTTGTACAGAACTGTGAAAACTGAACCCATTATTGTAGAAAACACATATTTCAAATTTTACTAAATCAGGAACATGTAGAAATCTTATGAACTACTACAAAATGTTGATGCAACCATGTGATCTCCAAGTATGTTACATTTCACAGAGAATTCCTAGTGTTGAACTAATTCATTACTGTTCATTCTTTGAGAAATGCAGTTTTCACCCAAAATTCATACTTGTTCTTACAAGTTAGTTCACATGAAAGCTAGAACAAATGCAGCATTTCCAAGAATCCTTTGTACAGAACTGTGAAAACTGAACGCATTACTTTATAAACCACATGTTTTCATCTCTAGTGAAAGAGGTACACGTCGTCATGTTACGCAGTACTACAAAATGTTGATCTAACCGTGTGTTCTCCAACGATGTCACATTTCACAGAGAAACACTTGTGTTGAAGCAGTTCACAACTGTTCCTTCCTGGAGAAATGCAGTTTTCACCCCAAAACAATACTTGTTCTTACAAGTTAGGTCACATGAAAACTCCAGCAAATGCAGCATTTCTATGAATTCTTTGTACAGAAGGGTGAAAACTGAACGCATTACAATAGAAAACACATATTTCATCTTGTACGAAATCTGGTACATGTAGAAATGTTATTCACTACGACTAAATGTTGAGGTACCCGTTTGTTCTCCAAATATGTAACATTCACAGACAGTTACTAGTGTTGGAGTAGTTCATTACTGTTCATTCTTTGAGAAATGGAGTTTTTACCCAAAATTCATACTTGTTCTAAAAAGTTAAGTGACATGAAAACTACAGCAAATTCAGGATTTCTGTGAATCCTTTGTACAGAAGTGTGAAAACTGAACGCATTATTGTAGAAACCACATATTTAATCTTGTCCTAAATCAGGTACATGTAGAAGTGTTAGGAACTACTACAAAATGTTGATGTAACCGTGTGTTCTCGAAATATGTTACATTTCACAGATTATTACTTGTGTTGAAGCAGTTCATTACTGTTCATTCTTTGAGAAATGCAGTTTTTACCCAAAATTCATAGTTGTTCTTACAAGTTAGTTCACATGAAAGCTAGAACAAATGCAGCATTTCTGTGAATCTTTTGTA